>NC_133972.1:43445469-44078802 GCF_047716275.1 Strix uralensis | reverse complement strand
CTAATAAATGTGACTTTGTCTTTTATGCGATTGTATCCAAAGCCCCTTGAAGTTTATGAGAAAACATCCCTTGTATGCATATCCACGGATCAGTGTCCTAACGTGAGTACTGAGGTTCCTTTAAAGCATCTGCAGGACCTGATAACATGTAAAACTTCCCCTGCCAAGTTCTTTCTTTACATTTGTGATCACTTGAGTTCTATTTTGTCTCATAGACTTACTCTGTGTATAAAAAACAAGATGAAAATACTGTTCTAAAAAAGAATTTTCAGGGTTTGCTACAAGAACAAAAGAACTTGTGCCTTCCCCCTCCTGAATGTGTTTTTTATTACTGCACTTTCAAAATGACCATTCATGCTATCCAGCGCTTACAGTAAATCTGTGTCAGTTCATAGGCTCAGCAGAAGCTTCTAACTATTTGACCTTCTGTCCTCGCAGATCCAGCGCGCTGCTCGCAGTGACCCTCCTGGTAAACCAACATTTGCAGACTAAGATTTCTGTAGCTGTAACATATAAATTGTGAGAATGACAAGGTTCATTACATTGCCAGGAGATTATAATGTAGACTTAAATCAAAGGACAGACTTTAAATATATCGAATTTAGCTGTTGATTTAATTAGTGGAATTCTGTGAAATGGGAATCAACAAGGTGTTGGTCTTGTGATACGTTCTTACAATCAAAGGCATGCCAGAATTGTACATTCTGATTTAAAAATCAAGTGGATTTTTAGAATTATTAAATACATTACATAGCATAGCCTTGATTTAAAAATAATTTTGAAATATACATGTTTTTAAAATATTATTTGTCTGTGATTTTTTATAAATATACCTTAAAAAAAAAGAAAAAAAAAAAAGGAAAAAGAAAAAAAAAGAAAAAAAAAGAAAAAGAGCATTTTAAACTCATGCCCTTCTGAGAAGGGCTGTTATGGTTGCCAGGCAGCTGAAAGATAGAACTCTGCTCTCAGGGATGTCGTAGTTGCTCTTTTTATTGGTGAAGACTGGAAGTCAGAGGTGTCAGCCTGCTTGGAAGTGTAAATGCAAACCCAAGTATCTGGCTGTGCTCCAAGAGTGATGCCAAACTCCTTGTTTGCTGAATGTATTATGGCATTTTATTTTATGATTAGCAGCCCAGCTCCAAACACAGGAATGTGCAGTGAAGTCAGAGCATACTGCTCTACAAGTGTAAGTGAGCGTCTTCTTGTGAGGCACAAATCCTCCCTAACTGCTGATAGCCACCTTGCTTATAATGTGCTTCAGAAAACAAGTAGCACAAGGAAGGTATTATCTTTTTGCCAATCCTTTCAAAGTCGAACAGCTCTGCAAAACAGAGCACAGATGGCAGCAGAATAGTGGCTTAAATGCAAAGCATCAATTGAAGCGAGTGGTACTTTTCCATCTCTGAGTAGTGGCTTTGAATCTTCTTTTCTTGATGTATTTTGTTGTAGAGACACACTTTAAATATACAGCAATATCAGAAAGTGAAAATTGTAGTGGAGAAAATTATAAAAATCTGTAATGAAAGGAGTAAAACCTAACAGTTTATCTATACGCATTTGTATTTTTAAACATCTGCAGTAATTTCTCAGCAACAGTTTCTTAGTTCAGATTTTCTAATTAATCAACAGCCAGTAGGAGCTTTGGAGAAACCAACACAACAAAGTAGGTAAAACTCTTTAAAATTTTATAGCTAAATAATTATGCAGCCTTTAATTAATACTGTCAATATAGGGACACTAAAAGAAAAAAAGTTTAGATGCACAATAGATTGCATATTGAAATTTCAAATAATACTGGATTGTAATTTGGTGACAATGCTTGGTATCGTATTGAAAAAAATCATTTAAACACATTTTAAGCATTGTATTATACTAGTGATTTTAAAATAGGTCTCATATCTCACAGTTGTTGCATCCAGTATTTATAAGACTATATGAGTTGGGTGGAACCTGTTTTTCAGTATATTATCCATGTGCAGGTGCACAGGTCTTAATGTAAGCAATTCTGAAGCTTTTGGAAATTGTAATCCAAGGCTGTATTTTAAGCATGGGGCTCTTCCTTGCATCAAACGCAAAACCAAGAATCCTGCTGTTCTTTGCAGTCTTGGGCTTTTTGGTTCGCTCTTTTTTTCCTAGTTTTTCCTAACTCACTTCTTTTACTAGTTGCATTTGAAGTCAGAAGAAAAGAAAACAAGAAGCAGACTGAAGCTGGCAGGCTTTCAGGTAGCTCTCCTGTCAATGCAGATAGCCCCTTGGCTCTTCATCCGGTGCTAGTAGGAAGATGAAAGGGAGAGCACAGGATCACACAGCCAAGAGTGGCTGAGGTGGGAAGGCATTCCTTCTGCTCAGAGCAGGGTGAACTAGAGCAGGTTGCTCAGACTGTGTCCAGTTGGGTTTTGAGTCTCTGAAAGGATGGAGACTCCACAAGGTCCCTGGTCAAGCTGTTCCAGTGTTTGACTACCCTCACAGTAAAGATGTTTTGTCTTATGTTTAAGTGGAATTTCCTTTTTTCAGTTTGTGTCCATTGCCTCTTGTCCTGTCACTGGGCACCACCAAGAAGAGTCTGGCTCCAACTTCTTTACTCACCTCCCAAGTCACCCATCCAAGTTAGTTGGCCTGTCCCCCCCAGATTCTTTGTGGACAACCACCTCTAAAACCTCTGCACAGTTGGAGTTGAAGTTGTGTGCTTGGAAATGCTGCACAGAGCAATCCCCTGTCTTTCTGTTCATATGCACAGGGCCCATGGTGACACATTTCACTGCTGGAGTGCTTTATTTAGTTGCCTGAAGATAGTGTAAATACCCATACCCACTGCAGTGTCAAGAACCCCTACTACCACAGATGGATAAAATGAGACTAGTCACATTCACATCATTTTAGACTGTGGTAAGCAAAGGTGCTTTGAGACTTCATATGCTGCGGGTGACTGCATATGCTGTGGGTGAGGCCCTCCTTCATTTCTGGTCTCTCTGTTTCAGTTTAGTAATAATCTATGCTCTGCTTAATGGGATTGGCCTTTGATCTCTGAAAAACTCAAGTGCGGCTTAATCTGTGGAGTCATGGCACACTCCTTCACTGTATTTTAGGGTTAGGAGGGCATAGCTATTTCCCACACAAAGGGTCATTCTAGGACGTTGTTATTGCTGCGAGGGAAGATGCTGGGTTTGGAAACTGTCAGGTCTGATGGTGTTTCATTAGGGACACATATGGATATCTCAGTTCAGCAGATACCTTGGAACTCAGTACACTGTCAGTGCAGTTTTCTCCTGGTCTGGAAAGCACAACAGCCCTTGGTGACAGGACATGCCAGAATATGGTGTTTTCTTTCCTGCGGTTCTGCTTCAAGGTGTGATTTGCAATGCTGCAAAGAGATTTCTACCCTGCAAGAGGCCCCTTGGGAAAGCGGGGTTTGCTGTTATTTTCTGTGAGTAGCCTTTTTCAAAAGCATGGATTTTCAGTCCTGGTTGCTCTTGAGCTGGGAAGGGAGGAGAAAAGAAGTCATGCAGAACACATGTTCTGCAGCATCAGCAACATATGAGGGAGGACTTGATTTTAGCTTCAGGGAAGCAGAGTCAGAACTAAACTGACAGCATATAGCACACCAGTTGAATGAAAAGTGTTGGATTGGGATGCTTACCAGAGCCAAGTTGTACTGCAATCTGTCCATGATTCCAGATATTAAATATCATTTTATGATTGTGATTTAATAAGTATATGTATTGGCACCTATGCCTTCTATGTTTCATATACTATCACTGAGGCCAGACCCAAAGTTGTTTTAATCAGCTGAGAAGTTCTCATGGATTCCAGACAGTTTTAGATGACAGACTCCATGCTTCATTAATGCATTCTGAGATTGCGAACTTTCCAAAAGAGTTCAAATATTTTATTTTATTTTTAGTTTATTTATTTTAGTCTTTTCCACATTTTTAATCTACATAATTGACATTATGCAATCAGAGTAAAATTTTCTGGAAGTAAGGTTCCACAGGGCTTCGTAACAGATGGCAGAGTGCCTGGTTTTCCATGGTAATAATAATACAGAAAAGGGAGTGCTTCTGTTCAAATTCCTTTCACCTCCTACCTTACATTTTGAAATGGTCTCTGTCCTCTTAAAACTGTGCTCTGAGTGTCTCCATAATGCTTTGGACATGAATTCAGAATAGAAAAATGTAACAAGTTGCTTTACCATCCGATCCTTTAATATATGTATGACATCTGGGTCTCTTCCTCCTGTTGGTTTCTTTCTCAGGTTATTCCCTTACTGACTGGGAAAAAAAGAATATGTATTGTATCAAAATTATCTGGTACTTTTTCAGTACTGAGAGCTGAAACGATACCAGCATTAATACTGTCCTAAATTCAAGGAAAAAAAATGGATTATTGAGATCATAATACAGAGCAAATAGAGAATACTAAAATACATCTGTCTAAAGGAAGAGAGTGAAAGCAGATCAGTTTAAAGAGAGGTAATAACACTTGTACCTTGTCTAGTTAGTGCAAGGTCTGAAAGCCCTCATTCCCTTCATGCTGCTTTAGAGCAATCTGTTATTTGATAATAGTTGCAGCTTTTTATCCGACAATCAGCCAGGGGCAGCCGTTGTGCACTGAATGTCTAAAAGAAGATTGATAGCAGGGCTATTGTTTGTCACTATGTGGGAGACTGATAGAGTAACCAGCTCTGAAACAATGTTGGGTATTTCAGATTAAAATAGTATCTGTGCTGTCCGGATGGTGGGAACAGGCTGATCTGACTTAGTCCTGATCAGGCTGCTCATGCTCAGTGAGTTTTCAGGGACCCTTCCCATGCTGTGTGCACTCACAGGAGGAGGCTCAGCTCAGATGTTTTGCAGATTTGTGGAAGGACTGGAATGTGCAAGGGAGCACTACTTTTCCCTACTAGGTCTAATGCTCAAGTCCCTTTTCCACATGAAAATGTTAAGGTAAAATGTTTTATAGCTCTTCTACATAGACCTGTGCCAAAATCCACTGAATCTGTTTAGGGGGACTTTCACCAATTTATGCTCTCTGAAAGGGTCCAGAGTGGGAGCATCTCTGCCTGACTCCTGACCTGCTGGTCAAGCAGTTCTCTTAGGCCATGCACTTGTCTTCAGGGTCTGTGACGTTACTCCCTCTGCCCCTGTCTTTGGGTGACTAGAAGTCCCAAAGCTAATTTCAGTTTTCGTTTATGAAGAACAAAGAAAAAAGGGGAACAGCCCTAATCCTTTTCTTCATAAAGAAATCTCTGGAGAATGAACTCATGCACTAGATTTGAAAAAGATTGGCAACACTTTTTCTCGAGATCCAATGGCATTTCACAATCCCCACTGAGAACTGTCCACAGGAGAACAAGCATAATTGTGATGCTCATCCAAATGATCAAGGAATGTCATATGCTATGTCTGCTCATCACAAACAGATTAGCTTTAATTTCCTAGTCTGGATGACAGCACAGGCTATTCAACATCATCTTTGGGTTGCTAATCCTCATAGAATCTATTTACTTATTTTTTCAATGTTATTGCCATGGAAACTGGCTAAATTGCAGGTCCAGATTTCATCTTTACTGTTCACTCACTTTCATTTTGATCTGCAGACATTCTTCAGGTGCCAGGAAGAGGCAAAGGAAAAATCAGTATTGTTCCTTGAAACGTATAGTCACTCCCTGAGCTCTCCAGCCTCCACTATGTGAGTGTAGCCACTCACATTCTGTGTCTCCTAGGGCGAGAGAACTGAAACCTGAAGATCTGCTACCTGCAGCCTTGTTTTCTTCAATAACATTGCTCAGCCAAGTTTAAGAGGACAACACAACAGATTGTTTCCTTATCTATTTTTCAAGCTTTTGCAAGTGGTAACACAGTGTTGCAGAGAGAACAATTACCATTTGAAGCACAAATCTGGGAAATGTTTTGCGGATGCACTAAAACTGTTGAAAACAGGTGTAATCAGGAGTCGAGGAGAATTGCTATTAAAAGTACATGTCAGTGTCAAGAATGGTGAAGTCTCTGTCAGAATCCAGATAATGAAGTACTTAAGGGAAGAACATGTCTCCACTGCATGTGTTGTCTGCATGTAACAAATGATGGCCTGAACCATAGGTGCTGCTATTCTCATATTTTGGGGATTTGAGTGCTGTCTTGAGTGTGTGAGATCTTTAAATTTATTTTGTTTAGGTAAATGTGCCCTCTCTTGTAACCTGGTCTGGATTCTTAGAGGTGGAATGTAGGGGCTGTACCTCTTTAGAGACCTGTTGCAGCCTCTTGTTTTAATCAGATGATAATGGAGTTATTTCTGATGGAATAGTCTTTATCCCTTGGGAAATTTTGTAGGTTTGAAAGTGGATGGGGGCTGGGGGGGGGGGGGGGGGGGGGGGCGATGAAATGAGTTGTGTATGTTTTCTTTTAAGTGTTTGGAAAACTTGGATATGCATGTGTAGGTAGCCCCTAGGCAGCTATAAGATTAGAAACTGGCATTTACATAGCAAATCCTAATATACGCTACTGATTTTGGTGACGTTACAGGAGTAATTTTCACACAGATAGCATTTTTAATGGAATATCTATAATGCATTAGTCACTGATGCCTTTGCCTTCCATCAGGCATTCAAATCCTTATGTCCCCTTTCCACTATACTTGAGCTACAGTCAAGTTATAAGGAAAAAATCTTTATTACTGTATTGTTTTGTCTCTGACCCTTTTGTAATATAGTTTTATTTTGGAGAAGTCTTTCTGTATCACTGTACAGTCTTTCATGCCAATACACATCAGTATGGATCATAAGTCGTCAAGGGGAGTAAGTGCCTTACATTGCATGGGAACGCACCTTCGCATTACAACTCTTCATTCTTTTTGCACGTACAGGGTGTTGAGACTGATTCTCTTTCACTATGACATGGCAAAGTGCAGCACATGCCCTTGTCTGTGTCTCCAGAGAGTGAGTTAACATTGGTAATAGAATGGGTGAGTTTACCAAGTACAGGAGGTAGCATAATTATATGGCTTTAGGAGATCTATTTCTAACTTAATAAGTTGTTAGTTTATGTGAGTGGTTCATAGAGGCAGAGGTTTCTATTGTTGCAGAAAGGCTTGTGTAAATTGAACATGGCTGGTTTTATGGCTGGTTTTGGCTGAACCTGGTAATATTATGTTCTCTGTATCCTCAAAATTTGTATTCAGAATAAATGAGTGGAGTTTTTAATTTTGAGGACTATCATTATCCAGCATGTCTGCAAGACTTGTTTGCTTTAGTGAAGGGGCACTTCCTTTTGCTTTAGCCTCTGCTAGTGAGGGCAATGCATAATCTAGTGTTCATACTACAGGAAAAGGTGCTCAGGAGCCACACTTGTATTCTTGATTCTATCATGGATTCTGCCAGTTTTCTTGAATATGAGATGTGGCTTCCTGGGGGAGGAAAAATAAAGTAAAATCAAGAGCCAGGGAACGAGTGGGCACTTTAAAATGTTGGCCTCAATATGTCAGTTTTTGTGACTCCAGAAAGGCTCTGTGAGTGTTTGCAAAGTGTTGTAGAGATGTTAGCATGGCAAGTTCCACTGCAATGCCAGGAACAACATCTTCACTTCAGACCACACCTCTGGAGCATTCATGCATTTGGTGACAGTACCATATGACAGCAGTCCATTAAGAGACTGTCATAGATCTGATTTCCCCAGATGTATCATTCCCCTCTTCCCCAGAAATTGTCTCTGGAGGAAAAGAAGAAGGATTTGTTTATTTGTCCCAGATGCCCCCAGAATATGTCAGAGCTGGTGTCATGTGCCATTTTTTGGTATATGTGATGCTTGTGCCCAGACCACTGTTTTACAGGATGGCTTACCATCAGTCTCAGGAGTGTGTGAAGGGCTAGACCTTCCGTGGAGTTCATGGCAAGTGCTTAGTCCACCTTATCATAAAAACATGACTACAATAAACTGTGCCTGCAGATTTTACAAGTTATTGGGAATGCATCAACCATAGTTAAAGAGTTAGAAATCTTTCAGAAAAAGAAAAAAAAATGTTTCATTAACCAGTATCTGAAAGGAAACCCAGATTCTTCCCTTTGTTTACCAATAATATGTAATTTTAGTAAGTTGCGTGCCCTGTCACAGTTTGACATAAAAACCTTGTTTGACATACTGTGGCTGTCCCTTGCACTTGGAGGTTGAATGTACTACATAGAGCATGTAACTAATGAGATGGGGTTTTGTTCATCCTTTCAGTTAATTCTGTGTGTTCTTTTTCCCTCCCCCCCTTTGTGCTGCACGGCTGATTACCACCCTAGGACCTTGCAATGGGACACAGACCCCTCAGTGCTGCAGCTCCAGTCTGACTCAGAACTTGGGTATATGTCAGCTCTTTTTGTTATTAATTTATCATTTCTTTGCAAGAATTATGTTGAAAATGCTTCCCAGTTGAGCTGGTTTTATGTGATTTTCATTTGCTTTGTCGACTCAAAAAGGCCATAATTTAAGTTACCGTTTTTTAGCTTCATCGGTAAGAAGCTTCAGCAAAGCCATCTTTGTGGAAAAAAACCAACTATTTAAAGAAGCTCATGAAAAGATAAGCTGCTGTTTCTGTTGCCCGAAACACAATACAAATAACTATTTCATTACAGATGAAATGTTATTATTGTGGCACTTAAATGTGCATGTACAGTTACATTAGCCTTGTTTGTACCTGTTGATTCAGACTTTTCTCTCTGAATCATTTGCAAGGTACTTTTTCCCCTCCTTCCTGTCTGCTATAGTTAGGTTGTTTCCACATGCAGTAACAATTTCCCCTTTTTCCTTTCCTTAGGAGCTGTGTGTGTGCTTATAATTATGCACTTAAGTGTGATCATAGTACAAGAGTAATTGTCATCTTAGTTGAGTTCAGGCCAATCAAGCATTTTTTAAATTCTACTAGAGCTAAAACTAATACTTTCTAGTTAAGGATAGAACATTAAGGCCAGGTTGGACGGGGCTTTGAGCAACCTGGTCTAGTGGAAGGTGTCCCTGCCCTTGGCAGGTGGGTTGGAACTAGATGATCTTTAAGGTCTCTTCCAACCTAAACCATTCCATGATTCTATGATTCTCTGCCCCAAGCATCTGAAAAAATTAGTTAATTTAAATAATTTAGAAATGCCTACCTGCAGAGATACTTAGGATAAACTGTTCCTCTAAAAAGGATAGGTAGCAGTTCCTCAAGTTCTTGAGCCATAGGCAAAATCAAATCTCTATGTTGAAGAAATTGCTCTACATATGAATTTATAGGCTTGCCTGTCTGAGTCTCCAGACAAGTGTCTTATGCTTTTACTAGTTCATGTGAAATTCATTCACCATTCTGTAAGAAAAACAACAATTTCCCTTTAACTACTGATTGACAGTGCTCCCAGCTGCAGTTAGGGATGTTAGGGCTATTCACCAGGAAAGATCAGAAGGAGTGGAAAGTATCCAGAGAGCTTTCTAAACAGGGTTTCTCTATGACCAGAACTGCTAGGATTATTTGTAATTTCCACCTGAGTATGGCTTCAAGTAGATCCAGGTTCTGCAACTTTACCTGGACTGTACCAAAAGGGTAGAGTTTTTTGAGCTGTTTTAATATACAGAAACCTTTTGGAAATCTCAGCAGGCCTTTCCCAGAAGTTTGTATTAAAAGATGAGCGTTCCCAAGAGCAAGGTTCCTCAAACGGCTGTGCAAGGCAAATTCCTTTATTTGACTTGTGAAAAGATAACTGTGTGTATAGCCACAAGACTTCAATCTTTTATGAGTGGTCAGTGCAAAGACAGAAAAGCACACCAAACAAAGATATACTCTGTAATGGAAGTCCTGTCTCTTTTGAAAGAAAACTGTCTTCAAACCCAATGCTGAGTTAGAGAGAGGACCAGACTTTCTTCTGGTGTCATAAGACTAGATTAAAAAAAAAAAAATCAATGCAAAAGAAATCCTGCAGTCAGCAACTAAATGATGTGTGTAGCGAAACACTTCTAGCAGATATATCTTCTGGCACCTATAGACAGAGGAATCAATTTTAATGGATGGATGAACTTAAGTTACTGTCCTCCTACTGACATCCTATAGGCAGTTTTGAAAGGAATATTTCAAAGCTTATGTGCTTTTTAAGATGAATATTCAGCAAAATGTAAATGATAAGAATTATCAGATGAAAAATGGGGATGAGAAAGCGATAAACAGTTTAGTGGTGCCCTAAAAAGAGCTAGAGACTAGAACATTACAGTCCCTATTTGGTAGAGTCCAGATACTGAAAGAATGCTCCAGTTGTCCCTAAGTGCTTGGGACCAAGCCAATTTTAATTACACAAGAACCATTACAGGTTGCTTAACAGGGGCAAAAAAGAACTAAGAGACCACATTCCTTCAGATAAAGAAAGACCTCCCTGTCTTCAGCAGTAACTACCAGGATATGGGTGACACTAGACATTTGTAAAAGCACCAGCAATTCCTGAATTAGAAATGACTTGGGTGAAAAATTCCATGCATTCTCTCAGCACTGTGCTCTGGGATGTAGCTCACTTCTTGGTTAGCAGTCTACAAAGAGGTTAACCCAACTGGCGATTAAATCCAGCTCTCCATTAGGATTGATGTTCCCCATCCTTGGGCAGTTGAGGAGATAGGGCGTGACCTCATGTGAAACTGTTGTTAGAATTAGATGAGGTTCTAATTAGGCCCAGATTAGACACATAATTAGAGATTATACTTAACCAAGACCACTGTCAAGAAGCTCTTTCAATGCAGAAGGCTTAAGAATCTCAGTAAATGGAACCAGTAGCGTGGGGCAGCAGGGGACTGATTACACAGGAAAGTCTAACTGACCAAGTAGGCAACAGAGATTGTACATCTGGTGCTGAAGAAGGGAAGAGCACATTAAATTTTCCTGGGGTGATACATTTATTAAAGCTTGAATTTACACAAACTCTTAGTTTAAAGCAGCTACAAAAATGTAACACTGCTAAAACTTTCATTAGCTGAAGTATATCACAAGCTGTATAAGTTTTTCTGCCCACAGTAATGGTGTAGAAGTTTTTCTGTAGGATTTTCAGACAGTTGTAGTTTTTGTTCGTATTGGCTGTCACAGATAGTTGTAAGGAGGGAGACTTGTTAATTTTTCCTCTTTGAAAAGAAGAAAGACTCAGAGCTGTAACAACTAATTTCTGCTCTAGTGGTTTGTTACGTGATATGGCTGATTCATACTGATTATCTGCTGAATCTAATTGCATTCACCTTAATAATAACCCATCCAGTAAGATAGATCAGAAAAATATGTAGCTGATATAGCATTAACCAGCTGAAGAGTTCAGTAGATGTCATCCAATGATGACAATTTCCTTTTGAGACTCCCATTTCCTATCAGACATCAATCTTAATTGAAAGCCTAAACTATTGTAAATGAATTAGATCAAAACCCCTTTGACCTCTGTTCCTCTGACAATCTGGAAAATGGAGATGATATGGATAACGTGTATGAATTTTCTGCTTTTCCAAATTGCTCTCTCTAATGACATGGCAGTTCGGAAACATCATATTCATGAATTTATTTCCCATAAATGTATAAGTGTGCTTGCACTTGTTGATCTAGGCCTATTTAGTTGATTTGTTTATTATGTGAATATTATTTTCTCTGCTGAAAGCTGGCATTTTTTCCAGTAAAACACATGCAAGTAACCGTTTGCTTATTCTTCCCTCCCTACAGATAGTCAAATAATATTCAGGAAATAAATTGATTCCCCCCCACCACTGTTGAGTGAATTGTGTATGACTAAAAGTGTTCATAACCACGTTCAGCTGTGTCTCTTCTATTTCCCTTAGCCACTTACAGTTAATTGGCTTTTCTGGTTTATTTCATATGGTTTATTAAAGTAAGGGAAGTAGTAGAAAAAGGCATCTATACTTGCCCTGTTCCAGCTCTGTCTTGGAGCTCCCCTCCAACCCCTGCATAAACCTACATCAATTCCACTACTAATGAATCCTGGAAGTGGAAGAAGGAGATTCTCCACTCCTTCTTTACAGAAATTACCCACCTTGCCAATTAAAGGCTCTATTATTGTTCTCAGTTCAATATCTGACAGTCCTAATCCAGCCTGGTTTACAGCCACTGTGCCCTTTCTACTCTTGGGTATCTCAGGCTGAGGATTAACTCTTTTGAGCAGGAAGAACACTGTAGTAATGATGGCACAAAAGAGAATTTTGTTGCATGTTACGAGGGGCACAGGCAGGTCATTTCTCTCTCCCATTTACAGTCCCTCTCAGCAGCATGATCTGGAGGTTCAGTAACTACTTTATTATGGCAAATGGTTCCCAGGTTAATTCTCTTCACTGCAGTTAGGGACTTCTCATGCATAGTGTATTGTGTTTCATCTTAGCAAACACTGAAGTATTTTTTTAATCCTGTTCATAAAAGCAAACACTCTTGTTCCTGCTACTGATTTACATTTAACATGACTAACTTTTTGATGTCATGTATTTCATCTTAGACGCAGACTGCACAAACTAGGGGTGTCAAAGATTACCCAGGTTGATTTCTTACCTCGGGAGGTGGTATCATACTCCAAGGAGACACAGACACCTCTTGCCACGCATCAATCTGAAGGTAAGATTTATTTTTTTCAAAAAACATTTTCACAGAAAATAAGTATTTGAGTAAGAGTTAAAGAATGTGAGAAAAATAATAGTAAATCATAACATAGCTACTTATCACGTATTTTCTCAAGCCAGGTATTGTTTATGTGATTAATGGCTGTTCTGGTGAGAATAATTATAATAATGACTTAAAATTCAGGTGGAACCAAACTACTTCTGCCTTACAATGGGTTGTGCTTAGATAGCAGTGAGAACGTATTTTCAAATAAATCATTATGAATATAAATAAAATAGTGCTTTATTCCATTTTTCTTGCTTTCTCAAGGAAGTTATTCATTCCATGCTTTGTAAAGAGGCAGTGACGGAAAGTTGCCCTATTTGGTTAGTGTGATTGTGTCCCCCTCCAGTAGGTGGATCTTGGGAGAAATTACAATTTAGCTCCATGTGCTGAAACAGGAGGCTTACACACTTTGATGTGGACAGTCCTGCTTTCTCTCTGCTGTATTATCTGTACTCATGGAGCTGTTCCTTAGCCGTTTGGCTTTCCTGGTGATAAGTAAATACGTGGAGTAGTTAGTAGGGGAGTGCTGATCTATCGGTTCCTTAGACTACACACTTGCCAGTGTTGTACTACAGAGCACTGATTGCAGGTCAGTTGAAACCATTTAAACTGAATGTAAAACTGTACATTAGCCTGATGTAATTTACACAGTATTACAAAGCAGGTGGAAGAAGAAAAACTGAAGACAGTCTTGACTGTAATTTTTGCTATTAACAATGAAGGATCAAGAAAAGTTCAACAATTGGGTGCTTTTCTGTAGCAGATAGTGTAGGACTTCACCAGGCTCCATACAGAAGAAGAAGATTCAAGTAGGTTGCAAAAGGTCTGCGAGTAAATCTGTCTAAATGTAAGTTACTGTCAGGGAAGATACAGTGATAAACACAGCCAGCTTTTTTCCTGCAACTGGGTTACCAGGTCTGCCTTTAAGAAACTAGAAATGAAAACTGCTGAGCTAGATTCTCAGATTCTACTTTCCCAGACCACAAGTTTACCCTAGTAATCTGTTGTCTGATATAGTGCCTAGAAGCATAAACACTCCTGTTGCTTGGATGCTGCTTCTTGAGCAGCATGTCCTGACAGCTCTACCTTCTCAGAGGGAGAGGCTGCCTCAGAAGCCTCCCTAGTTCAATCCAGCTCATCTCTGCTCAGTTCAATCCACCTCATCTCTCTAAGGGCTGCTGAAGCCTCAAGAAGATGGTGTTTGCCCCTGAGGCCTTGCCTTCCTGGTTTGAGACCATTGGGTGCTTAACCCTGGGGCGTTATCATGGAGTCATTGTTAGGTCAGATGGAGAGGATGTCCTTCCTCCCTGACACAGGGCCTTTATCCAATGCAAGAGCCTATGGATATGGGGAGTTGAAGACATGGCTTTGATGTGTTTACCTCTCTCAGGCCTGCAGCTCCAGCACTCATTAGCTACCATGTCTTTCTGAACAGGCCAACTTCTCTTGAGGAAGCAACTTCCTCCAATAAGCTCTTCTTGCTTGTTTTCCAAGGAGCTCTTCAGCTATTACAAAATCCTTTTTTTTTTTGGGTAGGACAATCTCCTACCCTTCAAGGGAAAAAAAAAAGAAGTGTGCTGCTGTGGGGCCTGGCAGTCAGGACAGCAAGCACAGGGGGCAACGTGGCTTGTCTTGGTTCTCCCACACGGAGGAAGCTCTTGTTCCTCACTTGTATGAAAGAAGATAAGTGCAAATATAAAAAGTCATGGCTTTTAAACTGCTTAGGCCAAACCTGTGATGGGAAGGGTCAAATGGTGGTAAGTGGTTTTGGTGACTGGATTAATTATCTTTCATATTCTCTGTGTCATCATAGTCAAGCAAAAAACATCAACAGAAGTGAAGTTTTAATATCACCCGATCATTTCCCTCAGATGTGGGGAGGAGAGAAAGTTAACTTATATTTCCTTTCCGATCTGCTGCTAGGGAATTCTCTGCACATAACTTGGACATGAATATGGCCCTGCATCAGTAATGGAGGGTCAGGAAAGTCTGGTTATTCCACTGAAATGGTATTTAATTGGAAACTCTCTAGCGGGCAAATAAGCTCTGTGATTTTGGTCTCCCAGGTCTGATGGAAATGACTTCTCAGGTTTTCAATCTCCCAACCCTTTTTATGAATGCTGAGCCCTTCATACTGTCACTCTAAACATGAACAGCAAACAGAGGGGAATTCCTCAAGAGAGCAGTTTCAAGAAGTCTTTATACTGTTCCTGTGCATTCATGTGATAAAATATAGCCATTATCTTTTCCAGATAAATTGTTCTGCCATTACTGTGGTTATGTGGTCAGTTATTCAGTATCTGAAGCCTTAGAGTTTGAGAAAAGAAGAGACCTCTTACTTACTTAGATGAGTCTGACTTCAGCTTTCAGAATTCACTCTTTCACTGTCTGCCTTGGACACTGGAAATGTCAAAATGCAGAATTTTAGGATTAGATTGTCACATGCTTGCTTCTGGTTTGGAAGACAACTAATGAACGGTACAGCCAGTTGGAAAGATCTTGCCTGTATGATTAAGCCACCAAAAGAGGACTTCGAGTCCATTCAAAGTTCTGCAGCTTTTTTCGAAATGTCAATACCAGGTTTTCTGCACAGTGCTTCTCTAGCAAGCAAGGAAGAAACTCTGAGGTACCTTAGACCTACTGCTGTTCTGGAGCTCAGTGGATGTCGGCCTTTCTGGTAATGGCTATTCCCCACCAAATCTTATAAAACTGGTAAAAGAAAGAATCATTGTGATAAGTACAGTGTGGTGCCAGAGAGCCAGATGCTATGAGCACTGAAGTCTCAGCCTGTCAGCTGCTATTTTTAGAAAAAATAATGTGGCATTATTCTTCACTCTACAAAAACAGATTAACTCCTCTTTTTGGAACAGGTAATTCGCTTTATTTCAGAGGAATAATGACATGTCATTTCCCCCACCCACTCTATTATTTAGGGAGATGTGTATATGCATCATTCAACCCTTTGATCACAAGTACCTAATTCTTTTGCTTTATTTAGGTCACAGTAAGCTTCAGCCTTCTCTTTTCTTTCTTGTAGGATGACTTTAAAAACACTCAGATCTTGGCTCCAGAGCCTGAGAAAAAAAGTGCTCTTTACTTTTCCCCTCCTCCTTCTATAAATGGACTTGAATTTAGGTATTCATAGGCATTGAGAGACATTTCACTTGTGCTGCTTTTTCCATTCTGGAGTTGATTAAGACCTAGACTATGCCAAATGTTTTCTGAGAGGTCTCTGGAACACATTCCTTCACTGTAGAGAGACTCTCACTGCCCCAGAATGGCAGCCCCATGTAGCCTTCAATGTGTGGACCATCCAAGGCACTGCAGAATTGCCCTTTGCTGAAGGCATACCTAGGAGAAAGCAGCAACAGAAAAGCCATGGCGTGACCTCTGCCCAGGATGAATCCCTCACTGCTATACAGTGGTGGAAGGAGGTCTGTATGTCTGCCTGCAAGCTACCTTTTCAGGTAGGAAAACAGCCTGCACATTCAAGCTTTGCTGGGTGCCCGCCTAAGCTCCGGCCTACTGTTCTCCTGCTCTCCAATGGGCCAGGAGGTAAAATCTCAGTGAGGAAAACACTGTCCCTGCATTGAGAAGGGAGATAATCCTCTGATCTGGCTCTCCTCAAAAACAGGGGGGTAGCAAGGAGGTGAAGGTCTGTGAGCTCTCTGGCTTTGCTGGCCATTGTCAGGAATGTTGTTATTACTGTCATGAAGTAGAAACTACTTCTTCATCAATAGAATGAGATGTTCTCACTTTTCTGTCTTGCCAGACTGTCACTGCAAATAGGTTAGTCTGAAATGCATTTCTGAAAAAGTAGATCCCATATACAGGGGAATAAGATCTGACTTTCTAGGACAATGGAGGTCCTATGTACTTCACCTGTTTATCGTCTTCAACAGATGGTTGTTCATGTGGGGAAAACACTCACCTCCTGAGCAGGATAACCTCATCCTATGTCATGAATGTTTGCCCAGTTCTGGCAAAGAATGCAGTTCAGGCCCATGCTCCATCTGTTTATCTGCTGTATTCAAACTCTGAGGATATTTTGGCTAGTAGGGAACAAGATAAAATAAGGTCTCTACTCCATTTGGAAGTAGACTGGAATGAAGTGGCAAAATGGAGGTGAAAATTCAGAGGCTGGGTTGGCTTTTGCATCTCTCGGACAGTGTAATTCTCTGAAATAAAGTTCCCAAAAGTTATCCTTTTGAAAGCACTGAGGGAGGAGAGGGGAATTCTGCTCACAGTCTAAGGTTCACGAAACCAAGACGCATGAGTTTAGGTATCCGTGTGTGATACCAGATATAAGTGACAACTATAGGGTGAACCAAAACTCTCTCTAGGTGCCATTGATGGCATTGACTAGTTTTTCACTGACTAGCTTGGTAGCAGAGCACTTCATGTAGGCATATTAATGTAGGTTTCTTATTATTGAATAAACTGTGTGTGGGTATACAATGGAAGATTGGCGAGGAGGATTGTAAACATGCTCAAGTGACTTGCAGCTGGAGTGCCAAAAAACACATATATCCCACTAATTGTTGCTTAGCTCTGTGTGCTTGACAGGTAGAATGTCTGCTCTTAGATAACATAGGCCTGTGAGAAACTCAGAGGCACCTTATCCTTGAGATTCCTGCCCTGCTGTGGGAAAGATCAAAGCACAGTGGAAAAGTATGCCTGTGAAAATCCTGGATATACCCAGGCAAAAGCAACAGGCCCAAGATCTTTTCTTTTTCCTTCTCCTTTCCCTTACTATCAAGGACTGAGCTTTGCAGTGCCTGCATCCCAACTTGTGTGCCTCTGCCCGGGTGTTGCTGCGGAGACCCCTTGAGTCGCGAGATAACGGAAATAAATTTACTCTTTGCATTTCATCCATGATTTTGTGGCTGTTCCTGCATCCTGCCTGTGCCAGCTCATACACTGCGTATGACTAAAAGTGTCACACACTGACACTGTGTGAGGATTGTGTACTCTTTTGAGTTTTGGTAATCGGGTGAGGAGTTACCTGTGACTAAGACTGACAGGACCCAATGCTGTGAAAACAAGTCAGGCCTCTGGAAATTCCATGATAAAATCCATAGATGAAGTTATTTTTACTTTGATTGTTAGAGGCTGAGATTTCCAGATTTAGTCAGTGTGGCACTCTGGCTATGTCTATCCCATGAGATAATGTGTAGCAGACATCTACAGCGTCTATAGCAAATTCTGCATCAAGGCCTGCTATGCCTTTTTGTGTCTGACTGCAGCTCAGCTCTAGCTTTGTGAATGCATGCTGTACTTAAGAAAACCCAGTCCCAGAACTAAGCAAGATCATACTTGAGCTTTTGCCCAATCTGTCTAGAGCTCACGGATCAGAAGCTGGGGGTTAAGTTAAAGAGCTTACTTTGGGTTTTTCCTCCCAGAGAATCTTACAGCTCAGCTCCAGTCTGAAGAGGACAAGACAAGTGTGGACTGAAGAATAGCTTTGAAGTCTCATTTTAAGAGAAATTCAGATGCACATTTGTGCATCACCATGCATGCAACATATGTGTCAGGATAAATGAAAATGTGTGATGGAAAGGCATTGGACATAATTGGGGGGGGGGGGGCGGGAATCAGAGACCCTCTGTTGTAAACAAATGGTGGCGTTGGAAAGCAGAGGAGAACTGGGATGGAAATCACTACTAAAAAGAGGAGGCAACCTAAAGATGAATCAGTGTTAAAGCAGAAGTTCTGTTTTTAAACATTAGTTTAAAATTTAGTATTAACAGTAGTTAAGCTAAAAAAAATTAGTTTAAACATTAGTTAAACTAAAAAAATATAGTTTAAACATTAGTATTAGTGCTAATGAACACTAATTTTGTAAGAAATATTATGGTCTATCCTAGGCAGTATCATGTATCACTGAATGTTTTTAGTTAGCTATAAAAACCTAGTTTGCCTTTTCTTCCCAAACCTCAGTCCATCAGAGTCATACTGTGGATCTCAATAGCTGGCATAAACACTCTAATTCAAGACCGCTTTGTTTGATTAAATCAACAAAGCTTATTTTGTACTGTTGTACCAGACTGTACAAGATTGGATGAGACTAGAACGAAGCGGAGCAAAGATTTCAGGCATTGCACTGTATAACAGTCTTTCAATAATTCCCCTTTATGCCTGTCACAACTGCATCCCCTTTTCTAAATAACAAGATTTCAAAGGTGGAATATCTGTTTATTTATTTTATTTTAAATTGGGCATAAAAGTCTTTCAAAGGCATTCAGACAGCTCCCTCTGGTGGGAAAGCGATGTACCAACGCGTTGTGCCTAGGGGATGCTGGAAGTGAGGGAGGGACGCTGGTGTGACCTGCAGAAAAACGCTCCCCTGATCTTCTCTGAGGCAAGAATTATACTTAATAGAAGATGCTTGAGTTGTATGTCTGAAGAGCTGGGTGAATCTAAGTGCTGATGAAAGAAGTGTGAGAAGAGACCAAGCTATTATACAAAAAGTTGGAAAAAAAGAAAAAGATATTATCTAGAAATGGAAAAAAAAAAAAAGCCTTAAAAATTCAGTTATAGGTATTATGACAAAAATCCAGGGGAATAATACAGTAATAAAACCAGCTGCAATCTCTCGTTCTTGCCAATCCCTTCTTGAAGTACAATTAGTAAAGTACAGTTTGTTAAAATACATACTCTCCAACACAGCCACATCAGGCAGGTTCCAGGTGTGGTGGGTTTGTATTCCATTCCTAGCAAGCTACAGACATTAGATGTATACCACTAAAGGCTTTCTTCATCAGCTGGGTCCTGATAATTTTATGTAGATTAGAATAAGGGCTTGACTTTGGAGGATGTGTTTCTGTGGTTTTTGTTGTGCAGAATAATGTATTTGACACTGACAAGAATTTCTTTTGGGAGGGAGAACGAAGAGGCTGCAGTCTGTGGTCATGTAGAGTTTGGTGTCTGAGGGCACGAGGAGACATCAAATGTCTAATCTCCTGAAATATGCAGCACACGTGGGCTAAAATGGGATTTCTGTAAGACAGTCCCACTCCATTTCTAAAAGGTGGCCTGCTACATCCACAGTCTACTGGTATATTTATCAGTGATCACTGCTGCAGTATTTGCTCCCATTCCCCATGTCTCCTCCCAGGTCCTCTCTAAAGACTTCTGGAGAATGGTTTTTCTTAAGACAGTTTTCAGATAGCTTTCAGCAGAGAGCCCTCTTAATGCTAAACTGTTTTGAACAGGCAGATCTGAGAATTTATTAAGCATCAGTAATTCTCTGGGAATTATCTACTAAGAACTGACTTAACAGAGGGAAGATTGGCTCTGGTCACACACAGTAGGAGGTCTGAGGAAGGAAAACTCTTTAGGGATCTTAGACTTTGTCCCTGATCATTTCATTACACAGGGACAGAGTAATTTGACTCTTTGCAGCTCTTTCACAATCTTAACAAAATCCTGGGAAGGTCTCCTGAAAACCAGGCTGACATGCATGGGAGTTGCCTGCTCCAAAGTGGCCCAGGCCTTCTGCAGACCCCGATTTCACTTGCATGAGATACCTGTGCATTAAATGTAAGCCCAGGAAACATATGTAATAATTCTTTACAAGGTTGGAAGGAGAACAACAGACCTGCTACAGTTGCGCCTACACCTTCTCTAAACCATTCAGGCTCCAGAAGATGAGGAACAAACCAGAAAGGTTAACTGCCTTCTCAGTGAAATGAGGAACCAAGTTTTAGGCTGTGGCTGCCTCGAAGGGGACTGTTGTGCAACTGTCATTCTGTGCATGGAAAGAATGCTGCTTTAAAGCCTCTGCAGACAACATGGAGAAGGACCGTGCTGTACCTCCCCTCCTTGCAGATCCTGCTTGATCCTAATGGATGATCCTTGCTCTACGCTTTTGAGGAAGTGGATCCCATCCTCCCCCAAGAGATGGGAGGCTACTGTATCCTAAAATAAAACAAAAAATGTTGTAGTCAGCTGCCTTATGCAGAACCCAACCTGCTCCTTTAGTTGCAGTAGGAAATACATAATTGAATGAGATCCTGGTACATCTGGCGTCACTTGGTGGAAAAACAAGTGCTCTGATGTTAGCAGCCCTGACTTCAAACTCCTATAACTAGCTGCAAGTCATCTCACAGTGCCTTTGACCCATCTTTGTGTCCTGACATCTGAAACTAGCAGTGATCCGTGAATTTAGAGAGAAGCCTTGTAACACCTGTATGCAAATTGAATCCTTTGTTGACTGGAAATGAAAACCTTCCTCTGAGTCTTTCCTCACTGGAAAAGGTCCTGGCCATGTTTTACACATGAACAACTGCCATATCGAGCTGATTTGTTACATGTTCCCCTCAAGCATCCAAATAGTTCTAAACTTATTTGCAAATATATGACTATCAGAATGTTACAATTGAGCTTTAACATGAGAACAAGAGGAAGCTATCCCACCAATGAACAGCACAATGATTTCCCCGGTCAGTGAAAAGACAGTGGCCAATTTCTCTTTATTTGCCATTTTCACATGTTCCTAGTTCTTACTTTACCATATGTATCATTTCAGTAGTATTTGAATATACTTTGAATTAACAATGTGTTGTACATATTAGAATGCTCAAATTAGAAGTTGTAGATATGAAAATGTAAAAAGGGAGAAGGTTGGGTTAACAGTGCTTCCAACAGAACAATGAAGACACAGCTTTTTGTTTTCTTGAGAAACAAAGTGTGCTTTTTCCTACCATCCTTCTAATTCCTTCTTTAGCCTAATGGATGATACCTATTCAGTATATACAAGAAAACTAATACTCAGCATCTTCTATTGCGTGTTTAGTAACCTTTCGCAAACTCTGGCTTTGTAATGTGGACCAATCTCCACTGGAATTAAAGACAAGATTAAGAAAATTGTGCATTGCAGAAGTAGCAGTTATTAATCCTCAGTGCTCTAATTAGCACTTAATCTTTCTAATCCTGTAAGTAGATACAAAATCAGGGCTGAAATAGACACAGGCCATAATGTGGAAAGCCCTTCATTAGCAGTGTTAAAAAGATGTACAGGAAAAAAACCACTGCTCTGTTACTTAACACTTCTCAATTTGTTTCTTGGCCCTTGCAACTCAAAGAAAGGAAAAAGATTCACGTGCCAAAATCCCCTCCTCTGTTTTAACCCATGCTTCTAATGTACTGGGTCAAAAATTATGCAGCTGAAAATTCTGTTCATCGCCTCTCTATCTTCAATTCTATAGCTGAGCCACAGCTTAAGAAGCTGGCCAATTGTGCCCCTCTATAGTCTCCTTTAATTGGCTGATTTCCATAGGAGAGGCCACCTGCCTTGGATAGAGTGTCAGCTGCTTGCCCTCAGACTAACTGGAGAGGGAGCCAAGTGGCTGGGCTGGGTAGAATGAAGAGGGTTTGCCACACCCCATGTTATTACCTGCCATAAAGATGAATGGGGATGCACCCCAAGCTGGGTCTTTGTTCACCAAGTGTGTCTTCACAGCCTGACCCAAGCACCTGGGCAGAGCCCTCCAATGGCAACCCTGGGCCCCCCTTCTCCCTCCCAAGAGCCTCTCCCAAGGTTGTGTAAAGCTGTATTTATTATAATGACGAATTGTAGCTCTCATCTGAAGCACTTGAGAATGCCTCCTTCAAAAACAGTAGTAGCTGGATCATTTCCAGAGAACCCTTTTGCTTGCTCACACACACTAAGAGTTACTGTGAAAACTGAAGAAAAGATCTGGATGAAGAAACTTTTAATGAAATGGATATGTCAGTGAAGTAAAAGTCTCAGCGTGAATTCCCACTGGCCACTATTAATAGAAGATGGAATTCTCTTTTGCTGAAATACAATAGACTGTCTCCACAAATAATGTCACTTTTCAACCAGACCCTGGCTGCCACTTGCCCATCTATCTTATTTTAAATAAACTTAGCATAAATTCACTCTGAGCCACAATTAATTTAGATGTATGTCCTAGCCATAAACCTCCAAAACATTGCTTGCTCTTCCTGCAAGTTAATGCCCTACTTAAGGCCCACAGGAAGTGAGAATATAATCATTATTTTTCTAAAATGTGCTGCACTCAAGCCATGAAGCTTCACACTTATTTTAAGTCTATAATTGCATGTTGTTGCTGTGGATACTCTTTTCTTTTTTTTTTTCCTCACCCCACTTGCCTTGTAAAGTTTGCCACATCAGAGCTCAAAATGGGTCCAGCTCCTCTAAGTCTGGCACAAGCAGATCCCTGCACTTATGAATAGCCTCACTGGTCTCAGTAGCAGCTCCTGGGGTTTTAGGACTCTTTCAGATCTCACTACTTGGTTTGGAGCTGAACTTTTTCTGAAGGTCTGGCACCAACTGTGGAGAATTTTTGAAATTTTATCCCTTAATCGTGGTTGTTTCATATTTTGTTTCTTGTCATCTCCACCCTGACGTTCAGGTCTTATTCTCCCTCTCCTAGGCACCAGTTACTCAGCAACAACATGCTCAAAACAACCACTCATCTGCTGTGAAACACAAAAAGCACTGAAGATTTTGCCTGTGACTGTGTGAAGAACTCTTTATGTGCTGTTGCTGCATCACAGATAATGTGCAGGCTCAAATGAACCTTCCAGAGTGGAGTCTCAAAATTGCCTATTGTCTTTATAAATGGAAGCTGGGGGACATTACATTGTGGTGGGTTGACTTTGGTTGCCCACCCAACTGCTCTCTCACTCCCCCTTCCTGAACAGGAACGGAAGATAAGATGATAAAACTCAATGGGTTGAAGTAAGGATGGGGGAATCACTTACCAGTTACCATCATGGGCAAAACAGACTCGGCTTGGGGAAAATTAATTTAGTTTATTGCCAGTTAAAGTAGATTTGGATGGTGAGAAGCAAAGACAAAATTGAAATAATATCTTTTCCCCTCTCCTTTTTCCTGGACTCAACTTCCCTCCTTCATTCCCAGCAACTCTACCTCCCCTCCACTCCAGGTGGGTGTTGTGATCAGTCCATAGCAGTTCCTCTCTGCCGCTCCTTTTTCCTCACACTTTTCCCCTGCTCCAGTGTAGGTTTTCCCCATGGGTTGTAGTCTTTCAGGACAAACCTGCTCCAGAATGGGCTCTCCACAGACCACAGTTCCTTCAGGAAATAGTCACATGCTCCAGTGTGGGGTCCTCCATGGACTACAGTGTGGATATCTGCTCTGGCATGGTCCTCTCCATGGGCTGCAGGGAAATAACTGTTCCACCATGGTCTTTCCATAGTCTGCAGGGGAATATCTGCTCTCGCCTCTGGAGCACCTCATTCCTCTCCTTCTCTCACCTTGGTGCTCACAGGGCCATTCTTCTCTCTGCCACGTGGTGTTTTGCCCTTTCCTAAATATGTTTTCCCAGAGGCACCAGCAACATGGCTGATGGGCTCAGCTGTGTGTCTACTATAGAACTGTCTGTATCTGGCACAGGGCAGTCCCTGGTCTCTTCTCATAGAGGCTACCCCTGCAGCCTCCCCACTACCAAAACCTTGCGACCTGCACCTGTTACATACATGTATTTAGAAAAATTGGTAGCTTGGTAGCCAAAATTCAGATGTTTCTTGTATGATGTGCCTGGGATCAAGGCTTTGCTTTGCCTAATAGGCAAATGCTTTAAACCAGTAAAGTGTTGGGTGATCTGGGATAAGTTATTTGCTGGACCAGGCACCAGAAATGTAGCATTCGATATTCTAGCTGAAAGTTCATTATCACAATGACATAGGACTGATTGGTTTCTGGAAATCTAGAGCAGCCATCCTGTCTTACCTTGGCATTCATGGATCCGAGATAACGTTTTAAAGTTACTGGCTAATTTGGGTCCCTCTTGTGTTTTCTGGTGATAGAAAATCTGGTGATAGATTCCTTACCTTGGAGGAGATCCATTACTGAGGATGCTGAGAAGTGATAAATGCTTGCCTAGACCAGAGGTTGGAGCTTGGTTCTTGTCAGGTCAACTACACAGGCTATATATTGCCTGTGGTAATCCCAGAAAACGGTCTGTGATGCCTGTGCCAAATGGTATGGATTGGGTCATCTCACCTACCGTGTTAAAACCTCAGAATCTCTTGGAACGTCCCATATTGCTTCTTGTCAGGCTCACAGTGTACTGTGATAGCTCTCCCATCATCTTATACGATGAGACAGCGTGAACTCTTCTTGCATGCATTTCAGAGACTTCTTACCTGCAAGTGAGACATGCTGGGATTCACTTGGAGGGATGATTGAGCCCAAGAAAGATGAACCTACGTGAGGCAGGTTACAGACCCTAGCCCAGACTGCCCTTCAGTCTGTGCCCTAGTTTCCAGGCCAGTGGAACTACTTCATTTGGTCCAGATGTGAATTGGGCGTGATATAACATGCTTACAGTTTGGACTGATCAGGAATAAGGATCTCTTCTTGACTGCATTTTACTCTTTGCTAGGTTGGGTAATGCGGAGAGCTTGGATTCCGGGCTGTGGTTTTCCAAACAGGCAGGATTCCTAGGAGTTATGCACTGAAGTGTTTGCATACATTTTAAGGCTGTAAGAGTAGCTGTTTAAGCTAAGATACAATAAATTTACATCTAGGTCTCAGTTGTGCAGTCATGAAAAGGTGTTCGGTGAACAAAGTGAGCTTCCATTTTCAAGAAGGCCTTGGACAGAGTTATGGTTGAGTGTGCAGGCATGAGTGCACTGCTGATACTGCATGTTTGGGAGACATCTGTCCTGCAATTCCTAGGTTATAACATTATGGAGGCAGAGAGAGACTGGGAGACAAATCTGGTCTTCCTTTTCTCTTTCTGTCTCTCTAGTCTATGGTCTGAACTGTATTAAAAAGTTGTAGGTATATTTAGATAGTTATTTAAGTATTTACCTATAGGTGTAGCTATAGATACAAAGTTTAGATAATGTATTATCTGTCTATATTATATTTATAGATGTACAGATACTTGTACATATGTATATAAAGCTGACCACTACAGTATCTCATCACCTGGTAAGTGATAGCCTTGGGGACAGAGCAGTGGAGTGAATATCAGGAGTCTTATGTTTGTTACAATCTCTATCTGTAATGCAGAGCAAATCACAAACTGAGGCTTAGGTATATCTCTTCACTTACCCATAGTGGAGACCACTAACAGTTTAAACATGAACCAAGTAAACTCGCAGCAGCCAAATTTACTAGGACTTTTAGCTGTCACAGAGCTGCCTGATGTAGCAGCATGACTGATGCTAGTGCCCAAGCTAACTAGTTAACATCGTTGTTGAGATACTTCAATATTTCAGTGTAATCACGTGCAATTGCTCTACCTAGAGGGACCTAGCCTGTTTGTGTAGACTTTCTATGGTCAAAAAAGTGAGACAGACCCTTCCAGGAGGCAATTTACCCTACCTGTTGTATTTGTCATAACACTGAAAGAATTACCTTCTATTTGTGCCTTTCTCCACTGCCTGCAGGACTTTGCCAATACATTTAAATTATAAGCTTCATTTTTAGATGATTGAGTTTGATGAGGTAACTCCCAACATTTTGTGATGGGAATATGTGTAAATGCATTCTGCAGTGGTTTTCTGTCAAGCCCTGAAACAGTTCTGGAACTACTCTTACTGCTATTTCTTTTCTTCAGCTTCTTCATCTCTTAGCTATTCTTCTTTGAAGATGCTTGTTGTGATTGTGTGAAAGCAAAGTGAAAAAGCGGCATCTTACTTTCCTCTGAAACCTGTGTAATTGAGGAGAGCACTTCTACAGCTGATATTTAAAGGCAATAGGACAGAGAAAAAAAAATACTTTGCTCTTTTGTTTCTTCAATTAGTGTTTTCACACTAGTCAGAATACCTTATTGTGTAGACTCAATACTCCACTTTACGTGCTAACATTGATTTTGATCCACCAAGCTAATTTTTGTACTGTATAGTTGCTCAAATGCATGTTTCTGTCATATTATGCTCAAGGCATATGCCTTACAGAAAAGGTAGAACTAAAGCCTGTCAAATTCCTTGCCCAAAAGAGCACTGAGCATCAACTGGATACAAATCTAAACCTAAAATTTATAGCACCAGGAGTATGAAATGGACAAAACCACAAGTCTGTTTGCTGAGGTATAGGATGGGAATACACATTTTTGTCTTCTCTTTCCCCACTTTCAACCATATCACATAAGTTGTGGGACTGTTCATTTGACCTGTGATACTTCTTGTATCAGAGCATCTTGATGAAGTATGAAAAACAAATACCCAACCCTTATGTATTAGCTATGCAGTGAGTATGTTTTCAGACCTAATTACTGAATTAGTTAGTACTGGTTTACAATTATCCTTAATAAGTCTGGATTAGGAATGGTTAGTAAAAGTAACTTTTCTGTTTCACAGTTCATCGGCTTGAGATAATTTAGTAACAAAGGCTCATGTTGCAATCAGGGAAAGGACTCCCACTAACTTCAGTGGGACCTGGAAGGGGACCAAAATTAAGTGCTTGCCATGAGTCTAAATAGCTGACATTGTCACTGACTCATCATGTGAAGCCCTTCAGTACATTGTAGAATAATTTTATTTGGATTTGATTAAACATAAAAGTATTTTGCAAGGCTATCCAGCTTTGAAAAACAAAGTCATTTACATAAGAGCTAAGCAACCACATAGCTATCCTCTTTTACCCTGGTTAGTAGGCTTAATTCTGCAAATATTTATGCATGCTCTGTGCTCATGATTAGTCCCCTGGCATATTTGATTGTCTGACATCAGGCATGTATGTGTTTGCAGGAGGAGGTCTGGTGCCGTAACATTGATTTGTTGTATCCTTTGCTGATAGACTGCAAACCCCGAAGGGCAGGAAATGTAGTTAGATATCATACTTATCAGTATGGGACATGGAAGACATGCTGTAAAGAAATACTGATCATGAAAAATGGTTTTATATATCATAAAATCATAGAATAGTTTGGATTGGAACGGACCTTTAAAGGTCATATGGTCCAACCCCATCCTGCCATGAGCAGGGACATCTTCAGCTAGATCAGGTTGCTCAGAGCCCCATCCAGCCTGACCTTGAATGTTTCCAGGGATGGGGCATCTACCACCTCTCTGGGCAACCTGTTCCAGTGTTTCAACATCCTCATTGTAAAAAATTTCTTCCTTAGACCTAGTCTAAATCTACCTTCTTTTAGTTTAAAACCATTACCCCTTGTCCTATCACAACAGGCCCTACAAAATACATATATGTATAAATTCTAAGGGGAAAATATGCTTCTTTCCTATATTCCAGGTTGATTCACTTTGTCAACTGCTAAAAATGTGCCTTTTATTATTAACACCTTTTATCAATCCAATGAACAATAGAAACAACAACTCTGCTCCAAAACTGGCCACATCTTGCAATAATTTATAAATGCCCCATATTAAAAATAATACACTTACTCAAACTTTTTCAAAATGTCCCAGGGTAAGCAAATGCTTTTATATTATTATTAGTTTTGACAAACCTGATTGTGTGCTGGCCATTGTTAAAGGGTTCTATCTGCCTCCAAACACAGTGAGAGACAAAGAATTTTTAATGAATTTAATTAAAACTTTATGTGGTTTATGGTGTTCACCTCCAGCTGGTGTGCCATTCTTCTCTGGTGAATGAAGTTTTCTCTAATGCATAATGATGTGTTTTATATGAGGGATGTTTGAACCCCCTTCCTAGTAGCCCTGAGGTAGTTTCCATGGTATGACACAGTGGTGAAGTATTTAAAAGCAGGTCTCTTAAACTTAAGTGAATTATGTATATGGTTAAATGCACATGCATGAATGCACAGATATGAATCTTAAAATAAGTTTAAGAATCTTTTTTTTCCCCCAGAAACAGTCCTTGTGGGCTAGCTTTTATGACCCATGGTGCTGAGCATTTGTCTGTACAAATGGCACATTGATATAAAACGGTCTTGTTATTTGACTGCTTATATTGGAGGTAGGAAGTTGAATAATCTGGTCTCCTTTGGTTAACACACTGAAAACTGACATCTGTACCAGGCACAAGGGCCTGATAGTGATGGGCACTCCTAGTGCTGCTGTAATAAAAATGAACAATAACATGCAGATAGTCCTGTTAGCAAATGTTTCAGTGCATTTAATGAGACATGCTGAGACACTGCAACAAGCTGGGTCATTCCCATGGCTGGTTAGAGTTAGTGGAGTTCTATCCTCTGAATCTCTTGTGCTGGTGGGGCTTTCATGCAGGGTCTATAAAAAGGGCAGTTACCTGTCTACCTTTCCTGCAAGCTGTGTTCAGTCAGTATTTCTTCTGTTGAGAAACAAGGTCTTGCTAAAAGAGATAAGCTGTTGATTTGTTTTAAGCACTTCCTTTTCAAAATCTTGTGTCTGGGTGTGGCCAAACTGAAATACAGAGCTGTCTTTTTGTGCTTCTTTGGATGCTGAGATTTCAGTTGTGCAAGAATCTTGAACAACTTCCTCAGGGAAGGAATGAATGAAGCAACATGTCTTGGACCAAAAGAACAGGACTTAGGAAGAACTCACATCTCTACAGGGAGTAGTGTGATCCCTGGAAAAGTCTCAGTAATGGAGTCTACAAACTTTAAGTGGTTTTGCAGAGACCAGAAAAACTTAGATGAATGTTGAAAGCCATCTTCATAAATGATTCCTCTTGTTCTAATGGTTGTGAGGAATTGAATAGGAAACTGGTTACAAAATCACCATGTGCCAGCATCACCTTTTTATATTATTGACCAACTGATTGAGATGGGGAGAGACCGTTATATGGCCTTGTTGGAAGGTGACTAAGAGGAGAGGCTTTCCAGGAGGTGAACCTTCAGGATATCATCTGGAAAAACAATAATCAGTGGTTATCTGGAGATGAGACATTTTCTTGGGGGGAGGGATTTCTGTTTTGGAATCCACCTGTGATCTTTAACACAGTTTTCCAAGGATTAGCCAATAGTAATAACAACAGTAAATCACCATATGTGTTGCTCCCCAACTGATGAAGAAATAAAATGATGCAGGAGAGGACCAGTCCTGAGCTAAATCAGAAAAAGTCTTTGGAGAAAATACTGAAAAAGATGTCATTTGACACTTGGTGGAATGACAAAGAGCTGAAGAGATGCAGGAGCATCATAAGTGAAAGAACAACTCCTGGTGACAGGGATAGACAAGAAATCAAGATGAATAGAACAAGCAGGTGGATGAATAATAGATTGTAAAGAATGAAAAAATAATGAAGAGGATGTGGAGGAAGTCCTGAAAACCACAAAGACATGTTTGTATTTCCCTAAAAATTAAGAGGATGCTCCTGTAGGTGGCAGAGGGAAAGGATGTGAGGAGCTGACATCCTGCACTGGAAGAAGTCTGACCACGGGCTAATGAGTCATCTTGTTGCATTGCTTCTGATTCCAGATGCTCTCATTGCAGTCTCCACTGCAGTTTTGCTCTTTAGAGTAAATGAGAAATAAACTTGGTGATCACAGAATCACAGAATCACAGAATCGTCTAGGTTGGAAAAGACCTTGAAGATCATCTAGTCCAACCATTAAGAGAAGGTAAGGCTTCTGTCAGTCAACACAGAGAGCTCTTGGGCTACATGTACCACCAGCTGACTGGTCATGTTCTGTCTTTGGGGGTCTGTTGTCAGCTGGTGGACTGGATACTGCGCAGTGTAAATCAGAACAACCCCGATTTAGGCTGGGAGTGAAGGTGACAATCTCGGAACTGCCACTCTGTACCTCCCAGCATGGGAATTCTGTCTCTGGAGGTGGGCAGAGCCAGATGAAGGGAAGATCACACAGCTATAAGGTCATAATTTCATCATGCAACATGAGGGTGTGCACTTCACTAAGTAGTATCAGTCAGGACATCAAAGGCTCTAGAACTCACCTCTTGGTAAATCAGTGCTGCTCTTTGCCTTTGGTTAATGTTGTCAAATGGTCAGGCTTTGAGGCTCCTGTCTATATTCCTCTGGTCTCCAGCTCTAAAACAACATTATGTTTAACTAGTACCTTTGTTCCTGGAGTTACTTTTGGCAAGCAGTGTTGGAAACAAAGTAAAAGAAACCTGAGAAGGACTAAGGCTTTGGGGTTGCAAGGGTTGAGTTTCAGTTGTGTATGCCCATGACGCACTGCTGGTATTTCATCAGCCTGTGAACCCTGACAGTCTTGACAGTGAACCAGTGCGTCCTTTGTGGGCATAAGCAGAAAGGGAGGGCCATAAGAAAGTGTTGGAGTCCAGGTGTTGGTTGCAGGTTGCTGTTAAAAACAGAAAGAGAAGAAACCAAGCAGGAAAGAAGTAAAACCACCAAAACCGAAGATATATTTCCATGTTTTGTAGATACTTTGCACAAAGTGGCTAATTAACAAAGGAGGAAGATGCATGAGAGTCTGATTTATAGCAGGTTTTATTGGCACATGAAACTGCCACAGCAACACTGAGGACTGAAGAATGAGCTTAGCTTGAAAAAGCAGAGCTTTCTCAGTTCAGCTGAAGAATAAAGTGCAACCCAACCTGCCACAGTCCTTATGCAGAGCAAGGGCACTCTATAAAACGATGCTGCTAAGAACATTGTGGTAGGTAGTCAAGGTACAGCCAAGGTGCCCATCCAAGGATATTTTGCATACTCGTCTGTATATACAGATGTCCATTTCTTTACATACCTTATAAGTGTCTTAGGACTCAGCCCTACTCTTTAAAGATGAGTTTCTCACACTCTTCTAAACTTACTGTCACTGCCATTTATATTGCTGCAGGGCAGCAGCATGCGATGAGCGTTAAGTGATTTTTAGTGCATTATTTCATAGCTTTCCAGTTGAAATATTACACGATCATTGGAAAAGATATATATCTGTATGTACATAGACTGACATGATTTTAGGGTGAAATAGGGTAATTTTGATGAAAAATATGGACAATTAGTAAGATACACTATAGATATCTTTTCAGTGTTCTTGAATTGGAAACACCGATTCTGTTGGACTGTAAAGAGAATCTTATAGATAAAAAATAATAGAAGTAGACTTACAAAAATAATGGACATTAAAGAAGTCTGCCTGTATTTTTCTTCATCTCTGGCTTCAGGCCAGATTGTCCGTGTGTGGAATGTCCTTAAAAGCATAAGGAAATTATACCATATTTTCTTCAGAAGAAATATGAGATTTGGCTCCTGTATCTTCCTTAAATGCTTGAAAATCCCTGGATCAAAGCCCACAGAATCTCTCCTGAGGAGAGATTTGAATGTGGATAATTATGCAGGAAACTGAGCACTTTTATGTTTTAGCTTCATTTACTATTTAAGTAGAAGTTAAAATGAAATAAAAAGATGTATCATGTCTTATCTTGACAGGTTTTTTTTCTTTGTTTTGGAATCCAATATTCACACTGTCTCCAAAGACATAATGAAAAATTTTATGTAGAATTAGTTTAAATCTTTCCTCCAGTAGTCTTTTTATTGAAAAATATTCCCTTTGAAAAGCAAAACTTTATACAAAGCTTGCCAGTATTGTCAAAATGACACACTTTTTGGTGACCTTTGCTAAATCTGCATAAATATTTCTGTCACTTTTGGTATTATTTTCTGCAGTTTAGAAAACACTATCCTATCTGTGTCCATGTGATTAGCAAAACTCATGAGCACTGTTCTGAGGGCACATTTTTCTCTCCTATACTTACCCACCCATCTGAAAAACACAGTCTTCAGCTCTGAGCCCCTTGACACTCTTGGTCATTTCAGTGGAGGGACAGCAGGAGTTGCTCAGGCCAGGAAGCTGTGTAGCAGAGGATGTAATTCAGTTGTGGAGGATATAAATCAATTATCTGTGTAGGATATGAGTCAATCAGTTTGGCAGTTCAACACACTTCTTCAGTCACTTTGCATTGAATGGCACTTGCCACATCCGACTAACCTTCTGTAGGCGCGTATCATTTAGCCAGCGATAGCCATTCCCTTCTTGGACTCTACAGCAGAAATACTCACTGAAGCCAATTACAAAATCTCCATTGACAAAAGTGAGATCAAGGTTTTACTCTAGGGATCTAAATCCCCTGTATAGCCGGGCTGCTTTACAGTGCTGTGTCAGACTATAAATCACATTTACATTCTCTTTAATGCCCTTCTCCAGTCCCAGTGCTGTGTAAAACAGCTTCAGCATACCTGAAAGTGAGGACAGAACAATTTGCATCCATTTGAATTATTTGCCCTGAAGTGATAGCCATTTGAACCATAATGCCATAGAAGGAAGATCAGCAATTTAGCCTGAGACCTCCTTCCCCTGCCCACCACAGCCCCACCATCCCATTTGCAGCCCATCTTAATTAGGTTCTGCCATAAGAAATCTAGCCCAGAATTCATTCATGTTAGATGTGGTTCTGCACAGGGAACAAGGAAAAGCACCTAACCCTATAACTGAAGGAAGCTGTTTGGTAGACTCCAAGTCTGCACCATACAGTAAGAACTTGGTATCAAACAGCTCGTCAGGCTTCCTCCCAGTGCACCACTGACTCATCTTGGCGGTCACCATTTACGACATTGTTTAATTAAAAAAGGCAATGTATGTAAAATGATTAAAGTGCTGATCATTCTGCAGCCTAAGGCTGACTCAGGAAATGATGTCCTCTTTGCCTTGCTGCTGGGATCTCTTGCTTTATTGAGGTAGACGTGCATGGGCTTCATATCATTAGTCGGTGGTGTGTTCTGGCGTTGTTATAAATATGCTCGTTTGGGTCAGGATTTTAAAAAAAAGGCGGTCTCTCTGATTTGTTGTAATGATGGTGTGCTGTCTGCACTGTGTCATTTTCTTTACCCGTGTAGTGGGATAACATACAATTAGGGACTGATGTCAGCCTGTAAAATTTTGGTGTAAAATTTTGGTTGCACCAAAATACCATACTTCTTAACAAAGCTGGCAGACGTGTCCTTTGGCCGCAGCTGCTTGCCATGTGATTTAAAACTTCCTGTCACTATAATTGATGTGTTTTTATTCTTTCCACTTCCTGAAGCCTGATCAGAATTAAAATTGCTGTTGGAATTTCCTGTCAAAGCAACTCATTTATTCGCTGAGCGCTGCACTGACAGTACTTTGATTGGACATTGCCTTCAGCTATTCTTGGGCAGAGAGATTGCTGTGAATTATGCTCCTTGCCCAGGTTTGACTCCCCTGCATGCCACATCTGCAAATATATACAGATTGTCCATCATGTGGTAACCTTGTCCTAATGAAAACTCCACATGTAAAATGTTAATGATTTGAATATCAAACTTGGCCACCTGCTGAGGCCCTGGCTTTTGTGTTTATTTGGGAAACCCCACAGAGTTTTTCAACTGATTGTCTCACCATAACTTTAGTGTTGCCTACCAAAAAGAGCTCTGCTATATTTCTACACTAAGGAGAATTTATGTCCTTTAAGAAAGCTAATGTTTGTGTCGATTTTTCTTTAATTTTCTGCTTCAGTATGCTATCTGCATTCTTTCCCAGGGGTGGCTGTGTTATGCTGCCATGTGGCAGTCCTCAGCTGTTACTGCAGAGAGTTTGTCCAGTGCTCTTCAATCATTCAGAATGAAAGATACTATGCAGATGCAAGTCATTATTATTTGCAGTGCGAGTGCAATGTGGTGGTAGTTCTGCCCGTTACGAGAATAAGCTGTTAAATTCACTGTTGGATGAATCATTCAGTTGCCCCATTTGTAACTTCGTTTTCCTCTTAGAGTTGCTTAGAGAATTACGGGTTATTTTGGGAATCTGAATAATGGATAAGTATTGGATTGTTCTGCAGTTATAACTGACACAAAGTCATTGTCACCTCAGAGTAGAATAGATATAATGATACTTACTTAACTGCCTTTGTAAAGTGTTTTGATAACCTAGGTTGAAAGGTACTTACAACCCTGTGAAGTATTACTATTATTATTAGGGGCAATATATTATTTTTTTAAAGTTCTTACCTACATTATTTGAGGATGTATTGGGAGTCTAAATATTCATGTGCTCTCATCTTTCCTTGGCCAAATCGGGTGTCAAATACTCTTCCAGTATTTTAAGGAAATGACCGTGACTATTTTGGCTGGTAGTTGTGGTATGAGATCATAAGTCTCCATATGTGATTTGCACTCTACCTGCAGCTAGTGGAAACAGCTCCCACTAGACTCTAGTTGATGGAGTAAGCTACTGTTGGGTATTTGTAAAATCTACCATTTCTCCTACATTCAAAAAAAAAAAAAACCAAAAATTATTTTTTTTTCCAAATAGTTCCCCTAAGAATATACTTGCCTTATATTCGTTATGTTTTCTTTGTGGTCAAGAACTTGGACTTTCTACTTAACACAGAGGCAAGTAAACAGCATGCCCCCTTCAAGCTTCTTCAGTGCCTGCAGGAATAGAGCAATGTCCCTGGGCTTTCCAGCTGACAAAGTGGGAATGGGAATGCAGGTGTTTCATGGAGATGGGAGAGTACAGTTATGAAGTAGGAGCTGTGGAAGGGAGTGGGTTACAGGGGAACAGAGATTCAGGGATGGGCAGCGGGGAAGTGAAGGAATGGCCTTGCTTTGAAGACCAGCGTCTGTCTCAACCCTGCAGACAAAAAGTCAGGTCTCCTTTGTATTCAGGGTCACTCCACATTTAGATAAAGTTGGTATGTAGGAGACAGTACTGAATAATGGGTTTGAAAGAAGATGCCAAAAAGAGAGGTGCAGTCAGTAAGAGAAATGTCCAACTGTAGGAGGCAGGAGCATTAACAGGACTGTGGGGTTTCACTGGCCAAGTGATAGTCAGAAGACTGGAAAATCTGTATTTTACTGAAGAAAAGCAAAAGTAAAATCCTTCTTGGAAAAAAACCAATTGGCTCCTACTCTGAGGGTCAGGACAAGGCTAATGACTGCTAATGACTCATTTTAGTGCAGGATTTAAGGAAGATTCAAGCTATTAAAAGGTTGATCTTTTGGGCAGGGCTGGATAGATGAAACCTCTCACTAAAGGGAGGATTACAGAGGTCTACTACATACATGCATCATGAGACATGGCAGCAGGAGCTCCACTGGCCGGTCCTTAACAGTGGAGATAAAGCCAGGAGGGAAACATCCTCAAGGATGATCAAGGCAGAGGGAAACATCACATTTAAAGAGTTTCCGTAGGTCACTGACGTACCCTAAGTAGACACCAATTTCTATTTGGGAAAGCTACAGAGATGAGGCTGTGCATTGCAACATGTTTGACAAAAGAGGCTCAAATATGGCTCTGGGCTGGACTGTTGCCTGTGATGCATGGCAAGGGGGAAGCACAGGCAGACTTCTGAAAAGGAGGAGAAAGGCTATTCAAAGTGAGTTCGGTTCTCCTGATGTGGGTTGTGTTTGTTTTTTTTCAGGAGAGGGGCCAGGATAAAGAGTGAAGTATAATAAAAAACACAAACAAATACACTCGGTATGCTGCTTCTTCAGCTGCCACGTCAGCCCAGCTGTAAATGCCCAGTGTAGGAACAAGCCAAACCAACAGTGCTGAAGGCTCCAGGAAAGACATAATGCTGACACAACAGTAACTGAGTTCCCAACTGATTTCAATCACTAGATAAATATCAGTTTCAACCCTAAATGATATTCTCAAGTAATTGTCCAATGCCCAGTTGGGCTGGATCGGTGTTCCTCTGGAACCAGCTCAGGCCAACTTTAACTGCTTGGGAGTGCGTGGCCAAGAGCAGACTTATGTGCTGGAGCCTGAAATGCCATTAACCAGGCTGTAGTCAAGAGGACAGAATGCCTCGTGTGTTTAGTCTAATACACCATGGGACTTGTTTGCTACAGTTACAGTATTAAAGCTGTAATTATAGCCAGTGAACCGCAGATGTACTGTAGCCATAGGGTTTAAACAGGGTGTTATTGCAGTAGAAACCACCCCCAGTAGGTTATAAGTTCAAAGGGTCATTTTTCCCTCTCTGTTTAATCAGATACTGAAGCCTACAGACTTCTTAGTAATCACCATCAAGTATTTAACATCTCAACCTGTTTTATGCAGTCCCCTTGGTTTGATTTTAGATTTTTGTTTCTGTTTCAGAAGAAAGAATATAGCTTAATGCTTGCATATCACTTTGTAGTCAGTATTTAGTGTGAAGTGCAAATGGTACCATTTTTATGATGGTGGTTAGATAGAGGTATGCCACCCTGCTGCAAGATTGAGCGTTAATTCTCAGTAAATAACGATGTAGATGTTTTGTACGTGAATGGAGATTGAAAATCACAGTAGAAAACACGGATTTTGGTGCAGGAAAGAACAAAAATGATCTCTTTGAGACAATGCAAGTACAGCATATTTGGAGATGGTATTAAAATATGCTTTTTTTATAATGTTAAAACAACGAGATTTGGGGGTTCTGACACTGTCAGTACCATTACATGCTGGCAGTCTGTATGGAAATGGTCTGAACATGAACACATGCCTTTTGCTAGCAGGTATAGGTGTCAAGTCTTGATTTGAAGTGACTGAGGAAAAATGTCAAAATTCATATTCTTTTTGCTGCCTGTGTTTGACAGACAAAATTTCATATTGAACCTAAAAGAGATGATACTGAATATTGCCTTTCCATTTTAGCAGTGAGCATAGCCTTTTTTTTTTTTTTTTCTGATTAAGCAGGACTGTAATGGTTACCATGTAGGAAAATATAGGTAATATTAAACTGAAATATGTCTGTCTAGGGATCCATTCATTTCCCCAAAATAGCCAGTTTCTATTTATATATGAATGTCTGTATGTTTATATATATTTAAATGCCCCATTTGCTACACTGGTTTTAGCTTCTTGTTAGCATCACTTCTTGTTAGCATGATGTTCTACAGCACAAGGCAGCTGGAAAAGTGAAACATGTGTTCAAGAATTTATGCAGTGTCTTTACTTTCTTTCATTAAGAGAACTAACAATAATAGGTGTATATTATAAGTTAGCAGTGTTAAGCAGTATGTTATAGCCATGTCTGACAGACATGTTGTTTACATTCATATTTTATATTGGTGAAACTGTAGCTTTTTTATCAACATGACATTTTTCATATGCAATATTTATACCTCTTCTTCCATACAGAGGAAACTTAGTCATCTAAAAACATGATATGTTTTAAATCCACTTGTCTCCTTTTCAATAAAAAAATATTTCCAATTATTTCCCCAGCAAAATACTTAAGTCAGCATGTTCTGTATTCCAAGCCTTCTATTAATTGACGAGAGGAAAATTTCTCACCTCGTACTAACAATAACCCATCTTATTTTAACATGGCTAAAACCTTCCTGTGGGTATGTAAAACCCTGCCTTGTTGCCCCTAGCATTTTCATTTGGACTGTGTGTACCCTCATTTTGTATGTGCTGTCTCTGCCAGTGTCAGTGGGAGTTGTTCACATCCTAGCATTTTCCCAGAGGAATATCCTTGCCTAAACTGTCTGAACTGTCATCTCTCGTCCTCAGAGACAGCTAAGAATGCAAAATCTTTTCTTATGTACATATACCCCAGAGAAATCATGTGATAATGAGCTCCAAAGCTAATTACACTTTATATGAAATCAATATATATGTGGCTTGAAAAGACATCTCTGACACTAAAGTAAGCAAATAAACAAAGAATTAATTAATCCATCTGAATGTCCTGCCCTTAAAGAAAAACACCTCGCATACAGTATCTAATTTATATAAATTATATAATTTATATATCTTATATATTTTCAGGACAATATACAGAAGATATTCAGTAACATAAATGCCAGTCTGGATCAAGTCAGAGATCCATCCAGTATAGTACTTTTATTTTCAACAACATCCAGAATGAGGTATTTCAGAGAAAGGTTTCAGCAACTCAGAGCAAGCTGAGGTGGATAATTCCTCCCTCTTTTCATCACAATCAGAAAAGATCTCTCTTAGTAAATTGAGATTGCTTTAAATCCTGAAGCATAAGGTTTCATTTTTGTTCCCATACTCTTCCTTTTAGCATTAACTATTACAACCCTGGATATTACTACTGTTTCAGTACATGCCTACACTCTCGTAAGACCATAACCCCAGCAACATCCTGTCATAATGAGCTCCAAGGTCCAATTACAACTTCTTTGAAAAAAGTATTTCCTCCTTTCAAGTTTGAATTTGCTGCTGTTCAGTTGCACAGACTGTTCTCTTGTTCTTGTACAGTGCAATAGGAATTTCAAGCTGCAGCTTAGCAGCTTTATGTTGTAGACACACCAGTACCTGAAATATGGCCTCGTCATCAGCTGGCCCTCCAGATATTATAAGCTTTTCTCATATTCACCAGTGGAAATCCACGTAGATAAAAGCAGCAAGAGACAAAACCCACCACTTGTAAGGAGAGAATAAAAATGATGATGCCTAGCAGGGAGTAGTGACCAGGTCAGTGGTTAGTTAGGAGAAGGTACTCTCCTAACGTTTTGCTGGGTGCTCCTGGTGAAGACTTCAAGGGATGCCGTGTTTATCACTCTTTGAGCCAGCCCCTTTGAAGACCCCAGCTGCAGCCTGATCACTGAACACAGCATCTGTCTTACCCAGCTCTCTATGAAGTGCCTTGTTTACATTAGTTGCTGGGGTTGCGTCTGTAGTTGGGGACATCTCTAGAGAGCAGCAGCATAAGAATCTAAGGTGGGATGAGCTGCCTTCTTCAGGGAATGCCTATTTCAGCCTGTTGACCAGATGGAGAGCCCAGACAGCTTGCTTAAACAGGAATAAATTTAGGTAGGAGCAGATCCACCCTGCATCAGCAGTCAGCAATTGTGGAGAACACAGCAGTGGTCGCTGGCCCGCCAACACAGTCATGTACCACACGTTGTCTGGCAGGCTCCGCAGCAGGCAAAGTGTTTGAAAGGTGCTTTGGGAAAGAGAAGGAACATATCCACGCAGCTGACTATTTGCTTAGTAATCAATTTCCAGTGGTCAAAGTTTTCTTCCACATTTAGATGATGCAAGTAATGCTAGACAGCCCCCTGATTACTTCCTATTTCATACAATTGCAGGTTGTGGCAATGTTTCTCTTTTGCTGTGCTTATGCCTCATCAAACTTTAAAAAAATATTGGGTCATACAACAGACATAACTCCATGCATTTTAGACAGTTATTAACACATAATTCTGAATGTTTTAGAAGAATATGTTTGTGTGTGTTTGATGATGAGCTGATGTGATAATTAGATTTTTTCTCTATATTGGCATGTTTTTTGAAGTCCTAAAGGGGAATTTCATGGCTGTGTGTGTTCCAGAATTTTGGTCAGTGATTACGGAAAAGTTATTTGAACAAATTTGGTAAAGAAACAGTAAAAGGAACAAACAAAGCAGAGTACACATAGCTTCCAATTTTTGTGTGGTTCAGGAAATCCATTAATTAGATTGAAAAAAAGTATAAGCATGCAGACAAGTTGGTAGACTGTCACATTATCCTAAAGGAGGTAAGTAAATAAAATGGACCCATGCAATATTATTATTGCACTGAGAAGAAAAGAAGGAAATTAGTGAGCAGCAACTAGCAAAAAAAATGTCAGTGGCTTTGCTGTTTGTATAGCTTGATAGATTGATTGTCTGTGTTATGCTCTTTTGGTTCTGCTTTGGAGAGTGGTATTTTTTGTACACTGTATTCTCTGCAGTACTGAACTAAATGCAAAATCTTCAATGGCTCTGCACTTCTTATTTTACCAAGAAGTTATATACTTCTTCTGGATATGAAAAAGACATCAATAAATTAATGAAGCTAGTTTTTCTCTGGATGTACAAACTGAACACATTTGATCCTTATCACATTATCCCTATTCTTTATAAACCTTCTGTACTATTTTATCCTGGTTTTCTGTTAGACCCTCAATCATAAGACCATTGACTGTATTTTTATGTAGTTCAGCAGTCAGCTCCTTTGTGTTGCTCATTTAGACCTGTGGGATGTGCCTTAATTTCAGTTAACAGTGAGATGCAATGTGATTTCAGGAAATGCTTATATGGTCAAATGGCTTTGACACACATACTTGACATGGGAGAGCTGTTTCTGGCAAATGGCTCTGCCAACGGTCCGTACCATCTGACCATTACATTGGGCCTGATAACAATGAAATACAATTCTTTCTGGTGAGAATATGAAGGGAAAAAAGACTCACAGAGGTCACTCACACTACTCAGTGCTCTACTGAATAATGCATGGCTGCTAGAATACCATGGAGATGCAGATTATAAAAGAAGAAAGAGAAAGGTACCACCTCTCTGAGCGGAACCCAGGGTTCTGCATAGCATCCTGCTAGGACTCAGCCAGATTTAGAGACTCTTAAAACACATGTAATGGGCACTGTGAATTCTACCTTTGTAAATTTAGACTGATTGTAATAGCCATATAAAAGGAGAGTCCTTGTGCATCCGACCCGTACTATTATATTTATAAGTGTCTGTTCTCTTAATTGGTGCCATTGGGATGCAGAGAGCCTTATGCCGTGCACACTCCCTGCAGTGAAGGGCTCCAAGAGCCCAGCTCTGAGTAGGTCCCCTTTGCTGGGAAGGAATGCAGGGCTGGGAGAAAGTTGTTTTCTGAGATGAATTGTAGTTGTTTCCAGCCAGAACCTGGCCTTATTTTCTGCCAGTAAAATAAAAACAGCTGAATTTTAGTTTCTGGATATGAATTCCTTTGGCACACTAAAAATCTTAGCTGTCTCAAGCCAACCATTCTTCTGAGCCCATTATGGAGATACACCAGAGGAGAAGGTACAATAGATTGATGCTGTATCCCTCCCAGTTAGTTCTTTGGCAGATAATATTAGCTAAAGTAATTTAGAGTAGCCCTGAGGCTCCTCTAAGCCATTAAACATGCACACTGGTTCCAAGGTTTGGGAAGGAGGGAAGGCATAAGGGTGAGTGAAAGGTATAGGAGTATGGTTTAGGATCTGAGCCAAAGTTACTGGAGTCAGGGGAAGTCTTTCTATTGAATTCAAAAGATTTTGAATCAAGCCCTAAGGATGAAGAAACTGAAGTCTGACTGGTTGAATTATAACACCAGAAGGATTTATCTTCTCTTACAGGGGTAAATTTCATCCCTCCTTTGCTGTGAGACAGAAAAAAATGTGTGAAATGTGCCAGCTGCCCCAAAGATGCCATTCTCCGAAAACTATCTTACCTGTTTTTCTGTGGTACTGTATATGATCGTATATTCTTTTGTACACAGTGAAGTAGTTTCATAAAGCAAGCTCTTGTCCAGTTTTCTGGATAAAAGATCTGGGTACTCTATTCATAGGTGCGATTGATTGAATGTAATCTCTTGTAAATATAGAAAAATAAACTTGAAATTCTGTTGAGAACTTGATAAGGAGAAGTTCCGTTTAGTGCCATTATAAAGAGTCAGGGTTTTGTGGAGATGGTATTGATTTGTTTTCATATAAACTAAAAATTACAGCTGCACAGAAGAGCCAGTTTGACTTTCAGTGACCCCAGGGAATTGTCTCTTTCTTTGTAGAATAAAAGCCTGGAAGTCTCTTGCAATCATGTTGCCTCTTCTGTAGACTCTGTAAGAGTTTGGTTATATTTCTTTACCTGCAAGCAAAAAAGGCAAAATCATGTTAAGTGAATTTATACTGAAGAAATAGGTTATTCATAAAAATGTTTATGTGTAAATAAGAACAAAGTATTTGTAGGATCTGTTTTTTTGTTACTTTTTTTTCCTTCTCAATTCTATGTCTCTAGGAAATTTCTTTTAACAGTGATATAAGTAGTCTGTACATATGCAAAGCTGTAGCTGGGGAGTGAAGATATGTTCTTTTAAATTATAGAGAAGTTAGTGTAGAGCTGTGATAAGAAAACAAGATGTCTGCAGTAGTGAAATACTACAAATAGCTGCATAAAATGAAAGTTACAGATTTGTTTCAAAATATTGCAGTACACTGTAATGACTACTGATAGTTGTTTGTGAAACCAATGTTTTTGCTTTAGGAGCTGGGATTCTTTTTTTTAAAAAAAAAATAGATTAATTTATTTTAACCTGAAAGAAGAGTTCCCTGTATATGACATTCAGGGATGTTTCAGTATGCAAGTTGTTTTTTTAACAGTAACATTTTTAGAATGTACTGAATCGGTGTATTTTGAAAGGAAAAACACGTTAAACCAATCAGTTACATGAAACTGGATTCTGTGTACCGGGTGCTAACAGCAGAAACCTCACACAACACTGGAGCACCAGTTTAACTGTTTCTTGTGGTCTAACACACAACTTGGCATGTAGGGCATATGCCTTTGAGATGGACTATTCATGAGGGTAAATGACATCTCTTTGTAATGTACTCCATGCAAAATCAGCAAAATAGCAGTCTTCAGTTTCATCAGTTATATACTTTCCAGGCAAAATCGTGTATTTGCACAGAGACACAAAACTAAAGAACAGAAAAAGTTTAACCACAAACATCTTGATAAGTATACAGACATGCATTCTCCTGAGACTGTGCTGTGCTAAAATGTGGAAGGATCTTGAACGACTGAGCTGGTATGAAAGATGAAATTCAAATCTCTACCATTGTATTTTCATTGTTAATATAGTAACAACAGTACTCATACTCTCTGTCTGTGCCTTTAAACTGTGAGTGTCTGTGTGCTTTGAAATGATTGGTGTCATTCTCCTTATTCTTTTAACATGGAAACTGCAGTGCTGCAAGTCAAGTCATTTGCCTTGAGTAACATGGGCCAGTGGCCGAAGTAGGACTTGCCATCCATGTCCTTCAGTTTTATTTTTTCCAGCTAGACCATATAGTCTCTGATTGTATCAGCAGAACAGTAAAATATACTGATTTACGGTAATGCATAAGGGTTTATCAAGAAAACTGCAAAGAAACAGCCAGTAGAGTGTGCTGCTCTCTTATGATGAAACAAACAAAAAAATCATTCCTTGGTTTGTTTAAAATCTCCTGAATAACTTTTATTTTTATTATCCCTTAATGTAAACCTGTTCTTGCTGGGTTAGAATTTATATCCCTTTACCATTGCCTCTTCTGGAGTGGCACTCACAAAATCAGCAGGTAAAACGGCTTTGAGTCATGTAGAAGACACTGTGACTCTGAGCCAGAAGTACAGTATAGGAGAGCAGGGGAGTCAGGTTATCTAATTTTTCTTTCAACCTGAAGTTCCTATTCTGAGAGTCCCATTCATGAAGGTCCAAAAAAAGTGTTTACATTCCCCCTTTCCAGCTGACCTTACCAGTTATCCTCTGACCCTGTGTTATGATCTCAAAACATCTGTGAAACCCTGGCAACTTCAGTATTTGGGGGAGGGACAGGGAGGGGGAATTGAGGTTGTACAGGATCTTTCATCGCCTTTTGCTTTGGTTATACAGACTTTGCAGTATTTTCATGCCAGAGCTTGTATAAGAATATTTAAAGTAGTTTAATGAATTGTTTCTGAAAGACTCTGTGACACTGCTATATTATCTTTTACAATGTTGTTATAAGGGTTTGTTTTTTGTTTACTTTTTTACAAATAACTTATTAGAAACAACATTTCTCCATGTGTCCAAACTTTTCCCTACATGGCACTTTCCCACCAACTGGGAATGAGGTGACGAGCGTCCTTTGCAGCTGGTGGGTGCCACTCTTGGCTGGCTGATTAGCTGGCACAAGATGTATTGTGACAGCATGAAAAATGTCGTGCGTTGGCAAATGAACCCATGCCTTCTACCACGCATGCTGCTTTTGGGCTGAGAGTTCAAAAGAAAAAAGCATGAGTCATGCCTCAGAGTGGATGGGTTTTGCTGTTCACTATAATTTGAATAAGCCTCTATCTTTAATGCAAAGACTAGGAGAAAACATTGGAATAGTTCTTAATCTGTATTTCTGGTAAAAATCAATACACAAAAAGATGGCTCATATCTTCCTAGGTTCCACAGTATCCACTGTACAATTTGGCTTGTTTTCAGACGTTTGTGTAATGAGAGAATATCACCAGGTTATCATTTTGGCTTTGTATCAAAAAAATATTGTCTGTCATTAAAACAAGCCTGTGCCATTAATACAATCTTAATTATTTAACTAGGAACATGAAACATGAAACTAGAAACATGAATTTTTCCGTATTCATTGCCACAAAAAAAAAAATCAGTCTCTCAGAGAAATTTGATTTTTATGATAATTAGTTGAGATTTCTAGAAATGATGGGAAAAGTGGCCATAGTTTAAAAGGTGGACTCAATAGGTAAAACTGTAAGTGTGTGTGAGATCAAAAGAGAGCAGTACGCAAATGTAGACAGCTCTTTGTGGCTTGTATAAACAAGTGCTCCTGTTGTTACCACCTCTGTTGGAGCTGCAGGCATCATAATGATTACAGAAAGCACCACGGAAAAGGGCAGATTTAGCAAATGCCTGAGATGACTAAGGGAAGATCACAGCTTTCTTAATGACATTTTTTAAATTTTTGCAACCATATATTTAGCAGGATAGGAGTGGACTGACTTAAGTCATGATGATCCTTTAAGGACCTATATGCATCAGTGCCAGAGGATGTAGCAAAATCAGCGTGAAGGTCTGTACTGCCTAATGTGGGTGCCATTTCTATTAACATATAGGGGAAATATTTCTGGTGTGATTTCCTAAAAATATTCTAGCCATGGCTAGACACTCAAAAATTAGACAACGCAAGATTTTCCTATATGCTCTATAGCAGGGAAAGCAATGCAAAGAAAGTGTGAGACTTCTCTGAAACTACACTGGCTACATCTGTGCCATTTGTAGGCACATGGGGCAGGGTCTGAGCTATCAAGCAGAGCACTGTCCCTGACCTGTGCTCCCACTATCCATATTGTGCACTGTAGGACATATCTAGGGCAGCTATGTTACAGGGTCATGAGAGCTCAGGCTTCACCTCTTCCATGTTCTGGGTCCTACACAAGCACACGTTGCATCATGGATCGTGCATGGTCATGTGGCTGCACAGGGAATTTGAGCAGACACAGGAACTCTTGTTCCACACTTATCCCCTGCCTACCCTTAGTAGTGTAGTAATATGTCATACAGGCATACCATGATCAACACCTTGCCAGAGACAGAGTTTACATGTCTCTGTTTTGACCCCAGTCTTGCTCTGAGTCTTTGTGACAGCACGTCCTTCAGACTTCTGAGCTAGAAAACTAATCCAGTTCTTTCTGCACCCCATTAATGCAACATTGTCTGTCGTTGCCCATCCTAAAAAAACCCAAACCAAAACAACAACAAAAAACCCCAAACCAAAAATCCCCAGATGCCTGCCACTTTTGCTGTAATCTGTGGGAGGTGAACAACTGACATGAAGATGGGATTTCATACTGCTTTCATTTGGGGTACCATAAAGAATTGACTTTATAAAGCTTTTTGCAGTATTACTGTATGTATGTATATATGTATGATGAGTTCATTACACTAGAACAAAGTGTATAGTGCTCAGGAGGCATAATCAACTGTGCCTTACTTAAATAATTTAAGTTAATTAAAAATTTGATGGTGCAAAATACACTAGATTGCTAAATGAAGGTAGAATTTAGTACTGTAAGAATCAGTCAGAGAGACTGTCTCAAATCCTGGCATTTTCTGCAGGGAGGAAGAAAATGGAAAGAGAGTGTGCTTTGTGTGCTTGTCCTTTGCCTGTGTGCCTTTGTAATATAATTACTAGGTAAAAATGTAACAGTGTAAGAAAAAAATTGGCATGTCTGAATTAAGTACAGCCTACTGCATACATGCATAGGAGCAGAGGCTTCTGTTAAACTCCTGGTGTCCCTGTGTAGCTTGTGAAATAGGAGCACAATTTTTGTTTAGCAGCAAAGTCCGGTGATTGTGGTACAGTTACATGAAGACTCAGATTCTGCAATAGATAACAGCATGCCATAGTCATTGTATTTCTTAAAAAGTTTGTGAGAACAGTTGCTCCTGCATCCTTCTAATAACACCCACTATATTTTTTTCCGTGGTATTTCAGCTTTCCCTTTCATATGGCTTGCTCTTGTTTAAAAGAACAATATATATTTAGTTTGCTACTGAAGCTGTGCTTGGGTAACGCTGTCTGGGGTAACAGACTTGAGTTTCCAGAGGATAATCTGAACATCAGCCTCATTACCCCAGATGTTGACACAACAGTCACCTATCCCAGGTAGAGGAAATACGGCAGACAAAGTGCATGGCCCTTACAGCAGCTTTACAGTAAGACTAAACAATCTGGAGCACTCCAAAATTTAGAGAGAGAAGGGCTGTGGCATGCATCTTTTACAAGGAAAAAGTGGTTGAACCGTGATCGTATATTGAGGGTTCTGATGTTCTAAGGTGGAAACTCTGCTCTCTCCCCAGCAGGCCCTTGCGTTGATGTGGTCAAGGTACAAGACACAAAAGGACATGTGGTTAATTGTGGGTGGCTTTCGGCATTGGTCCAGAAGAATTCAAAACCTTTGTCTCTGTATACATAGCAGAACACCTCAACCACTAAGCTCTGCGTGCTCTTGTAAACATCTCTCTTACTTATACATGTGTATTTGCACACTCCCAGTGTATAGGTTTCGTCCATGTGAATCCCAGTGTTTGCGTGCCTGAGGGACAGTGTGTAAAAACTGCACCCACAAAATCATGTGTATCTAAACCAGGCTATCTTGGGTCTTTGAAAATGTGACATTGTTACAGGGATGTATTTTATGCTCAGAAATAAGTGCAAAAGCTATGTGACTGCAGTGGGATCTAGGTTTTCTAATAAGAGAATACCTTTTTTGACCCTTGGGAGACTGTAGAATGAACAGTTTCTGAGAAGTTTATCAGTCTAGGTATAACTGGATCTGTGACAATGATCTGAAAAGATTTACCTAGGTTTCCAAGCAAAGACAATTTACATTTTAACTAGCATGTGGTTACATTTTTTTCCCAGGTTTAATCATTAAACACTGAAAATCTTAATTTCATCAAATGCAATCAAAGAATTTTGTATAGTAGCAATTAAAAGTATAAAACTAGCATTTGAGCTACAGCAAATTAAACAGCTGCATTGGAGTATTTTTAGCAGTCATCCCAATCAAAATGCACAAAAGGCTTTTACTTTTTAAGGAGTATCTGCCGGGTGTAGCTCTGCTTTCCATAATTCAACAACCTCACTAAATATACACATATACTTTTAAAAATTGAGTTACTGAGAAGCAAGAAACTGTATTTTTTCTACAAGGCAACTTGGGTGAAAAAGTTCAGAGGGCTTGTGCTGACTGAGTTACTTTTCCAGAAGGGGAGCTTCCAGCTGTAGTTGAAGTGTTTAAATAAGGAAACCAAGAGCCACTTTGTTGTTTCTGTTACTTTTACTGTACTTCATGTGTGGCATTGAGTTTTCCATATTGTAAATGCCACACATGAAGCCAGAGGACCTTGTTTCTCATCATTCCTAGCTCCTGCCACGTTGTGGCAGTAGGTCTTTCTATTTATTTTACTTTTTTTTACTGAAATGCCCAAGCTTTTGTGTGTAAGTCAGCCAACAGAGTCCTACATAATCAGCTATATAATTAACCAAGTGGTAGTTCTAAGCTTCAAGTACTGACATGTTCCACATCCCTACTCTGTTTAGAGACTGAATAAAGAAATTTGGAGGAATTTTAGAAGCCTGTGCAATTCTGAGTTGCACTGTGGGAATTTGTCTGCATCCCCCTACTCCAGGACATTTAGGAGACCTTAGTCTTGTTATGTGATGATACCTAGAAATATGGAGAGGATCACAAGTTTGGTTTCTGTCCTGACTCCCCTTGGAATCTTTTGACCACGTGTTTGAGCGCAGGATGTAGGGAATATACTCACGAAGGGACAAAGTGGGTCCAAGGCATGAGTAGAGAAAAAAGTTTTGGAGTAGAAAAGAGAAGGGGCTGGATGGGAAAGGTAGAGATGCACGAGTAGCTCCATCAGTGTATGCACTCATGGGGAAACCTCTGGCCTTCCTCCAATACAGCCATGGAGCTTGGTGTAACGGTGAGGTGGGTTCACAGCTTCTCTGCAATCTAAGCAGAAACCTGATTACTCGAGTTATCTTGAAACTGCTTGTTGATCAACAAAGACCATTTGAGTCATGGTACGTGAAATAGTCATAAACTGACATGGTTTCATATCCAGTTCTCCCCTAAGCTTCTCCATATTTTTTTTTCTGAAAAAGAATAAAATAAATGAACACCCTAGGCATCCATTGGGACAGAGATCCTACTCTGACTAATAAAGACTCAGGGAATGTGCATCTTGGGTTTTTTCTGTTGCCAGTCCTGTGCTCAGAGACAGTATTCTCTTCCATTCTTCTCCTAGCTTCCTCCATCTTCCTCTCTTTCACCCTTAGCTCCATCTGGCTTTTGGGCATTCCTGATGTTTTACTGATCATTTCCTGTTAATCGAAGCTGTTCTCCCTCCCCTAGTGATTCAGTTTGTTGTTTATCATGAAATGCATTACCTTAAAGTTAATGAACTTTCACTAGAGCTCTTTCCTGTTACTTGCTGCCATGAAGCATCAATCAGTATCACAACAGTAAGTGTGGATGACATCTTTAGAAGGAGGGATGCAGCTGAGGAGGTGAAGGGAAGTGGCTATTTAGAGCTGAAGTCATCAATTAAATTACTCAGTGATAAAGTCACTGCCTTGTTCTTCAGTGATGTTCATGTCATGTTGCTGTGTGGGGAGGTGATGATGCATCATTGCACTCTGGTGCTTTGTGATGTTGTTTCAGCGCTGGAGATATTTTGGGATACTGCCAATATTCTGCAAGCTTTGCAGGCACGAGATGCTATAACGAACAAGAGAACTAATTACTAAATCACCCCTCCCCTTACACTGGGAGCCAGGACTGGAACTCAACTTTTGTTTAAGTGCATTTCCCAGAGTGACAGAGGCAGCCTCCTCACTGCTACCAAAACCGCATTCTCTGGCTGGCTGGAGAACATGTTTTCATACATCTTTATGCCTGCTTCAGGAAGTGACACGTTTTTCACTGCCTTTTGAAACCTTTCAACCAGTGCTATAAATAAACAAAACTGATGTTGCTTCTTATTGTGGGCTACTACTATCAAACTGAGGGCCCTCCAGACCTCAGCATAGCTGTTTTAATCCCTAGTGTCTGCCTAAAAATTTATTCTGACTTGAAAGGAAGGGACAGGACTTCATTGACAGTTCCTCTGAGAAGGTTCTGCAGAGGAAGTGTTTTCTCAAAAGATGTTTGGAGGCAATACTGAGTACAGCAAAACTGGAAAAATATGGACATTCAAAATGGGATGTAACCATTTGAAGAAGGGTGGGACTCATGAGCCCCCAGTTTAACTTTGTCAGCTGACTTGCTCCACTGTCTGGCATCTTAAGCCTAGAAATATTAGTGTGCCTGCTCTAAGACACCTACCTAAGGAAAAAATGTCTGTGCACTGTCAGCAAGCCCTGACTGTAGAGATGTACAGTGTGAAGTGTTCACCTGAATTCCCACGATTAAACATTTCTCTTGCCCAAGACTGTTGCCTCTATGGGAACTGTAGCGTGCAGTGAAAGCCTTTTGCTATTAACTGTTAGCATGAAAATACCATCCTAAGTATATGGAACACATGATTACAGTGGCATTAATTAAAAATACTTATCAGTCTACCCTGTTGCCAGTGCCTGAAGAGGTTTCTAAGGGATTTCACCAGCAGCACTGTAAATTATTTGTCAATGAATGATGAAAATACTGTGTTGTTTATATTTCAGGGATATTCCCTTAGTAAGTGACTGCCCGCCTGCCACCCTCCTTAATTTTTTTTTGCTCCCTTCAGAAAGGTGTCTAAGGTGGGGGTCCATTGTGGGAGTTAAGATATCATATTTGTATTTCAAAAGGCAAGCCGAAACCCTTAGATTTGGTCTCCAGCTGAGAGAAGCACACATTTAGAAATTACAACATTGGTATTGGCTATCTGGAGCTTTAGGAAGTGGCTGAGAGCTGGCAGTCAATTAAAACTGGGCTGGAGTTCAATATCAGAGTTATGCTGCCTGTTTTTGTAGGATGTGTTTGAATCCTGGGCTATGCTGCAATATGGTTTTGATGTAGAAGTATGTAAAAAGGAAATGTAACCCTTAAGAAGCTGTCTGCATTTTCTGGTACAGACAGGTTGTTCTACACATGTCCAGTTCAGGACCATATTTGGGCTGGAAAGTTGCACCCCATGTACTGTGATGCAGATTCTGATCCCATTTTTTGTGGTGTAAACATGGGGTAAAGCTGTTGACTTTACTCCTTTGAGCAAGGAGCTGTGTTACATGAATATTGGAGTGTGACCAAGGTGTGTCTTTCTGTCTCTAGCACAGTGCTGGCAGTGGCAGAAATAAGAGATCATGCTTCTGTCCGAGAAGGAAAGATGTAATCTTTGTACTCAAGAAATGAAGGTGAATGTCTAGTGGTTCAGCCCCAAACTTTACAGGTGTCCTATGGAAGATCTGACTGATCATAGCAAATCTCCAGGCCCAGCATTTTTAAGCAGCTGGTTTATATAACTGAATTCACAACTGCTTTTGTATAAGAACTTTTTTTTTACTGTGGCATCTTTCAGCAGTCAGCATGTTATGCTTTACTCACACAAATCGGGACCCTAACAGTCATTTGCCCTGTCTGCTCGCAGTGAGTGAGGTGCCCAGATCTGTTAGCTCTATCGCATTCAGTGTTCGCTGGAATATTCTTGCTCTTATCAGACAAAGCAGATCAGATTTTTATTCCAGAGACCTGTTGGGTCTTTTTTTAATTTTTTTCCCAGTATGGTTTGGGGCTTGTAATAAGAGTGCTTGGGAGCATTTGCAGCACTGTTGTGTATGCATGAAAAATACCACCTCCCGGCCCCATGAGTTGGAGAACAAGTTTCAAAAAGGAATATTTGCCCTAAGGGCCTTCCCCAAAGACACTGAAACTAATTAAAAGGCTCCCATTAACTTCAAGAAGTTTTGGATCTGATCCCCGGTGTTTTTGTTTTCGGAGAACTGACTGTAACCACGGTTTTCAAGCCGTGGTGCAAGGCGGCTTAGTTCCGATGGCATTCCCAGCAACTGATGCCCCTTGGAACAGGCTGCAAATGTGTAAAACAGATTCGTCTGTTTACAAAACCGTTCTCAGATGAAACCATTTAAACTCATTTTAAAAAGAAAGGAAATAATTGTTCCATTTGCTTTAAGGGTTAATTACACTGGCTAACTAGACTGCAATAAGGAAAGGATCCAGGGATCTTAGGCCTAGGAGTGAAGTCATGCCCCTTACCAGTAGAGAAAAGAATGGTAATTGCCTGCTGTGAGTACGAACATATTTTGCTGGCTAGCAAAGAAATGGCATTGACAACTGGCAAATCCACTCTACTGAGGAAAAAATGTATTTTTGAGGCAGGCACACAGCCAGCATTTTCATTCGGGAAGTCTCATAAGTGGAATCAAAACTCTTGCGGAGGTAACATGAAACTGTGCGTTAGAAGGTTGGTTTTTTTAATCCCACATTTAATTCTGTCAACATTTCATGCTGGAATAAGAAAAATATTCCTTAGGTTGGTTTCAGTCAATTCCCCTCATCTTTTATTTTCCCTCAGTTCCTTTCTCCACCCCTCTCCTCAAGATTTCTTTCAGCAACATATTTGTTTAGAAAGCAGTGGTCCTTAGGAAAATGATGGTCTCTTCTCAGACGTGCCATGCAAGCAGCACTGCATATTTTGAACTTGTCCCTGATTTGGGGATGTGCTGAAGACCATGGATTCACACAAAAAGAGTGGTCTGGTGGACAAGTGGCAGGTCTGGAGAGCAGCAACCCATCCAGGAGGACATCTCTGACACACCCATGTCTTCTGCAGCCCTTCCTGCCCTCACATAGCAATGGCAGTTTTGCAATGAAATAGGACTTGTAAAAACACCATGTGTTAGTGAAATTCTCTGGATGAAGGGGCAGATCTGAGCCTCAGAGATGGGGCAAGTCTTACACAGTGCATCTAATCGTAGTAGGCACAGAAATTTATTTTTAGTGTATTAGTGTATTTAGTGTATTTATGGATAGAGTTCTAGGGTCATGTCTGTAAATATATTTAGGCCTTATTTAGGTCTAAGACAAGCAGACTTTGTAACTGATTCTCTACAAGCCTCAAGGTGGCCATACTGGGAGTTGTTTGGTATTGAGGTCTTCTGAAAGTCTTCTCTACAATGTAGATTTGCACCTCATCTTTTTTAATGTGATTAAGAACTGAGCGCTTCTGAAATATTAACTCTCGGCCTTTGTGCTTAAGGATTTATAAAGAGCTGGAACTTTGGCTCATAAATCTGTATACAGGCACTTAAACAAATAGCCTGGTTACCCAAAGTGCTGAGCACTCAGCCTTTCCGGTTGATTTTCTAGGATTTGGCCTAAAAAAGGCTTATAGAGCTGAGCTCCCATTCTTTCCTGTCCTCCCACACTTTTTAGTGGTTTTAACTGTGTTCCTCTCTATAGAGCTTCACTTTGCAGTCATGTCTGCTGCATTTCCTGTATATCATTTGCAAAGTGAATCGCTAAAATATGTTGCATGCAGAGTTTGAAATCGCATGTATCCTGCAGCTGCCCTTTTTGTACCAAAAGCTTCCTTTCAGCAAAATTCTTTGACAACCCCATTTTTAGCTAAACCTCTGCTACTCTTTGTGCCTGTCCTGATCTTGTCATGCTTCAATGTATAACTTGTAATTGCTGTATGCTCTTGGTATTTGTCTTTCGGAATTAGACTAAGGTCACCTTCTTACTTTGTGTACGCTGGTGAACAGCTTTCAGTTAGCAATTCCTTCTTGCCATTGGACAGAATTTGATCGATAGAAGTGAAAGTTCCTCAAGCCCATTTCTTTGTATCATTTGTTTCCCCAGTTGTTACTCTTCCTTATACCTTGAACACTGCAATAAATGCTCTCTTGTTTAAGATTTAGCTTAGAAAGTCCATTGTGTTCAGTCTTCTGATCTTTGTTGATGCTGTTTGGTGTGGTTCTTTATCACAAAGAACTTTAACTTAGGGGAAATAAAATAAGTATCTGATGCCATAAATTTCTAACAGAGCATCTTTTTTTCCCCTGTTTTTAAAAGACTTCATAAATGAGCAAACTTGTTGCCAGAAAATTGGTTTGTTCAGGCTTTTCATTTGTTACAGAACAAGTAGCATAAGAAAGTACAATGTGCAACAAAAAGTTGTGGAAGAGCTTTTGGAACAGGAGCTATAGAAGGCATTAACATGGCCTTATTTATGGATGAACTTTAAAAAAAGTATTTGGAGGCAGGAAATAAATGTTTTATTTTCTCTAGAAATGATTTGCTGTTCTGTTGAAGAGTTTTCTGTTCTGGCAATTTTGTGATGGCACTGCAGTGGCAAAACAGAACAAAATAAAAATTCCTGAAATTCTTAAAAGAGTAGAAAAATCTCAGATGATTGTTAGTGCCAGGAGGAAAAAAAAAAACACCAAGATATTTTAATAGTCTGTCTGGATTTCCTCTAAACAAAGATGAAAGTAATTTTGGAGGGAACTCTGCTTAGAATGGATTGAGATTTTTTTGCCCTTTATCGTTTTATAGTACTGCCAAAAAAATGTAATTGATGGAGGTAAATACTAAAGATAAAATATATTTGCTTTTAACTCTGGGAAATATTTTTTGTCTTTTTACAAAAGCATGTATAATAACTTTAATGGGATTGAAAAGTGAGGGGCAGACAGAGGTCCTCTATAGAGTCAGGTAGGCAGTGCACCTGCCTACCATTTTATTTGGCCTGGGTATAAATAGAGGGCTTTGGACCAGGTTGCCATTAATCTCTCATCTTTCATTATTATTCAGTAATTTAATCCACAAAATACTTCCAGTAGTATATTATGACCCTTTGATTTCTAAATGATTTTCCTCACAGATATTTTTCTCCCTGTGTGTTTATTGCATTCTGGTGCACATGGAAAGTCTGGGTCTGCTAGCAAGGCCAGAGTAAAGTTTTCCAAACAGAAAACAGTTCACCCTCACTTTTGAATTGTAAAGTACTTCTAAAGGGAGGCTGGGCCCTTTTAAACATCAGAGGAGAACTGGGGGTGAACAGACTTTGCAGGCCTGAGTCGTTCAGAAGCAGGACTGGCTTTGTGCCTGAACTTGCACTCACTGAAATTATGAAAGGTGTGAAATAGAGCCATGCTTGTGGTGTGTAAAACAGGCCTCTGAATGGAAATGAAATGTAGAAGGAGATTCTAGATGTGTTTCATTATTGTAGGCTCTGGAAGAATTACAGAAGTAAAAACAGCCCTCTCCATTCTCCTCCTACTAGATACAGATAACCAACTCCAGTGAGAGGATGTTGGTCTCAGGCTGTCAAAAAGGGTGAGACAGACGTCTCAGCTACAAACACTGTGAGATTAGTTGTTTGTTCAAAAATGCATTTAGCATTTTATTAGTAAGTGGTGGCAATAATAATGTTTGAATAAAAAATCCCAGATTCATCTTCTGTCCAAAACTCAAACAACTCATATTTTTGAAGACCCAGTTAAGTTCATTTTTAGACAATTTTCACAGAATCACAGAATAGTCAAGGCTGGGAGGAACCTCTGGAGGCCATCTCCTCATCATTTTCCTCTATTACCTTTTGGGCTTGAGTGAACCCATCAAACAAAAATGTGAGCAAGCTGCAAAATACTGTCTCTGACCTGGATGAAACCTGAATGATGTGGAGATTTGAAAGCAAAAAGATTTTCTTGTGAAATTTCCAGTGTACTTTCAGAAAAAAAAAAAATAGATGTTGGAATGAAGTCCTCTAGACTTTGGAGAAATATCTGAACTCTGGGATAGTCACAGAAACCAGACTTGAAAAAATAAAAAAGACTATTAAAATGCAATGAACGTTTATGAAAGCAGCAAGATTGACATCTGTGGAAATCAAACATCTCTGCTTAAGACAGAGCTGTTGGCAGCATGGGTTCAGTCAAGGCTGGGCTGAGGTAGAGCTTTTCCTCAAGTGAACTGTGTGCCCTGTCCACAACCTTTTAATTTAGAGTGTTAGATAGGTCTAGCTTGTGAATTTTATCATTTACATCAGTGGAAACTGATTTTGTTATCAATTTCCATTCCCCTCTACTCACGTCTTTTCCAAAATAGGTGATCGAGTGTTACTTTGGTGTCATTCCTCACAGAAGTCAGCTGGTACAATACACATGATGGCTGGGTAGTTTCACCTCTCAGTCTCACCTCCTGTGATCTACACCCATGGCTTCTTCTCCTCACATATGCGAGCCACCCACCCCAAAAAAATCACAGTTCCCACCACCCAGAGAACTTCATAGATACATCATAACTTTTGTAGAGAAAGATTGCTTCTAAACGCTAATTCAAGATCCTGTCCTTTTTCTGAGACAACCAACCTATACGTCAGCTACTGGAAACACCTGTCCCTCAGGCTTGGAGAGAGAGACTCAGCTCTTCACCCCAATTCATTGCAATCCTCTACTAGAAATAGATTATGGACCACTTTAATAATTGCTTTCTTTTGTTTGTTTGTTTTTAGTTAATAGGAAAAAACAGAAACATTCTAAACTAAGTTCAAAGGGAACTTGGTCATCTCTGTTTCCCCATCCAGGAGAAAAGGGGTAGAATCTGTTTTGAGTTTAGCTATCAATCTAGAAGTAAATTGAATTAAATACGAAAATGTTTGAAAGCCGAGTTGTATTTCATTCCAACTGCATTGCTGATTTAAATGGGGTGGTGGAAGGGGGAAAGGGCTTAAATATTCAGCATTTTTATGATTAAGTATCCCTTGTGCCCCCACCACACCTCCTCTGAAAACAAAACACAAAGCATGTTTGGAACAGCTCATTACTGCGACGCTTCAAGGCCCTGATGCCTGTTCTATTAAAGCATAGCCCAAAGCAAGGTGAAGTGCTGAGCTGCACCAGTGCATGTTAGCACCGTCTGTTTGAATGTGCATGTGTATGCTTGTACATGCACATTAGACCTTGTACAAACATATCACAAGAGCCAGAGCCCATGCTTTATATATGTCACAGTGGACTTCCAAGGCAAATGAAGGAAAAGAAAAAAATGTTTCCTGAATTAAAAAGCGTGCTGTTGGAAGAAAATGCTGTTTGAAGGATCAGTGGGCAGAAGGAGGATAATGCTATTTAGAGTTTTCCAAGGGCAGAGAAAGAAAGCAAGTCTGGCCTTTAATTCTGAATTCCATTACAGGGAGGGAAGTGTGTCTCTGGTATTTATTTCATGTAAGGATTTTGTACTCTACAAGTGGTCTGTGTCACTAATGTATATAGAATATTCTTTGGTCCTTACAGTGTTAGACAGGCTCAGCAGGGTGACTTGATACACCAGTTGAAATGAGAAAAATGACATGCGTAGAGATGAAGGCTTCAGTTCACCAACATGTAACAAAAGGCAATAGTATGAATAAGCATGTTCATATTCAGCATACCCAGGAAGTCTGGCATTAACAGCAAATCTGCTATCATCATCGCATAGTCTTCAGGCAGCGATACTGGTTCAAAACCCAGCAGATCTTACTTGCATTCCTGGTGCTAAAGATGTCTGTTTGGTCACTTATACAGCCTTTTGTGTAAGGTATCAGACCAAAATACAGAGCCCTGGTTTAATTCTCGGCTCTGACACTTGGGTTATGTCCTTGTGTTGTCATGAGGGTTCACAGTTTGAGTCTCTGCTCAAGGGTGAGTGCCTTGATGCTCCGTATTGCGTGACTGTTGACTTGCAGTCTGGCACAACTGAGAGCCAGCTGTGATCTCCAGGTGGAGAAACTCAGTTGGGTGGGAACAGAGCAAGACACTGATCTGAGCTCAAATCTCACCTCTACAAGCAGGATGGATGTAACTGGTTGAAGCCACATGGCACAAGGAACGTGAGCAGACATCCAGACATGGCTAAATAGAAAAGGGTCATGAACTGGGGATTTGTGAAGTGGGAAATGATGAACAGACAGGACAGACAAAGCATTAGGCCAAATGCTGAGGCATGGACTGACTTGTATCAGAGTCCAGCCAGAAGGTAACACAGGGGTCCTGTGAGTACTGCTGCAGCAAACACTACAGGAGGAAGCTGGGGTGGTAGTAATATTTATGTGCCATTGGTGAATCTTACGTCCTTAATATTTGTACAGAGCTCTCAAGCCCACTATTTGCTAGATTAACCTGCACTGATTTTGCATCTGTTTATATGGGAAGACGTGTATTTTTAACATTAATTCTGCTGTATGTTTAAATGAGACATGCTTTACAATGTAATTAAGAAACCCGTCTTTTCGCACACTTGTCAGATCGCACTTTTCCCACTTTGCTAATGCCTTCAATGCACAAAAGCCATGAAGAAAATCTTTCCGTGACATGATGGCATTACCAGCTCTTTTCAAGTGGGAGGACTGTACTCCTACACAGCAGATTTTCCCTGTGTTGTGGTATTCATGCAGCAAAGAGCTGTACTTCTGAAGGGTTTCTTGTTTAAGCTCTTTCATGCTTCTTGCCTTGGAGACTTCTTTTAGACTTGTAGCCAAGAGGAGGTCAGGAAGTGCTCCGTGCTGCAGCTTCTTTTTCTGTATATGTTTCTATGTGGTTCTCCACAGATCCATGGAACACATTCCCTTCCATCTCTCTCTCTTTCAGAGTAGTTTATGTTTCATTATTTGCAGATGGAAAAATGACAACTTGACAAACAGGAGGATCTTTTTATTTGAATCGTCATCTTCTTTTAGACTCCCATGTAATGTAATGGGATAATACTGAGAATGCAAAAACCGATCGGATTTTATTTGCCCAATGCGTGAAAAATGAACTTCCGCGCACATTTCCATGTGAGGTTATTTTTAGTTGTCATTCTGCTGATGGAATTTGCTCATCTTCGTGTCTTTCCGATTTGGCCAAACTACTGATTCATTTACTGATGCCTTTACTGCCTTTGATTTTAGAGGGCTGAGTTTGTCTTTATAAAGTCTTTATTTTCATCTCTTTTGTACTTTTTTTTCATAGCTAAGCACACAGAGTAACAACCAGGGATAAATTAAATCTTGAAAAAGCCACTAGGAATTCAGCAGCCTGAACCATCCCATCTAACCCAAGACACACAAGCTCCATTCCTCAGTTTTGTTTACTCTTTTCCTACCATAATTTACAGCCAAAACACACTAGCTGTGCTCACTCCTCATATCCCAATCAAAAAAAACAGGAAAGAGACTTCCTTGAACTGAGCAGCACTGTTAAGTCCTTGTCTAACAGTTTCAGATTCATTTAACTGTGAGCACAAAGTTAATCAAGTCTTACAAAGATCTGGGTGTGATCTCATGTTAGTAGGAGCTCTGAAAAGTGGTGGAGTTTGAGGGCAATGCCCTGCCCGCTGTTTGTTTGTGCCAAGCTTCTTCTCTTGTACTTCTTTCTCTGCTATTACATTTCAGTGCTGTAGGGGAAAGTGCTGAGAGCATGAGGCCATCAGCCAGAACCAATTCAAAATCTTTCAGTAGCGAAACTGAGTGGTGGGGAAGGATGGGACAGGTTCAGGGAAGAGCCTGCCTGAGAGTGGAGTCATCAGCTCAAGGAACCAAAGATGGGCACCAGCTGGCATTGCCTGACCGTCACTCCTCCATCTTCCACCTTTGCTGGGCTGCCCATGTGAGAGAGCACTTCTTCCACTTTCCTCCCCACGAGTGCAGGGCCATTGACTGGAGTGCTTTCCTACCCACCCAGCTGATCTTCTTGTGCCTGAAGCCAGCCTGTTCTGTAATGCTGTAATCAGGAGCAGCAAGGCATCACAGCAGTGGGGTTGGCAGAGCTGAGCTCAGGGGATATTATGAAAGGGCATCCTTCTGCTTTTCTGTATGACTGGCCCTTGAGCACAGTGAATTCAGTCTGACCACTGAATTCACTATTTCATTTTGCATTTGTGTCCACAGTAAGAGATGTAGTACACTCAGAGGTTTCTTCCAGCATCCCAGTTTTCTAGCACAGCAACTGAGCTTTGAAGTGACTTGTGCTCATGAAAGCAAGCAATTACTTCATAGCATCATATACTGTCATGAGTCTGTACTAAGAGCCAGGAGCAAACTCCTAAACTTTCCTGTATCCTCTGTTATTAGAATAGGTGCTTTTACAGAAATTGATGTCATGGAATCAAAACAAAATGCTTCTTTTTTGTCTGTGTTTTGCTCTGAATCATGGTTGTTACTGCAGTATAACAGAGTTCTGCTGTTATCTTCCACCTTCTTCCGCCAAAAATCAACCCATAAAAAACCTGAGTTTTAGCCACCTGGTTATAGTTAGTTTCTTATTTTAAAATAGCTTTCAAAATAGATCAGACATTACACCGTTAAAAACAATTTTCCCTGTAGGTATTGAATATCAGACAGGGCTTGTAGTAATAACTGATAGGTATCTAGAATAATCTTCAGTATGGACTGAGACTACAAAGATCTGTCAATCACTGCATTTAACTTTAAACACAGATGATTTGAATTCATGTTAGCAGCATGAGGAAGTCAAAAAGATGGAATGGTGCTGTCGGAGAAAAGATGATAGGATTACCTCTGCTGTTAGCCTTTCCTGCTACTTGTTTGAGATACTAAATCAAGGTGAAGTTTATGAAAAAGGCTACAACAGGGGTTTCTAACTCTTCATTCCTGCTGGGATTTTCCTATTATAAATCTGCTGTCAGAAATAAGTGCTTTACTTGTGGCTTAATTTTATGCAGGCACAAACACCTTGGTTCAACACATTTTGCCAGAGACAATCCTGACTGTCTTAATGCAACAGAGTCCTCATTAACAGGGACCTGTGAAAAAGAAAAATGCACACATGCTCTTTTGTCGTTGGTCATTCATGAGCAGTCCGATGAAAACTGAAATAAAACATAAATCCCGAGGTGGTGTGGAGCTGGTGTGGAGACATAGTGTTTGAATCACAGCTTATGTGAATTATCCATCTTGAAGAACATTACATTCCACCTTTTGAATGAAGTTTCATTAATGTGGTGGAAAGCTCACAGTTTCTATTTTTTCTGCTGTGGCTGCTGAATTTAGCACTACCCCCAGTGCTCACCCCCAAAGCAAACACCTCTGCTGTGGTGATTTTTCCTTTTTTATCCAACTATATAACAGTACAACAAGTAAGACAATGGTTTCTGAGAAGCTTGTCAGACCTGCTTGGGCAGTTCTTTCTCCATGCAAGGGCCATCAAGACAGACTGGTAGTACTTTGAGGGCTTCATAATGCATTTGTCCCATTCATTTGGAGTTCTGGATGAAAAAAAAAAAAAAAGTCAGGATGAGGCCCTCAAAGCAATATTTCTTCCCAGTATTGGCACTGTCTGGTGTACTGGGCTGTGTTTCAAATATGCACCAACTGGATTTGTCACCGGTGTCTGTTATCTTGTTCTCAGGACATGGAAGGCACTCACTACTGGGAGCATGACTTTAAGTTTGTCCCGTCTAAAAGAAATTATTAACCTGAAGTTGTAGGAGAGGGAATCTCAGATCACAGGAAAAGAGACCTTGTCATTACTGTGATAAAAGACATTCTTATCCCCAACCCGCTGTGTGCTTCTGTGATACTTTAATACCAGATTTTAAAATCCCCACTCAACTAAGACTGCATGCCTTAGGCAGTGACAGCATTAAAGTCAGGCCCAGAAGGAATCCCTTCTTCATGCAGCGCTGTGAAATTTCAAATTTCAAAATACAATTTTGTTCCAGGTCGAAAGAAGACTCCAATGTACTGAAACTCCACCTTAAGTAAAACTTTGCCTTATTTTCCAGTCTGGTCACGCAAGACATGTATCTTTTAACAAAACTAGATTTTTTTCATTTCGATTTGCGTCATCTCATATTTTAAAATAGTCTAAAAGTAAAAAAATATGAGAAGTACTTTTTAATGGAAAGCCCAAAAACAATCCATTCAGAAAACAAGCCATTTTGATATTGCTAGAACTGTCTCTTCATCTTGATTTTTTTAATCTCCTCCCCCTTCCACAAAGAAAGTAGCACCATTTTGCAGAAGACTAAGATTTTACGGAGGTGCACCTTTTTGATGGAATATGGCTCCAATGTTGCCAGCTTTTGTGATAGGCTGTAGATGGAATAGTCAACTGATGAAATATAGTGTGCTTTGAATTATCTCAGCAAAACGCTTTGCTTGCGGTAAATTCATTGGCATGTATGCACATTGTGTTTCCTCAGATCAGGATGACAACCTCATTGCTGGCTGGCTTGTGGCATCCCAAGTTAACACATGTAAACTTCGCAGCTGTGAGCTGTGTTACAACCGAGAGGACTTAGAGGCTGAAGGCAGCTTCTTTCTTTTGTTTACCTCTAAAAAAAGGTCTATGCAAAGATGCTTCTTCAATTGAAGGTCTATGAGGTAGCATTACCCAGTTTATTTTATCTCCCTTTTCATGTGGTTCTCTTGACTTAACAGCCCTGTGTGTAGCTGAGAGCTCCCAAAAGGTGGCTAAGGAGAGGGGCTTTAGAGTGTTTCGGGAGGAAAGGAAGGATTTTGTTTTACAGGCAGCCTGTTGTACCGCACTTCAAAGCATCCATTTTCCGAAGTGTAAGAGATACAAAATAGCCACAGAAATTATTTTCCTGATGAATCTGAACTGTGAAGTGGGGAAAGGGAAGCATATTCCAGTGACCGATTGCGGTGCAGTTTCATCTTTGCGTGTACCCCAACTGCAGATGCTGTCTGCCTGTTTAGACATCTGAAGCTACTGAAGTCTGTTGAGCTTAAGCACAGAAAAACACACCTGATCCTCTGAGCTGCAGCGGCTAAGCTGGGTTTTAACCATAGCAATTGGGAACTCGAGGGGTGGGGGCTGGTTTTTGTTGGTTGTGGTTTTTTTTTTTAATTAGTGTCTTACAACCCAAGTTCTCCAAAAAACCTTGAAGTGTTCATCTGAGAATTCAAATCAGAGGGCATTTCTGTGTCAAACACGTATCTGCAGGTGGGTATGGCTCTCGACATGCACAAACCCCCGGATTGCAAGTAGGGGATTTTTGATATCTGCTTCAGGAAGACTGATGCCAGGGAGGCTGGAGAGGGGCCAGGAGGAAGGAAGAGGCCTTCCTGGGGGGGCAGGAGACTTTGAAGTGTGACCCCGAGCAGAAGCGGGGTGGGAGCGGAGGCGAGGGTCAGCCGGGGCAGGCAGTGGGGTGCAGCGGCTGCAGAGGCAGGGAGGGGAAGGCAAGGGTCAGGGGGGAGGCTCCCAGCAGCGGGGACAGCAGTGCCGGGAGCTGGGTGCTCGCTGGACAGGTTGCAACAAGCGGTTGGGGGAAACCGGCTGTGTTTTTTAACTGCTGGTTTGACATAATGAAGGCTGAACCCTGATCACATGCCCTGGGGGAACCAGTGGCTGAAGCATCAGCCTAGGAATCAGGAGACCAGAGTTTTATTCCATCATCTGCAGCTATTTCAGGAGTGACTTTGGGGAAGCAGCTGATGTGCTCGTGCCTTGGTTTCCCTGCTGCCAAAAGGTGTTGCTCACCTTGATACCCCTGAAACTGAGACACTAGAAGAGGAAGCCTCTACTCTCCCAGTGTGGTAGGACAAAAACACTGAAATTAAAATATGGCAAGTTCAAAACTGTCAGAGGGAATTCCTTTTTTGCACACACTGATGCAAATCAAGGCTTAACACCAGTGACTAAGGCAAACTGGCGTCAGTGGGAAACAGAATTAAGTGGGGTCTGTTCAGTGCCCGTGTAAGTAATAAGCACATACTCATAGGGCCCTGACCCAACTATGCTTCTGTAGTTTAATTTTTTAATAAAAAAAATTTTTGCCTGCCTTTTTTAACACAATTGTTGAAATGAACCTTTGCTCATGTAAAATGCATTTGCTGTATGACTAATGGTTATTTTTAAAGCACTGAGCAAAGTGTATGCATGTGTTTGTCAGGGAGACAAAGAGAGGGAGTCTTTGTATATTTGCTGTGGTAATTGTTTATGAATATAGTTGTTTTTTCCAATTATCCTTGTAATACATTAGCAGTCTTGTCTCCATTTCTCTCTGTTGAGGTTTGTGTATAAATGTAGAGATTTATGCTCTCAGGTATTTTGGTTACAAAAGCATATCCTCATCTTAAGCATTGATTTTTATTCATAAAATGCCATACAACAGAGAGAGAGATTTGTGGAAAAGATGGAGTTAAAAGTTAAACCATGGTCATGCAAACAACTATGTGGCCATGCAGCTAATTTCAAGTCCTTGGACTGAAATTTTATTTCATATGCAAAAAATAAAGGAGAAACTTTGAAAGGTCAGAACGCATGCTAATGACTGCAGGGGAAGTTAAGCCCAGAGTCGGGGCTGGAGAATTTGTCTTAAAGCATATTAGTGTGGCTTCACGGACAGAGACACAGTATGGAAGTGGAGAATTAATTTCTTCCACAATAGCAAGATTTTGTAATCTTGCTCAAGCAAAAGTGGAAAATAGGAGAGGCAGCCTGTGGAGTCTAAAGTCATTTGCACTTGGAATAAATGAGACTACGAGTGAAGTCCTAGCACCTACATGTCAGCAGTGAAAATCCCACAGAATTTACTTGGTCTATATTGTACTTAAGGTTTTAAGTACCTAGTGCCCAGCTGAAGCAACCATCTTCTGTGATTGACCTCCAAAACAGGCACTGTGTAAATGCCAGATACATTTTGTGTGTGTGTGTGTGTGTGTGTTTAATATGAAAGCAGCTTTTGTTTTACAATTGCTGCTAGTGCCATAGGTTGTGGGGACTGGTTTTCATTAACATACTTAGGCTTTTGTGATTTAACACTATTACATGATCTGAGTGTTTGAAAATTACTTGAGCAGGCCCAATCAACAAAATCTGCCACGTGTCTCGGTGCCCTTTCCCAGGGCAGGAGTAGTTTCACACTGCTGGCACAACGTGATTTCTTCCAGCAGCACAGCAGGAAGAAATCCTTGCAGGTTTCAGAGGTTGTGAAAACCGGCATAGTTTATCAACCCCTTCTTCATCCACAGAAATGAAGGGTCTCCATCACTTTCTTCCTCAAGGATAACAGCATTGCAGTTATACTGAAGCAGGATATTTTAAATTTATGCTATTTGGTTTCAGAGCTAGAGGTCTGTGAATGCTGCTGTAAGGCTTCTGCTGTTCAACCATTATTTCATGTTGGCATTTTTATTTGAAGGCCCAACCATGGCCAAGTAAAGGAAACTTCTGTACTTTTCTTTTTGTATTACATCTTCCAACTGGAATATTTTCAAGCACAATAGAATTGAACATGAGCTTTGGGGAGGGAGGAAGAGGAGAAAAGGGAATCGACTAGAAGAGATGATGACTTCAGTGGGGTACTCTGCAGTTTAGTTCTCCGGGGACTGAAAAATGCTTTCAACCCATGTGATGTTGCAACAGTCCAAAAGAGGAGAGAAAAATCCATGTCTGGTCTAGACCGACCAGAAACTGAAAACAAGGGACACTTTGAATTCTGAGACTCTCACCACAACTGAAACTGTGCTCAGGCCAAGTAACTGGAAAATCAGTTTCTTGGGTTAGAGAAATGCTTCCCTGAAGAATCAGAGGCAGCTTTCCATCTTAATTGGTTAAGAAATTATTATATTCTGAAGCACTGATTCTAACACTTGAACCGGTGCAAAGGTTTGCAGTCAATAAGGGCTGTGAAGAGATTCGGATAGTTTCATATGGAGCTTAGTGAAATGCTACAGTAAAACAAATTTTTCTGTGACATTTTCTTGCCATTTGGCTGTGATAGTCTATCATTTGTCACAAAATGGAAAAATAAGATCTGTCTTCATAGTGTACCAAAAAGAAGTCTGACTGCAAACACAAGTCAGGAAGAGGCATAGGGACTGGAGCTGAGTCGTGAAACCCTAGATCAGGAGATGGTTATGAGAAATCATAGAATCATTTAGGTTGGAAAACACCTTTAAGATCATCAAGTCTAACCATTAACCTAGCACTGCCAAGTCCATCACTAAACCATGTCCCTAAGCACCACATCTACAGGCTTTTAAATAACAAGGAGACCTGAGAATCCCCCAACCAGGAGTAATTGAATGTGGTAATTGTTAAGGAGAGCTTTAAAAAGAAATGTTGAGTAAAAATTACTTACGGGGTGCTTGTTTTAAGAGGGAAGTGTAGTAAATTTCAGGACAGATTTTTAAGTGGCAATAGCACAGGCACAGCCTGTGCTGTAGGCAAAATAAATTTTCTGAACTAAATGACTCCTCTCAGTCAGCCAGGCTACAGTGTTTGTTTTTGGGGTGAAATATGTATTTCCTTCACTGCGCTGGTACAAGGATAGCTGGAGCCTGAGAGGAGGACTCTAGGGATCTGGTCATAATGCCTGGCAATACCACCTGCTCCTTATGGGATGAGGGGGGAAGCTTTGCAGAGACTTGCACTGCAGAACATTTGAGTAGTACTTCATTTTGCAAGAAACAAGAAAACTTAGGGTTTTTCCTCTTAGTCCTGAACTTCTAAATCTGGTGTATTATTACTAGTCTACTGGCTGTGGAAGATGTTAGGCTAAGTATGTCAATTCCAGGCAAAAGTGCCCTGCAATCTTCTGCATTAAAGTGCTATGTGTGTCAAACATTATATTATTTTATGATTAAATTTTAAAACAATATTTTCTTGAAAAAGATTCACAGTCAGTATACTTGAGTCTGGTAAAAGTAATATAACTCATCTAGCCTGTATTTTATCAATATATGAAGCCTCTCTTCTACAAAAGAGCACCACAACACTTCAAGATAACAAAAAATCAAGGGAGTCTGAAGATGCTAGGCAGTCTGTTCTTGTAGTGCTGTGATTTTTTCTTGCTCTTCCAGAACTGCAGTCAAAGAATATACAGACAGAACATTTTCTTCAGATTATTAAAAATCATATAGGTGGAAAGGGAAGGAAGAATGTCACGTGCTTCTGTTCAAGTCTTTTAGACGCTGTGGCCATATGATAGTTCCAGATATTCGTTCATCTAATTTTACCCTTTCTTTTCCTAATGTTCTTTTTTTATCTGACGGCCGTTAGAAAGCAGAACTTCTCTGTACTAGTTCATAAGGACAAGATGATTGGTTGGGAATATGCCCTGTTAGGGATGGGAAACTCTAGAAGGATGACCTGAAACTTTTTAATGTTCCTGCAATGCAGATTTAAGTATCTTTCTGGGTAGGGGGCAGAGATACCTTGCATGCATATGATTCTTGCATGCCAATATGCTTGAAAGAAAGGCTCACATGAAATTCTCATCTGAAATTTGTTGCCTGTCGCACGGAGCTTAGGCCAAGATGTGTTCACCTCTTGAATTTTTTCAGTATTCAGCGCTGAGTAGTCTTCCCTGCTTTGGCTAACTGAAACACATTTTAGGAGGCAGCTGCCTATTGCCAAGAAGAGCCCTCATGCAAGAATATTTCCATCTGGGATGACTAACATGTGCCCAATGTACGTCCAGTCTCACATCCCACTCTGCAAACAAAATCCACTGATGAATTAATTCTCTTCTTGCTTCAAAGGGCAGTCAAAAGATGAAAGTGAAAAACTGGACATATTTCCAAAAATTACATTATATGAAAAATAGGTCATTCAGCCAGTTTGCAAATCATAGATTTTCAAAAATGTGAAATGTCAAGCAGTCCTATTTGAAAAACTATGTGTTCCCTTGTTTGTTGCATATTTTGCTAGTGATGGAAAGAACATATTCATAAAGGAAAGACAGCGTTTTAACTCCTTCTCAGGATAATGCCAACGATATTCAACTTGTTTGATCCAGGCTTATGTCAATATAAACATGATGCATTTGTCCTTGCTCAGTTTGTAATTTCATAACAAACAGCAAAATTCATTTGAACAGTTGTAAATATAAAAGTGGTACAACAGTTTCTGGTATTTCATAGTTGCAAATATCAAGTCTGCTTCTTGTGAAGACACTTGATTTTATTGAATGTCATATGCACAGCTGATCCTTCTCATGCACTGAAGGAATGTTGATGCTGATATAAAACCCCATATAACAACCCACTGGCTTCTCATATATCAGTGACTCAGGCAATAAAATATATAATTGTGATGCTAATTAAATTGCTATTTTAACGATATGAGTTTAGTAAAGGGATTGTTTGTACCTACCCAGAATTAAAACCAGAGCTGTCAGTCTAATTCAGTATAGCTGTCAATACTAAAAACAATACACAGAAGCTGCAACTTCTTAGCTAATCTCAGAGGTACAGGTCTGAAGAGGTGTAAATCCTCCACCCAAGAAGAATGCACAACATGCTGCCTGCTGTTCAACTGGCAGTACATATACTAGCAGAGCAGAGGCCTATAATTACATAAATTCTCAAAAAAATAGCTATTTAGTAAACTATTGGAGCACTACTGGTGCCAACTGCCTAAAACTGGCAATCCAAAACTCAGACAACTAACAAAGAAAATGTTGACCCTAGCAAAACAGTATTCATCTCAAGAATGAAAACCCTAAGCCAGTGTCATGTGCAGTCCTCTCAGATGTAATTATTGTAGTCTAGTTTGTCCTGAATATGCCTGGTATGGTTTTATACGGTGTAAAAATAAATACAGTGATTTAAAACCCTGGAAAGTCCAAGTAAGTAATAAATAGTCCAGCTCTGTAGAAATGCAGGGTCTGTGTTTGTGAGATCATCTGTGCTCCCTCTGAACATCTGATCCAATTCAGCACATCTGGGGATTTCTTCTGCAGGTGCCAGGGAGTTAGCCACATGTTTACAGGGCTTCCCCCTCCATTTATTGCGATTGCAAAGTGGTGATCCATCCTTGTGGAGGCCAAGGCAAAGGCCAGGCATAGAGCAGGCTCACTGGAGCTAGTAGTTGGGCAACATTTGAAAATTAGTAGTTTACACACAGATTAAACAAAACCAGGTTTGTAGGGAGAGATCATACTTTTTTATTAGAGTAACTTCTCTAGTTGGAAAAACAGGCAACTTTTAGACAGACAAGACCGCCTCTGATCTGGAACAGAAGCAGGAGTGTTCAAAGCTAAGTACGAGCTGAGAACAATTGCTCTGCTTTGACTTCATCATGTTAAACAAAGCACTGTTAGGACTGATTGGCCACCTCCTAGAGCCTGGAGAGTCATCAAGCTCTGAATTAAGAAGAAAAGGTATTTGGTCCAGCTATCTCAGTCTATATTAATCCCACATATGGTTCCACCAGCTTCAGCAGACAAACATCTTTAACCTAAGCATTTAATGATCATTTCCATTGAGGAATTGTTTATTTACATTAAAAGGCAGGGTGGCCTTAGTAGGCAGGACTCTAGGCTGAAACTCTGAGGCCAACGCTCTATTCTTCACTCAGCTGCTGGTCTACTGAGTGATCTGCAGTGAGTGGGTCTATCTGTCAGCTTTTGCAGGGTGAACGGGCATATTAAAACTGGCCTCCTTGCAAAGTCCTTTGAGATCTACAAAGAAGTGTTATACAGCAGCTATACACTTCTTCATTACTAGCTCTTTTTCATGTGGTTCCTTTAATAGACATTTGGGTTCTGATTTAGATCTTCTGAACAGGGTGTAACACCACTGGTGCCAGTAGCAACTCTGTGTTTGCCAAATGTGACTAGAAGACTCCTACTGCTGTGATGTAAACAGTTAAAAAGTTATTTCTCTAAACTTCCCAGTGTCAGATATGCTTTTAAATAGAGAAAGGCTATTTGTGTTTGGGAACGACAGAAGTGTCTTCATGTCCCTGGACAATTAGTGCAATGGCACATCCAATACGAGTAGGCACATGTGGAAACAAATAACGATGTAGATGCTCACAGATTCTCCAATAAATGTACAATAAATGTTATCTTTTTCACATTTAAGTAAAACACAGGAAAATGAATGCTGAATCATTTCCCATTATTCTGTAATGGCCGAAGCATTTCCCATTATTCTGTAATGTATGTGTATGTGCACAGTCAAATGTACAAATGCATAACCATACTTAGGCACAATAGCAAATGTATATACTATGAACATATGTAAGTATGCATACATTGGCATTAAATAGCACGCAATATAAGAAAAAAAAAAAAGGCAAATAAACATTCAGGTTGCAAAGCCAAGCAACATTGGATATTCCAGAATGCAGGTTTCCTGGGCATCCTTAATTAGCCCTTTTGAATATGTATGATGATACAGTTTTAATTACATGATAACCTAGGGTTTTTTTCCTTGACAGATTCTTGTTTCAGCCAGGCAATGGGGAGGCAGTTTTTTAACCCTTCTGGTGTTTATCTTCTTCCATTCAGTGCTCTGGCTTCAGATCTCATGTTAATGCACATGATCCAAGTGTTACACAGAACGCAGAAAACATTAATCCCCTTCCAAGCTTTTGTTTCTCTGTTGCTCCCATGAGAGCATCCTAATGTGCCCTAAATGCTGATGAACGTATCTGCAACACATCTGTGCATGGTGAGAATACTATTATCTGCACAGTATTATTGCCGTCATGCAAAAGCACTGAAGCACAGTGGGAAAAAGGACAAAAACGTCAGAATGACAACTTTCAGCGAAAACTGAAAAAGAGATGTGGGAGCTTTTGCACATGTAGCATTTCCCTAGCACTTTCTCCACTCAAAGCACAGGGCCAGTTGACTTCAGCTCTCAGCACTTCTGCATTTCAGGCCCCAGGTGTCTCTTGTTGAGCACCCAGAAAATGAGGCCAAGCACTCAAGAGGGAGGAAATTCCAGAATGATGTCATCATGCCTACACGTGGGGAGGGGGAGGGAGCTAATCGTGCCCAGGCAATCCAAATTCTGGCATTTGCTAGCATTTTAGCATTTGGCTCATAACCCTATCATTCTTTTAGCTGACTTTCTCTCTGTGTGTGTATACATTTCTCTGTAAATAAATAAGGACATCTGAACTGTGTCTAATCTGCTAAAAACTCTTGCACTGCCTTCTCAGTAAAACTAATTTATTGGTGTGTGTGCCCTTGGAAAAAGGCATGGCATGTGTTGTAATAACTTTACTTATTTTTCCTGCTGCAATTAAGTCTAGAGGAATCTCTGGAAACTTGGTTTTGATTGTTCACAGAAAAGGAAGGAAGGGAAGCAAAGAAGATCTACCTTAATAGGTGCCAAAGTATCAGTACATCCCCCTGCTCCAGCTGTGTGTCAGCCATTCATTCCTACTCTGCTTTAGAAGCAGGAATGGGCTATAGGCAGGCAAGCAATTTGAAACCCAAAATCAGGGGATCAAGAACTTCTAGGGGACAGGGATAAATTTGCTTCACTTCAGTCTCAAGTTGTACATTTGCTACACCATCCCTATCCATTACCAAATTACAAGTAGGCATGAAAAAAGCATAGCACACTGCCTTAAAAATATTGGTTTATATTTTGTTTGCTGCCTGCAAATTTTCTGAAACCCTTGCCCTTCTGAAACTTCCCTGCACAAGCTGACAGGTTGGAAACAGGTTAAAAATGGAAGCTGAAATCCATATGTAAACAGCTGGCTCCAAGAGCTAGTGCTCTAGGGAATGAAAACTTGTAATGCAAGACTCACAAAACTCTTGTGGGAGTTGGCTTCGTTAGGTATCTACCATAAGCGTGTCTGCGTGCATATATCTGTACACCATTGTGATCCTATCTGTGTGTGCGTATGTACCTGAGGTTAGCAGAGTATTCACTCCCTGCTGCACTGGTCACTCTTCACCCTTCTCACACTTCTCATCTGTTCTTTGAAACTGGGAGTGCCTCTCTCATGCATCCCCATCTCCACTAGCACCACAGACCGATGGCAGAAGGACCTTTTTTACCTCTCCTATGTGTGTACAGCAGGAGAGCTTTTCTCACTGATTCTCTGCTGACTTCATTGGATGTTATCTGTTTTTTAGCCAGTGGACAGAGGAATGTGTTTACCCTGCTGAACTGAAACACCCTGGCTTGCACTCTAAAAGAGGCTTCTCTCTAGCCCTTCTATGTAGGGTACCTAGGGAAACGTAATTGTCAAGTGAGGCATCAAAGAGAGGCATAATGAATACCCTACCTTTTCCCCATTCCGAGTTTCATGATCTGAAAAATCCCTAATAAAGAGGTAGTGTTTGTTAGTAATGCTTTTAATTCTGGAGATGCCTCTCTATCCATGCTGGATTCCTCCTCCCTTCCCAGCCTGGGGAGCACGTGGTTATCCCTCCTCTCTGACAGCTGAAGAGCCAAGCTTTCCCTTTCTCCTCACTGTAGTCACTAGCAGTAGGGAGAGCGATGGCAGATCTTACGCCAAGATTTCCTCATCTTCCCAAGAGAGAAAAACTTATCTATCCATGCTGAGCCATGACTAAGCCATGCTCTCCAGACAAAATGTCAGCTAACAACATGCACTCCGTGGGCTTCTGGGGGAAGAAGTCCTAGGGTAGGCAATATGGTGGGAATAGTATGGTGCCTATTATATTATTGAAGACAAAATACAGCTGTGTGTTACTGTTGGCTAAATGCAACCTGTCAGCACCAACATATCCCCAAGAAGCCAGGACTGATTACAGCCAGCCTTTGCAGGAGAAGGTGCCAGTAGCCCAGCAGTTGGAGAAGCATGACATGTTGCCCCCTGCCTGCTTCCAGGCCGTGTTAGTGTGGCAGTGTTAGAGTGGGGAGTGTGCCTGGAGAAGTGCCATGTCGTGAGGAACCATGTGGTAACATGGATATTGCTTAGAAAGCCCTGAAGGAACTGCAGTGGTTTTGCTGACGGCTGAGTGCCCCAGGGCTAGGACAACACGTGTTCTCTCATGTGATGGACTGACCCGAGGCACCGGCGGTGCTTGCTATGCCTTGAAGGTACGTCAAGCTCCAGAATCACTCCAAAATATTTCCTCCATAGCCCACAGATCTGCTCATCCTAATTGTTAATTACTGTAACTCACTCTTTTAGGATCAGCTCTATTTTCAGTCTTTGTAGTTCACTGAATATAGAAGGCTGAGCATCCCTACCCTCTCAGAAGTGTGAGTGGGTTGAGTGCCGGCCCTGGGCACTGGAGAATGAATCATGTTGCTGTAGCTGGGAACAAGTAATGAGGGTTAGGTAGGCTTTGAGCCATTTTGGTACATCACTGTCTTTCCACCTCTATTTGTATTATGTTTTGGTCTGGACAATCAGAACCCTTGTAACTTCAGACAGACATCAAGGAATGAATAGTTTGCCCTCCTGAATAAAATGAGAACATGTGAGTGTGGGGAGAGAGGGGAAGGGAAAGAGGCATTTGCATAGGTCAGGAAAGGTCATTAAAACATCTGGCAGTAGTAACTGACATGTGTCAAATTTTAGTGTTCATTAAATTCGTATTAATGCAAGAATGGTTCTTAAACTCCAAATGCCACTTTTGGTTGCTGTGTTCCCCCAGTTGATGGTGATGACTTCTCAGAACTGTACCATGCTTGTTTGCTTGCTAGTGGCATCTGACCTGAGGTCAGATTTCTATTTAACCCCTTCCTGTAGGTCAAAAGACAAATTAATCTGGTGAGAATTGAATTGGAAATGAGGTATCTGGATAGCAGGTGTCCTAACCGTGGAATAGCTGCCAGGCTGAAACATACTTGCATCTGTTCTTATGCCATCCAAGAAGTCATCTCCAAGGTCAGGGAGATACTCAGCCAACATCTGAGATGGGAAGTTGCTGCAGGGAGCTGAAGTGGCAGGTGCCCTGTGTTTAGCAAATTATCTTGCAGTCTGGGGGGAAATGTCTGAGAGTTTTGCTCTGAGTATAAATGTAGATGTTTCTATTTATTGTGCACTTTGCTTTACCTGTGTTTACTACCAGTTTATAGTCATAAGATACACAATTTCCATCCCCCTTAAAGAGGAGAATCTCACATTTTTTTCTTCCTTTCTTTTTAGAGGATGAAGATGATGAAGAGATGGTGGAACCAAAAGCACAGGATGACTTGGAGACAGAAAATCAAGACCAGAAGCAGGAAGTGAAAGAAGGTACTTTAAAAAATGAAAAGGATTTTGTTACAGCTTTAAAGAACTGAGTCCTGCAAGTAGTTATTCTCATAGGTAGTTTCCATTATTGAGAACACTGCGAAATCAAGACAATCACCAGTTTTATTGATACAAAACCATATGAGTGGAATAAAAGCAGAAAATTGTATCCCAGCAACTCAGTTGGTAGGTCTGAGAAGCTTGTGAAAGGCACAAGACTTCAGCTGTTTAGAAGAAGCTACATGTCCTCATAATTTGGGAGCAAAGTAGAGATTCTTGGATTCCAGGACTGGTGCTTACTTGTCCTCTGGCTCAAATAGCCTGCTTACATGAAAGATTTAAAATGCGAATGCCAGGCATTCCAGCAGCTCCATAAAGTTGGTTGGGCTCCATAGGTACTTAGAGCCCATAACTGTCTGCTTGCTTGAGAGGGGCAAAGTTAAACCTAGTGGCGGTCAGGAATCTTCCAGCAGAAAACCATTTTAATGAAAAATGTTGACTGTCAAAATCAAAACTTTTAGTGGGAGCTGCCCCAAAGGAACTTAAGGTCAAAACCGAAGCCAGACAGGTCCAGCCCTTCTGTCCATTCCTCTAGATTGAGACACTCTCCAGGGTTACAAGAGACAAAAATTCAGGCTACTACTTCTTTCTGGTGCAGACAAGAGACACTTCCCAAAGTTATGAAGTTGTGCATGTCAGCACTGGACACGGTAGATATGCTGGGTGTCTCTCATTTGCTTCTCTTGGACCCATTCTATCTTTCGTAATTAGAGGAGGGATGTAAAATTTGGTCTTCCTCATCTGGGAATTTACTAAAGTATTGGCTATTCTGGTGTGTTGGTTTGAACAGTCAATGCTCACCCCTGTGTGGAGCAGGAGAAAAGAGTCGAAATACCAGCAACTCCATTGTGAGACGAAATGAGTTTCTTCTCCAGCTTTTCTTAGTGCTGTATTGCCAGGACTGCTCACAAAGCTGTTTACCCTCTTGAAAAGTAACTTACTTCCTCAGGTAGGGCCTACGTCACTTCTTGCTATGGTGGTTGTTATCAGGATGATTCTGTGACCTTGGCTTTGTTTTTCACAAGATAATCTCATTAGGGGAAAAATTCAAGAGTCATTTACAGAGAAGCCCATGAAATTGTTAACTGTGAATACATCAGTGGATGCTCCTTTCTCATCCAGGGGAACCTGGCATGATTTACATCGGTGTCCGGAAAACCTAAGTCTGGTGTATAGTGCCCACATTAGCTATCCTCACACACTGAAGTGAGTTGCAGTACCAGCCATGATGTTTTGATTACAAATTGATCTTTCTTCCCTCTTAAGAGCATCATAGAAATCACCCATGCCATAAATCCTGCAGTGCCATTGCTCATTAGGTCCTTGTAGAAATACAGAGTGGGGAACTCACTCCTCCTGCTCCTCATCCTTCTGCTTCTCCCACTGCCCTGGGCAGAGGGGAGCAGCAGTGACAGCGGGCACAGGAGTCACACAAGAGTCTGCAAAGGCAGAAATGAAGACATAAGCAAGAAACATGGTAACATAGAAAAACTTACTTTTTCCTGAAAATAACCCTTCCTTCCAAAACTGTGGGGTCAGCTCTAGCAGTCACTGGACCTAACACAGTATCTCTTTTACTGATGATGACAGGAAGCCATAAAAAAAGATATCACTGCACCCAGTGCATAAGCACTGTCGTGAGTTGCTGAATGTCCCTCTAGTATCCAGATTACAGCTGATCCCACCCCCATTTATTTCCACATAACAGTAATACTTCTGCTTATACCTGGGGAAAAAGCACAAACTCCTGCATGAAGAGAAGAAGAAAAAATCTAAGTATGTTCCTGATCTCATTTATTTCACTTTTTCTTGGGCTTTCAAGTTAGACTTTTATGTACTTTGCTGACAAAGTGACACTGCCAACATCTTTTATTTCTTTGTTGTGTTTTAGTCTTGGGGCAGTGCTCCCCTTCCCTGCCTAGCAGACCCCCCTCGGAACGGTAGATCAACTGGGCTAGTTTAGCAATAGTCTTAGACACACAAACTGCAGGCTGTAGAAGCAAGGCACAGCTTGTTTTAGCAGAACCAGCTTTGTGAGGTGCTAACACTTGACTGGGTTCAAGGAAGAAGAAAACATGCTCATTGCCTGATAGAAAGTGAACTTGACCTGCAGTACATGTTGTGACAGATAAAATAATGGTATGCTGATGACTGGCATTAAATGCTGTGAATCAAATGAAGCAGTAGTCCCCAAATTGACAGGGAACGGAGTCCCATTTTTTAGCATTTGGTGTCTGTTGGCTTTAGCCCTTTCGCCAACAAAATCCTGTTTTCCTCTCTGTTGTAATCACCCTTCTCATGTTCTGAGCAACGTTCAGTTTGAAGCCATAGTTTGTGTTTCATGGAAGTGATTAAAACCATGTTACAAGTCAAACAGGAGTTTAGAAGAACATTTCCTGTCGGTGCTGCACTCTGTGTGCCTACTCAGAATTAATAGCTTTTCTGCAAATTAGCACATAATGGGTTAAAAGCATGTTTATGTTGGCATTAAGTACTCTGGCTTCTTTTTCTCTGCAAGGCAAGACAATATTTTGCAAACTTTTTAAAGAATCTCTAATAGATATTATAGTGGCGCCATTCACACTGCTATATAGTAGTTAAGGCTGTGTCAGCACTTCCATTATGAATCCTGTTTTTCAGGGATTTATAACCCAGCCGTAAAAATTTGCTCTGGGCTGAAATTTGGTTTCAGCTCAGGGAGCACATTTTTTAACAGATTAAAAAAAATCAGTGTGGCCTTTTTTGAGTTATAGGAGTGTAAGAAAAAAAAAAACATGGGAGAGAGAAGTGCAGGGAGAGAAAGGCAGACAATTTTTTCATGAGCATAACTCAGAAATAGGTCAGGATGAAAAATAAAGCTTGGTTCCAGTCTGTTCAGTCTCCCTCTCCCCAAGCCAACAGGACAGGAGTGTTCTATTTTTATAATGGTATTTTAAGAGGAAGTGTGATTTTTTTTTTTTTCTCTGTGGTTTATAGGTAGTCCAATTTAATTCTACAGACATTTATTGCATGCTTAATTTCCTCGTCTTCCCCCTGCACACCCCAAGTTGGTCTGTGGGGTTTGGTGGGATTATTCAGCAGACACAGCTGTTTGCAGGGTCTGACCTTAGTTCTGGACCTGTCTCAGCATCCACCATAAGGTACACAATGCACCTGCAACAGGGCAGCCTGCCTGGCGCAACATCTCCTGTGGCACTTCAGTGCTGTGGAGGTGCTAAGGGCAGAGGAGCAACTTGAGCCCCCCAGAGTGTTTCTGGAGTGGGAGGTGAAGACCTGGCTTGTTGACTGTTTGAAGCATACGAAGCCGTGTTTCTTCCACGGGGCTGCCTGTTGTCGTCCATGTCTCAGGTGCATGATTCCCCACCATCCTTGGAAGAGCTGAGTGTGGGATATAAGCTGGTGAACTGGGTTGGGCTCTGCCTGTTCCCAGCCTCTCCTGACCATGTAAACAAGAGACTGGTCCCAAACTGTGGCATCAAGTGGGTTGGGGCTTTCCACCGCCAGAGAGCTCTGGAGCTCCACCTAAGGTGCCTCTTTGTGTCAGTCGAAACCACATGAACAGTGGGACGGGCTGGGTCTTGAAAAAGGGCCTCAACCTGCATTTATCTGAAGCTGTGGATATATCCACAGAAACTTGCATGAAAGGCTGTGATGGGGGAGGCTGGGATCTGCAGCTTCAAAGTACTGCTGTGCCCCCCTCTCACCCTGGCCCTGTGCATGGGGCTCGGGTGTCCATGTAGCAGGCTGCAGCGGGGGAGATGGTTTAGCTCTCACCAGCTCAAGCATCAGTATCGGAGAAGCAGGACAAGGTTGCCAGTTTTGCCCCTGTGATCTCTCTTGAGGTTTGTAATAACCTCGGTTTCACTGACACCAACACCACAGCGAGCTCGGGTGTGCTGACCCATCCTGATGACATGCTCAGGGACATGGCTCAGCACAGCCCCTGGAGAAGCACGGTCAGTGGGAACAGCCCTGCCTGGCACAGCTTCAAATTTAAAGCTCTGGGCCCTGCTACTCCAGAACTGAAAAATCTCTAAAAATCTCCCTTTAAATGTTCAGCAATTGTGCCACACAGGGACTTGCATTTTAAACCCAACAGAACCAGGACACAGCACATGCCAAACCAGGATATGGCACATACCAAACCAGGATACAGCACATATCAAGCCAGACGTGAAAGTGAGAAGCACAAGAAAAACAAGAGCACCAGGAGCTATCAATAGACAAGGATTAAAAGCTGCTGAGAGCCCCTTAGCACCTTGCAGTTCTCACGCTGTACATTTCTACCATCCTCGGTCGTCAACACATCTACAGTTTACATGGGTTTAAATACATGCTGAAAGAAATAACACAGCGCTTAAAAGGGTTTTACTAATCTCCTTCTGTCTCTCGTTATATCTCTGGGCTCATAACAAGGCTGCTTCCTGCTTTACTGTTTTTATTAGTTTGCCCTTTCTTTCATTCACTTACTCTTTCTGTTCTTTTTTTTCTTTTTTGCCTTTAATGGACTTCATTTCTTTTGTCAGGTTTTTACAATTGCTGAGGTTCCAGGAGAATATTTTTTATATTCTATTATACTTATTTAAATGTGGGTCTTTTTCTGTTTTGTTGTTTTGGGTTTCTTTTTAAAATATCTTTTGGCCTCCCTTGGGAGAAGACTCAAATCCTGGTATTTAAATATTTGTGAATTTGATCCTGCACTGTTATCACAACTATTTATATTTACTACAAACCCACTTCTGCCAGATAAGGACAAGTCTGTGGCATTTTTTATCTTAGTTCCTAAAGACCCAAGGAAGTATTTTAATACGAAATTTTTTTTCTGTTTTGTCCAAAGAAATTTGTGGACAACGGACCCGATGTGAAATATAGTATTTCTGAGGATCATGTTAAATCACGTGAAATAATAAAATGCTCTTATTTTTCAGAAATAAGTCTTGAACAAATCTGTTGTTTTCATGTCACATTCAATTTTTGTTATATATTCTAGACCTTTTTGCTCATGCCGAAGTGTACAATGTCTTTCATTACAGATATATCTCACATTTTCTTCCCCTGCGGTGTCCTCCATGCATATCTAACTGCACAGTGTTTTAATTTTAAATGTAAATTCTATTTTATTTGGTGCAGTATTATATGTTAACATGAGTACAGGGCTTCTTTGATACATGTTGTTGTCCTCATAACCTCAGAGCCACCCAGACAGCACTCTGCTTGTGGGTACATGATCCCATCGATGTTTCAGTGGGTCTGTGGACAAACAGGGTGCCCAGTGGCCCTGTTAAGCAGAACATGGTGGCCGCACTATGGGTCCTCTTGCCATGAGCTGTACGGGGCCAGGGGTGGGTTCAGCTCCTACAGGCGGGAAACAGAGCACAGCCACAACAGTTCGTTACGAAACCACGGTATAGAAACAAGAGCAAAGTATAGGTCTTCCTTTGCAAGAGCTTTCATTGCACTCCAGGCAATAGGCACGTAACTTTTAGCACTGGTAAGCTAAGCATCACACTAGGCTTTGTCAGACACAGAAGGTTAGATGTGGTTTGTTTGGTTTTTATGCCAGAGCAGATACTTGAAGGCAAATGCTGTATTCTTACAGGGAATTTCTGAAGATATTGTCACATCACATAGGTCTCCGTGACAAAACAAAACAAAAAATACTTTGATCAGCTACTTATGTTTTTCAGAGTTTTCCTTGAAGAGAGCCTGTGTCTCTTGAAAGCTGAGATCAAAGTAACTGTAAGCTCCCAGATAGGAGGAAAAAATTGCAGAAAATTACACAGATTCTTTTTATTTTATTCGAGATAATGGACAGACAGGGACAAGGAATAAGGGGAAAATGGAAGTGGCTCTGAAAGATAAATGGTTAGAAACTCTTCGTATTTGAAAGAACAAGTCTGTCTGTTTTGGGTTTTTTGCTTATACTTCATGTATTTTCAGTAGTTGCAGCAATGTTTTACACTGGAAAAAGTAATGATGTTAACATTCTTGTAAGAAGAGATTGCCTCAAATAAAACTTCAGAGGCAGCCGAATGAAAGAAGAAAATAAGGTTAAAATATGAAGCTTAATATCGCCAGGGGGCATCTGGTGTGTCAGTCAGATGAATGAGGTAAGCTGATTTATGCCCTACAAACTTTAGCCAAGGTGTTTCTGATGCCGAAGAGGGTTTAACAGACTGCTGGCCTCCCACAGATCATTGCTAACTGCAAGGGAGATTTTGCTGAGGTAGAACTGCAATCATGTGTGTCTCCATTGCTTGTGAACACCCCACAGCTCTAAAGGTGTTTATTTTTTGCCCTTTCCCTTTCTATTGATTTTTGGTTGTATTTTCTTTGCCAGTTGTAGTTGGCAAATGACTGAGTAATAAATTTATATTTCCAAGCTGTAGAGAGGATTTGATTTAGCAAATAATTTTTACCATTTGGAGCAGTTTACAATGAGTTTTCCAGTTGCCTTTGCAGTTATTTTCTCCCCTTTTATGCCATTTTGCTGCATTGTCATGCTTGTTGTCTTTGATTCTCGGAAAGCGATGCTTTAGTGGTGACAGTGGGATATTGCCTCATTACAGGCTTCCTTGCCAGATGAGTTCCCTTAGTGCCAATTACTATTCAGCAGTGGATGCTGCAGTAGGTCAACCTGTACTTTTTGCTAGTCATTCTTTTTTTTTCACATGCGTTGCTTCTGTCTAAAGCACTTAGAGGCAAATTGTGCTCCTGCCTTGGTAATTGTCGCTCTGCTACTCAGGGGGACCGTGAGGGGGGAACGTAGATATTCTCTGGATGTGTGGAGCTCCACAGGGACCTCTAACCTGGTGGTAGGAGGCATAGGGCCAAGGCCATAGGAGATCATCAAAGGCTCAAGTTTCTAACTTCTCAGCTGCTTTGTCTCCTGAGGGCCAAATTGCTCCTCCATCTTTTGCATTTTTCCTGCCCTCTATATTTAGCCCAGGGGTAGTGCAGAGATTTTGTCTTTCAGAGCTAATGCTTTGACCAGTTGAGGCAAACCTAAACATGGTGGTAACAGCCTCTCCCAACCACAGAGAGTGCTCTGAAAGCAAGTACACTGAAAACTGAGGGAGCTGAGTACTGCACTAATGCTGACCATGTCACTACTTCTGCCTGCTGTTGCGCCTTTCAATCCATCGTTGCCTCTGGGGCTGGTGGTGGCATCGTTCTTGGGCACTGGAGCTCATGAATCTAGTGTGAACCATGGGAAAATCAGACCATGAGCAAGGGCTAAATCTCCCTGATAGCTGAAAGTAGCTGTGTGGCCTGACACAGCAACTGGAAAATAATTTCAAACTGCAACTTTAAACTGTCACTTGTTTAATTAAACATTAAGTTATGGATGACAGGGCTTGGAGCTAAAAGTTGATATATACTGCGTGTTCTCTGAGGCACCATGCTGGATTATCTTTCTTGGCTGCTGGTGTTTTAACCCAGTATGGCCTAGAGAGACTGCAAGGTCATTTTCACAAGTAAACACCTCAAATCTGTAGTGTAAAGCCAAATGCAGGGAGACCTTTGATCAACAGTTAAACTCTAAGTACAAGTCTCTGTAATTTTGCAATAAATCTGTTTGTGATATGTTGTTTGTGTACCTAATTATAAATTTGGAACAAAATTCTCTGTTAGTGTAATTCCCATGATGTCAATAGAGCTTTTCATGCTGAGGGAATTTAAGCTAGTTGCAGGGTTGGTTTGGTGTAACTGTGAAGATTCTAATGTCATTTTTTGAAATACAATTCTGAAATATAACTAAAATGATGGCTTAAAAGCACATGTGGGCAAAGGCATAATTAATGTACAACATTGCCACAATATCAATATGACCCTGCTAGTGTAATTGAAAACAGAATTTTGCACCATAGCAATAGCAGCATCCCATTTCCTTTCCCTCTGATGCTCACGTCTGAGTTGTAATTTACCAACAGGTCATTAAACCGATAGATACGTAGCATTGGTGCATCCTGCAAAGATAGTATTTTTCAAATGAAGGGCCATACTGGAAATACTGGTTTGGAAGTAAAGGTTTAGCATCTCTGTGTATGTGTAAAGGAGCCACTTCATCTTGCAGGGGCCAGGCTATCCTGACCAGTGCCAGGAGATGTGAGCTACCGAAGCCCAGAGCCCGAGGCACTTCCTACCCCCTCCCAGGGCAGCTTTGGCCACAGCTCAGTGGCATTTGTTGCTCTGGCTCTTGGGATTCCTCTAGTAGGAATAAAACTGCCTTAAAGAAACTGTTGTTCGGTTGGTTGCTTTTGATTTTGATGCCTCAGAGAATATCTTTGGTTATTTACTTCATTGCTTTGCAAAAGCTCTACAGCAAAGATTGACTTTATCAGTGACACCGAGGAGAAAAGAAGTGAAGGGAGAGATTATGTGAGCCCTTTTAATACAAAGAACTGTAGTATAAGTTAAGAAGATTATTTTATCTTTGGCTCCTCTGACAGGTCCCCTGTTACATAAGTGTTCTGCTTTTTTTGAGTTAGGTATTGCCTAAAATGTCAGTCAAAGCCATTTCCTGAAATAGGAACACTGAGTTTATTTAATTTGGGGGGTTTAAGTATTTTCCATTTCAGAATAATAAATATAAAATATATAGGATCTCTTCTATGTAAATGCTACATCCTGGGAATATACAAGAGTATGTTTAGATATACTAAAAAATTCTTAGTCATGATTTTCAGAGTAAAACTTTGATTTTTGTCCTGACATTGCTACAGCAAGCTTTCATGTCAAAAAAACCCCACTGAAGATGTTGATTCATTGGAAAAGGGGTGAAATGTCATACTCTTAACTACATCTTTTCATTTTCCAAGCTCCTCCTAGAGAACTGACAGAAGAAGAAAAACAGCAAGTTCTCCATTCAGAAGAATTCCTGATATTTTTTGACCGGACAATACGTGTAATTGAGCGAGCTTTGGCTGAAGATTCAGACATCTTCTTTGACTACAGTGGCAGAGATGTAGAAGAGAAAGATGGGTCAGTTCGGGGTTTTTTTGCTTTTGTAAAATAAGCTTTATAAAAAGAATTCCAATGCCAGGAAACCTTAATTTTAAAACTATATTAAACATTTTTATAGTTAAGAAAAGGTTAAAGTCTCTTTGTGAAGGCCTGGGTCACTTTGTTAGCCAAAATTATTTTGTAAAATAGCTTCATGCCTTACTGCTCTGGGGTTTGAGGAGGGGGGTTGACATATTATTCAGGTGGTTTAATTTTTTGTTTCATTTTTGGGATGAAAGTTCAAAATCTGAAGAAATAATTGAAATAGATAAATGTGTGTATACACATGTATATGTATGTGCATGTGTACATTCCAGTAGCATACATCTGTGTGCTTATATCATGATATTTTTACAAATTCAAATTACTGTTGTTTATATTCTACTACTGCCTCAGGTCTGTAATGGATCCCACTGTGCTATGCATTGTGCAGGTGAAAATGATGGTCTCCCAAAGTGTTTGCAATCTAAACACATAAGACAAGAGGTGACAGGTTGTGTATTCAGCAACTGATAGGGGAGAAGAAGCAGCAAAACTCGTTAGGAGAGGAAGTTTTTAGGTTTCAACAACTGCGTATCCATTGAAGCCTCATGGCAAATCAGTAGCTGTGTCACACTGAAGTTACTTACTGGAGCTTACTCTAGAGCATCACCCCTGTGGACCCGCTAAATGCATCTGTGTGGCAGCCTTGGACCAGCGCCAAGCTTCCGCCCATCCTAACAGTGTCAGAAGGCATCTGCCATCTCCACCACTGGGAGGAGGTGCTGTACCTTTAAGATTTCAGGAGTCATAAATAAGAAAGATTTGGTTATAGCTTGGAGGTGAAGATTCAGAAAAGGGGGAGGTGAATGCTAGGGCCAGGTTCGGTCCTGAGAGACAAAGGTTGCAGACGTGGCCCGGGGTGACCCAGAAGAGTCAGGAAGGCAGTGGGAAATTAAGAAATGTAGTTTTGCGAAACAGACGTAAAATTTGTTCTTTGGTGCAGATTCATTATCAGCAAAACAGTTGGTGAGATTAATTAAATCAAGGCGGCAGACTTCCCCAGGTTGGGCAGAGATTTGAGAAGTAGTCAGAAACTTTTGCATTGCTTTTCACAGCATTTGAACCCTGGTACTTCAAAGAGTGTCACTTTGTTTGAATTCACACAGAGATGTTCAAGCAGGAGCCAACCTTTCTTTTAACCGTCAATTTTATGATGAGCACTGGTCAAAACATCGTGTCGTCACCTGTATGGATTGGTCTCTTCAGGTAAGATGTGAAGCCAGGAGATATGTTTCCACATATATTTCCAACTTCTCCCTAAAAAATACCGCCAGTGTCATTTTGCCCTTTGTTCTGCAGAGAATGATGTTATTTCTTAGCTAACAGCAGGGCCCTGGATGAGGGAATGCTTGATTCTCCATAAAGAAGAGTGGTGGGCAATAATAAAGTTGTCATTTTTTTGTATATGTTACTTGGTCTTCAAAGCCAGGATGTTGGTATTAAAACTAGAGGTTAGCAAACATAGTAAGATGAAGGAGTCTTTACTTCTCCTCCCCCCTCCACTCCTTCAGCACATGGAAATTTTTTCAGAAAAAAAGGTTTAAAATTAAACCAATTAAAAATAATGTACTAAATATCTAGCAATTTATTTAATAAAGTTATACATAATAATATATAAAATAAAAAATAAGAATAGTGAGGAATAAAATGATTTTTTTGATAGAATAAAAAAATGTGAAAGTATCTGAACAACTTGAAAGGATTGAAAAGAGGTCTTTTGAAAAATGCTGCGTCCTCTCTTCAAGCGATGGAAGAGGAGGCTGCAGCTGGCCAGGGGGCATGCTAAAGCAGCATGCCTGGAAAGTATCCAGTTTCTGTGCACCGAGAAGCATTGTCATTGCAAAATAAAACTGACGATAGAGCTGCTTAAGCTTCCCAAAACCAATACAGCCACATCAGCAAAGCACAGAAACCAGGTTAATTAGTTACTCTGTTAGAGCTGGAATTAGTGCACACACACCTCACCACATGTCATGTCAAATTCATTGGGTCCCAGTTTTGCTCCAGCCCCCCTCATCCTCTCTGCTTTGTCCCTGTTAGCCTGTTCCTCAGTTCCAGCCTGAAGCAAGGCAGCTGAGTTTCCCTGAGGAGGAAACCAAGGAGACTCTGCTGCAAGGTCCACAATATAACGAAACTACTCCAGGAGGATGTAGACTTGAAAAATGCAAATGCAAGCCAGTCTACCTAGTTGGCCCAAACCCCAGCCTCAGGTGTGCCCTGGTGTGTCCAGAGCCCTCATGCAGCCTGGTCTGGGTAGCAAAGATGCTATAGATGTAGCTCAGCCCAGTGCTAAGAACAAGCTTTGCTTAGCCTAATCTTAGAAATAGCTGCTCTTTCTGCACCATGTTAGGTGTTGTGTGTGGAGGCAGCATGTGTTTAAGGCCAGGTATGTAAATGGTGCCTGTGGGCTGGAGCGAGGCAGTGGATAAGCACCATAGTGACTCTCACATCTGTCCTTCTCTCCTTCCCCTTGAAATGGCAGCAGGGCTGCTTCCATCCCTCCTGGTGCTTCTCAGGTAAGGAGGCAGATGACTGCACGGAAGACATTGCAGGCAGCAGGGAGGAGGGGAGTTGGAGGATCTCACTGAGCATCACTGGTAGGCTGTGCAGGTCTGGCTGTCCAACTGGTTGTGGTGCACAACAGCCAGCTGCAGAGAGGCTTCTTGTAATATCCAGCTCATGACCTGTGTGTGAAATGAAGGATTTATCCCTTTGCTTTCATACAGAATACCTTAACAACAGGTATGCACTGGTGTGACGTGGGTGGCCTTTAAGCACATATGGATTTCCACAGAAATCAAATATAAGCCTGAGGAAACACTTATCTTAGGTTGTTCACTTGTTCAGGGGCTGGAAATTACATGGAATTCTTATCTGATATTTTCCTAACAGGCAGCTCTTACTGTATTCCCAGGGCAGCAAGAAAAAAAGCGCCTCAGAAGCACACTGCCAAATGTAATTGCTCAGCCCCTCGGGCTCAAAGGCATGTTCTGCTTCCCACCTCTTTGTTCCAGGGTGGCCCCTCCTGCCTTCCCCTCCGTTAACTCCTCACACTCAGCTCCCCGACACCCCAGCAGGGGCTCCTCCACCCAGCGACTTCTCCATGCTGGGAAGCTTCTGCACCAACCCCTACGCTAGCCTGGGAGAAGGGATTGCCTCCTCTCGCCTGCTTTGAGGTGTATCATGTGGCAGGAGCTGGAGCTGGACCGGGGTATTTCACCTAACCGCTAGCTCTGCTTCTCACCCACGCTCCAGGACATGTCAGTGTCCAGTATGCCAAAGGATAACTTGAATAATCATGGGAACTGCAGAACACATTGCTCAATTTTCTGCGATAAAACTGTTGCTGCAAAACAGCCTAGAGACAAATAGAAGCTTAATCAAACAAAGGAGCTTGATGCATTGATTAAACAAGTTATTCTGTTCTCAGTCACATGTAAAATATGGTCCCAAACATGTGGGATCATTCATACCATTAAAGCTAATCCACCAACCCCTTGATTCTTTTGCAGAGCAAAGGGAAAACAGCTTAGATGCTTCGTCAGGGATCTAAGGGAAAGGCCCAACAGACTGGGTGTAAACAGAGGGAGAGTGGGATCACCTTGCTCTGTCCATGAGGAGGTAACTTAGCTCATCTAAAGCCAAGAAAACCACAGTCTCAGGGATACTGCCATGTCTCTCTTGACTCTCAGGCAGCAGCCTTGAATGCTCTTTCCCACAGCACCATTTCCACGTGGGCAGTCACAGGACAGCTGGGCACCTGGTGAGGACTGAAACACTGCAGATGCAAGTAGATTTGAGTGTGCCATGCCAGAGTAGATTTAGGGTGCTGCACTTAGCTCTGGTTTTTTGAGAGTCAAAAAGCCTCATAATGGTGTTGCCCAGCTAGGTATGTCCCCAGGCGTCTGTGTAAACTTGAAACTGTATTTCCAGCCAGTTGCATAAACTGTGATTGCAAAACCTACATACAGACCAGCAAGATTTGAGTCAGTGTTTGTTTATGGCCAGACGTGCTGCCAACCAGAATGTGCTCACTAAACTTTCCAGGAGCATGAACCAGCCCCAGAGTGCCTCTAAAACTGGTGCTTCAGACCTGGTCACACACCCTAGCTGGATGCAGTCATGCCGCTGGAAGGGCTTGTTGCTTCTGCCTGCCAGGGTATCTGCCCCTTCACGACTGCGGGCTCAGCTGCTTGCGCGAATGGTACCTAACCTGTTCAGCCAAAACGAGATGCCCTGGCAAGAGCCTGCTGTGCACACTGTTTGCTTGGACCTGGGCCAAGGTGGGATGAAAAGGTTCAAAGGAGAGGGTGAATTCGCTGTTCAGAAGTGGTTGTAATCTCTGTCACAGGAGAGAGAGAGAGAGAAGAGGGGGTGAGGTGCTTGAGAGCAGTGGAGGGCAGGCTGACGTAACTGTGTCCAGAGAAGTGGTGTCTCAGGTGTGGTATTAAACCACCCTCAGGTCTCCCTCAACTCTTGAAGAGAGAGAAGATATGATTGGACTGCTGCATGCTCTGAAATCCCATGCAAGTGATTTGGGTGCTAAATTGCCCTTACAAACTGTGCTAGCAGCCAGGTTCTGCTGAGATGTAGGTACAACCCAGTCAGAGCCGCCTAAAAATGGGAAAGAGGCAGCTATGGTGGCCACGTGTCATTGCTGGTTCTCCCACACGTGAGTCCAGGCTCATTTGGAACAATGAGCTTGAATAGAAAAATCATCAGCTCCATGATGTATTATCCATGGAAGTGTACACAAAGTGGGAAGAAACAGCTGCTGATGGCAAAAGTTATAGCTGTGCACATTATTTCTTCCAAATGGATTCTGAGAGCAGAGAGGTTCAAACCCCAATAAGGGTGGTAAGGTTTTTTTAATTTTTAAAATGCCTGGTTTGGACCAAATTCACAGCTCCCAATAGCACTATTGGCAGTTTCTTTGTCCCACTTTCTTTACATCTACTAGCTGCATTGTTCCCCTATGAATAGTTTGACAGGAATTTACCTGGGAAATGCAAAAAGTGACAACGATCATTGAGAAATTTTGAGGAAAAGCATTCCTAGTTTACAAGAAGAGGGTGTGGGTCCTTCAGAGCTTGGGCTGCTGGCTCATTGGTCAGCAGAAGCCACGTGCTTTCCTCTGAACATGCCATAAGGCCAACTGCCTTACTTTGACCATTTAGAGGTAAGGACAGAAGCCACCAGAGGTGCCTAGTGTCAAACATGTGAGAGTGGAGAGCTGGCTGCTATGGTATAGGCAGAAAGTAATTGATGTTTTATGGGCAAATTGTTACTTCTCGTGGTGTTTTGAAGTGATACAAGGTCATCAGCAGAATGTGAAAATCTCATTTTTCATATATGTTTGTATATATATATTAAAAAACAGAGCAAATACGCATGTGTGTGTTGCATATCTACTTCTATACAACAGCAGATAATGGGTGTACAAGAAAATATGGACCTGATTTTAGAGTGCTCATTGCATCAATCTTACTGAGTCAGTGGAATTTGAGGTCACCCTGTACTTTACAAGATGACGTCAGCATCTTGCAAAATTGAGCTTCTGTGAAGAAAATGTTTTGTTTGCTATTTGAATCATCAAGAAGAGCTTTCAAGTGAATAGGAAGAGCGCATAATGAAATAAGAAAGAATAGTTTTCAGGGATGCTGAAAAAAATGAATTTCAGAATAAAAGCAAGTCAACGCTATGGTCATAGTGTTTTTATTACCAAAATCAATTAAGACGACAGTTTGTCCCTGAAGAAATGGTTAAGCAGATACATTAGAATTACTCAAACTTTCAGAGTTTTCCTCGCTTTGTATTCCCTTTATAAATATCCTGCTAGTTGTCTTTTCTGAGCATTAGCTGCAGAAAATAACACTGCCCTTGTGGTATCTGGGAATAACTGATAGAGAGCAAGGAGCAGGGGCTTTAAGGATGTCAGGGACGAGGAAAATATAAAACCAAAATGAAGCTGAATACTATAATTGGTCTAGTGTGTATTATAATTAAAACCAGATATTGCACATTTAGTGTGAGATTATTTCTGTCTCATCTGATTTTGCATAGGTTCATCATCATCCATCTTACTTCATTTGCTTTTGCTTTTTCTTTCTAGTACCCTGAGTTGATGGTTGCGTCTTACAACAATAATGAAGATGCTCCACATGAGCCTGATGGGGTAGCCTTGGTATGGAACATGAAGTTCAAGAAAACCACACCGGAATATGTTTTCCATTGTCAGGTAAGACTGAGGAAGCCATTAATTTCATGCTAGACAGAACAGAGTTTACTACATGGTGCATCTGCCCACTGTTTATATGAAGAGGCTGAGGTTAAAAATAGGCATTTTTGGAAGAAGTACAAGCGGCAGTCCAGTGTTTTTAGAAGGCAACCAGACTTCTCAAACAATACTGAAAGCCTGTCAGGGCTGCGTGTCGTTCTTTGTCTATTTAAAACAGTCCCTAGGAGATTTAGTTTATAAAGCCCTTGCACTTATGAAGTAACTGTGGTGTACCACTTCCTCATCGAGGCAGCAACATATGCTTTCCCACCCACGTTAGCTTCCTCGCATCCTCTGCACTCCAAGCTGCCTACTCGTGCCTTGGTTCTGCTCAATATCATGTTTTGCCTTGAAAATTGGGAAGTACACTTTGCATTTCTGGGCATGCGTCTTACTTACAGCTTGATAAAAACAGTCTCGATTACAAGGACTACTCCAGCAATTCCTGTTTGACTTCCCTTTAGGTTAGCAAACCAGTGTTTCACTTCACACAGTGCTACTTTATGATCATACTATTTTAGAAATTTATGGACAATTCAAAAATTGTTGGGTGTTTTATTTCTATAGGTCTGTTTACTCCTCTTTTGCCACTGTTTTTGTGTGTGAAATGGCACAGCCACATCTTGACAGAAATGTTCTGTTCATAGGCTCTATCTCCATCAAACTGTCCAAACTGTGGAACAGGGCTTGGGCCAAATTTCCAACCTCTTCATTAATATCCTTCTGTGGTAATTAAATACAGGACAGTGGTATTCAAAAAGCCATATGGAAAAGTTTCAGCAAGTAAAACTGAACAATCAGAGATTAGTAAAATGCAGATTATTCTGTGGTAGAAATTGCTTCTCTTGGAAGGATATGTATTACCTGGCTAATTGTGTAAGCTAAGTGTCATTTTACATTCAAGGACCAAACATCTTTTTGAACTAAGTTTATGTTTGGACTTGGGTACATTATCAGATGTAACATAGTGGGAGGGAGTTGCTGGAATTGAAGTTACTGCTTCAACCCGATTAAGTAACCTTTAATTCTGGGCATGTTTTTCTAATTTGCTATACTGAAAAACAACTTCACAAGGAGTCTAGGCCTGCACAGCAAATATGCCATACAGATTTATATACATGTATATGTATGTGTGTGTGTGTGTATTACCTTTGAAATGAGAACTTGTATTCTTCTGGATATCGTATTCGGCAGACTGATATGTTCTTTCAGACTGCTTAAGATCTTAGCTCAGATCCCATGTTCACATTCTTCTAGGATATACATGCAGCTTAATGTTTTAAACAAAATATTCAAGAGAAGAGATTGCCCATTGCATTTTCAGGAAGAATAATCCTTAAACCAGATTGATTTTGCAAGATAATAACCAGATTCAGGGTAGCCCTTCTTGAGTATACAAAGGGAACATTGACTACAGACATAACAATGTGCTATGTTATTTAAAAATTCTATCTAGTTTTAAAAGTACGTACACTTAAACAGGGGAGGTATGACTCACTAAACTGAAAGCATTGAGACAGGCTATACTCTCCATTAGAAAAACACATATAGGACAAAGTGGTGACCAGAGATTTGGCCTGGGAGAACTTCTGTCTAATTCTCCCATTAAGCTGGATGTCCCCCTTTTTAGAACTGGAACATTAAAACCTGTGAATTCAGAGACACATGTGGCTCTGTGCTTTCACATGCATCCTGGATTCATCATCCTTCAATTAAATTAAATCAGTTCTTCTGTCCAGAAGAAATATTTATTTTCTTTGTCAAACTGTCCACAGATAATTAGCATTATGTGTCCATTATGAGTTGGAACCATGTTTGAACCACCATTATGGGGCTTCTGATGTGTGGAATCTCTTCTGCATCTCAGATCAGATGGGGATACCCACATGAGATTAAATGGGGAAGCAGAAAGCAGGAGACTTGGTCTCTTGAACACAGGTTTTGTTCTAACTGACTCAGATGGAAAATAAGAAAAAAAATTATCTTAGCTCAGAGTCTGGAATTCAGTTCTGTAGATGATCATGTTATTCTGTTAGTTAGTGGAAACCAACTGTATTATTAGTCAGCCCCATATCATTTATATTACCATTTTGCAAGAGAAATATGCCCTTATTCAGTCCTGATTCAGTCATTTCTCTAGGTCTTCTGTGAGACAGGCCCAATTTTTCTTCTGCAATATATGACATTATAACAGTCCAGCCCAGCAGCAAGAGATGAACACACACCTTATCATTACAGCTAGGTTGCCCAGATATGACAAACACAGGTACTTTGAGTGTGTTTTCCCAATAGACCTCTATTTTCCTTTCCAAAGACTTTCTATAAAAATGTGGTCTTAATAAATACTGTATGGTGCTGACTAATACACCTTTTGTGTTTCAATTTTTGGGCTCACAGAGCAAGATATAAGCAAGTAGAAACTCATTTCAGATGTGAGTGTTGAGGAGCTCATGCAAGCCACTTCTGAGAAGCCGAATCAATAAATACGTTTATGAAGCTATTTCTGAGGAACTTCTAAGAAATTCTGCCTCAGGAGTTCTGATAATGTCAATAGAAGTAGATATGTCAAGCATCTCTGGACAGCTAAAGACCTGTCTGAACTTCAAAAAGTAGAACTTTAGATACCTCTTGTACACATCTGGTACGTTCTTGAAGCTAGGAACCGTGAAGTTTTTCTGTCTTTCCTGGTGTATTATATAGATTTAAGTAAGATGATTACCAAGGAATTTCTTAATTTTCTTTGCCTCTTTCTATGACATTTTCTAATCTTACATAGGATCATCGAAACTGTCATAATCAGAACAACAGGCTTTCCCCGTGCCTTTGCTGAAAGTTGCCAGAACCCAGGGTCTTCAACTAAAGTTGTCTATCAGCCACGGCAGACAATGATGCAAAGATATACCAGCGATGATGTTTTTTCCTAACTCCAATCAGCAAAACATTTGATTTCAGTCCTCAAATGTGAGGGATGATGTATTCTGTAAATGTTTATCTTAGCTGCTGTCACTAATGATCTTACTGTTATGAAATTCGTGCCCAAGTTAAAGTCATATTAGGTTGTTGGCTCGTTAATACAGGGTAGGTGGTAGTAAAGTTCATAGCTCTACTATATGTTGTGTTACAAATACTGGGTTCAGTTTTAGTTAATATGCATTAAGGGAGAAATTACTGTCAACCAAGTGGACTTGTTTACTCATTAAATCGTGTGAACTGCCATGTGATCTATCAAATCCTTTCTGAACAAAACAGTCCTACTGGCTTCTACTCTCTCCTCCTGTGGAATATTTCTTCTACTTATTTTTGCCTTTCTTCGGGTTTTTATATTTCTACTTTACCCATGGTGCTGACAGTATTTCAGCTGTGACTCCCACAGATTTTTTCCTCTATAGCTCATCATACATCTCTTTACCACAAGGTTAGAAATGCAAAAACAAGGGAGAGTGAGGGATCTGGCAATTCGTCCATTTGTTTTCTTATGCAAGCAAAAAAAGTCTTAGAAGCAAAATCAAAGTGGAAGGGTGATATCATTTGCCAAAGGAATGAATGCTCAATGCTTTCCTTAGGTAGTGAGGAATAAAGTGAGCATGCCGTTAATACTGCAGAGTGCAGAATGGGAATGTCCTTGTAGGGAAGAGTCAGGGATGTCCTCTTCCCCCACACTGGAGCATCACAAACTCTTAGTGTAATCCAGTGAATTCCAAAGGCAAAACTCAAGCCTTTCAGAAGTACTTTATGAGGCCCTGCAGATGAGTCATCCCTGGTTAGGTTGGTTTGGCAGTATCCAGAGAGGGAATGAATTCCAGCAAAGACATGGAAATCACATTGACTCTCTCTCGGTTTGGTGGGAGAATTTTAAGCAGTGGTTCACACTGCTTCTCTCAGCTACTGGTGGTCTGTGTTTAGGTGGGGGTGACAAAAATGAAAATAGTATGGCACGGTTATTGATGATATGACTCAACATGAGCTCAATCCTCTATCGATTTATGCAATGCATGGGACTGGACTTGTATGTGAACATTCCTATACTGTTGGTTGATAGAGTAGCGTCAACGATATTTCTCAGTCTTACTCTCTTTCTTAGAAAGCACGTATATGTCCATAATGTGTTTTTTCACTGAACAAACAAATAAAAATCTGCATTACCCATTAATTATGAGGATTATTTGTAATGCAGTGCCCATTGTTTATGTACAACTGGTCATCTCTGCCCATGATGTTGTTTCTGTTTCCTAGTGGACTGATCTAAGCTTTCTAAGCCAAAGTGATCTGAAGCAGTATCTGAAACCAACATATGTGGTTGAGTGAGGCAGATGAGAACTCAGACTGTCTTTGCCCTAAAGTGGCTAGTTGAAGTATGAGCTATTATACCCTTCCTTTCAGCAGGGCCTGTTAACATGGGTACAGCACTGCTCTTACACCAGATCTTATATACAGACATGGAAGATACCAGGGAAATAAATAATCAGTGGGTCTAGTGGACTTCAGGATATTGCAAACCATTTCCTTTCTTCTGGAACTGAAGAGGGATTATTAAAGTTGGTTGAGGTATCTGGACCTCAGCTTCAAACATCCATCACTTCAAGAGAGGAGGGGTGGGCGAAGACAGCTAAAGATATTAGTTTCATGCAAATAGACCAAATTGAATGTTACTTTCTGATTTGGAGGACTCTGCATTGTGTTTGGAAAGTTTGATGAATTCTGCTTTCCTACACCCAGTCTAATGATAGCAGCAACAAGAAAAAAATACTACATTGCCTGCATTGTGATTTATTATAGATTATTTCCTGATCTATTAATTTCCTCTTTCTCAGCTGTGTCCTTTCCAAATGTCTCAAAAGGGCAGTGAGAAGTACAAATCAGACACTTAGAAGTAACTCCATTCAGCATATTTTTAAGGAAGTAGCACATGTGAAGTAGCTTTTATTTGAGGAAGCAGTAACCATTTAAGAGTTCTTTCAAGGAGTCAGATCAACTTTTAGCATAATCACAAAAAGATTTCAGCAGTATATCACTTTTAATAGCTGCAGCTATTTATGTCCTTTTCCTAAAATGCCATGCAGTCAGATTTACTTGGTTGGTTCCATCTCTTTACTAAACTGTCAGTTTTTTGTGGTATATGGAACTTGTGTTTTCTATTTTAATTTCAAGAAAAGCTGTCCATGCTTGGAAAATATTGGTGGATTGGGTACAGAAATCAGCCACTCAGCCGCACCACAAAATGTTTCATTCTCCCCTATCTTTTTTGTAGTGGCTTCTATACACTGTCATTAAGTTATGTGTTTGACCACTCTTCATTGCTTATCCTGGTGTGGTCTTTCCCTTTTCAACTGAATGGATGGAGTCAGAAATGCATATCTTAGAATTAGATGCACTGAGGTAAGTGAAGGGCTATATTTAGTGGCTGATATTGGCCAGAGTTGCCTTTTTTTTTTCCTGATTTGGTTCCTTTGTTGTTGTCTGCTCTTTCAAAATCAACATAAATTCCTTCAGATGTGCTTTTTGCTCCAGCAGCCTGTCTTCTAAAGGTGCTGAGCGCCTAAATCCATGTGACTTGTGTGTGGAGCAGGCTGAGGTAACAGCATGAATGACTAATATCCTCCTTTTTCTCTTATCCTTGAGTTTCCTGCTCTGTGGAAGCCAGACCAGAGCTCAGTCCCTCCAGAACTTTAAAAGAAGAACAGTATTACAACAAGTTTAATTGTCAATAAAGTATGCTTGGAATACTTTAAAAATTAAATATATTTTCTCTGATAATTATATTGGTGCTTTTCCACAAAGGCTTCCTCACCTTGTTGCTGCTATCCAAGTTTCAAGTAAGGATTCAGCTCTTGAACCATGAAAGAAATTACAGACCCTAAAATCCCTCCAAGCTTCCCAGAATTTCCTAAGTAAAATCAGTCCTAAGAACCAGCAGCATGTCCAGTCCCAGAGCTGACTTGTCTAGTTCCTCAGTTTCTAGTGAGAGGAGCTGTGGGCATCTGTGGTCAGTTTTTAAAGTGCTGCAAATCTCAGAGAAGACACGTGTCTCTGAGCTAATTGCAAATTTTCAAAAAAACCCCTCTTGCCTTTGAAAAGGCTTTTTCATTAAAAAGTGTCCAGTTGTTAAAATAGAACTGGTCTACAGAGGAGTGAGTTTGACGAATAATCACTGAAACTTGGTGCATAATTGAAGAATGAGAGGCAATGGAAGGAGAGAGGTTCAGACTGCATGAAAGGAAAAGGCTTTTCCCCATGAAGACAGTCAAGCATTGAAGCAGGTTGTCCAGACAGGTCACGCAGCCTCCATCGTTGCCTTTTCAAGATGGGCTGGATGAAGTCCTGAACAACCTCATCTAATCTCACAGCTGGCCCTGCTTTGAACAGAAGGTTGGATTAGGGATCTCCTGAGATCTTTTCCAACCTGAATTGTCCTGTGATCCTATGATCCTGGACGTGAATCAGAATCTGCCTGTTTTTGTAGCAGTTTGGTAAGTGGACCTTTGAATGTCTGCCTTTGAAGATACGGGGGCAGCTCTCATACTGGGAATGCTCCAGTACCCAGGGACCCAAATTTGCTGCAGAATTTCTGTAACACACACCAAAATGTTTTAAAATTAATCAGGTAGGGCCTTTACATAGATATAGATGTTGTTTTGTTTTCATTTCTATTTCATTTCCTGCTATGCATCGTTGGTAGGATGATCTTTGTGGAGGTGCATAGAGCTCTTCAGTGCCTGTTCTCCAGGACACTTTGTTGCTATTACATTTGTGACTACATGGTCATTTGGACACTGTAATAATTCATGCAGATGCACAGGCGTGCCATTTTGGATGAAAATTTTGGGGAATTTCTAACTATGCTACTGGGGGAGGAGAATAGTTTCAGCTACGGCTTGTGATAGAAAGACATATTCATTCTGCTCTTATTTTAAAATTTTTTTCCTCTGTCCTGTTGTATGTGTCCATGCTGGAACATAGAAATGCAGAGTACAGTTTGTGCTGTGTGAGGATTTCAGTAATCAAGAGCCCATGTCTTGTCTCTTAGGCTTTTGTTTTAGGTTCTTACTCCTGTTCTCAGCTGCTACCAGCTGTCTTTTTTTGCTCCTCATATGGGAGTCTACACCACTTCTAGCCTTTGGTGATTAAAAATAACTACAATTTGGCCTAAGGTTAGTGCTCCAATACTTGTGGAGAGATTGTGTGTGAGTCAGTAGAAGTTACACCCACACATCCAAAGGCTGAATGTAGTATTTGGAAAATGGTTTTCGGTATCTTAGGTGAGAGGAGACACCTGCATGTAGCAGATTTATAGAGGGGGCCAAAGAGGACCAAATCTACAAGAGGCAGAGTCGGTTGTCTCCCTGATACTACTGAACTCAGAGGCATCAGTGGGGGAGAACAGAAAAGGCACTGAAAATGTGGAAAGGTATATTCTGTCTTTGGTGCTACAGTGTCTTATCCAGTCCTGAGATCTCCAGTATCCCCAAGTCCTGCTTTATTGCTGAAATGCCACAGCTGTTAATATGGCATCTGCTAGCATCTGCAGCTCAAGAAAAAGTATGCCGTGTTTTCCACAAAGCCTTGCAGTCCTAGAATCTCTTAAAACTGGTTTTATTTACACACAAAATCAAATCATGATATTTTTCATAGCAAGAGTGAGAGAAGAAAACCTTCTTCCAGGCAAGGTCTGAGAGAAACTAAACATTGTTATTTAGACTAAAGAGATGTCAGTTGGATTCACAGAGTTGTATGCCTTCCCTTGGGTTTACCTATATCTTTCCTAACCCTTAACAAAGGTGATTTTTCCATGATGACTTGGATCTATTGCTATCTTGTGCAGAGCCCTGAAGAGCAACACACCAATCAAAACCAATGTGTACATTATAACAGCGTAATTGTATGCCATATCCCATCAGTCTGTGAAATGACTGCTAATACAAAAGGTGGGTACAGTTTCCCTGTTAGTAATTAACATTCTGAATTACTAGAGGACTGTGTTTATACATACAAAGTCTGCTAGGAACAGAACGCTCCTTTGCTTAGAGCAGTGCTTAACATGGATCATCTTCCTCATTTGAAACTGAGATTTCAATTATGAATAAAAGAATTAGGAAGTGACAAATTTGATTGTCTTGGATAGAAATTTTAGGCGGTTCCTGCTTCTAAGCCTTTTTTGGAGGGGGTAGAGCATCATATGCTTAAATGATATGCTGTCACTACTAGCAATAGCACTGTACTTTTTGTAGGTATTAAAATAGTGATTTGCAATGAATCTGTACTTAAAGATACTGTTTCTTTTCTTAAAGTTCATGTATTCTTCCTTTCAGACAAAATATAAAAAATATGTTGGCCACTCAGTACATCAGGCATTCTTTTTTTTTAAAGTTTGTTTCACTGATAACTTGCATTGTGCCTTTCTGAATTACTGGCATCTAATATGCAATATGCAAATAATGCAATTTGGAGAAAACCTAGCCTTTGAATTTGCAGAGTTAGACATGCAGTATTTTTAAACTTTAGCTAGCTAAGGCAAAAAAAAAAAAAGATGTCGGTCAAAAACTATATTTCATAAGAGAAAATTATAGTGATATTGATGGTTTGCCAAAACCTCAAGCAGTGACAAAATCCACAGAGTGTCCTGAAAGAGATGCCTTTGCAAAACCATTCCTTTGCAGATGGCTTAGATTATTGATACTTATAAACGCATGACATTATTCATTCAACTCAGAATTTTGAAAAACTCTGTTGATAAAAAATGCAAATTTATCACACTACCCCAAAATCACAGAGAAAAAAATCATCAAATCCTGCAATTGTTCCTGAGGGTGTTTTACAGGTTAGTATTCTTGATTTGGTTACATTTCAACATGACCTAGTGTAAAATACTTTAAGAAAATGGGAGGAAGGAAGGGAAAAAAGAACATAACTTTCCTTTGTTGATGTGAACATTACGTTTTAAAGTTTGTCTTGTATATCTGAAACTCCCAGTGCTAAAAGAGTTTTAGGTGAATAAGAAATGTGGGATCAGATGTGAAATCAATAAGTCACTGGGATTCTTCCACAGAATTTTCTTCCATAAAGGATATAAAATACCATGCAATTCCCTAGCTGCACTGCAAATGATGGATAAACAGCCATAGGCATGACTTTTCTGTTTGGGTTATGTAAATGTTCTCAGTGCAAGCTACTTGCAATGGAGAGTACATTTGGCCCAAATTCGAGAAAATTATTTCACCTCATGATTTTTGTCTCTGTGGGAGCTCTATATGAGGAGTGAAGCCTCTTTCTGTGTTACCTGGCACAAAATATAAACCAGTTACTCTTCTAAAGTGCTGTGAAAGCCCCCAGAAACCAAGCAATCCATTATTACAGCCTGGGATACAACTGTCCTCTGCCTTAGGTCTAAAATCAACAGTTTTCCGCCCTCTGCCCCCATGGCTGATGACTGACAAGTACTTCCCTGAAAAGAACTTTTGTATCTGGGCAACACAGATTTAATGATGATTAACGGTCCTTGCTTCCCACAAAGGGAAAGGAAGCACATGCTGACTAGCTGAGATACTGATATTATCATTAGAAGACATTTCCCATGGGGCAGAGAGTCTTCTGGAAAGCAGCAAAAAGGGGAGTCTCTATCAGCCCCTCAGAGACTGCCCAGTAATTCTTATTGTATGAGTACTACTATGCATAATGGTATCATATTTGCTGTTACTATAATGGTGATTATAAAAAGTGAGCCTTTGTTAGTAATAAATACCCACATGAAGTAATTTTTAGTGTTTTGAGAAAATATCACAATCCATTATATCACCATAATAACAGAATACAAATTATGACAAATACCATAGATTTAACTTTCACAAAGTAGATCTATATGGTGACATTTTATTAAAACACGATTGCCTTTATCATGAAAAGTATCAGAGAAGAAAAGCTAAAGCTCATTTATTCTGGCATGAGATGATCTTATTGGCATCACAGAGATGTGGTGGGATGGCTCCTATGACTGGAGTGTTGGAATGGAAGGATACAGGCTCTTTAGGAAGGACAGACAGGGGAGATGAGGAGGGGGGTGTTGCCCTCTATGTCAGTGACCAGCTGGAGTGCATGGAGCTCTGCCTGGGGATGGATGAGGAGCCGACCGAGAGCTTATGGGGCAGGATTAAAAGGAGGACAGGGACAGGAGACATTGCAGTGGGGGTCTGCCACAGGCCACCCAACCAGGAAGACCGAGGAGATGAGGCCCTCGGTAGACACATTCACAAGCCCTGGTCCTCATGGGGCCTTCAACCACCTTGATATCTGTTGGAGGGACAACACAGCAGGGCATAAGCAAGCCAGGAGGTTCCTGGAATGTGTTGATAACTTCCTCTCCAAGTGATAGAGGAGCCAACAAGGAGAGGTGCTATGCTGGACCTTGTTCTCACCAACAAGGAGGTGCTGGTGAGAAATGTGAAGCTCAAGGGCAGCCTTGGCTGCAGTGAGCATGAAATGGTGGAGTTCAAGATCCTTAGGGCAGCGAGGAGCTCACACAGTAAACTCGCTGCCCTGGACTTCAGGAGAGCAGACTTTGGCCTCTTCAGGGATCTGCTTGGTAGAGTACCATGGGATAACACCCTGGAGGGGAGAGGGGCCCATGAAAGCTGGTTAATATTCCAGGATCACCTCCTCCAAGCTCAGGACTGATGCGTCCAAACAAAGAGGAAGTCAGGCAAAAATGCCAGGAGGCCTGCATGGATGAACAAGGAGCTCCTGGACAAACTCAAACATAAAAAGGAAGCCTACAGGTGGAAGAAAGGACAGATAGTGTGGGAGGAATACAGAGAAATTGTCTGAGCAACCAGGTATCGGGTTAGGACAGCCAAAGCCCTGATAGAGTTAAATCTGGCCAGGGATGTCAAGGGTAACAAGAAAAGCTTCTATAGGTACATTGGTGATAAAAGGAAGACTAGGGAAAATGTGGGCCTCTCCAGAAGGAAATGAGAGACCTGGTTACCCAGGACATAGAGGAGGCTGAGGTACTCAATGGCTTTTTTGCCTCAGTCTTCACTGGCAAGTGCTCCAGCCGCACAGCCCAAGTCGCAGAAGGCAAAGACGGGGACTGGGAGAATCAAGAACAGCCCACCATAGGAGAAGATCAGGTTCAAGACTATCTAAGGAACCTGAAAGGGCAGAAGTCCATGGGACCTGATGAGAGTCATCTGGGGGTCCTGAGGGAACTGGCAGATGAAGTGGCTAAGCCACTGTCCATCATATTTGAAAAGTCGTGGCAGTATGTTGAAGTTCCTGCCCATTTTTAAAAATGGAAAAAAGGAAGACCTGGGGAACTACAGGCCAGTCAGTCTCACCTCTGTGCCCAGCAAGATCATGGAGCAGATCCTCCTGGAAACTATGGTAGGGCACATGGAAAATAAGGAGGTGATTGGTGACAGCCAACATGGCTTCACTAAGGGCAAATCATGCCTGACAAATTTGGTGATCTTCTGTGATGGCGTTACAGCATTGGTGGATAAGGAAGGAGCAGCTGACATCATCTACCTGGACTTGTGCAAAGCTTTTGACACTGTCCTGCACAACAACCTGATCTCTAAATTGGAAAGACATGGATGCGATGGATGGAGCACTCGGTGGATAAGGAATTGCCTGAACAGTTGCACTCAAAAGAGTTGCGGTCAGTGGCTCCATGTCCCCGTGGAGAGCAGTGACAAGTGGTGTTCCTCAGGGGTCTCTATTGGGACTGGTGCTGTTTAACATCTTTGTTGGTGACATGGACAGTGGGATCAAGTGCACCCTCAGCAAGTTTACCAACAACACCAACCTGTGTGGTGCAGTCGACACGCTGGAGGGAAGGGATGTGCCATCCAGAGGGACCTGGACAGGCTGGAGAGGTGGGCCTGTGCAAACCTCATGAAGTTCAACAAGGCCAAGTGCAAGGTCCTGTGCGTGGATCGAGGCAATCCCAAGCAAAAATACAGGATGAGCAATGAGTGGATTGAGAGCAGCACTGTAGAGAAGCACTTAGGGGTGTTGGTTAATGAGAAGCTCAACATGAGCCAGCAATGTGTGCTCGCAACCCAGAAAGCCAACCTGGGCCACATCAAGAGAAGTGTAACCAGCAGGTCAAGGGAAGTGATTCTCCTGCCTCTACTCCACTCTCATGAGACCCCACCTGGAGTGCTGCGTCCAGCTCTGGGGACCCCACCATAAGAAGGACATGGACCTGCTCGAGCAGGTCCAGAGGAGGGGCACGAAGATGATCAGAGGGCTGGGGCACCTCCCTTATGAGGACAGGCTGAGAGAGTTGGGGTTGTTCAGCCTGGGGAAGAGAAGGCTCCAGGGAGACCTCATAGCAGCCTTGCAGTACTTAAAGGGGTCCTACAGGAAAGATGGGGAGGGACTCTTTATCAGGAAGTGTAATGATAGGATGACAGGTAATGGTTTTAAACTGAAAGAGGGTAGATTTAGATTAGATATAAGGAAGAAACTCTCTACTGGTGGTGAGACACTGGAACAGGTTGCTCAGAGAAGCTGTGGATGCCCCCTCCCTGGAAGTGTTCAAGGCCAGGTTGGACGGGGCTTTGAGCAACCTGGTCTAGTGGAAGGTGTCACTGCCCATGGCAGGGGGGTTGGAACGAGATGATCTTTAAGGTCCCTTCCAACCCAAACCATTCTGTGATTCTGACTTTGTCTTGTTTGGGCACCTGCTTAACAGGATCCCTTGGGAGACGGTCCAGAAGGGTATAGGAGCCCAGGAAGGCTGGGCAGTCTTCAAGAAGGAAGTCTTAATGGCTCAGGAGCAGGCGGTCCCCAGGTGCTGTAAGAGAAGCCGGCGACAGAGAAGACCACCCTGGCTAAACAGGGAGCTTTGGCTGCAACTCAGGGAGAAAAGGAGAGTTTACCGCTTTTGGAAGAAGGGGCTAGGGACTCACAACGATTACAAAGATACCGTGAGGCTATGCAGGGCAGAAGTCAGGAGGTCTAAAGCCCAGCTGGAAATTAATCTGGCTTCAGCAATCAAGGACAACAAGAAATATTTCTATAAGTACATGAGCAGCAAAAGAAAGACCAGGGAGAGCCTCCATCCCTTGCTAGATGCAGGAGAAAACATGGTAACAAGTGATGAGGAAAAGGCTGAGGTGCTTAATGCCTTCTTTGCCTCAGTCTTTAATAGCAAGCTGTATTGAGGGAATCCAGCCTCCTCAGCCAGAAGACAGAGACTGGGAGAATGACCCCCCTGCATTCCAGGAGGAGACAGTCAGTGACCTACTGCATCACATAGACACACACAAGTCTATGGGACCGGATGGGATACACCCGAGGGTGCTGAAGGAGCTGGCTGGGGTGCTCGCCAAGCCGCTTTCTATCATTTACCAGCAGTCCTGGCTGACCGGGGAGGTTCTGACAGATTGGAAATTGGCCAATGTGACGCCCATCTATAAGAAGGGTCAGAAGGATGATCCGGGAAATTACAGGCCTGTCAGCTTGACTTCGGTACTGGGGAAGCTGATGGAGCAGCTCACCCTGAGTACCATCATACAACACATGCGGGACAACCACATGATCAGGCCCACTCAGCATGGGTTTATGAAAGGTAGATCCTGCTTGACAAACCTTATCTCCTTCTATGACAGGGCGACCTGCTTATTGGATGAGGGAAAGGCTGTGGATGTTGTCTACCTTGACTTTAGTAAGGCCTTTGACACCGTTTCCCACAGCATTCTCCTGGCGAAACGGGCTGCTCAAGGCTTGGATGGGCACACGCTTTGCTGGGTAAAAAACTGGCTGGATGGCCGGGCGCAAAGAGTTGTGGTGAACAGAGTTAAATCCAGTTGGAGGCCAGTCACGAGTGGTGTCCCCCAGGGCTCGGTTTTGGGGCCACTCCTGTTTAACATCTTTATTGATGATCTAGACGAGGGGATCGAGTGCACCCTCAGTAAGTTTGCAGATGATACCAAGTTGGGTGGGAGTGTTGATCTGCTCGAGGGTAGGGAGGGTCTGCAGAGAGACCTGGACAGGCTGGAGTGATGGGCTAAGGCCAACTGTAGGAGTTTCAATAAGGCCAAGTGCCGGGTGCTGCACTTCAGCCACAACAACCCCCAGCAGCACTACAGGCTTGGGGAGGAGTGGCTGGAGAGCTGCCAGTCAGAGAGGGACCTGGGGGTGTTGATTGACAGCCGCCTGAACATGAGCCAGCAGTGTGCCCAGGTGGCCAAGAAGGCCAATGGCATCCTGGCTTGTATCAGAAAGAGCGTGGCCAGCAGGGACAGGGAAGTGATCTTGCCCCTGTACTCGGCACTGGTGAGGGCGCACCTCGATTACTGTGTTCAGTTTTGGGCCCCTCACTACAAAAAGGACATTGAATTACTCGAGCGTGTCCAAAGGAGGGCAACGAAGCTGGTGAAGGGTCTGGAGCACATGTCGTACGAGGAGCGGCTGAGGGAACTGGGGTTGTTTAGTCTGGAGAAGAGGAGGCTGAGGGGAGACCTCATCGCCCTCTACAACGACCTGAAAAGAGGTTGCAGAGAACTGGGGATGAGTCTCTTTAACCAAGTAACAAGTGATAGGACAAGAGGTAAAGGCCTCAAGTTGCGCCAGGGAAGGTTTAGACTAGTATTAGGAAGTATTTCTTAACAGAACGGGTTGTTAGGCATTGGAATGGGCTGCCCAGGGAGGTGGTGGAGTCCCCATCCCTGGAGGTGTTTAAGAGTAGGGTCGACTTACCGCTGAGGGATATGGTGTAGTTGGGAACTGTTAATGTTGGGTTGATGGTTGGACTGGATGATCTTCAAGGTCTTTTCCAACCTAGACGATTCTGTGATTCTATGGCAAGCAAATGTCCTACATGCAAGAAGCGATATGCTTTTAAAAACTTGTTATATTGGAGAGATCAGAGTGTTTTCATTATCTCTACTACAAAATATGCCAAGGTGCATTAGGATCTATGATTAATTCATTCTGACTGCTCTTATAACAATGTTTAGTATTTTTGTAGGGATGATAAATATTGATTCCATTTTAGTTCCATGTTGTTCATGAACATACACTGAATCCTCAGTTATTTCATGGGGAGAAGAACATGCCTAGCATTTGCTGTCTCATGTGTACATATGTAAATAAATAGACTAAGTCAAATTTGGACTGAGTTAACAATGAATAAGAGTTGTGCAGAACTGCTGTTTGCCATGAGTTGTCTGGGAATAAATCCATACCTCCTGGCAGTATAGTGCTGCATTATAAAATGTCCCATCACTGGTGAGAGTGGATGACCCAGGCAAGCTAGTTTTTGAGCAAGATGTGTCCTTTGTTACTCAAGGAGTCACCAAATGTAAGCTGGCATAACTATGCTGATATATTGCAACTAAGGTTTTGACCCTGAGACTGGAAAAATTCTTATCTCATTCCTTTCTCCTCTACAAGACTACTAATGGAAAAAAAGAGCCGAAACCAAATAGCAGAACCTTGCAGGGGAGGAAAGTAGGATGTGAAATTTCAGGAAACTAAGGTTTGTTTGGAGAAAGGGGGATTAAAAATTGGGTCTATAGGGGGAAGTAGTAACCTATTCCTGTGTGGCCTTAGCTGCTCCCTAATGCTCTGTGGGTGCAGAGCCAGGCTACTGATATCAGAATTTGTACAGTAATTTACTGTAGGAGACATGAACAGTGCAAAGGCAACTCATGTTCCTGCCCTCATTCTTAAATGCAGACTTGCCTGTGGTATCTTCTGTGTTTCCACTAGATAGCTGTTTATCTGTGCCTCTCAGTCTCCCAATCCTCATATCTATGTGCAACGTTTAATTAATTTTCAGTTATTTCCAATTATGTAGTGACACTACTTATAAATGATACATCAGTGAAAGTGATGGATTTGGGCAAATATAATAGCCTGTCAGTCTTCACTAGAAGCTACAATTAAATCAAAAAGATAAGAAAAGATTACTGTAATTATTTTGACAGTGAACTGATAGAAGTTCGCCCAAGTGACACAGACTACAGAGTACAAAGTGCCAATTGCTTAGAAACAAGTAAATTAAGATATACTGTTGTCCCTTTGCTCCCAAGCCTTAACCTGGAATACCAAGTGATCTATCTCCAGGATCAGGCAGAGCTCCAGTCAGTCAAAGACTTGCAGGGTCTTTGTTAAGTAAAGAGAGGTCCAGTAAGTAGACACTCATTCAGTTCTGGGCTCCGCATTGCAAGAGAGACTTGGACATACTGGAGCGAGTCCAGCAAAGGGCCTCTAAGATGATTTAGGGACCAGATCATCTGTCATACGAGGAGAGGCTGAGTGAGCTGGGACTGCTCAGCCTGGAGAAAAGAAGGCTCAGGGGGATCTTATCAATGTGTATAAATATCTGATGGGGGAGTAAAGAGGACAGAGCCAGGCTCTTCTTAGTGGCACCCAGTGACAGACAAGAGGCAACAGGCACAAACTGAAATACAGGAAACTGCATTTAAATGTAAGAAAAAAACTCTTTTACTGTGAGGGTGACTGACACTGGCACGGGTTGCCCAAAGATGTCATGGGGTCTCTATCCATGGAGATGCTCAAAACCCAGGTACACAGTCATAAGCAATCTGCTCCAGCTGACCCTGCTCTGAGCAAGGACTAGACAATCTCTAAATGTGCCTTCCAACCCTGGCAATTCAGTGAGTCTGCCTCTGTCACTCATACTCCTTTTCCCTTCCCTGTCTCTGAGGTTATGCAGAAGTCAGCTGGGTTGTGACTGTCTCTAATTCTACAGAGTCTTTCCGGGACCAGCTGAATGTCAAGGCGTCCTTTCTTCCTCCCTGAGGTCACTGGTTCTCAGAAGTCCTGAATCAAGAAATTGCCTGTTTAGGAATGCACTTACCAATTTGCTTGGCTGTGAGTAGGCTTTTGAGTCATTGAATTCATGGAGACCTTAGAATAATTACTACAGTAAGTTCATGGACTTCTGAGAAAAGATGGACAAGTATATGGATAAGTTCTATCCTCAGCTGGGGCTTTAAAGTGTTCTTGGTCTGATATGTTCGATCTTTTGACTGTGCCTGGCTTCTCATGGCCTGTGTGTTTATGTGGGTGTTTGGACTGAGTGCTACACTTGAGATTTATCTGCAACTCTCTTATAAGCAGCTGTGACTACTATGCCCAACTTCACGGACTGAGTTGTATATAATTATTCTTGCAGCATCTGTACTGGCTTCTAATTCATCTGTGGCTTCATGTAGTTTGATTGATCAAATGCATGGTTTGGGGAACTGCTGCCATAGAAACCACCAAGCTCCCACCACAGCTCAAGAACAACTCGTGTTTCTATTCCTGTTCTCCAAGTCTGGAATTTGCTACCTCTGTGTGCTCTGTAAAGCCCAACTCTCATATTTCCAGAACTTGCCATCAAGTGATCGTCTGTTGTGCTTTCTCTGTGAGAAGACTCCAGGACACCAAGATGCCAGGCAAGCCTAGCCCATACGTCACACTCTGGGGCATCTCTTCTGCTTTTGCATAATGTTTGGTGGGAACCAGCCTGGATGGGGACTCTCGAGCCTTGCTCCTGAGGCTAGGTCGTGGTTCCAGCAGAAGGCAGAATGCCTCGGGAAGAGGTGTGCAGCAACAAGAAGCTGAAGTCCTTAGACCAATGGCTGGGGCACTTTATGAGCATGGGGCTGAGCTGCCAAGACTGTATCTGTGGTTTATATTCGGTAATATCGCAGAATATGCGTAAGTAATTCAGGAAAAGTGACCAGAACTTCTGGACTAGTCCATCCCAGTCAGGTTCCCCAGGCATTTGCTAGATAGAAGTGGCTTCACCTTCATAGATGCTTTTTCTTGGAGTTGCCTAACTGCAAAGCTTAGAGAGGGCTTTGGTTTGTGTGATGTTTTGAGTAGGTGCTTCTCAAGATCTATATTTCATTTTGCAGTACTGAAAATACCATCTCCCCCCATCCCCCCCCCCAAAAAAAAACCCCCAAACCTGTAGGAATGCAAAGAGATATGATGATTAATATATTGACCAAAACAGGCTAACATGAACTCTTCCTCTTTTTTTTTTACTATTGACTCTAATCTTGTTATCTCTGTTCTGCCATCCATGTGCATGTATAATAAAGCATGGAAATGTAAACAGTGCTTTAAGGCTATGAAGATAGAGATGGCTTTTGAAAACATGTCCTATACTAAATACTCTGCCTCTTTCAGGACCTTTTGACACTGAATGCTGCAATCTCTGCCCTGCTTGCCAAAATGAGTGCTAAAGAGAAAGAAGAAAGATTAGGGAAGCATCAGTTTTCATTCTTTATTATATTATCAGCATATACTTACAGTAGATTTAACATATACACAGCAGATCATGCACAGGGTATAGTTTTCAAGACTTAGTGCATAGCATTCGGGGTATTTGCTACAGCAATTGTTGGTGTCTTAGTTAAACTGCCCCTAAAATTCTGCAAAGACTGTGTCCTTAAGCAAATTTCTTTAGAGTCTGTAGGGAATAGAGAATTAAGTATTTCAATGGAGCTGAAAAGTTGAATGTAAAATCTTTTGTTTCTCTTTATTGTCTCTTCATGAATTACTGCAGACCATTCATTGTAGCTGATCTTACTCATTTTCTGAGCCCAGATGAAACCCAAACACAACTAAACTAACATGCAGATTGCATGACCACTTCCACAGGAGGGTGGTCACACTACAGCAAGATGGAGGTCATGGTTTGGTTAAGGTTCCTTATTTGGAGTAGATATCTGTGTTAAACAGCCCTTTAATATTAGAAGTCCCATCCAACAAGCCCTTTCCTGGCAGGGGGAAAAAAAAAAAAAAAAAAAAAAAAAAGGTGACAATTGCAACCTCATATTACTTACTGTTGGAAGAAAAACTGTATACATTTTCCATAGCAAACAGTGTCCAAGCTGAAAATAGAAGACTTGCATCTTGCCCTGAATTAGCAATGAATTGATTGTTGCTGAATCTGAATTTTGGCTGCTGGCAGACCAAAACTTTTAAGACATTAATTTTTGTTCCAATGATTTTTCATGTTCCAACTGAACATGAGCCGGCAGTGTGCCCAGGTGGCCAAGAAAGCCAACGGCATCCTGGCTTGTATTAGAAATAGTGTGACCAGCAGAAGTAGGGAGGTGATAGTCCCCCTGTACTCTGCACTGGTGAGGCCACACCTGGAGTATTGTGTCCAGTTTTGGGCACCTCAATACGAGAGAGATATCGAGGGGCTGGGGAGTGCAGAGGAGGGCAATGACACTGGTGAAGGGCCTGGAGAATAAATCCTATGAGGAGCAATTGAAGGAGCTGGGACTGTTCAGTTTGAGGAAGAGAAGGCTGAGGGGAGACCTCATCACTCTCTACAACTACCTGAAAGGACATTGTAGAGAGGTTGGTGCTGGTCTCTTCTCACAGGTCATTAGTGACAGAACAAGGGGAAACGGCTTTAAACTCCAACAGGGGAGTTTTAGACTGGACATTAGGAAAAAATTTTTCACAGAAAGAGTGGTCAGACAGTGGAATAGGCTGCCCAGGGAGGGGGTGGAGTCACCATCCCTGGATGTGTTTAAGGGTCATTTAGATGAGATGCTGAGGGATATGGTGTAGGGGAGAACTTTGTAGAGTAGGGCTGATGGTTGTACTCGATGATCCCAAGGGTCTTTTCCAACCTGAATGATTCTATGATTCTATGATTTTGAGCTAGATTTACAAATGTGGTTAGGTGCCTTAAGATGGAAAGAAAGACAGGCAATGGGATTTGCCAGTGCACTTTGCAGCACCTAAATACCTTTGTCTCACCAACCAGCTGGTGCATGGATAGTTACCTTTTGTGTTTGAGATGCTTTTTAAAACAGAAGTCAAAGTGACTAAATGTAAATGTGTGCAGAACATTAAGAAGGTTTCATCACTAGAAAATTATTCAGGCCGCAATTCAACGATAAAATCTTCTTTTAAAATCTCTTGGAATTTCCCTCTGTATGAAAACAGCAACCACTAGTTAACAGAATCGAAAGTGTCAGTAGAAACACACCAGACAACGTCCCATGTAGGCGATGACTGATTTCTAAAGGATTTCTGGTAGTTGATAGGGACATTCTGCTACCAGCCCTGTATTTTCAGAAAGCAACTGAACACTTCAGTTTAAGAACTGCTTCTTACCTAATGGCATTTCTGACCACTGCACCAAGTAAATTTTTCTTGTCATGTTACTATTTGGTCAGTTCTAGAGGCCTTCACCAGACTGAGATGCCTTTGAAAGAACTGTATTACAAACCCATCAACAAAGCGGTCTGTCCCAGAGAACCTGCAGCTATAGTTATGGGTGGTGGCAGGCAGTGACACCATTACCCATGCCCTGAGCTGGCTGCAGGTACAGCAGCTCTGGTCCAGAAGCCTTTGGCTAATACTGTGCTGAAACTAGTGAGCCCTGCTGCATGCAAGCAGAGTGCCAGAGTGCCACGCTGAAGCTGACACCTACCATCTGCTCCAAATTCTGGTCAGCCTGTGGTATGAGCAGGGACGGCAGAAGGTCTCAGAGCTCCACACGCAGACCCATGCCCTAAAGCTCCAGGTCTGCAAGGGTAGTGCAGACGCACGTCACTTCAGGCTTGTGAATAATTTAATCAAAGCAATTAAAGAGTGCTCACGTGTAACTGTTGTGGCATCATGACCTAAATAAAAGAGACAAACCAAGGAAGTGCTTGCTTCTCCAACATGCAGGCACATGGATGTTAAGGATCAGGCCCTGCAATTTGATAAGCAGCCAGGTCCTAATCAGAGAAAACAGACAAATTTGGGTACTTAGCATGTAAGCAGTTGGGTGGAAAGAAACCTTGATTTTGATGTGCTGTTGTTATGAAATTGCTCCTTATTTCTCCAGGCTTTAATTCTCTCATTGTCAGTCTAACAAAGAAGGTATGATATTCAGCAAAGACTGTATTCTCAAGCTTGCACATATGTCTAGTAGTTCAGGGTTACCAAATTGATTGGTTGTTGCAGTCATGGATAAAGGCAGGCAGGATCTCCCTGTATCGCATTTGAGAAGTATCATGTTTATCTGCTTTTACAATACAGCAAGCATTTTTGCTGCTTTTCTGAGTCATCACAGCACCACTGAATGAATAATATTAGCAAATGCACTTTCCAAAAGGACCGAAGTACAGATTCCCTTTTGGCAAGGCAGCTTGTGGACTTTCTTCTGATTATTTTATTCTTGTGGTTACACAGCCTGAACCTGCAGTTACAGAGATGAAAGTAGAAAGCTTCAGCATTCTGCCCTGCTTAAAATGAAGGCATGAGGCTGGATGTTGCCTTTCTGCAGACTTGGGCAGAGCACTCTGATTCTGCTGCAATGCTCAGATGTCAGCACTGAGGTTAGATGTCAGTTACCTACCCTGTAAACTCAGCTAAGAAAGAGCTGCGTTTCCTGACATACTCTTTTCCTTCTTTTTAAGGACTTAGTACTTTTTCAATAAAAATAAATTTAATTTGTGGCTACATTTCAGCTCCATTGGTTTGATGGTATAAGTGGAGCAATACCAGCTTTGGATTTAGAGCAGTCGTGTGGCTGAGTCTCTCTGTGCAGCTTTCATGTGGTTGAGTGAGACATTCTTAGAATCCCCAAACATTTTTGAAGATCCTAAACTGGAGACATTCACAATTCTTCCCTCCCTTTCTACCATTAATCCTTCATGTTTTAACAAGCACTGAAGTTAATACAGCCTACACTCTTTCCTGTCACACTGGGCCCCCCTCCCTCCTTTCTTTCTCTTGAATAAAGCAATCTGTTCTTTCCAGTCCATACTCTTGTAAATCAAAGGGATAGATGTCGACACACACCATAACCAAGTATAAACTTCCTTTTTTTAATTAAACAGGATTCTGACATTTGGTTTGAAGAAGTGTTTGTTTGGTTTTATTTATTTTTTTAAATACGTGAAGGATGTCAACTGCTTTTATTTTATTTTTAGTAGAAGATGAATTTTGTATGGTACCACAAATAATCTCTAGCACAAAATCTTTCAGATGTTATTTCATAGTTGAATAGGAAAAGAGTTGGGGGGAAGCAATGCAGCAGTCCTGGTATTAAGCTTTTAGAATTAAGACTTAACCTCTTTGGTAAAGGTTTCTGTACACATAAATCATGTTTTAGGTACATTTTCAAATTTCATTGGGAAAAACTTGTAATTGTTGCTATCCCCTCTGCTGTTGTTTATTAGTATTACTTATACTTAAATATTTATGTGAAACACAGAAATATCCAGATTCATAATAGTTGATACTAAAAATAAGCAAGACTCTTGGAAGGAACATAGTCTCTATTTAAGTGTACAAATTCAGGTATCTTGGTAGCCAGGGCAAAGTCACCCTAGAATTGCCTCTTTCAAGGTATCACGCACCTTCTTTTGTGGTTCAAAAAGGATGTAATAGGGCACTAAACCAGACAAACCAGTGTTCAGATCTGATACCGCTACTTCCCATGCTGATTCTCAGTCCTTGGTCTGGCAGGAAAAAAGGACTTTATTTAATAATTAAGTTGCTGTTTTGTTTCTAGATGGTGATTTTAATCTGTCTTTGTAGTTGAGGTATATCATCCGTATCTGTTCTGGGGCCACATATAAGTGGGTGTAGCAATGCAAGCATGGGGAGATGGTGTCCTGATTGCCTGGCCAGAAGAAGGTAGGGCAGCTCTCAGAGGGACTGGGAGTGCTTAGATTCTTTAAATGCTGTTCCTGATGAGCAGGAGTGAGAGCAAAAGTTTATGAGTAAATTGTACGTGTACTTTTGGCCTTTGTCTTTATTTATCCCTCAGGAGCGCAAGCATAGGTGATCAGAGGTCCAGTCCCTATTCTTCAGTTCCTATGGATAAAGGACTATAAGTTTGGCACCTTTTCATGGTTCTAGCTAAGCCGCAGTACCACAGCTTTGTCTCTCCGTTCCCAGTCCCTCTAAGCCAATTCCCTCAAGCATCGAAAAGGATCTGCTTGTTCATCTCAGCTGCAGTTAATTTTATTGCCCGCTGTTGTCTGTGTTAGGCTGACCTATAGTAGCATGCCACAAGCTTTTTCACATGTGTTTGCTCAGCTAGAAAATCTACCCAGGAGTTTCCTGAGTGCCTGCTGCAATATAACCTGGTATTTTGGAGTCTAGAAATGCCTGTGAACTCCTCGGATCGCTTCTTCCCACTGACAAAGTATTGTTTTGAGATCCATCTGGTGTCAAGTGTAGGCATATGGCCCCAGTATGGCAGCGCTGCCTACGGGGGTGGTTTCCTGCAGAAGAGGTCTCGCTGAATGCAGTAGTCGTTGCCTATTGAAAGTCATTATTGTTTAGCACCCAGGTCTTTGTGAACTTGTTCAACTGGTGGCTGGGCAGAGTGCCATCCGAATCTACGGACATGAGCACAGACAGCTGAGTCTCTAGGGCCTTACACACATCAGATGTGGGTACTGAGGTCAGGCTTCTCAGTAAGGAGAATCCAAATGACTGTCTGTCCCGACCATGTGTATCTGTGGTTGAAGGGATACGCCATCATTAATCCGAATCTGGGCCAGATTAAGCTTCTAAAATAAAAACCAGCTCTGCCAGCCACTTGAAGAGGGCTCAGGGCCTGTTTGAGTTGAGTGCATCAGCAGGGAGGGAGGGAGGAGGCAGAGGCGGTTGAGCAAAGTCACCACCCCCCCGGCCCTGTAGCGCTTCTCTTCGTGTGGGCTGAGGAGACCTGACAGCTGCCGAAACAGGGGGCTGGGGTGGGCTGCCTTCATCCCTTCGACTGCAGGCCTCTCCAAGGTCTGGGCAACACTTCTGTTTCTGAGGCCAGACCTCTCTTTGCCGTGACAAGAGCGTAGACATTTCATGCTTTGTTTCTTAATTACATTTTCAGCACAGTTCTTGTAACAGCCGGGAGCAGAAGCTTTAGCACTCGGGGATCAGGATCACCCATTTGACAGACAGAAATCTCAGGTTTATCAGCCTGGGCCTGGCTGTCCCTTTTGCCTGGGCAGTGCTCCAACCTGGAGCTAATTCAGGCTCTCTCATCTGGCCCTTTGAGAGCCGCTCACCTCTGCAGATGGACAGAACACACACAGGGGAAGGGGCAGCAGCACCAGCATGATGGTGCCCACCAGAAGCTATCACCAAGATACAGGAGTAGAAAATCTGGGTGGAAGATCACAAAGACAGAAGTACCACACATACTTTAGCAGGGTTGCTGAGAAAGCGAAGGAGAGACAGAGAAAGCTAAACCCAGTAGACTGTATTTGCACAGGGGAAGAAAACACCAGAGCATTAAGAGAAAGTGAATAATGAAATGATTCACTGCATAAAGTAATTCAGAGAAACGAAGGTGACCAAACACTGGGGTTTGTCTGTCTCTTGAGGGTCCCGACAACTTGCAGACACAGATGATCTGTGACACCCATTAAAAGATAATGCTGGGAAACTCCTATTCGAAATGCTGCTTTTATACTGTAGACACTTACACTCCCTGTGGGATTGCCTTCTGACATGATCCCTCTTACATTTCTTTATGCATTGTTGCCATATACTATGAAACTAGCTGCTTCTGTCCTCTGCACCAGGTAACTAAGCACCTACAGAATATAAAATATGCCTAACTAAGAAACTGGGAAGCTTTACCATTGTTATTGGAGAATGTCGGGAAATTTCCCTGGAAAGGTGTGGTAGAAGTGCAAAGAGGGATACGCTGTTATTTTAAAGCCTCACCATGTGCTGGTTCCTCCCCCTTTGAAGTCAGTGGCAAAACTCTGTTTTAGAGGAGCAAGACTGCTTGAATCGGCAAACAAGAGGCAGCCTGGAGGCAGAAGAGGCTTACAGGGAATGGTTTCTGCTGCTCTCCTGGAGCACAGAGCTGTTCAGACAGACTGGAGACCTGTCTGCCACTCTCTCCCATTAAGGCTAAGAAATGAATGCTTTTAAGGTTGTTAAATGAATGGGCTGGATCTTACAGCCCTTACTCATCTGAGTACTGCCATTAACTTTAAGAAAATAATCACTATATTAAGTGCTATGGAGTGGAGTCCTTAAATTGTTAAATTCTAATATTTATTAGAAGTGTTTCCTCGGTAGAAGAATAATACTGACATAATTAAAAGGATGTGAACATTTCATCAGTTGAAGAATGCAGGTTACTTTGGAGTGATATGTAAAACTAGAAGCAGCACAGAGGGCTTAAGTCCGTGTTATGTCCGTAGGTTATTTTTTAACTTTATGAAAAACACACTTTAGCAGTTTATATCCTGACCATTCAACTGTATTTTGGGATTCTGAACTCAAAAACATGCCAACCATGAAAACACAACATTTAAAAATACACTGTCCACTTGGCTTCTTTGCCCTGCTTCAGAGTCTCCCAAGTTTGTTTCGGACAAACTGAGAACTTTGTTGTGGAATGACTGTTTGAATTGGGGTTTCTTAAAATACACGTGGAGCCTTGTAGCTGCTGCGGGGTGTACACAGTGGTGGAGCTGTACTATTTTAAAATCATCTGGCTATTTCACTTCATGTAAGAATATCTGTCAGCTAAGTTATAAGGAGTAAGAGGGGTTGATTAAAACAGCTCACAAAGCCATTAAACAAAGAGATAAAATGTAGAACATGTGCCGTAGGGTCATTTTAATTATAATGCATAGGGGATCTGTGGAAACCGGATGGCAGCTGCATTGTAGCTGAGTTTTAAGCCCCATTTAGCAGTACCAAAGTCCTATTACTCTGAGGTTATCTTACCTGTAAAGCTTATAGGTTCTTTGATAGCGCTTAGATAGATATGAACTAAAATAGGCAATTGCATATACTAATCATCTAGTCATCAGATACTAGACTATATAACATCAGAGAAACATGAGCAAAAGCTTTAGTCAAGAAGGGAAGGGATCAAAGATGTCAAGTGAACAGCTAGGAGAATCCAGAGAGAATGAGGAAGAAAAAGGTGGAGGCAGCTAATTTCATTGTCTTGGCGATCTTATTAGGTCAAAAAAACAGTATTGAATATACCGCTGTATGCTATAAGTATGTCTACTAAGTTAATTTAGCATGTAATCTGGTTTTAAACAGTAGATATCAGGCAGCCACATGAATTCAGTAAAAACTGTTTAAACTTCACATTTTGCTTTATTCTTATTAACCTAGTCATAGACATCAAGATTCAGCATAATTAATTCTAGCCCTATCAGAAGGGATTTTAAATCTCTGGTGTAATGTTGAAACCAGTCTCTAGCTACTAGAAATCAGGATGAGAAGCAGTAATGAAAGAAGACAACACATCTGCCCACATCAAAGTTTTTACAACTCCATCTACTCCTGCCAGAGACAGGGTCGTCAGCTAGGTAGACACTGGGTCTAGTTCAGCTTGGCAGCTCCTGTGTTCCCAATTCAACAAAGTTTGCTTAAATGTCTGCAGTGCTTTTTATGCAACTGTAATACAGTAATTTAGTTAACCCCTTGTCACTGAGTAAAATGGGTTCACATGTAGGAGCATCACCACTTCAAAATATCCAGTCATTAAACTATGACAAAGATTTGTTACCAAAACTCATTGGAAACAGCCAGAAAATTAATTTTTAAGAATGCAACCAACAGTGAATTTAACTTTCTGACTGTAATTGCTGCAGCAGTTTGGGTCTTGCTGTGTGACTTGCATGCATCACTAAAACTGCCCATGAAAAAATGACATTTGCTTCTGTTTGCAAACTGTCTTTATTAGTATGTGAATTCTTGGGAAATAACATGGGTGCTGTAACTTCTGCTTTCCAATTTGCATAAAATAAAGACATAATATCCAGGACCAATTATATAAAAATGGGAAATAATTCCTTAGAAAGAGAATGGAGGACTTGAAGGAGTTACAGCTTGTTACTCTTGGCTGTAGCTTGTTGGCACATGAATATTCTGGGGACTGTTCCCTTGAGGACTTCAGATGTTATATGTTATTTTAAAGAGACTGAAAGGCACTAGTTGGGATAGATACCCATCTCCATACTGGCTTGTGGGGCACCCTACTAGATAGCCAGGGTAACCGTGATGCCAGTCTGGCTCCTCAACATCCCCAGCTCAAGAAAATGTACAAAGGCAACTCAGCTGTCATTAAAATGATGTGGTGGTGCAATCCTTACCCCCCCCCCCGCCCCTCTTTGTTGGGCTGCTTGGTGCTAGGTGCGATTCCACCCACATCCCCCGAGCTATACACCAGTCTGTGGAGATAAGGACTGACAATGTTAACGAGCCTGGCTCCTGCCCCTCCCAATTGCTCGGAAATGGTTAAAATGGCCCATCAACTCCTAAGGGCCTGGCACACCTGTGCCTGGGATGTGGTCAAATGGGAACAATAACAGAGTCGCACATTAATCAAATTCTTGTGTAACTGCTGGAAGGCACCAGAAGGCATTTGACAAAAGTCAATTATCTTGGACCCTATAAATGGCGACCACCAGGGAGACCCTTTGAGCTCTCCTGGATCGCAGTGGGCCTGTGACCAGCATCTCCCCTGAGCTGGGACGCCTCTCAGGTACCAAACCCTTAAGGTGTCGTCTGCTCCAGACGGAAGGCCAGGGGGAAGTCCCCCACTCGAGTCTCAATTATCGCCCGTTGAGGAATGCCAAGGCATTGTGAGTATTTGCTCTAAACTCAAGAGGGAAATTTTCTTTGAGCTAGCTTCTCTTTACTCTGTGTGTGTGTGTGTGTGTGTGTGTGTGGGTACGTACCCTTGTTTCTGTGTGTGTATGTCTGTTCTGTGTCCATTCTACTGAATCCAAACACCTTTGTTTCTGTATGTTTGTCCATTTTGTTATGTGCATGCATGTATATATGTATATATAGGTACCGTTAAGTAAGTTAGTGTGAATCTTGTCATTTTAGAATCTGAATAAGTCGCTTTTCTTTCTTTTAGTATCTCTGAATTATTTTATAATAATAAATTGCTGTTAGTTATTAATAAACCTAGATTTCTTACTAAATATTACCGTGTCAATACTTTCATCCGCGACAAATGAGGAAAAATTCATTTCTGCTCTAACAGTGTAAGGGAAAGTGTGATTCCCTGTGCTGTTAGAAGAGGACCTCTCTGTAGCAAAGAAATCAGTCATTGATCCAACAACGAAACATGGTTTGTCAGCTTATGCTCTCAAGGCAGCACACCTTGAGGTGAACTTTGGAGGATCTCTCACAAACTAACCTCAAACTGTTTGAGAGTTTAAAACTAGAGGAGCAATAGGGGAAGAGCTCTCCCTAATGGGAAATCATGGGCCAGGATGCCATCCTCTGTTGGATTGGCACCTGGTTACTTGAAGTTCTCACTTTTGGAAATTAAATTAAGCGTTTTCCCATCACTGTCATGAAGAGGTTATCTCAGGTTTTTAGCATCATGCTAATCCTATGGTGCTTATTTTCCCAAGGACCAATGGAACTACACATTTTAGGGTCAAAATTAGCTCTTTACATGTGTCCTATTGACTTTAGCAGAATTACTGGTGTGCAAGGAATATGAGTAGAGCTCATACAGTGATTTCTAAAATACAAAATGCTAATTACAATATGCTTCCTTAAGGAGAGAATTGAAGATAACTGACCATGTAACCCCTCTCTTTTCTACCTCTTTTACTCCAGTCCTCCGTGATGTCTGTCTGTTTTGCCCGCTTTCACCCAAACCTGGTTGTCGGTGGAACATACTCCGGCCAAATTGTCTTGTGGGATAATCGCAGTCACAGGCGCACTCCGGTTCAGAGAACTCCCTTATCTGCTGCTGCTCACACGGTAAGGATAAAAATCACCTCCTCCTGTCCTTAGAGGAAATGGTCAACAGGGAAGTGGAGCTCTCTAGTTCTGTCTACAATGCTGGTTGCCACACAGATGAAAACCTAAGTGTGGCCCTTGAAGAGAAAGAAACAGATAAGAGAGATGTACAACCACCTCCTGTAAGTGCTTAATGATCACACTTCATATGGTCAGGTCAGGAGATTATCCTCCTTTCCAAGGAAGAGGGCAGGATCAATTACAACACTTGAGTGAGGCACCTTTGTGCCAGTGCAGGAGCACTGTGACTGTTGCTCTCCATTGGCTGTAAAGAGAGCCTAGTCACGCAGGGGACTGTGTGTCAGTCAGTCCGACATGGAGGCAACTGGAACCATTTATTGTTATCTCATTGTACCTGAGTTTCTCTTTTGAACCAGATTAGGCACCTGTGTTGGTCTCAGTGGAGTCCCGTAAGTAGACACTGGTGCCCTTGAAGAGAGTGGGGCAGTTTGCTTCTGTTTTTCAGTAAAGCAATGCATAAATGCCTGTCGTGGTCTTCTACTCCGGACAGGACCATGGGGCAGAGCTTGCACAGTGAGGGGGAGTTTGTTTCAATGTGGACAAGCATTTTGCCAACACACACAGAACCTGCAGATACAGTGATGGTGGCACAGGGCTCTGGTGATGTCTGGGAGATATACAGGCAGAGCATTAGCACAAAATACCTGAGAAGGCAGAGGGTTTCTCTGTGATACAAAGATGATGTATGTGGTAGAAGACTTTCTTCCATTGCAAGGTATTCATATTGTGCTGAGGAGTGAGACAAGCCTGTATTGCCTGCTAAAGAGTCCTCACTCTGCTATGGCGCTGACCTCCAGTCCATCCAACTATGATGTTGTGCATTCTTCAGCTCTCCTCTTCCAGAGTTTGGGCTCAAGCAGCCTCTTCATAAGAGCTGGAAGGTGTAATCTGTGGATGGTAAACGTATCTCATCCTGGGAGTGGGCTTGGGATCATTCCTGAGTGGGAAGAGGGGAAGAAAATAGAGGCTGAAAGGAGGAGAAAAATGTAATAAAAGTGTGATATAAGAATGCAGAAAAATGCAGACTTCCTGAAACAAGAAGCTGAACTACACAAAGCAGTCTGAAAGATAATAATCTTGTTCTAGCAGAGCTAAGGATCAGACGAAGTGATAGGTCTTTTGCACCTCCAGCTTTTACAATTCTGCCATTCTTATCTTTGGAATTTGCAGATCAAGGGTCAGCTTTTAGTTGACTGTGACAACATAATCCCTGGAGTTAAAAGACAAATCTAGAAGCCATGCCACATGAATTAATGCAAACGATTCAGTGTGGGGCCAGTATTAAGATGGCAAGTCTCTTATATTAAAAAATGACAGGTGTGCACAGACATGCTTAGAGGGCCGGGCAGTACAAATATTGTTCCCTGAATTTCCACTATCACGAAAGCTGATGTAATAATCTTATGATCTGTGCCATGGGTTTCAACTTCAACATTGCTTTTCATTTCCCTCATGTTTTTGCTCATTTTGTCACCAGTAATGTTGTTCAATCTGCATGAAAAGAAACAGTCTCTCCTGGAAGTGCAATTTAGAGATGTATCAGACCAGAAAACTAGTGGCAAGAAGCTATCACTGAAAATTGAACAACTGGGACTCAGGATCTAGTGGAAAAGAAAAGATTAATGGGAAGTAATTTGTTTACACTGAAAAAACATTTAAGACAAAATTGTACCTCCTGGAATTATATGTTAAGCTAGTTTTATTATTGCAATAGAACAATATGTGATGTTTTGCTTTTGACAAATATAAATAAATGACTTTCAGCTGTGGATGGGCACTTTATGTGCTGTCATGGATTGGTATAAATAAGTGTTTTACACAGTCTAATATGAGGAAGCATGATGTTTTTAAGGAGTGATCAGATTTTACAATAAAAGAATGCTTACTTTATGTTCATATATAGGAATCATTTACATAAACTGTAAACAAAGTCTTGGTTGCAAAAGGCTGGCTTGAAATCTAGCTGCCAAGAAAAAAATAAAAGGAATAAATTAAGTCAACTCTACTGTAGCAATGTTACTTTATGTACTGCTAGATTCGTGAGTTGAATAGTAATTTTTTCATTTGAACTTATGCCATATGTGAAAAAAGGCTTTTTCTCTTTTCTTTCTCTCACTTTGTTTATTTGAAACAGATAGAGTGTGTTGTTATCACTGACTTAAACCTGAAGTTTAGTATCACTGATTGCCGCCTGGATTCACCAGGAAAGAGAATTCTACCCGCAGCTTACTCACTAATTTCCTTTCACACCCACCACACATCTGCACTTGGGACAACAGGAAATTTTAATTAAGACAAAACCCTTTTGCATGATGATTTCATTTCCAAAATAAATAAAAGCAAGCTGGCAGCAACCCTTTGAAAGGAAGGAGCCTGTTTAGACTTTCTGTTATGTACAGTTAGTTGTCTTTTTCATCCATTTTCCTTACATCTTTTCATTTCTGCTGTGAGTTTTATTGTGCATGAAATTGATGGCTGGTAGCCCTGATTAAAGCCAGACCTGGCACACTGAGGTGGTGCTGGAAAGACATGGCTCGCTCTCTCCCTCCCCGCTAAATATTCTAGACACTCCCATGCTTGCTTTAGTTTCCCCCTACCCACTGTCCCTGTCTGTTTGAACTACTGGAGGTCAAACACCCATGAAAAAATAAGTCTGTGCTTATTTCACACATCAGTATGTGCTAATCATGTTTAGCACTGGAGTCATTATCTCACCACTAAGCAGCAAGAAGGTCCCTTGTACGAGACATGAGACACATGTGAGGGACAGACTGGGGTCCATTCGATGATCTGGGGGGAGCCAGGTGCCTGACAATCTTGAGAGAAAATCAGCATCAGAATGGACCTTGCAAATTACTGGTGTGTACAGGTGGCCTCCGAGCACAAGATACCATTTCAGCAGAAATTGCTGAGTCCATCTTCAATGTGCGTGCACACACACACACTGTGCATTCAGATGCTGCCCTTTTTGCGCTCAGGGAAGGGGCATTTACTGGGCCCTCTTGGGTACCAAACCTGAGAGCTAGCCAGCGCTCTGAAGATTTGTACCTTTCCCTACTGACTGGGTAGGTGACCTGCAGCTGGATCTTTAAGTAGTCCAAAATAAATGGTAGTTCTGCCCATTCATTTCAGCAGGAGCAAATGCTAGGTTTCTAACCCTGCATGGAGCTGGCTTAGAAGCTCTACAGGGATCTGTAAGTTAGTCCTAATTTTCTTTAAATAAGGGAAGTAGTAATGAAAAGTATTTTTTTCTTCCTGGAGATGCAGGTCTTCTATTCATCTGCAAAAGGGGCAGAGAAATACAATTTTTCTTTGCTTGACTTGTATATATGTCTTACCCTTAATTCAGCAGTATCCCTTGTCCTGGTCAAAGGAGATTAAATCTTATTGTTCAGTCTGACTGATTTTTCACTCTGGAGATTGCTGAACTTGAACCATCCCTCCTATGTCACCATCAGATATCAGATGACGTTTTAGGCTCAAAATGTTACCAGGTTGCTTGGAAAAGGAATAGGCCAAGTTTCATTATTGCATACTGAGTGGAATTCAGCCTCCATGGAGTCACTATGCTATGGTAAACCAGGTGTAACACCCTAAATTTAGTCACTGCACATTTATAATGACAGATTTTAAAAGGTATATTGGCCAGTGCTGGAGAACGCTGATGGACTTGTTCATGTTTTTCAACTGGAGTACATTTGCAAATATTTAGCATGCAAGCCAAATTCTGGAAGAGTTCAAGAATTATGGAGCTGTTTTCTTGAATAAAGTTTTCATTTTGATTCCATTTGGACAATTTGCCTCTTTCTGACGGTTATTTTCAGTGTCAAAAGCCATCAGCAGAATGATACATGTCCCTGTGGGTGAAATCTCATCCACATAATTCAGTATTTTCACAGCATTACTCAGCTGGGTTGTTTTATTATGAGGAAAATGAAACTTTGAAAACATTTCCACCTCTATAACATACCTCTTAAAATTTAAATTAAAAAAAAATCCAATTCCTATCTGGCAAAAGCTAAGTCCATATTTTCCAGGCATTATGTGATTACTTAATCATTCTTTAAAATAACATACGAGGCATTAGAAATTTATTTGTGAAGATGTGAGAATGGCTCTCTGATTTCCCGTGTTAATGTGTTTTCAGCATCCTGTGTATTGCGTGAATGTAGTTGGAACACAGAATGCGCACAATCTCATTACCGTCTCCACGGATGGCAAAATGTGCTCCTGGAGCCTGGACATGCTCTCAACTCCACAGGTGGGTTTGTTTTCACCTATACAGGGAAAAAAAGCACCTTCAGTAGAGCAGGATACCTGCTTAATGGAACGTAGCTCCTAAAAGCCAAAACCTCATGTCCTATACAAACTAAAACCAATGGATGCACTTGAAAGAGTACAGCTTGCTTCCAGCAGTCTCTGCTAAGAGCCAAAACCCATTTCCTTTACCACAAATCATGTAATTATTGTAATACGTTAATACATAGGTCAGTTTCAAGTGAAAATGAAATAATCCATTTTAAAGCACGGTAATTACAGAAGTCGCCTGTGGTATAAATTGTACTTACCTCTACAGCATTGTTTAACAAATATGGACTAGATTGCACTGCTGCTGAACACACCCTAGGCACTATGGGTTTCCAAGGCACACAGTCAGAAAGCTTACTTTGCTGACTGCCTTCAGTAGCCAAAGGAACAAACAATGCAAATCAAAAGTTTTAGAACTAATTTCCCCCCTCTGGAATGTTTGCTACTATTGTCTTTCCCCCCAGCCCCACACCGCTCCTCTCCTTTGTATCAGAAATGAAAGGGAACCCAGGAAAATTGTCCAAACCACTAGTGATTATAATAATGGAAACTAAACAAAGAATCTGATGCTGAAAAAGGTCTATGGAAAGCATCTTTTAAGTGTTATCTTCTGGAGTAGTACATTTTCTATTCCAACACATCACTCATTTTTATACATAATATCTTAGGAACAAAAAAATTAATACAATTTTTGCTAAGCGTCATGGGATCTTGTTTCAAAATGCTGTGTAGAGACTCATCTTAATGATTCCATTAATCATCCATTAGTCGTGCAATAATGTGCAATTACTATCAAATTATTTGCTTTTCAGTGTTGACACAAGAGGTAGAACTCCTCTACCTTAACCTTAGTTATGTCCGTGTCAAGTCTAAGCTAGTAATTTGAGTTCCCTTTACAGTTAGTGTTACAGACTGGGCACTTCTGGAGGATGACTCATGCCATCCCAGTGTGAAATACCATTTCAGATACCCACCCAGGGGTACAAGAACTGTCAAATCTTAGGATGGAAGGGACTTCTGGAATTCATCCCATCTACTCCCCTACTCAAAGTGAGGCCAACTTCAAAGTTAGATCATGTTCCTCATTCTCATCTAAGACAATAGTATGGGTCTTGTAGTTATGTCCTGGGACTATGCAAAACCCAACACTCTTCTGGAATAGAAGTGGAGGCATCTAAAATGGCCCAGACATCTATGGTTAGGCACTTGAATCCCTTCCCCTTTCTCACTTCTTAGACATTAAGACGGTAAAACCCACTGTTATGTATTCACTTACTGGAATACTAAATTTTGAAGCAGAGATTTGTGAACATATCAGTTCCAGTACTTCATCACTCAGATGGAATTTCCCTGCTCCAAAACTGGCTTTCAACAAGGGTGGGTACACACCCCACATTACGCTGAAGTTTGGCACATGGCTCATGGTGATGTAGAAAAGAAAGGCGCAGGACTTGACGTCAAGCTACATGCCATAGCTTTAAATTGGGAGGAGTAGAGTGTTGCTGATGTGTGTCAGTCTGAAACTTTCCGAAGACACAGCTCCAGAGCACTTGTGTACAGCCATGGTGTAGGCACTGGGAGGAGAGTCCACCACAGTATCTAGCCATTTCTCCACAGAGACACTAAATGATGATCACACCCCAGAAGATTTTCACAGAAATATATGGTCCACAGGTGCTCTACCAATGCATTTTCCAGATCTTGTTTTGCCTTTTTAGTAGAACCAAATGTATCTCAAAGAAAAGTATAAAGCAAGCAAAAGTATTTCTCTACGGATTTGCATCCCTCTCCTCTCACAGGGATGCCCACTTTCTTTAGCTACAGCAAAAATCTCTTCTGAGAAAAACACTACAGGCTTTGGCCCTAGAAGAATAGCAGATTAGACATTTTAAACATATAAAACATACCCACTTAAATAGCTAAAAATGAAAATTGCTAAATCATTCAGCCCTTTTGTGGATTCTTGGGTTACACCATTTAGGCTGAACAATCAAAAAGTTGTGGAAAATCTGTTCAAAGAGTACATATCTTGCAACGGCCACAAACTGTTCATGCTGGTTGTACTTGCAATAGCAAAAAGGAGCATGCTGATTTACTCTGAAATATAGCTACCAAATGAAAAAAAGAAAATATACTTGCTGGTCTGTAGCTTGATGGTAGAGTCTAGAAGGAGTGTTTATGGTTACCTCAGAAAATCCCTGAAAAGCAATGCTTAGAATGGTGGTAGTGACAGGACCCCAACTTTTAAATTTTGTTCTGCAAAGGGACAAATGGCGCAGCCTGATAAATGCCTCAGGTGCACATGATATTACATGCATTACCTGATAAACAATTGATTTCAAAAATGTTTGTAAATAGAAGGGTATTGCATGTTTTATTAGAGCCTGGGGCTGGCAAGTGTAACCATTAAGGTATTATCTTTAGTTTCTGCACCATTAGATTTAAATCCTCACCTGTCATCTCTGCCTGATTTAAGATGATGTAGCAAAGACCAGTGCCTTCCAGCCACTCTCAAATGTGTGACAGACAGCGGGGGGGATGGCAGGAGCAGTGCATCCTAGTTTGTGACATTGCATCTTCTTGCAATGGCCCTACGTAGAAACCCAAGTCCTGTGTCTGGGTCAAATGATTTTTTCTTCCCCTCTTGCCACCCTCTGTAACATTTAGAAATTAGAAAAAAAAAAACCAACAGCCAAACAAAAGGATGATTGCAGAATAATAATGAAGACCTGTTTTGGTAGGAGAGCATGGAGCTGGTGTACAATAAGTCCAAACCAGTGGCGGTTACAGGAATGGCTTTCCCAACTGGAGATGTCAATAACTTTGTCGTTGGCAGCGAAGAGGGAACAGTCTACACAGCCTGTCGTCATGGAAGGTGATGTTCAGCATTTTGTACTTAAATAACATTGTGTGCCAGTGTTGGCATGCGGTAGCCAACTGTGTGTGGAGAGTGTTTCATGTTTTTTTCTCTTGGATCAGCAGTGTCTGTACTGTTCTGCTTCACATGACTAGGACAGGAGTTGCCTGACTTTGAGTATCTGGGCTACAGCCTGTTACACTGGGGTAGTTGCCCCAGGCTCCCTATGTAGTTGGTGGGGAGCAACAACTGCTCTTAGGCTTTGATTTCCTTTACCTTTTTCAGACAACTGCCTGAAGAAGAGAGGACTGGGACCTCAGAAATGCCTCTTTCTCACCCATGAGGTGAGAGTAGACAGCTAGCTGAGATGTAGGTATCTATGTCTGGGCAGATCGAACCAGGCCCTAGGAGACAGTTTTGTTGCAGAGTAATCAGGCCTAAACCACTCATAAGAGATGTTAATCTGCTTTATTTTTTACCATTCTCAGCTGCGTCTTCAGTCTCCACCGGCATATATCAGAGAAGAGCCACCAGGGGCACACGTGCATGTAAGAAACAGAGCGTGCATGTCCCAGTGCATGGCCACGCAGCGCAGGTATTCCTGCACAGCACTGCAGGCTCTGTCTGCGTGGCCAGGCTAGAGACAGCCCTGGTGGGCCCCGCTCTCGGTGGGCAGTTTGGACATGCCCACCCTCTCCAGGAGGGTGAGAGGGTTTTGGTGTACAGAAGGGGGCCATGCCACACCTTTTGCCCTCAGTCTGGGCTGCTGCCTGGTTTATTTGCTAACATGTACAGAGCCGCAGTGTGCCATGGGGGTATGGGAGCTCTAGCTGACCTGCTCTTAGGGCTGGTACCCTGTGCTCTCTCATACACGGTGGTCATATCCCTTCCTTGCCTAACCCAGGCTGTAGTTTAATACTGCAAGTTTCTTGCTTTGCATACTGTAAATCTGCAGGATGCTAGGGAGCCCTGTTAGCTCCTGGTAGTACTTTCATTCTCTGGGATGCTTGAAAGGCTTTTGTAAAGAACAAACTTTTTTCACTGATAGATTTAAAGCTCACCCCCACACTCAATAGTTTGCAATATTCTCTGAATTCATGTTTTATCATATTTTGTGTTTCTGTTGACCAAATCGATAGACATCAATACACTGGTTTAAGATTGTAAGGCTTCTATTACACATTCCTAATGTTGTATAAATGCTGTTTTACATATATTTTGTTCACTATAATTTTTATTTTAAAATATTTTTATTTTAGCCTGACTGCTGACAATATTGCAAAATTGTGTCTATTTAGGCATTATACTGATAGGCTGTGTGGCAGCTGATGGTTTGAATTAGTTTTAGGCTGCTAGGATAAACGAAGCATGCCCCAGGGCATTTCTCACATCTTTCAGACATGCCTGGGTTGTTCCTCACAAGAGGAGGAAGGTGACAGATCCTCTCGTTAGCCTATGTTTTTAGCAAACCTCATGCTGACCATCGACAAATGCACTCCCTTTCTACTCCTTCCTGTCTTTCCTAGAGCTTTTTGCTATCATCCCCATTTCCAGAGGCTCCTGTGTCCTTCAGCCCAGCACAGAGTGGAGAGCCATATGTTGTTCTAGAAAAAGGTGTGTCAAAGCACAGCAGATACACAAGGTGTTCTCAGTGCTCCAGAACTCCCCTTATCCCGCCAACTACATGTCAGACAAATGGGGATGAAATAATAGTGTTTTGTACCCAGCACTGCAGAACACAGCACCTGCTCCAGCACATGCTGCGAGGTCTGGCAGGGGAGGGAGCCTAAGTGAGGCCACACTGTGATATGAGGGACCAGTTTCCTCCAGTGCAGCTCCTTATCTCTGGGTACACTCTATTTCACACTGGCACAGGGCTGGCAGCCTTGTCAGAGCTGTGGCTATTTTAAATGTATTTTCTTCCACTGGCAATTTTTCTGTAATGTAACTAAAAGGGTAATTTCATGATTCCTCTTTCTGTATACACTGTGAGACAGCACTGACAACTGATCTGGCGTCATCTGCTTCCAGGAAGAAGAAAACTGCGCACATTCTCTCTTACACAGTGTTGTATTTTTCCTTTCTAACGGCTATTCTAGCCTCAGGCCAATGAAATGCACATCTCCCCTAGTTCAAAGTAATGACTCTATGATACCTAATCACAGGAATGGTTCCTTTGCTTTTTGTGAAAAAGGATTTACTTCCTAGTGACTTGATTGACTGCTGTGGAAAGTTATTTTAGATATTTAAGAGAAACAGAATTGCTCATGATAAGTCATTAACATATTTGCATTTTTATTTTAATGGTTATTCCTTGTGATAATGGCTTACTCAGAGGCATAAGCTATAGTACAATTATAATTTAGAATTATTTTATAATTATACATAAATGTTATTTCAAGCTACAGTAGTAGACAGTGTATGTAAAAGTGAGTAATGCAAGTCTTCAGAAGTAAGAGAAAGTCTCCCATTGCTGTATTCTGAGCATTAGTTGTGTCCACAGGAGTAAACCTCTGCAGGCAAAGGCCTTACTGAAAGGAGAGAGATTTCCAGATTAAAGGGAACTTTAAAAGGAAACAGGAATCTAAGAGTAAAGAAAAATTATGTTCAATCACCAGATATTAAATCACTCTCTGAATGCCAATATGTCTTCTTCCTGCAGTAAAGCTGGCATTGGTGAAATTTTTGAGGGCCACCAAGGACCTGTCACAGGAATTAACTGTCACATGGCAGTGGGCCCAATTGACTTTTCCCATCTCTTTGTCACATCATCGTTTGACTGGACAGTCAAGTTGTGGACCACAAAGGTGAGAAATCCAAGCTGGAGTGGGATGGATAATACTACTTGTGAAAATGTTGTTGTCAGAAATATTTCAATATTGTCTATATCAGGTCCTAAGAATCAGTTAATTGAAAGGCTGTGCTTAGAACAGGTGTAGTGATAAAATCATAAGTAAAATATATACCTGTGTCAGCCATATTCACCCTGGTGCGTACCCTGCTCTTTAAAGGTAGCTTCAGCTGGCCTGTACTTCAGTATTAACCCTAGTGCTGAGCAATTTCCCTAGGCAAGGAGATTAGGACGTCTTGTACTGCAAGTCATCAAACAATCCATCCAGAACTCCCTGTGCAGACTAAATTGCAAGGCTAATACAATGCACCATGGTGGTGCAGCAGCAGGAACACTTTCTTCTGATGAAGCAACAGGAGAAGCACATGTACCACTTAATGCAATCAATATCACTTGTGAAATTCATTGCTGTAGGAGGTTGTGATAGCCAAAAAGTATAAATTGTCCCAATGACATTAGAAACTGATGGCTGAGCAAGGAGGAAATACATGCTGGAATGTAATACATTCATGGCCACCATGGATCTGTTCCTGACTACTCCATGGACATGTCCCCATGACCTCTTACAGGGAGAGCACTATGAACAGCAGAAATGAATAGTCCTGGGAAGCTTTGAAACCCCAGCACCCCATAGAACTGTATGAATACAGGGTAATGACAGCACGAGTGAACACTGTGGGACAGACTAAACAGACCAACCTGTTCCATTGTACAGGCTGAGTAAAACAGGAGAATGACAGGTGAAATCCTAATTATCTAAGCCATCTAAACAGTTATTTTTGTCATAGAGAACTGCCTTCCAAATGCCAGGCTTTTGTCTTAACTGTGTTTTTATGCCTGTGTTTGGTTCACATCTTGAGCTGCACCCAGCAGAGTTCCAGTACTGGAAGCTGACCCCAGTCAGGAAGTATCTCAGCATGTGTTCCTCCAAGGCTTGGAGATGCTAGGACAGATGCACAGCAAATGTAAATACAAAAGTGATCAGAAGGGCTCATGTGACAGCCTTGTGCTGGAAACAGAAGCACAGTTACCTAGATAGTAACTTGAATCAGTTTCCATAGTAGCTTCACAATGCATTTGTTAATGGCCTGATCCAATGTGCCTGCTAATTAACAAGTATCTTTTCCTGATCAACAATGACCACAGATGACAGTTTTGTCTTGAGTGTTACATACTAGGAAACCCATTGTAAGAAAGGTGCATGATTTACCTAATTCACATGTAACCATATACATCAGTGGACCCAGCCTTAACCAATGCAGAAGTGGTCCAGGGGAGTGGACATGGGCAGGCTGGAATGGGTCTGGGATAGGCCCTAGGTGGTAAACATTAGAAGGGGCTGCAGGAGAACCAAGTGATGGAGAGCTTAGGTGTTAGCTGTTTGGGGCTGGCTAGGCTGTTTGGTGTCTGAGATAAGGGAGTCCTGGAGAGTGGTAACTGGTGGCAAGGGAATATTGGAGGGTTGAAGTTGAAATTGAGTAAGGGGAAGAGAATTTGTGGGGAATGGGGAGCAGATGAAAGGCAGGTACTGAATTCCAAACATACATGTCCAGAAAAATCTATGATGAGTATCTGACCCTCAGCTTGAGGTTGAATATGGCAATAACAGTCTCATCCATCCGCATATTAAGGGATAATAAGGCCTGTTGTTTATTTTAAACTCCTGGGATTTTAGAAGTTAGCAGTAACACTAGCACAGCATATTTTGGGCACAAAGACGCTGCAGTTAGCAGTACACAGTTATCCTTGTGGAATAATTCAGTGCCAAAATGGTTAGGTCAGATTCTGTTCAATACAGTCAGTTTTCAAAGAACCAAACCATTTAAATTTCTAATATCTATCAAGCTGCGGCTCATCTGGCATGAGCAGCTTCCTGAGAAAGCTGTTTGACCCAGCTGATGTGAGCTGTGACGTGCATGTGACACACCACAGCACCACTCAGAGCCGGAAGCCACATTGCTGTATTGGATCACTTGCTTTCTTCTGGAGCAGGTTTGAGCAGCAGCAGCCCCAGGCTGCTGCACTGCCAACCACTGCCCTGTGAAGACATCCTCTGAGACACTAGACAAGTTCTTGAACTGTGATGAATGTTTTCTTTCTCTTCCAGTTTGACTCCGGCAGAAGTTTCTTTCCATACTGTCTGGATAATTCTCTTGGCTGGAGCTATTACATATTTAGGGCTCTTTGTTCAGTTCCCATAGTCAGGGTCTAGTCAATCAGTGGTCTTTGAATAAACCCAGCAGCATGTTTGATTCTCTGAAAAAAATAATGGATTGATACGAAGCATTGAGTGCTGCTGCTGGTTTATGAGAGTTTGCTCAGAAGTGGTTTATTCCTTTGGTTTCTTATTTGTAAATTTAATCTCTCTATCAGCATCTGATGCCGTATTGCTTTCCTGCTTCTACCCGTGCTGTCTGCTTAATCCTGTGCACATTATCCTCTTTGGTCACGAAATTCAATTCCTTTCTGTTTCACAGGTTCAGAGTCAATGTCCGATTGTAAAGTGAACCATAAAAGCTCTGTGTTTATATTGTCTGTTGATGTTTTGTAGCACCCTGGGGTGCCTACAAGAAAGGCACTTTCATAGCAAGCATTTGACTGATGGATTGAAAGCACCGTCTCCCTTAAAAACTCTGGCTTGACATTGTATAATCTGGTTTTGTGGTTAACACATTTTCTATCCAAAAGCAGTTCAACCAGGTGACTGAGAATAAGGTTTTCACTAACGGAAGAACGAGTTTTGTAGATAACACTAATACGAGGTTCACATTATCACCCATCACATTAGCCAATAATTAGATTCTTGGGTGAACAGTAAGTAACCAGAAGCAACAGGAAAAGAAAAGGAATTTGCAAAGATAGTCACTTGATATCCAGGGCATTACCTGGTTCCTGATGAAGTCAGTAGGGCTTTCAACTTGAATTTATGTTACACCATGTGAGCAAGTCTTGGATGCAGAGCTGTCAAAGGGAAGTCCTGATGCGAAGTGTCTGCGGAGCTCTGCCCTTAATTAGGTATTGTCTGTATGATGCTTTGAAGAGGTAAAGTGCTAAGTGGAAATGCTAAGTGTTGTTAATTAATTAAGCACTAATTCTCATGAACGAATAGCATGAGGTTAAATAATGAAATGTAAGTATTGTTATTATTATTACAGCAATTGCTGTTTGGAGTGCGAATTTTTAGATACTGTGTCAAGGGACAGGAGCTAGCTTCAAATTGTTAAAGCATAGCAAAACATAACCTAGTTTCAGCTAAAGCCTGGAAGATGGCTTGTTTGCTGCTGAGGGAGTTAATAAAGGTCTGGATAGAGAGATGGATTTTGTTAGCTTTTTCATCCTTCATATGTCTCCTTTATCTCTTATCCTTCCACTGAGGGGAGGTGCTAATGACTGTTTTCCTCCTCTTGCATCTGTGCCTAAGTCATGCTCAGATGGGCAGTTGACTTGAAGAAAGATTGGAATAACTGTAACAGCATTGCTGTATCCCCATCCATGCTTATCTCTCTCTTTGCCTAATGTTTAAGTAATGGTGGTGAGTGCCATAATCAGAAGGAGGGACAGAGGTGAGCAGACTGGTAATAGGACCACCACATAACCATTAGCAAGGACTAATTGAGCCAGAGGATGCATGTGTCTTCAGCGATAGACTACCTATTTTTGTGTCCGTGCTCAGTTTTGCCTTAGTAGCATGTGCATCAATGGTAGCTCCTCCCTAGTCCCTCTTCTTTGTCTTCTGTTTTTTATGCTCTTCACATGTTGCTCTTCTCTTTTGGTGTCCTGTGTTGTTCCAGTCTGCAGTCTGTTGTGCTTTTTGAGAAACCACATTTTAAACGGGAAAAATTCATTCTATACTATGTGCCTTCACATACATTTCTGTACCTTCATGTCTTATGCCCATCTGTTTGCTGATTATCTTGGTATGGCCCAGTCATCCTGACTCTTGGAGTAAATTATTTTACCTTGCACTTTCATACCTTCCTATCAGCATATAACTTCCAACTCCACTGGTTTTAATTTGGTCTAGAGGTTGAACACTGTCTCCTCAGAGGTCAGGCTGAAGCCTGTCACTAGAACAATGGAAACAAGCAGGTGGTGGTGCTGCTGCTAAAGATAGGTACCTCTACCCCCCTAGTCCCCTTTCCCAAAAGCCTAGCTGATAGGGTCTGATAGGATCAACTTGATAGACCAGACTTACTGTGATGGACAACGGTGTAGCAGAATGAATCAGAGTATCGCATGGTTGCGTGGATTAGTCACCAAGAAAACAGTGCACTCACAAATGGGCAGTTATTAGTTTACTAAAATAACAGGGTCAGGTCGTCACTTTTTTTAAGATCAAGAACTTTCTATTTTTTACATTACAAATACCGTGTATCAAGAGATCTGTTTACTGGTTCAGATTTTTTTCTAGTATAATTTCAATCACATCAAGTGGGTGAGTAAGAGCCTCTTGTGTTACAGGTAGCATTGCCTGAAGATCCAAATAGAAATGTAGTCAAACATGTAATCATGATAAAAGGACAATAAACCTAGTGAACCATTACAACAACTTGGTGAATTGTCCCTCATGAAAATTGTTTTAACTGTAATTGGAAATGCTGGAGTCAATGACTTGATTTAGTGAAGTCCTGTGGCAGGTGATTTGCGTGGATCACAGATTAGAGACACTGATGTTGGTGGTTAATGGCATGGAGCATTCCCCTGACTTATGGAAGATGTTCCTGTTGCAGTGAATATGCAGTTATTTATGAAGAGTGTAGGAGCTTCATGAGAGTATCCTGTAAGCCAGTGGTTTGGGCACCAGGCCATGCTGCAAAGGTGTCTTCCCTAAGGGGGAGGAAGTGCTGCGGTGATCTTGCCATTTTGCTCTGAGCTGTATCTTGTGCCTCTGAAAAACTCTGGTTTTACTGAAAGTAGGGTCATCTCAGAGTAAAGCTTTGATTTTAATGCGCTGACGCTTCCTGATGAAAATCAGTTTTGTCCACTTGGGGCCAGCCCTACTTCTCCAGTTCCTAACAGGATCAGACAGGTCTCCGAGAAGTGGACTGGTGAAATGCCGAGGTTACTCATGTACCTTAGCTTGCATACACACACCTAAGTGTAGATGAGAGCTGGACTTTGTGAAATTTAGAAAGTGTCACTACTTTCAGTCTTGAACCTGTTCATTCTTAAAGTTATTTTCTAAGCTTTCTTAAATCCCTCTGGGCCATATTCAGTCTTCTCACATTAGCACATGAGGCTCCTGGATCCTTTATTATTTAGGGCTTCCATACTTCGGTTTACTATGCAGCCACCGGAAAGAATTGCAGTGCATACATTAGACATCTCTTGGAGGTACCACCATTACTTCGCACCACTGACTGTACAGGAGGCCAAGTCTGGCAGATAATCAGTTGTTGTAGCTTTTGACGGCTTTTGTGCATCTGGACAGCCGCAGGCTGTATCTAAACTGGCAGATGTGGCAGCACTTCTGAGCTCCTGGGTCTGTCTTCTTATTCTAGTTTTCTCCCAAACCACTACCAGGAAGGAATCAGCCTCTTCATCCGACACCACACACACACAGCGCTATACCTTGCTTCTGCAGCCAGAAAAGCAGAAGAAAGCCAGTGAGTGCTCTACCAGCTGCTAAATCAAACTATAGGGGTGTCAGGACCTCTGGCTTTCTGCACCTACCACACCACTGAATCTGGACACAATCTGAATCTGTCTCTAGTGCCATGGTGGGTGATCTCAAAAGGGCTCAGAAAGTTTAGGGAGGCATAAGAAATAACATCAAGAAGAAAAAGAGGAAAAGAAACAAATGTACTGTGAGGGAGACCAGAACTTTAGTCTATTTTGGGAGTAGGTATACTGAATACAGACAGTTTTTCCTGTTTTCTTCTCTCTGTGGAATCCTTTACTATTCCTCCTTCCCATTGATTTTGGTGGGGCTCAACTGTCTATCTGAGGGGATGACTTCATTCCTCTTATTTTGGATACCTGGCTAGAACGATCCCCCTCACTGCTGCATCACAACACGGAGCTCCTTCTTAACTCTGCTCATAAGGCAATCAGCTTCCTTTGACAACATTGCATTTCCAGTCCAGGCTTTTCTCTTTGATAAAAGCAATTAAAATTATTAATCTGATTAATCACTGTCCAAATGCTAATTTTATCTGATTATAGAGAAAGACAAAGGGTGATGAAATAGCATGCTGGATTTCATGGCAATGGTCTCTCTGTGGTGTGAGTTCAGAATTTTGAGTTTTGTCCAAAAACAAGGCAATGAATGAATTTGCTTCAGAGCTCACTTTCTGTCAAAAGGCCAAGCTGACTTGGGGAAGAGGGTGGAGTTGCCTGTTCAGACAGGATTTTTTTAGTTTTTGCCCTTTACCTCTGGAGCCAGAGGTCTGGCTCTTATCCAGCTGTACAAAAAAGAAGATTATGGTATTTTCTAGGTAATTTTAAAGAGCAAAACCAAAGTGAAGTCAGGTGGCTTGAGATCAGCCCCAAGTTCTTCACATGAAATGTTTCTCATGATTTTGGTTTTTGGTGTAGCGATATTTGAAAAGTGATAGGAAAATATTCTTCAGCTGGCCAATATACTTCATTTACTCACATGAACCATGCTGCTTCTTTGTGAAACGTTTTGTAAAGAATGGCACACACACACACATAAAAATAAAACACTTATCTAAAATACCGAGGTTGTTCTGAAAAAGTCAGTGGGCTAAACTGTATTTCAGAAAACCCTAACACAAATCCAGCTGTAGCAGTGAAAGCTTTATTTGCACATGGAAAGCAGAATTGGATTTCAGGAGCTCATATAATCTGTACAAAACAAAGTAGTCATTCCTTTTTCCCCTGAAATCAAAATGCAAACCTCCCACTGACTGTTCTGAAGCAGAATTACACTGGAGGATCAGGCTCACATGTAATAGTGAAACATTTAAGGAAAATTATCAATATATAAAGCTCAGGACTTCTTCCCTAATGAAAATTTTCTCCCACCTGCTTCATGCAGTCGTCCTTTCTCTGCTATGTGAGAGATTTTTGTTATCAGTAAAAAAAAAAAAAAAAAGAGGAACTGCATTCAAAATCCTACAAGATGGAGTTCTCTTCAATAATAATTAGCCTCAAAATCATTGCTTGCTGACCCATTAAAGCTCTGCAGGCATCCTGGTGGCAGCAGCTACAAATATTAATCTTGACTGTTCAGCAGACGGTGCTGTAACATCAGGCTGTGTCAGCCATCCTGCAATGTCCCCCATGCTCCTGCCTGCGCTTCCTGGCAGCTGGAACTGCAGCAGCAGAGTCACTTGAAAGCCCAGTAATTCACCGAGTCCACAGGCAATGCCGGGCCGGGTACCCTGTGATGAAGCAACATTTTCCATTAAAAACTGAATTTTCAGGGGCCTCATACTGAATGTTCCCATCAGAATCACAGGGGTGGGTAACAACCCCCTGAAACCACAGCTACATTATCCCACTCCCCTCCTCACCTCACAATTTGAGCTAAACTCTTTAACAACTTGAAGCCCGAAGCAGGGTGACCAGTCCTATTGACTCCAACAGGGGTGGGCTCAGGACCTAAGTGCATGCCACTGCCTCTCCTGCATGACGGGAGAGCACTAGCACAGTGGTCCAGCTTCTCCCATAGCATCCCACTCGCTCTCCAGCTCTGCTTCCTGATCCCACCTATGTGGGATACAAACAGGGAGTGACAACTAGAGGTAGAAGACCAAAACCGCCCTTCTTCGGTGTTTCACTCTGTGTTCAGTGTTTCCTCTGACCAGGATTTGGTGATTCTTCCAGCAGTCTAGGAAAACCATACCTTGCTTGTATCTCTCAGCAAGTCCCCCAAGTGCTCCTCTGAAAAAAATCGAGGAATATAGTAATACAAAGGCAGGAGTATGAGCTACAGAAACTGTGAATCGGTTTGCTAGGCAGGGACAATAAGACCTTCTATAGTGTTTTGAGCTTCTTAAAAGAAGAAATTGAGCCGTCTTTAGAAGTAGGTAGAAATTCCAAAAGAAAAGTATAGTATTTCTAAAGAAATGTTGTGACTGGAATGCATAGTTAGTAGCATAGGAAGAAGTGCTGGCTTGCTTAAAGCATGTTTTAAATAAAAGGTGGAAAACTTGATTAACATTTAGCGATGAAGTCAGCAGTCTGAGGAAATACAGAACAAATGGCCAGTACCTGTACAGGCTTCTCCACTGTTGCCATCCACACTGCATCCAGCTTGATGTGGGTGAGTGGAGCAGAAGGTGTTAAACCTCAAGCAGCAGAAACCTGTAGGTACAACTCTTACAAGTGTGGAGTAAGAGGGGCTCTAGACTGGGGATGAAACTGGATGATCTAAAACACAGAAACAAGCATGCACTAGACTGGCCAGTAGGAACTGGGGAGAAAAGTGAGCTGGGGAACGCTGTTCTCCCTGGTGCCTCACTATAACCCAGTGTGCATATCAGCTTCTTCATAAAATCTTTCTTAAGCCTGTTTTGTAGAGTTTTAAGGCCTTACATACCTTCTTAATGTTTGTAAAGTTCACCTGTTGCAAGCAGATATCTTTAATTCATTTAAATTTACATTAGACATCAAGTAATACACATTTATATGAAACTCACTGAAAATAGTTCCTTGGGTAATATGCAGTGATGAAGAGGAATGACATGCTTTCTGCTTTTTTTCTTCAGAAAATAAAAAGGTGTTTTTCCATTGAGTAAGTGGAAAGGCAGAGTAGAAGAGAACAACTGAAGTCTAGCAGCACAGCCTGAATGTGTTGCACGCCTGCAGAGGACTTAAAACAGTTGAGGAGGATTAACCAAATAAGCAGTTTAGCTGTCAGTGTAGCTTCTAGGCTATCTCCACAGACCCTGAAAACTCTGCTGTTTGACTTTCTGACACTCCTAAAAGGTGATGTCTGACTTCCCAAGTTATTTTTTTTTCTCCATGCCATAGTATTAGACATGAAGATCAGTTCTCATTAAAACCGCCTGTGCCAATCATCAAACCTTTTTTCCTTTGTTTCCTTCTTGTGTGCTCACCCATGACGCTTTGCCTTTGAAGGAAACCACAAAAATGTAATCATCGTGTTATCTCCAGACTTGGTCTGCTCTCATAGCCCCTTTCCTTTCGGTCTCACCCTTGTCCCCTCCTCTATCTATAATAATTCCCACATGTTTATGCAAAAATATTGGACTTTCTTTTATTATTGGCAATTAAAGGAGGCAACAGTTTCAGCATCTCTGCAAGAACAATCATTTCTAAAAGTGAACAGTTTTCTGCCTTGACTGTCTGCAATTTTCAGGATGCCAAAAACCAATCAGTGTAGTAATACAGCACTTAAATAAAACAGGGCTGTGAAGAGTGTAGGGATCATTTCCACACTCATTTCTTTCCCCCTGTTGCTACTGAATCAAAAAATGAAGCCTGTTCCCTTGCCCAAAAATGCAGTTTAGACTTTATTCAGTGACCTAATAATCATCTGACAGTGAGATGACATAACATGTACATAGGTCATAGCCCAGTGAAATGTCCGTTGAGCCCCAGAGGCTCATCTGTGATTCAGCACAGAGTCTGACTGCCAGAAGGAATTTAAAGACAGGTACAGGAGCTGTTACGCATGTAACTCAATTTAGGGCACCTCAGTGACATTGGCTAAAGCTAAAGAGCATAAACATCCCCCTTATGCTTTCCCACTGCCATCCTTGAAGGTCTGGCTAGTCCTGGAGAAGGTAGAGCAGACTGCAAATTGTGAGTTGTATAGTGTCAGGGTCTGTGGGATAATGATACCCTTCGGGAAGAATGCACACAGGCTTTGCTGAGCCATCAGGGATGTACCTGTAACTAGTGCCTCTGATTTATGGCATCTTGTAACAGTTCCTGGAACTGCTGTAGCTTTTAAAAGCTAGCATAATCTGAACTAAGTCAAGTCCCACAAGTATAGTATTAAAGTAGGAACTACTTTAATCCTAAATTATCATAACTGTTAGAAAACAGATTTGGGAGAAACGTGGTAGTCCAGAACTGGCAAAATTACCATGGAGATCAATCAGTGTGAGTAAAAACCAGGGCCCTTTTGACTCCATACAAACGGAGAACATAAAGGCTTACAAGAGTAGTAGAACCTTATACACAGCAGAGGACTTACTCCCCGCCACAAGAGGTACGCACAAGTAATCCCAAACAGCTAACAGCTGGTGTCCCAGGAAGGAGACCATTGAAGGAGGAAAGGTCAAGACCAGAGTGTAGCTGATTTGAGGAGTATTTGCCTCAAAATTCCCAGCAGCTTTTAGTTTCTGCTTATACTGTCTGCATCTGTGGGGTTGGCCTGGCTAATTGGCAGGGTCAGAAAGGAAAAGATGAGCATGGATTCAGCAAAGTACTAAGATGTCTCTCTCAGGGTGGAGAAGACTGGGCCTAGCAGCTTGGGTCTATAAAACAGTGAAAGAGCTCAGATCCTAACCTGGGTGGAAGTCCCACAAGCTATGCCCTGTCCCGGTTTCTTTTGCATCCCTCTGGTCAGTGTGACACCATAACTTAAAGACAGCAGAGTTTTGCTTCCCTATGTGTTAACTATGCCAACAGAGATGTCTTTCTTTGACCCATTTTGTAGGTGTTTTGTTTTTTTAATGAATAAAGGCTATTTATATAATATTTGGTCCCACAGGGGACAAATTCATAGAATCATAGAATGGCTTAGGTTGGAAGGGACCTTAAAGATCATCTAGTTCCAGCCCCCTATTCCCTGCTTTGTTCAAGGGCCAGACACAAGAGCAGCCACTGTGCTCAGGACCCCTCTGGCTCTGCTCTTTCCAAGTGCCCCAGAGCCAGAGCTTGAGCCTAAACAAACACATCAGCTTGTTCGGAAAGTTTCTATGCCAAGGACTAATGAATCTGTCATGTTTGCTGCACACCTAGAAAAATCAAATTAGCTTGAGTCAACTTGTAATACCACACAACACTCGTGGCTGTTGTTAATACAGTGTGAGCGAGAAGTACGGGTTTGGCTTATTGTCCTTAGAATGGAAGACAATGGAGTAGAAAGAACGAAGGGGAGACAACGGAGTATGTGGTGTCACCATACATCTGTACTGCTGAAGGTACAGTCTAGGGAAGTACCTTTAGGTGGAGCTGACACCCACAGAAATTGTGCCAACGTGTAAAATACTCCTTTCATGAAACAGGCAAAGCCAATAGCTTTTTCCATGGCTTTTCAGAAGTCAGATGCTAGTTAAAACCTGTGGATATGTATACATTCCTTTATATGGATAATTAGCTACTTTATGTGTGGCGCCTCCTGGATTAAAGAAAATTCTTCTATGCAAATAAGAAGTGGAATAGACTGGTCAAATTTATATGTGGAAAAAAAACCCCTCTTTTATATAAATACATAGTATTTATTTAGGTGAGTTTCTTACTTCGTAGACAAGTGCTAATTCCTAGACAGCTCCCATGTATTTAAAATGTTCAGTCTGCATTGTTCTTTTAAGCAATGTCCGTATACAAACACTGAGGATGAACAATAGATTTTGACAACATGCTTAAATAAATGAAACAAAACCACGTGTCTTGGAATTGGCTTTTTCCACTAAATGCTGAAATCCTGTCCTATTGAAATCAATGGCAAAACTACATTGATTCAGTAGGGCCACATTTTCACCCCAAACTCTCTTTTTTAGTAATAAGTAGATTTGGCTGAAGAAATTTGGCTGAAGATTCTGCTCTAAACTATTTCTTCTGTTCTACTGAATAACAGAGTGGGTTGATATTTAAGAATGAAAGCTCATCAAGTTTAAATTTCAGTTGTTTTATAATAATAGCCATATGTTAGTTATAGATTGTGTAAGTCTGAAGTTTTGGTAATTTAAAACTGCTTTAAAGTGACCTTTACATGGTTCCACATTTCAACATTTTCTAAAAGTGGTTGGTATCGGTCCTTACTCATAAATCCTTACATTAAAAGAATCTGCAGGCCTGGGCCCTTAGTTAACAGGCTTACAGTAAGGAAGTCCTGCAAACATTTATATACATGCTTAACCTTACAAATCGAGTCTTCACAATGAAATCAGCATAACTGCTCTCAGTGGGCAAAATCAGACCAGGATGAAATGTCAGCTTTTAAGAAAGGTCACTCACTCTTACTATTGAAGATGGGATGCTGTGCAAGAGAGACCTCCAGCCTGACCTGATGCAGTTGTTACGTTCTTCTCTAGTCAAACAGAGAGCAAGACAACAAGACATAGTATGGAAAATAATTTTTTTTTTCCACTGGAGGCTAGTCAGGCTGGAAGGGCAGAGATACTGGGGGCACTATGAAGGCTGTAGCTCAGCTCCACGACCATTGCCTGGTATAATTTCTCCCTGTTTTCCCAGCCACACTGCAGTTGATCTTGCCTCTTGGTTGGGCTACTCATGTGGCTGCAATTTCTTATTTCCTTACAGCGCTCCACTCCCTATTCATCTCCATTAATTTGTGTGTCATTCCTTACATGTCCAAGATCTTTCTCAAAAGCCGTATTAATCCTGTTGTCCAAATTCTCTTTCCATCTGACTATTTCCAGTGTTATGGTAAAGGCAATACACACTGCATATCTGCTATGCTTTTCACCTCAAATACCAGCACTCCAAAAGTGTTTTTGTTTTGCTAACAGGGAAACTGAGGCACATCAACTAAAGCTATTAGCCAGCATGTGAACAGCAAGGTACAGACTAGAACCAAATCTCCTGACCCTTCCTTCTAATGCTTTGGTCTTTAGGCATGAATTGGAAAATAAACTGGCAGAACGAAAAAGAGCATTAAAGTGCCACATTCAAAATAAGATCAAAACAAGTTTTGATATGTCAACAAAAAGGAAATGCTGATTGAAATCTGCACTGGATTGATTGATATCTTAACAGTCCTTTTCTGTGGAATTTTCTTATTTCTCCCATGACATTAAATAGTTAAAGTGCTATATGTGCAGTACATTTCCCATTAATAAGAAAAATACCAGCCACCTAGCAGTTGAACAGATTTCCTTTCCCTTTGGTACACTATTGTGTTCAATGCCCGTTTTTCCAGTATTTAGATGGTTGATGAGTTTGAACCTAAATTAGATGTTTTCAGTGAAAATACACAATACAGCAGATGTATGGCCTGCTCTAAATACTATTTCCCAGCTCACAACTGTAAGGATCCACTTTGAAATTTCCTATGAAATACCTCTGCCTCTTCAAAAGCTTAGTCTTCATTTGGCCCTCAGCCTGCAAATGCTTTAGCACAGGCATGTAAGTAATTCCATTAACACGTGTAAGTAACTCCACTGGTACTGATGATACACTAAGCAGATACATATGCGTTTGGAGAACAAGACCTTGTTTAGGTAAGAAAATATGCTTGTAATTCTTTTCCTTTTCTTTTGCAAAACTCCCAGCTTTGGAAAAGGAATAAAAATATTGTATAAGTTTGAGGTAATACGCTCAAGCTCTAATTTCATGCTATTGTCACACAAAACGTTTGCTATTCTTAGGAAATGCGAAAAAAACATTAGGCCAGTTATGAAAATTTGGGACCTGATCCTGTAAATATTCAAAGTGTCTTTCAATAAGTCAAATAGAGGAAAAACTAGCCTATAGAATCAATCCCTTTGTATTTTCAGTGTTTTTTTCAAAAGACAGAGTCATGTAATTAAACCTATGAATACTTTTTGTAACACCTGTGATGAACAGCAGTATTTCAGCATTATTTACAATACGGTACCACAATGACAACACGCCGTGTGAATGCTCACAGGTACAGCGGAACAGAGACAGGCGTGCGCACGCACACCCGTCCACGTGCTTGCAGCCCCAACAGCCAGCGAAGCCCCACGTAGCACAGGAGGACAAAAACCCCAAACTGGCATGGACCCAGCTGTAAATAGAGATTAAACCGACTACTTTATTGCTCTAAATTGATAATATACAAAAGAAAAGCTGTGTAATAATTGCAGTTGCTCCACTTTTCGGAAAAATAATGCACAGCTACTTAATGCATTGTGGCGTTCCCGATAGTGTTTCCTTTGTAAAATGAACGGGGGTGCGTTCTAGAGGGACCTGACCGAGATATCCTATAGATACGACTTGGCCGTTTACAGAGGCACCCTATGGGAATCTTTATTTCTGGCAGAAGTCTTCGTGCGAGGTGGGCAGGGGGCTTGTCCCCGCCGTGCCCCGCTTGCCAGGGAGGCGGCAGGGCCGCCGCAGGCAGCTGGCGGGGGAGGGAGGCGAGACCCTCGGAGAAGTCCCATTGTTTAGATTTCTGTCACAAGCCATGAGAATACGTAATTTCTTTCATCTCTGGAGTTTTCATTATCATTCAAATTTCATTTTCCATTAATTGATCGGGGATTAGCAAAGCTATTATGCAAAAATTAGACACGCCAGATGCGATGAATAATTCATGACGGACAATTACACTCTATTCCTGGTGTACTTCCGAACTTCCCCCCGACTTCCCGCCCGCTGGAGATGCCCGCCTTCGCTGCCGGCCGGGCCGGGCCGGGCCGGGCCCGCCGCCGCGGGGCGAGGGCCGCCGGCGGGAAACCGGGCCCTGAGGTGGCACGCGCGGCCGGGGCCGTGCGGGCTCTGGCCCCGCCCGCCGCTAGGTGGCAGGCGCCGCCCGCGGTGCGCGGAGGGGCGCGGAGGGCGCAGCGCGGCTGCCAGCCGGTCTCACGATCCTTATCGGCTGCCACCGCAAGCGCGGTCGGCTCGGGCGGGCGCGGCGGTGCGTGCGTGCGTGCCTGCCTGCCTGCCGCAACCCCCCTCCCGCCGCCGCCACCGCGGTGCCGGCCGAGAGCGGGAGAGGCCGCGGGCGCTCCCCCCGCCCAGTCACCCGCGCGTCCCACACCCCTCACGCCGGGCATCTCATTTATCCCACCGGACAGTTGTTGCCCCATTAAAGCGCAGTCCCACCCTTCGCGAGGACCTTTCATCTGGGGAAGTTTTATGACACTTTGTAAATGTGCAAAGTTTTTAATTAGACTCGCCAGACAGCCCCAGGCAGCACTAGCGCCACGAAGTCTTCATGCTTCTCTCTGCTTTACAGCACAACAAGCCGCTCTACTCCTTTGAAGACAATGCCGACTATGTCTACGATGTCATGTGGTCGCCAGTGCATCCCGCGCTCTTCGCCTGCGTGGACGGGATGGGGCGCCTGGATCTGTGGAACCTGAATAACGACACCGAGGTGAGGCGGCGCGGCGGCCCGGCGGCGGCCGGTGGCGGGAAGGCGAGGGCGGGCGGGCAGGCGGCGGGGCGCCGGGCGAGACCTTAACCCTGTGAGGGCCGGCAGCACGGCGCTGCCCAGCACCCCCTCGCCCCCCCCCCCCCCCCCCCCCCGCCCGCGCCGGGGGTCCGCGGGGGCGCCGGGCTCCCTCAGGGCACGGGGAACCCGCCCTCGGCCGCCGCCCGCGCCCCGGGGCGCGGCGGGGAGGGCAGGTCCCGCTGCCGGGGGCGCCTGGCCGCCCCCCACCCCCGCCCGCCCTCCTGCCTTCCCGCCTCCCTCCCTCCCTCCTTCCCCCGCGGCGGAGCTGCTGCTCTCGGGTACCTGTCAGGGGTGGGGAGGGCCGGCTCTGGCACCCCCGGCAGAAAGCCAACACAAATAAATAGCCGCGGTGCCGACTCGGGAAAGCGTCTCCCTCCCCTCTCTGTTATTTGAAGGTGCTCTTCTAAACCGCGCCCGTTTTGTAGTTCTTTTATTCCCCCCCACCCCCCAATCCGTTTCTGTCACACCGCGCTCCAGGCAGGCGCTTCGAGCGCCACGTTTCCGATGCCTCTCCCAACCCAGGTGGTCGCACCTCGGCAGCCCAGCCACAACCACCGCAGGCCTGCCAGCCCTCCGCCTGCGGCGAGGGCCGAGGCGCCGGGCAGCCCTTCGCCGGCCTCCCGCCCTCGGGAGCTGCTTCGTGTTTGGGAGGGAGACGTTCACTTAGTTCCCTTCGTATTTATTCCCTCTGCTCCAGATCCTCTGGAGATTGTAACTTGCAAGCCCGGTACCAGTGCCTCCAGCGCGTCAGAAACCCCGCGTGCCCTGCGTCTTCCCTTGCCTCCCGCCTTTCGGAGTGGCTAGCTGCTCCGCTTGAGTTTTTTTTAAGCACAGGCATCTTTCGCACATCTTAATTGTGATTTTATACCCTCACCTTTTTTCTCTTTAAAATTTGCTGTGAAACTTAAAGGCATAAATGCAAATGAAAAATAACAAGTTTTCTTTCCATCGCTATTACCTAAGTAGCTGGGACTGTAGGGGTGGAAATGTCACACCTTTGAATTTCACTGACAAGGAAGGATTAATCAGAGCTTTTTGCAAAGATTGAGAATGATAAATACTGTATTTTTTTTAAAAGTCATATTCTAAACGTGCAGAACACCCCCTTTTCCTCCTATTATTTCAGATTTTAAAAAATGCTGCAAACTTATATTGATACAATTTTTTTCTGGATTTTCCCCAAAAATGGTTTTGAGAAAACCTGCCATATTGCTTGAGGTCAGTCTTAGATGGCCAGCCATCAGTATTCAGCACGAGAATTGAAATATTTTTCCACAGCTGAAGTCTTGTGTATTTTTACTTAGTGCCATGTAAAATTAAGAACATACAGACTGTAAAAAAAAAAATATTAACTGACAGTTTCTTTTTATTCCCAAAAAAGACAAGACCAAAGGGCAAGGGTAGTATTTCCCCCCATACACCCTATCTTTTACTTTTGGTTTTTTTTTTTAACATTAGTTTGATCATTAATACACCTTTCACATAAACATGCTGTACATTTCAGACAGAGTAAAATACGGGCACAGTTTATGGCTTCTAGTGAGTGGTGCTTGCCATAAATAAGCATGGACAGGTAAGAGGAACCAGCACTGGGCACTGCATTGTCAGGGGGAGCAGTGAGGCCTTTTGAAGTGCTCTGAGCAGGAAGCGGCGCAGCCTTTTTAATTAGAGCACATACAGCTGGAGGATATACAGGAGGAGTCTCCTCAGAATTTATTTTGGGAAGGGAGGGACATATCCTTCAGGTGTTCTCATTAATGCAGGCTTAAACACAGAGCATAAACCCCAGCATTATAAGAAGAAAAAAAAAAATAACCCTTTCCCCCCAAATACCAGGGCTGAAATCCTGCTCTGCTTGAAATCAACTGATGTTTTGCCATTTCACTCAATGAGACCAAATTTCTTTCCAAAAAATTAGTATGGACCGCTTGATCCCATTCCCATCAATAATAAGGCTGTACATAGAAAACTGCTGATACATTTTCAGTGTGTTTACATATAAATATATAGGAACATCAGGAAAAAAAAAAAAATCAAGCTTGATCCTGCTTTTCTTCTGCATTCAAGGCCTCCCCTGATTTCACAACTGATTTCCTTTCTGAGAGGTCAAAATCAGCTCTCATGTAAGGATCAGACTGGAACTATTTCTGTGGTATCTGAGCTTTGTATTTTTATAAGAATCAAATTTGGGTCTCTGGAGGCAGAAACACCATTTGGTTTCCTTACTGAGCAATGATGAAACAAATTTTAAAATCCGTATAAATGATAAACCACCAGATTCTGAATAGGTGTGAGATTTTGTTATATGGGAGAAGCAGCAAAAGTACCACTGAAAGAGGGAACTGTAAGCAGCTCTTCTAAACTTCGTAACTGAAAGTGATCGCTGTTTGCTTTTATCCTCTATGGGGTAGGTCATAATTAGTTTATAATTTTCAAGACTTCTGTAATTGATTGTGCCGTTTAAGTTTGCACTGCTGTTTGCTAAGAAAAGTCTTGTCAGCACTTCTGTCTTTGTAATAAGAAATCTTGAAACACCTATTTTTTAGATGTCAGATATGTGATGTCAAAGTATTTGTGAAGACAGTAGAAAATGACAGGTATATCAATGTGTTTTTAACTGCTAGCTATTGATAAAAATCTCTGTGTAAGAATTAGATATGATTGTTTTTAATGAGACCTGGTTTTGTTTAATTTGGGAAATAAGCCACATTATTATTTAGGTATTATTTTGTAAACCAATTAAGAAAATACCTTGGTTTAGTTACACTATGCTACCTTAAAATTTTTGAACTGCAACAGTTTCCACTAGTGTTACTCCCCATATTTATTAAAAACATTTCTCCTGAGAGCTAGATGCTTTCTGATCAAAATAACAAAAATCATTTGACTGTCCCACAGATTTAATCTATCTAATTATTCTCACAATCTCATTGTAAATTAACAAGGGTATTTGTGTGCTTCATGTTGATCTGTGGATACCAGAAATTGTTTTTGTACGAGCAAGGAAAGTCATCATGTTTTATTTTATATTTGATAAATGAATATAAAAAACCTTAATAAGCAAAACATCCTTACCCACTCCTTCATTTTTTTGCAAAATGAGTATTATTTTTATGGATCAGTATAGTGAGGTTTGCAGATAGTTTCAGTATACCAAATGCCAATTTCTTACCTATGTGTCTGTAACATTTCTTTTTTGATCAAGATTGGAGAAGGTCTCTAGGTTATTGATGAGTCTTGCTTGGCTATGAACTGGTACTAAACTGACGTAACAAAATTGCTTATTTCTGCTGTTATATCCCGTTCAAATGTTTGTTGGGTCTTTTTGCATGCCGTACCTTAGCTTTGGAAGTGTGAAGATGGTGTCTGTTTCTAGAAAGAGATAACAGACATATTTGCAAGCAAATTTTGACACTACGTAAGCTATAAAAGTAAAAAAAATAAAAGGTATATTCTTATCATGCAGGTTTTTCTGACTGCATCTTTCTTCATCTGTCACCTGTTAAAATCTCATTTCGAAATTGTTAAAAATCTGACAAGGACCAACTTTGGAGAATTTACAAAGTATTTCAAATGTGATTTTAAAAACATAATGCTGCCATTATAAAATAAACTCTTATCTTTGAAATCTAAAATAGGCATGTGTAATTTAACCTATCACTACTGAGAGCAGACAAATCTATTTTAAGATACTACGGTTTGACTATATTTCTCCCCCTATAACTGGAGAAAAGCTTTCTCTTTAGATTTTTAAAGACTGTTTCATTATTGCTTTTTATTTTGTTAGATAGCTTTGTGAAGTAGTAACAGGATTTTACAAAACTGTCGGGTTTTGAAAAAAAGCATGGGTTGTGTCTTGTGTCTGCAGTGTGCATGCTGCTTATTTTTATGTGGAACACTGAAAGAATGCTGTACTAACAAAAAAACCCCAGCTCTAGAGTTATGTATTTCAGCCTTCTGAAAGATTTTGTGAAAATTCAGTGCCTTAAATACACACTGTGTATATTTGTATATGAAACAAATATCTTTGATCTCCAGTTTTCTGAGAAACATAGCTGGTTAGTGGATTAGTCCTCTAAAATGTGGCATTTAGTTGTTGTTTGAAGAAACCCATTTCCAAATGTTATGAAATTAATTTTCACTGGAATTAAAATAGCTTTTTTTTCTTTTTTTTTTTTTTTAAGAAATCGATGATCGCAGGAGTAAAACTTGCTCCTTCTCTACTGTGATTTTATCGTGGATCAATGACCCCACGTCAGGTTTAGGCCACTGACTCTTGCCCACGAAGCAGTAATAGACTTGGGAGGAGGAGTTAAGAGTGTGCCAGCTTTTTTGGGCAATACTGCCTTGGACAGGACCTGGATCTTGCACAATGGGGAGATGAGTCCAGTAGCTTATTTGCATTTGAATGGCTTCTTAAAGTGGGGGAAGGATGGTATCTGCTTTCTGATTGCTATCCAATTATTTATCCTATTATTTCTACATCGTTCTGCAAACAAAATCCTGTTGTATTTCACATGTGGGGCTCAGGACGCTACAGTGAAGCCCTTTGCGGAGATGACGCTTTAGCGTGGCAGGCTTGTTGTGCTCCAGGTGCCAGTTTGGTTTTGCAGCCTTGTGTCAGGGTCAGTGAGGAGGAGGAGGAGGAGGAGGAGCAGGGAGTCTCCAGGGGGAGAGGGGCAAGGCAGGCAGCCCTGCTTCCCAGTCCTTGTCCTGCTGCTGGCGTGGCTGCACATGCGCTGCGGCTGTAACGAGAGTCTCAGGAAGTCTGCAAAGGTTCAGCTTCCTACCACCACTCATCTTCTGTGACACAATGAAGGCGTTAGAGCTGAGGAGGAGATTGACATGGGAACTATATCATGTTTGTTTTAAAATAATTTTTCTCCTGGATCAACTACAATATAAAACTACAGCCAGAGAACCGAGATGAAGTCAGCAAAACACTGGTTTTGTTAATCTTGCCAGTTTGTCAATGTTCAGACTAGGCTTTAATACCACCTTCAAGCTGCTTTCTTCCTGTTTCTGCTGCATTGTGCTGACAATGAGGACAGAAGGAGTACCTGTCACTCCTCCAGAGGTAGCCTGGACTCTGATTCCTGCCCAACTATGTTTTCTTGCCTGGACTGCTCTCCCATTCTGTGTCCATTTATAGATCCCGCAACACCCCCTTGTCCCCATCTCGCCGTGTGACCGTGACTTGTTCCCACAGATGGATCTAGTGGAGGAGCTGCTTTTGCAGCTGTCCTGTTCCATTTGCCCTGACCTAAAAAGCATTAAAGCTAAAAAGCCTTGTTTGGAAGACCGTCATGCCAAGCTGCAGGCTCCTTGCTCAGGCAGGTTCTCCTATTAAAGGCAGCTGGGTGGAGCATTAGCAGGGTTGCAGGTTACTGTCATTTGTCTTGTGAGGTGACCTACATCAACTGCATGATCTACCTATCTGGGGCAAACACCCACACAGTTCCTTCCTCCTGCAGCATCTTTTGATGCCCTCATTCCAGCATAGATTACAAATACTTCTCCTAAGATCGTGTTCATTGCTTTATTCATCCCACGCAGTAACCAGAATCTTTATGTAGTTTTGTGGATCACCTGTTAAATTGGTTGACTTGGGGTGGGGAGAGGGATTGGAAATTAGACAGCATCCAGGTGTATTTAAAGCAGAAGCCGTCTCCTGGGGATGTAGAAGAGAATTGTGGGAATATATTGTAGGAGTTTGTAAATGTCAGCTCAGCTGTTCTCACTTCTGATGTGCCCTCGCTCTGAAGTGATTAGCTCAGGACTTTTCTGACGTAATACTTAAGTTTTGACCTCTGTATCTAGCCGCAGAGGTGTGTATGGACTTAAAGGATATGTCAGCATGAATATTGGGATGTATCTGCCGACTGTCAGGTTATCTGGGCCCGAGTCAGAGGCCAGAAGCCAGGACAGGACTGAAGCCAAGTCCTACCCTCATTTGGTTCTTGGTCATAAGTCAGGGACTTTTGAGAAAGAAGCAGATGTGATTTCACATGTCTCCAAGGTTAAGGGGAAAAAACACTTTTATTTACTGCCCTTTACTGTAGAAAAGTCTTCCTTGCTCGTTCCAAGCAATCTCTTGCTCTTTCCTCTTTTTAGCACATGTGATTGAGGAAACAATGAACCCTTTTTTTTCTCCCCCTGACAAGGATTGTATGTTACTTCCAGCAACGTCAAGGGACTTGTGACTCATCCAGCTAAGCAGGACATCCAAAACTGACCCCCAGGTTTGCAGGCAATGTGATTTTATTGTCCTTTCTGTTGCTATTGTTTCAACAGGTTCCCACAGCCAGTGTCACTATAGAAGGAGCTTCTGCCCTCAACCGTGTCCGCTGGGCCCAGGCTGGGAAGGAGGTAGCAGTTGGTGATTCAGAAGGCCGCATATGGATCTATGACGTTGGAGAGGTATTATTATTGTTTCAGGGGTTTTTTAAAGCTCAGCTCCTGGAGAACGCCACATCCAAGTTTGATAAAAGCTCGCGTATCATAACACATGAGTAGGGCACCTCCAAAGAATAAGCCAGATTTCTTCAGTGGAGTCCCCATTGATTTTGGGTTGCCAACAGTGTGTTAGTCATAAAGCTACCTTGCAAGAGAGTTAACTAGGTAAAGTCTCATGAGAGAAGTCTCTCTTGAAAGTTTTCATAAAAGTTTTATAAAACTTCTTTTCAATGTTTCTATGGGTACAGTTGGCAAACGTTACAAAGGAACAAAAAGAGGAAAATAGAGGTGCAAAAAGCAGCTGTGTTGTTCTGAAGTTGATCCTGAAGGGTTCACCTTTTATACTCCAGTATCTCTTATTACATTACTGGCTTGATGCTGTAGATTTTTCTCAGCTGACATGTACAGAATACATCTGCTTTTTTAATAGTGAATAATGCTGAATATGTCTGAATATGTGCAAGAGTACTAACAGGAGGAAATGAGAGGTGTCATTGTGGAGGATGGTAGGTGCATGCGTGATAAAGAGTAGGTAGGTGCTGAGAAATAGCAGGATGCGTGTTCTGTGTCTAAGGCTGCTCTCAATTCACCCTGCCACATCTCATAAAAAACATCTAAACTGCAGTGTATTTGGCACTGATGGAATCTACCTCTTTATTGATGCATACGGTATAAAGTGTTCTGTCGGTGTTACAATCCCTTGGAACAGTTAAGGGTGAATCTGAGCAATCAGCTTTTATGTAGAGAATTTGTTTTCCATCATTATCTGTGATAGAATACTGAGATATCCATCTCTACACAGTAGGGAAACATAGAATACATACAGAATTATCTGTAACTCTCATAAAGTGATTTTGTGGCCCATAGCAAAATTGCTTGTGCATGACTCATATTTTTGGATTGCATTCACTTGTGCAGGAGTTGCCTTTCCTCACAAATGTTTGCTGAAACTTCTGGCCGTATTGTTAGCATAATTTCTAAATTGTCTAAGGTTACTGTGTTCAGATTTCCACTATGACACTGGCAGGTCAGGCTGTTTTTATTTATTTTTCTTTTTTGCATGACTGTTCTGAAGAGGTGGTTTTTCTGTCTTCCAAGTGATACGACAGGCTATGGAAATGTCTTTGATGACAGCGCAGTCTGATCTTGTCTGGGAGTCTAGACGGGCTGTAGAAATGTCTCTTTTTGCATATCATACACCAAATCATTCATAGGATTGTTTATCCCTGCAAGCTCACCCAGGAGAAAATAGATTTAGTGTTCTATGCAGAAGAAATAATATTTAAGGTTTTGGCCTTTCCTCTGTATAATCAGACTTCAACTTGTAAAATGAGTCACAGTGATACACTCAGATCAAAAAGAAAGACAGGCTTCCATTACTTGAAAAGGAAAAAGGAAGGAGTCATTCAACAGTATTTATTTGTGTGAGTCCAGATCAGCGTTACATAAAGTGTTCTGCTTTACGGATGTTGCATGGCTGTGCCCATGCAGAGCCCCAGCATCTCCAGCTCAGCTCCATATACACTTACGCAGACAGATGGATGCCCATGCACGTGGCTGCTGACAGGTCGTGGGCCATTGCCACCCCTTCTCCTCCTCCATAACGAATGAAGGAGCTCATTAATTTGTTGCCCGGTTCATTTTGGCAGTATCAGTCTCTGCAGCAATTCCTGTACCAAATTTAGGAGAGGTGGGCTGGACTGCAACAGCTTTAGATACTACCAGGACTGCTGTGTTGTTAGTGGCTTTTTCTGGTTTAAAAAAAAGAAGGGTGCTCATATATTCTCCAGCACAACTCTTCTCACTAGAAAGCCTCAAGTGAGATGCAGAAAGACTTTGCAGCTCAAGAGCCTGGAACCGAGGGCTTGTACAGTGAGTAACAGCCTCTTCAGTCATTAACCCTCTGTGCCAGTCCATAAAGAGCTCTCAGATGAGTTATTCTGTGCTTAGTTGTCCTCAGGCGTGACACACAGGGGATTTACAGCATACACATGCACTTTTGGAAGTGTCTGGCAAAAATACGGCAGCCTTTAAGGCACTCTCTTTACTTCAGTGTACAGACGCCAGCCGTTCCTTGGCTCAGCTGGGGTCCTCCTTTGACTGTCCTTTTTGACGGGGTTGGATTGTGGGATATGATGGGGCTGGTCTGACAGTTTCAAAGGGACAGTCCATTTCCCCCTGCCAGCCAGCCATCCCCACCCATATCCCTCGCTGCCCAGTTTCTGTGCCAGTAGCAGTGCTTGTCACCACCCACGCTGATCAGCAGAGAAGTATTGATCTATTGTTTTGTTTTGTTTTCCTTGGGATATTTTTCTCCATGAACTGACACAGTGTGAGAGTAGGTGAGTGAGCCTGCGGCTGGGTGCAAGGAACAGGGAGCGGGCAGCACCTAGCTTTCCTATTTGACGCAGCAGCATTGCAAAGCCTGCCACGAAGCTGTGACAGTTGGCCTTTCAGCAATAGCACTCTACCAGTCTCCTACAGCATGAACTTTTGAAAAGGCCTTGTCACTGGAAGAACTCATCCCTGTCTGACTGATAATTCAGTAACATCCACTTATTTGAAGGTGCTCTCTGATTTGGGAAGATGGATGTGATTACTCACATTAGAAAGTCAGCAGGCCACTTTACAAAGACCCTAAATACACTCACCAAAAACATTAATGCTGCACTTATACTGCACCCTTTTTAAAACCTTTCTCATGACTCTTCCAAATATCACATTAGATCAGCTGTAAATTCGTAAAATGTTGGTTCCGTCAGAAAAAATTGTGATTATATTTGTACTATAATAAAGCACAGTGTCTTTGAATTTCACATTACTATATAAGCAATTTTTCTTACCTGTTTGAACAGACAGAATTGACTCTCTGAATTTTGATCAGAGCAGAAAACATCAGGATATCAAATTATTAAAGAAGAAATTTAAGTGACAGGAATCTTTACTTTGGTAGATTCATCGCAGTTTTAAGGAACTATTCTAGAGAACATTAAAGTTTACTGCTGGTAATAACCCGTATGGTGTAAGGAGAAAACATTAGATGGCCAAAGTGGAAACCTAAGACACGAGGCCTAACCTTGCATCCTTTGTGAAGGCAAGGAGTGTGAGATCAGGGCTGTTTTGCTTCTGTAAGAATTTAGGATTTGGCCCTTTTTGATATGTTATCCAGTTATAGTGTTTATGACTCAAAAAATGTCAGAAACATGGAGAACGTGTCAGGGTCCATGACCAGGGAGTTAAAACTAATGCTGACATTTTCAGTTAAGTTATATAATGTTATCTCCTTAGAGTATGTACTTTTAGTTGTTTGATTTTGGCATCGTGTCTGAAAATAACTGAACACATTTATTTTCACAGTGAGGGGTCTATTTTCTCCTCAATGCGTGTGCTTTATGCCCATTAGCATTAATGGGAGATATACACACACTTCCAGGGGAGAGGAGACTTAAATAGTCCATACAGATGTGCTCTTGTGGATCAGTAACCACTGATTTAAAGAATGTGAATTATAAAATGAAATAAAAACCCAAACAAACACACAAAAATCTGATTGTTTCAGTGTGGTGGGATCTTAAACCTAGATAACTTAACCAGAGAATATAACCAGAGAATATAACTATATAAATACACTTTACTCTCTGTAAGATTTAAATATTCAGACCTTTGCTGGTCTAGTAGTTGAGATATCATTACTGTGATGGTATGTGTAACATATTTTAACTTCTGTGGTCGTATGGCTTGTTTACTGGCCGGCAAGTTTTCGTATGTTAGAAGTTGATTTTAACAGAACATGGACCACTGACTACAGATTTATTCACATGTCCAGATGATTGATAGTTAGCCCTAACTGCATGTCTCTTTTGTAGATATATTTTCTAGAAAGCTTGCTCCCATTGTGCATGCTTCAGTGATGTTACACAGTTGCCGCTGTCATAAATATTCTCTAACAACCACGTTTGTTGCTTACCTGGCTTATTGAGAATGCTCTTTGCACCTTTGGTTGTGAAAGAAGCAGCTTCTCATCCACCTTCCATTATTTCTTTTTTTTTTTTCTCCATTAATCTCTTCCAGGTCATATTCTGCTTGCACTGTACATAAATAGAAACTGTAAATCAATGATTTATTATTTGATTGTAATAAAATATAAAGTAAGTTTGCAGCACAGGATTGGAGAGCTTGAAACTGTAATCACAAGGAGCTTATTACTGTACATTATTTTTTTAAAGTAGTTTAAGGGGTGACTAGTATGACAGGTGGAACTGGAGAAAAGTAAGAAAAGGTCTTTCCCTAGACCATCCAGGAAAGCTGGCTGTGCCAAAGGAAGCAGCTATTTGGGATTCTTTACACAGTTACTACCCATGTCCTCATTTCCTTGCAGTGAAATCAGAATCACATTGATGTTTATGTGACTTTGTTAGGTTTCAGAGTTAATCTCTCCTTAAGCCCTTTTAGGGTTGCTGCATTATGTTGTTCATGTACTTCCCCATTTGCTCCTTGATGGGTGTTAATCTCATATCTCATTTTCAAGTACGTGACCGATGAGGGAGAAGCTGGCAACTGCCTGAAATATGTGGATGAAGTGGTACAGTAAGGAATATCCCACTGGTGCCTATAAAATCATTTCCTTTGATTTCAGCAGTCTGTAACAGCTGGTCAGAGATTCTTAGACAGAGAGAAATGCGTATTTGTGACCAACTCTCACATTTCAGCATGGCTACTGAGTCACTTCTTTTTCTGGGCAGAGTGGGGAAGGGTTGGTACTTTGTATTCCTATCTTGAGATCCCTGTGGTTCACTGTAGATTTCATATGGAAAACAACATTTCTTTCAGGTAGTTAAAAACTGCTGTAGCCCAGAGAGAGAAATATGAAACTAGGTTTTGTGTCATGTAGTTATCCAGGTAGATTTTCCAGTAGGCTTACTTTTGCTGTCATAAAGCTCCTGTAGAGCATATATTGAGTTAGGAAATGGTTTTGCCACAAAAGCAGAGTTGAGACTCACCGTAAAATATTTTATTTTAAAAATCTGTGTTGAGTTACAAGTATTCTTGGAACACAGATAAATGGCTCGCACACATATCATGAAGGCAAATTTGAGCAATAATAAGGGGTTGTGCTTACAACCAAGTTTTATTCAGAAGCATTCAGAGACCAGGTAAGATACAGTAGTTACAACAACACACACAATCCAGGCATAAAGGGTAATTAAATGGATTGTGAAGCTGTGCCTGAATTTCACCATTGATATTTTTGCTAGGGAGGTTGGAACACTGGCCTCGGAGAATTTTGAAAACATGTTTTAACAAAGCAGAATCTCTTAAGAGTTGTTGGAAAATGTAGAGAGGTAAGGTTCTGATTTGCTTCCACTCCGCCCCCAGTTTTATAATGTTCAGTCTTGAGAGACTTTTAAAACTGGAAGCTCTGAGAGATGCCAAAAAGAAAAAAAAAAAAAGAGAAAGACAGCATACTAGGAACTCCAGCTTTTTACTTGAATAATATCTGAAATACTGAACAGAACAAGCTCTTCGTCCCTCATCATTTGAATTTTGACGACATAGCCAGTATTCACAAAGGGATTTTTGAAGTAGGTTAAATAAGAACTCCCTAATGAAAAAAATGCACTAGTTTGAAATCAGTCAATTTAATTACTGTGTTTTATGAAGGCCATTACCCATTGCTGATTACTAGGGTGATAAAATCTTTAAGCTTTGGTAGCCTCCATAGGGGGTGAGCCGATCTAAGTAGAGCAAAGTCCAGTCATTATCACCCTAAATACTTGTGTTTCTCATTACAATATTCATTACTTTAGGTTACTGTGAATGCTTTGAGGTCTTTATGTAAGCGCTGGTTTATTCTCCTGTAGAAAAACAATGTTGTTATGTTGATAAGTTAAAACCAAGCATTTATATACTTTCATAGTTTAAAACAAGGCTTGGCTACATCCATACATAGAAATGCATATATTTATGCCTGTGAGTGCCCCTATACACTCCTAGTCACGGCTCTGTGCTTGTTGGTACAGTCGTGCTAGTCTGATAAGAAATGGAAAAGGATATGAGTTACCCTTGTTCTTTCAGTAAGTTTTGGTACTTAAATAAGCTGGAATGGAGGCTTACGTTCCTAATAACAATCTTTATTAGGGAAGTACTTTTCAAAAGGGAAAACTGAGCCATGATCCAACTTACCTGACTTATCCAAGGCTGGTTGCTGAGGGTTGGAGCTGTTTATCTCCAGTGCCAGGCTAGGGCCTTGCACTTCCCTTTCCCTGCCACCTCTTGCACATCATGCAGCATCGCTGCCTCTCCGCCCTTCTCAGTCACCTTCGCTGTGGCCCTCTGACTTACAGAGCAGCTTCGTAAAACTGATGTTATTTAAAAGATGACCGCAAAATCATTTCACCTCTTGTTTACAAATGTGTGTTTTTCAAAAGAGCGCTTGAAACATAGGGAGGGATGTGAATCTGGGCTACTGGGAGAGGAGAGCAGCCTGTAGAAAGAGGCTGAAGAACTCGGTGTGACTAGCCAAGGAAGCCTGAGCCTGGTGGCAATATAGGTGATTCAGGTACTTACAGAGGTAGGAGTGCTTGGTGCCGGAGAGGACTAGTGAAGCTGAGGACACACTCCCACCAGCGCATGTGGCTGCAAGCTGGCCATGTATTCAAGTCAAAAATTAGAAGAATGTTTTTGACTGTCAGAAGGCTGAAGTTCCAGAGCGGGTAGGGATAGTGGGACAAGCAGCCTCTCAAAGTGGAACCAGTCAAGGGGTCTTTGTGATGTGCTTGTGTGTGGTACAGCAGTGGGTCCCACCTGGCATATAGGGTCGCTCTGCTGCCTGTGCCGTGATGTATGCTTGTTCGTGGTAATGGCAGACTTTCTTCTGTTTTGCTGTATATATAAATGAACATGAAATTCCACTTTCATTTTACTGCCGGAATATTACTTGTTAAAACTAAAGGAGGAAGTACGAGATTTAACAGAGATATCCTTTCTCTCATTTGTTGATTAGACAGTGGAATTAAATGGCCATTAGTGAAAACAGACAGAAAGGGAGGATGGGGGGTTAAATAGTCATGCTAAAAATTCAGTTGATTCTTTATCCTTACCTTCCAGTTGCTTATGATGAGATACTTCAGTAGTTCTCTAGAGATAGCTTACTAGATCCTTGGCGAATTTCATGGGTTAAAAAGACATGAGTTTCCAATATGATATGAATATCTTTTATAAGAATTCCTCAACTCCTCATCATATGAAATAAAAAGCTTAAGAAAACCAGTCAACCAACCAACAAAAATCTGGCTCCAGTCCTTTTTATTCATTTGCACACTACTTTTAAAGCCGACGTATGTTTCCTTTTCCCTTGCAAAGGCCCAGATCCTCCCCCTGCAGAGAGGATCAGAGAGAACAAGCCACATGTGACAGGAGTTAATCATGTAGCTTAATGCACTATTAGAAGGCACTCAGATAACTAAGTGATGAGAGCGGCAGAAGAGAAGCCATAAGAGATCATTCCCTTTCTGCACGGTAAAGCCTGCAGGAGGGGGAGAAGGAAGAGCTGTATGTGACAATATTCCTGATGGTATTTTCCTGCTGAGCTGGGAAAAACTGTAAAGGGCAAGAGAGAAAAGAGAAAAGCAGGCTCCAGATAGGACATATCAGTCCGTCCACTGTATGTTTGATGCATCGGCACTACTGGTGGCTTCACTACTAGCTCCTCAGTTACTGCTTCTCCTGAAAAACTTTCAAGAGACTTAGTGGAAAAGATAATCTGGGTCCAGGTTTTCCATGGTAGTTGTAGGTAAGGCAGTGGAAACTGAGGCAGTGCTTTAGCTGGTCTGCCCTGTCCTGACCCTGCATTCTGGAACACCGGTGGGGGACTGAGCTGCAGTCAGTGCCTGTTAATAGTATCACATAGTATGTATTTTAAATATCTAGTTAGTCTGCTAGGCGATATTTTCTCTGAAAGATTTTACCCTCTTTCTGATGTAAAAAGAGGTGTTACTAGAAAATGTTCATAGCTTTAAGTAACAGAGACTATGAATGGGGTGAAGTACCAAATTCAGAATTTACTTTAAGCTCAATTTGTGTGTAGCAATTTGCAAATTTCATTGAAATTCGTGTGTTATCATTGTGGTATTAAAACACTTCTGAAACAAGAGCTGCTTGATCTAATTAATTTTCTTCGTGATGTTTCTGTGGTTGCAACCTGTCATATCTAGTAGGAGTTTTCATTTTGAGAATCCTTAACTACGTTTTCAATCTTTTTTCATGGTTTGCAAAATGGTCTGTATTTTGAACATGAAAAAATATTTAATTCATGACTTGGAAAGTAATGGTTAAACCTAAAATATCAACTGAGGATAACTCTGGGCCTATTTGGTGGCTAAAATTCCATATTCAGAGTTTAATTTAAATGTGAAATGTATCCTCCAGTGCCTAGAGTAGATGGAAAAGTCTATGTCTGAAAAGAGAAAAAAAATCCAACAAAACAAAAACCTCTGTTATTTCATGGATAAACTTTTGCAGATTATAGAATGTGTACAAAATCTCAGGGAAGACAGCAACTCTCCTGCAAACCAAAATCTTTGAGCAGTGCATAATCTACTTCTGCGAGAGTCTGTTTGCCAACTGGGAGTCAAAAAGCCGTGGCAAAAGTCCTTCACAGTTCCTGTTCTGCCAGATTTCCTGGCATGAGTCATGGTGTGGACATGGCCGACTTGGTTTGGAAAGGAAGCAAGCTGGGCTGAGGACACCATGATTTATTTCTTCCCTGAGGCAGTAGTCCTTCACTCAGCTGAACTTCAGGGAGGCACCTTTGCCAGTGTAGCTACCCCACAGACTGAAGCTCTAGTATTTCAAGTAAAAATGATGGGACAGTTCTTCCAATCAATGCAGTTGTCAGTAAAAAAAGTAGATATTGGAAAGAACAATAGGTTGAAGGCTCCTTACCTTCTAGTTTTGATCCATTTAGTATTTTTAGGCTTTCTAGTGCAATGATGAGAACTGATAACGTAATTTGGTAGAGCAGGAATTCTTCTGATCCCTTAGTTCCAAGCATTAGGAGTTTTCAATGACTTTGAGAAATGGAAATCAAAGCAGGACTCCGATCCCCATGGGAGACAAATGGCAGGCAGCGTGTCTCACTGTTTTTCTTAATCGACCTGTAAATTGATGACATTACAGATGTGGTGGGAAGGTAGGAACTGTGCTCCTTAGAGCACCACCTCTTCTGAAGCAAATTGGTTAGCTTTTCTGAAGCATGGCAGATGTTTTTTCTGCTCCCATAGCTGATTAATTATATTAAATCTCTTTTGTTTCCAAGGACTTAAACAGGCCAATAGTCTCTGCTGTTGCAGGTACCGCTGTAGGAGATCCATAGGAGAGGATTCCCTCAACGTGACTGGTGAAAGTACTCTGGTGTGCTTAAGAACAGGCTGTAAGCTTGTAGCTTAACGGTTGTATTTTAAAAATAAGAGGTGATCTAAGGAAACAAAAGTAATCTAAATTTCAACTTTTAGTCATCTCTTTCAAGATGACTAGTGATTACTCAGTATTTTAACCCTCTATAGCTGATATCGAGTGCAGCATTTTGATACATTAATTGAGGGATTCACAATCTGTTTGATAGCTTGGACATCATTCTTCCTGGTTAATTCAGGAGAGCCTGGGCCAACTCTGATATTATAGGTGGAACTGTAGCATTGTCTACAGTTGAAAATACTTTCCACTTCCTTGTTTTCTTTTTCATATGCCCTATTAAGTTTTAATCCTTCAGGCTGAAGTTTCCCATAATTGGTGTTTGCTTCCAGCACAGGTTTTGTTGTTTCTTGCTTTTTTAAAAAAAAAAAAAAAAAAGATTAAAGACAGTATCATAATGCAAAATAAATAACATGTTCAAATTGAAGGAGTTAGCCTTAACTCTGACATTTCCTATCTTTGAAATGTTACAGTCTGCAGTCTTAATGTTCTGTTAACATGCGTTTGTGCGTCATGTATGTATAATTTATGGACTACCTTTTAGTCTGTTCTCCTGTTAGACTGGCATCAAGATGAGTGCTGCAGACAAAGACGACTAAGTTTAGGAAAGAATGAATGGGCATTTAAATGCTTGAGTTCCTATGTAGGCCCTTTATACAGTGTATCTTTGCACATTACATATAAATTATTTTAATAACACCATTGTTTGCTTGGTATTCAAAACATAATTTACCATCAACTATGTAACAATTCAGCAGCTACTGTTCTCCTTAGGAGAAATAGTCAAAGTTTGCTGAAAATGGATTCAGTTTCTGTTTGAGATTAAGCTTTTCTTTGTCATATAAGCTAATATTTTGTCTTCTTTTTACTATGGCAGCACTAGTTAAATCAGACCCTGCTGGTGAATTGCAAAGAAATAAATCACAACAGACATTAATCTAGATGAGGGCTAAGTAATTAACTTCATAGAAGGGTGGTGTATACTGTGTCTGTGACACTAGATTGACTGCTGTGCATAGAATAAATGCAGTATTTAGGCTGCCTATGGTATTCCACCCCTTCAATTAAGTAAACAAATATATATAGAGCTACTCTGGAGTGTATCCTTTGTGGTCGAAACACTGTATCTTATTAAAATCATCTGCATGCAGTATGTGGGGTTTGAGTTCCTGCCAGTGGTTTCATCCATTGTTAACAGTGATGCTCGGCTCTCCCAAGAGTTAAATACAGTGGTACTATAGTTATGTGAAAAGGGTGCTCTTGGTTACTTTGGTGGCCATTTCGTTGCATATTACCTCCCACTTTGTTTCCATCCATGTGTGTGGCATAGGGTGTTGCCTGGAAAAATATAGGCTTTTTCAGGAAAAAAAAAAAAATCCATATAGGTTGAGAAAAATATCAAAGGCAGTCTGTAATTGATTCTGGGGGGCAAGACCAGGGCCAGAATAGGTGCCTGCCTGCTTGCTCTATGTGCGCATATCAAGATATTTAATATTTATATTTACATATCTGTTTTCACTTTAGTGATAGTGACAAAGCAGCTGTTGAACTCTGGAAGATAGGATCAGTTGCTTAAAGCGGAACTATAATTCTTATTTTGCATTTGTAAGTATTACAATCCTCATTCTGCAGTTCTCTCTTTTATCTGGAAAATTAGACCAATCGTCTGTTCTACTTTTTAGAAAACATCAAGCTGAAGTAGTTATATTTTATCATTGTTAAAAATATTTTTACCTACAATTTCATAATCTGTTACACAAAATATTTGCAGCAGATTTCTTTTCAGTATAGCACTTAATTTTAGAGGGTGATATGGACAATATAGGTTGACAAAAATTCTGCTTAGAAAAAATAGCTGAAATTATATTTGCCCGAAGCTACATTTATTTGATGATGCTATTAAATTGAAAGAGTATAAAAATGGTGATAAACCACATACACAAATAACTTGGTGTGAAGTCAGAGATTTTAGTCATTAGTTTACCAGACTTGCTGTTTTCCACAAACTGAAATTAATCTGAATATTTTCTAAGCTTTAATTAGCTGTCTCTTCAAAGAGTGTTTAACTTGCCCTTCTCAAAAGTTATAATAGCAACAGATTATTTTAGAGATGAGAGGAACATTAATTTTCATATTATTATTTTCCCTGCTGGATATGAGATTTTTTTGCAAATACGGCTGTGTTGAAGTGGAGACAAGTAAACATAAAATAAGATCAGCCTTTCCCTCCAAACAGCAACAAACCCAAATGCAACTAATAAAAGATGCATGTTAATAAGAATGTTGCTGATCTCTAGGTGACTGGCTATAGAAACCCATCAACATAGATCAGAACAAGGTTTTCTATATAGAAGACTAAGAAAGCATGTTGGTTCTATGAAATGTGTTTGAACGGGTCACAGGTTTTTGAGTTGGGAACTGCTGTCACCCTTGGAGTGTATCTTGGACCACCATGCAGGCTTGTCTGCAAACGTCTAATTGAAAACAGTGTGTGGCAATACAGTTGTGCAGGCCGGCTGCAGACCACATATTTTGGCAGATCGTTCCAAGTTGTGGTGTAACGGTTCGTTTTCAGATTCTCCTTTTACACCTGTGTCCACGGGACGTGTGTGTTAGTAGCGACTGCAGACCATTCTGGTTGGAAAAATTTGTCTCTTCAGAACAACCCCTCAGTCAGAGACAACGTTGAGGAAGTTCTTCCCGTGGCTATTTTTGCTTTGAGGCATCCAAACTCTAGGTGAAGATGACAAAAAAAAGTGATTATTAACCTGGTGATCAGGATTGCACGACGCTTTCACCAGTGATCAGTGCTGCAGGTTATGAACCAGCGTCTCAGTTACAGGTAGACTGACCCCTGAGGTACAGTCATTAAAAGGAAATGCAGTAGGTTGAACACAGACAACTGTGTTCCCTTTGAGCCTATGGGACGCTGGTTCCTCCAAAGTGGAGGCTGCTCCTGCTGAAATTGCATTTTATCTCCTTCTCGGGAGAGTCCCCAGCCCTCAGAGGAGAGCTGTGCTGGGCAAGAGCTTGGAGGGATGAAGGCAGGAAGAGTTTGTCCGCTCCCATCCCAAAGATTTACAGGCTCCAGGGAAGGCGGGGAGCCAGGAATAAAGTGAAATATCCTCAATGAATAATTCATTTGCTGGAAAGTGGTTTTTCAGGGAAACTGAAGCTATACAGAGATTTGGACAAATTGAGCTGAAACACTCTCAGCCATAAAAAAGATGGATAGGAGGGGAATATATGAAAATCTTGAAATATGTTGCAATATCTTATTTCAGCCTTCTGGATAGATTCCTTTAAAAGGCACATTCAAACCTTTTTTTTTTTGTCTCAAAATCTTTCTTTTTTTCTTTTTTTTTAGTAGACCTAACTTAAAAAAGCAAATGTTACTAGTAGGTGTTAAATGATCTGAAAATGAAAGAAAGTTTATGTTTGTTTCTTTAGGCAATGTTTTTGTGTTGCTTTTCTGCTTGTTTGGGGAGCCCAACACTAGCTGACACAAATGGCAGCATCAGGAATTGTCTGGTCAGAGCATCTCCTTTTCCTGAGTTCTGTCTTACAGTTCTAAGAGTAGTAGTGTTCAGTGAAATTGCTAATAGCACTGTTTCTGGGAAAACACAGGAAACACAGTTTGTGTTTGTAAGATCTCTGGTGTATGGGTTGGAAGCTCTGCACACAGAAAATCTCTGCCTTGATGAGAAGATGAAGGAGGCTGTTCCTGATGAAACTCACATTCATGCTGCTACCCGCGACTAGCTGGCCTGACGAGCCTCTGGGGGAGAGGCCTCTGTTACTCTCTTCCCAGATGCACGAAAACCATCTCCTTGGTCAGTACTAGCATCGAGGGGGGCACATGTTTGTGCGTCAGGGCTGGAAAGCTAACAGGTAAGTGAAGTGCTTGGCTAGTGTCATCACCCAGGAAACACAGAGAAGCTTCAGAAGGTTCAAAAATCCACAGGCTCTGTGGTGGCACCGTGAGCTATATAGTTCTGTTGTGCACTGCATAAATCACATAGAATTGTGACACATGGGCAAGGCAAAGCCAGGTGCTTGTCAGGAAGATCCTGGTGGTCATTTCCCTTGGTTCCCATCATTTTATCCTTTTATCTACAGTGGAGAATAGGCACAAGTTGGAACAATCTTACCTTTAAACTTTACAAGCCTTGTTGGTTCAAAGTCTGCTCCAACCCCATGACTCTGAAAAATGAACTGGGGGGACGTACTGTGGCCTGTGTGGCCCAGCTGGACAAATCCCTTCTTTCCAAATCTAGATGCTGTTTAGATCCTCTCCAGTCCTGAAAGCAGAGCTCAGTGCATTATCACCCCAAGAAAAAGAGCATGAGAATGATACCAGAGGCAAGGGGCTTCTGGCTGTCTAGGAACGAGCCACCTCTAGCAGATGGGCGGGAGAAGAACAAGAGGACAGGGAGATCTCAGCTCCTAATTTACAATCCTTTTGCTGTTGCATTGCATCATCTCGCTTTCTAGGCCCTTTGTATGCTGTTCAGTCCAGTCAAGAGTTGGCTTCCCTTGGGATATGTACGTGTGGTGGACTGGGGAAGCACAGACTGGAAAAGATTCACATAGGTCTGATGTTATTTATCTCTAATAAGATAAACTGCTAACTGTAATGCCTCGCAGGAACAGGCAGAAATCTACTTAGTGTTACTATCTGGAGGCCACCCCAGGGCTTGCTGAAATTACCAACCCACCTCTCCAGTGCTTAATATTAATCATGGCTGCTGCATACCAGGCCTCGTGTGCAGCATGCAGCCAGTCTCAGTCTGGGGGCTCAACTGAGCTCGCTTTGCATGGGGGTCTGAAGACTGCTGGCTGGGGGGTGCTGCCTAGGGAGGCTTTCCTTTTCCAGCCGTGTTATTTGTGCTGCACCGTTCAGCCAGGAGGAGCGTGCTGCAGAGTTGTCTTTTCTTACCCAAAATCTGCTTATCTAAAATCATAGTAATGGAGGTGGTGGAAAAATTAATTCTGACAGTTTGCATCACGTAAGTCAGCTTTTTAATATCAGCAAGAAAAACAGTTTGTGAACTAGTTTCAATGCTAAAACTTAAATGTGTCTAGTATTTAGTATGTTACATGTCTTTGTTATTTGTTGTATGTTATTGATCATGTAGGAAGCACTTAAGAGATACTCATAGATACTGAGTGCTTTTGGAAGAATATTTTATGAAAGTGAATTGGGGGAGGACATCTAAAAAGTTGATATCAAGAAAACTTAGATTTATTTTTTTTGAGAAATGAGAGACCCCAATTGTCCTGAGTTAAATATCTTCACCCAATTAAAAATGGGTCAGCATCCTAACATCTTGAGAAGATGTTTTCCTGTACTAAATTCTCGCTCCTGTAACCAGCTGAGCACGTGTAACTTCACAAGCAGAAGCAGGTTTCTTTGGATGTGTGAACTTGTAGTCACACTTGCAGGTCGGTAGGCTTGCAGCCTGAACTCTTTCGGTATGTTAAAAGTCAGACAGAACACAAAAGTATCTCTCTTCCAACAGCTTAACAGACAAAGTTTGGCTAAAGTCACCACCGTGCTTTGATAATACTGGTTTTCCTCATTAGAATTACTATCTGATGCAACCTAAATGTACCATGGTATTTAAGTTAAAGCAGTGTGAGTAATTCAGTCAATTAATTAGGTGTGGGTAGCACTTACCTTCCATTGTGAAGGGATCAAAGGAGAACACTTAATAGCATTTATTTTCTTGTTCTGCTCCATACCTTAGTGTCAGTTCATTCAAATAACCTTCTGACCCAAATGTTAATATAAGTTATTATATTATTATGCTTTAGTGAACATTTTTACCCGGTGTCGACATCATGACTGCTGGGACTCAACACGTGCTGCTTTGTAGTAACTGGAAGCGGACAGAAAAATGGCAAAACCACCAAACGAGTGAGGAACACCCAGATAGCTGTAAACCTCTGCCCTTCTTCTGTGAAGTACCTCCTCGTTTCTTCCAACCCTGCCCTGGTATTTACAGAAAAAACTTGTGCAGAGAGGCTGGAAGGGAGATTCCACAGATAGACCCAGACGCTTGTGGGTGTCAGTGTGCCCAGCTGAAGGAACTTGAATGGAAAATGACTGGAAGGGAAGCATTAATTCAGACAAGAATTTGAATTGGAGTTTGTGGATGCTTTTGTTTTTATTTGTGGTCTTTTGCTGTATAACTATTGTGGTTCAGTATTAGGGCCTTCACAGAAAGAAGTGGGGGGGAATAAAAGTCAATTTTTCCTTTGACTTCATTATTGCCAAGGTTTCCCTCTGCATCCCTGAGGAATTTATATTAGAGAGGTTTATTCTCCTAACAGTCTGTTAGCAGGATTGGCCCCTCATTGAAAGCATGATGCAGTGCATGAGATTAAATAAAGTAAAATAAGACAAAGTTCTAGCCAATTAGATTGTCTGTGGGCACCGAATGTTTTTATTTCTGTGCTAAAGGTATTCACTTCAGTCATGAACTGTTTTGTGAACTGAGTCATTAAAAACAGCCTAGGTCTTGCTAATGCTGTCAGCTAACAGTAATGCATGTAATGCATACATTTATGGGGAGACTTTTCAAGTTTGAGACACCAAGTTGGTTTAACAGGCTGGACTTTGATTTTATTTGCCTGTGGCCATGCTGTGGAGTAAAGGAAATTAAAAGATCTCAATGTCATAATTTTTTATTTTTCTTTAGAGTGACATATTGTCTTCTTCAGCCATTTAATATAACATAATGCTGTTTAGGACTTTAAAAGACAAGGAGAAATGAGGCTTTATTAAATTCAGTAAGTCCTTTGCCTAGGATATTGTTCCACTTTAATGATTTTACTACTTGAAATAAGTGAGACTCATTTCATGTTTTCATTCAAGAGTTTGATAAATGATAGCGTTGTACACATCACAAGGAATAAAATCTTTTAGGACACCAGCAATAGTAACAGGGGAATTGCTAAACAGCTGGTTTTAGTTGCATCTTATGATACAGGGATCTCTGCACTGTCCCTTAACTTACTGTACAGTAGCTTGTATAGGTGTGTGGCTGTGACCAAACCTGTGCTATGGGTACTTGTGTGTTGGTGCACTGACCTCCCTTCTGGTGTTACATTTCCTCCTGCTGAAGGTGTTTGAAAGAACAGAGCTGTCTTTCAAATAAAGACCATAGTAGATCCACATCTGTGTGTGTGAGCATGACAGACAGCTGTCTCAAATGATTTACTCCTGAAACCCTGGTCTCCGTTCCTGGGAAAAGTGAAGGAGAAAAAATGCAAAAAGTGGAAGGCAACGAAGGGAAAACCCAGAGAGAGCAGCGACGCCTGTCACTGAGGGCCGAGGTGGCTCTCACACAGATTGCATTTCTCAGTCTGTAGCCTCAGTACATGCTGAACTGTACTATATTCAGTGTTTCAACAGGCAAAAAACCAAACTTGTACACCAGCCGTTCATAATGGATCGCTGATATATGCCCTGTACCTGGTAAGCTTTAAAACACGCTGTTTTTCCCCAAAATATTGGATAGATGCAAAGCTAGATACAGTAGTTGAAAAACTCATTGGCACCAGTGGGATATGGAGGAGATACTCCGATCCAGTATTGCAAATTCCTGTCCATATGATTAACGCTGAACTAGCAGCAGTGTACGTGGCCCTTCCACATGTGATTAGCGTTGCGCATATACAAGCTCGTTCTCCAGCTGGGCTTGCTAGTTCAGGGAATAGATCCTTTTTTTAGTCTCCAGTTACATGTATCGCTGTTGGGATATAAGGAGAGGAGAATAATTTAACTGTATTCCAGTACAGTTGTACCATACAGCCTCGTGTGCACCTATAATCTGCTAGTGCCAAATGGACGTAGTTAGCCAGCCACCTGCATGGCAGTTTTCGTGGTGTTTTAAAAGAAGTCAGTCGGTACAGATTGAATATTGGGTACCACAAACTGGATTAGCTCGGGTCAGACTCGTTCTGTAGCCTAAAGGCATCCGTTTGCGAGGTGGACAGCAGTTTGCTATATGCCCCGTAGTTTGCAACCAGTTGCCTTCTTCAGTACTAAGCACTGCGTAGTATCTCGAAACAGTTACTTTTTCATATTCCATTCAGGACATGATCACAGGGCTTCAAGAGGGCAGTAAAAATGTGCATGGTTCATCTGGATGCTTGTTGCTGTTTTCTGGAATTTGAGCTAATGAAAACAAAGTTTGAGAAAACTGCTTGCTGGGGTTTTTTTTCCCAATCATCTCAATCCCAGCTTGGATTATTGTCCAGAAATTGCAGTGTTGGATCCAGCTGGAAATGACTGCAGTATTATTTTGCCATAGCACTAAAGTGTTCTGTCTGGAAGTTTAGCTATTTAGATTACACATCCCTCTTGAAGCCTAATGTTCAAGAGCTCTTCATTAGAAATGTCAATGGTATTAAATGGAAATGGATCTTGCATGATGATATAAAAAATCAGAGAGGTAATGCAGTATCCAGTTGGTATAGCATTTCCCTTATAACGCATTTCTTGTAATTGTAAATTCCTTAACATAGAGGAGGGTAACTAAAATAACACAATATATTTATTTTACTATTAAGAGCTTTAATGAACTTGAAGAAAATAGTTTCAGTACAGTGCTGTAAAAACTCTGTTACCTTGCGCACATTGACCCTGGTCCTGCAATTACATTGAGCACAGCCTCGCTGACTTCAGATGGCTGGCTCACGTGTGGGAAGTTAAACATACGTGTAGAGCTCTTTTTCTCTGCCACTGCCTGTAAAAGCTCCTTCTAGCTGGAACTGAATAGGAAGCTGCCAGATTTGTCCTGGGAGCTCAGCAGCACTTTACAGTGTAAGCAGCCCGTGGTGGGTCGGTGAGGCCCAGGCCTCGGTCCTTCGCTGTGCACAGCCGCGCTGATGGCGATGGGAGCTCTCCTCAGGAGCTCTCCTCAGGGGGGTGCCTCGCTGTGGGGCCAGAGGGGTAACCGGTCCCCCCACGCGGTCTCTGAATTCCCTGTCGGTTTCTCCCCCAGCTGGCTGTTCCGCACAACGATGAGTGGACCCGCTTTGCTCGGACCCTGGTGGAAATCCGCGCCAACCGAGCAGACAGCGAAGAGGAAGGGGCGGTGGAGCTGTCGGCCTAGAGGAAGAGAAGGAGCAGCGCCCGCCGCCGCCAGAACAGCAGCTTTCCCCCGCTGAGTACGCCGGTGTTCAGTGTCAGAGTCAGTCTTGCTGTGGCTTTTGATGCCAGTGTACGTGCCAGTATTGCTCAAAGCATTCCGTATTAATCATGCTGCTTTACACAAGGCTGAAAATATCCAGAGCATTTTCATTCTTTATATTTCTGCCTGAGAAGTAAGAAAGAAAAGACAAATCAACCCTTTATGGGTTTAGTTGTTGCCTTTTCACTACTTAGTAGCTGTATTTAATAGCTAGGAACCCCTGGTTTAACTTGTGCTCACATTGCCCTTCTGGCATAGTCCTATTAAATCCATATGAAGCCAGATATGATTATGTGCAGATGTGGTGTGCTTCACTGTATGGGACTGGGCCAAAGACTTCAGATGTGGTGTTTCACATGGTGACTTACATTATGAATGGATGTACTATACGAAAGTTGCTGCTCCTTATTTATTGCGGTGTGCTGCATGGAACATATTTATTTGAAAGCATTAAAATAAACGATCCTAAAGCATGTGCATAATGAGAGAACTGCATTGTCTGTGTGCTGCTGTAGAGGTTACATTAAAGTCCACATAACAATTACAGTACATCAGTTGTGCTTAAGATGTAAGATCTATAAAGGTTGGCTTGAGTGGATGGAATGAGTTTCCTTTCCTTTTTTTTTTTAAGATGCCTATTATTTCTAGGCACTTTAACTATATTTCAAATACAGTTGGTCACTGATACTTGTCATGCAAGTTAACACTAACAGTCTGACAAAGGGTTGTGGTTCCCGAGTATGACACTAGTATTGCCAATAAAATGTATCAAGCCGGTTCTGTTGCAGTGTGGTTAATCTTTCCTTGCCAGCAGCGCTCAGCGTGTTCATTACCGGTCACTGGCGAGGCACTGGGAAAATGTGACTGCCCTGACTCGCAGAATGCTCATGCAGCTGCTATGTAAATAGATACCTTCAGCTACGGGGACAGGCCAGTGATGGACTCACATGCATCAGATCCTGCTACACATTTTACATGAGCAGATGCTAACCCGTGTCAGCTTCTAGGCTTGATTTATTTTTATTTTCTTCCTCCGCCCCTAGCTGTGCACACACATGCACACACAGAACAGTGCCATGCTGCCCTATGCACTAAAAGAAAAGGAATAGGAAAGCGAGGCCTCCTCAGCCTGTCTTGAGAGACAGGTTGGGATGGGGGACAAGGCAGTGTTCTCCTTTAACAACAAACTCTTGTGGCTTGAGCAAAGAAACAGGGTGCAGACTGATCTCATCGAGTGCTGCGGCCCAGGGGGATGTTGGTGAATGCAAACCTTGGTGATGAGGCTGGTAGTTATGTTTGTGTCACAATGTTACGCTGAGCCAGAGCACGGCGCTGACACCTGGTTTTAACAGTGGTTCACGCTCACCTGGGCAGGCAGGTGAACCATCACAGCAAGGAACACTGAAAGTCAGACGGCAACAAAGATTTTGTACACAAGTTCACAGGGAACCGCATCTCGTCTTCGGGCAGCCATGTCGAGGAATATATCATCTAATGCTTTTCAGTGCTATGGTCAGACCCAGAACCGCTGAGAAGTCTCTACTGCTACAAGCCGGAGTAGGCTAAGAAAGTGAATCCTTTGGAGAAGCTGGATTTCCCTTACCCTCTTGGTGGTTAGAAATAACTCCCAGTGAGAGCACACAGGCTACTTTCTTCTCTATGGTGGGACCTGAAGCGATCCCCCAGTGCCCATGGAAGCGTCCTGCCCATTGGGCTGGTGTAAGCGGGGTCTTCCCCCAGACGCACTAGTTGACTCAGCAGAGGCAAATCTGTCGCTGGTCTGGTGGCTCCATGAGACTGGAGCCAGGCATTAGGGAACCTTGTGTTCTTGCTGCTCCCCTGGGTGCTCTGGGAGCTGTCCTGAAGAACCGCTGCAGCACTCGCTGCACTTTTGTGGCTTAAAGGTGAATGCTAATAAACAACCAAAGGAGACATCTGTAAAGAAGCGGTTTAGACATCATCTCCAGGTGTGGGTTTTTTTTTTTCCTCAGTTTCTCCGTTTTCCTTCCAAAAAGCGTATGTAGGTGTTGTCTATGTATGCGGGCAAAGCAGATGCACGGCAAAGTGGAACGTGGGAGGCACATTTTGGCCATCAGTGGGCCACAAGATTAGGAATACCTGCACATGCAGATACACAGCAAACTTGCTGTCATGGGGGAGAAGAGGTGCGCAGCTCGCTGCCCTTCAGCCCCCTCACAGTAAATCCACATCTGAAAGCGTGGGGACACAGTGTGAGAGTACGCTGCGGTGTAAAGGGAAGGGTGTTTAATCGATGTTGTCTCCCATTCATCGTAACCACTGCAGTGGAAACAGTTGGCAAATTTGCTTCCACTTTTTCCATATTACCGTGCAGTTTCTGGAACCTAAGGGTGGGGGCTGCATGGTCACCTTCCAAGCTCTCCCTACTTTATGGCATTAATAGCTTGTAAAATAGTTTTAAGAGCAGCCTCAGAAGACCTTCAGCATCTGCTGCTGTGTGCAAATGAGTATGACCAAAGTCCCTCTTTTATTTTTCTCTCCTTTTTTTTTGACTGGGGTTCAGCAGTACACAGAGGGAACAAGGAAAAGATCCAGATTTCCACAGAAATTAGCAGGTTTGTATATACAGAGCAACGACATGAAAGGGCCATTACACGCAGCTGAAGCAGATGGAAGAGCACCCAACAAGAATGAGGCATTAACTCCCCTTCTGCTGGTCATCACTGCCATGCGGTGGAGTTTCTGACCAGCCTTGTTGCTGTCCTTGCAGGGATCGCCAACAGGTTTTGTTTGTTTGATTGATTTTCCTGCTGCTAAGCAATGACGAGATGTTCCTCAGAATCTGTCCAGCAGGGAAATAAATACAAAATTACCCTTTATTCTGAGCAAAGAGAAAGCATCTTCTCCAGGCTCTTCCACCTACAAACATCCAGAGAACAGAAGAGCATGAAGAGGACATCCCATGCTCTAGTGCTGCCGGGATGCTGCCGTGCCTGCTCCAGGCATGGAATGAGTTAGAAAACAGCCTGGCTCTACTTTGGGGCCATTGGAAGTGAGATTTCTGTGAAGGACAAAACCTGCGTACTCAGACTGAGCTGGAGAGCGCCATCATAAGAAGGGTAAGAAAGAGCAAACCCAACCAGGGAAGAAGCAGGCAAGTGGCACGTGAAGATGAGCAATGTGGGCTAAGAAGGGAAAGGCTGAAATGAGGTTTAGGATGGAGGAGAGGGTTGTGAGGTGGATGTGGAAGAGACAACTGTCCTGTGCTTGATGAAGGGAAGATCAGAGTCTCCCTTGATTTCAGTGTCAAGATCAAAGCCACACCAACACATGTGAGAGGCAGAGGAATGGCGTGGCCAGGGACTTGGGATCTGTTCTGAAAGGAGCTGCAAAAGGACATGGGGGGACATGGCAGGTGGCACTGGGGGTGGCAGCTGAAGGCATTAGCCAAAAGGGGAAATGGTTACTTCACCTTTGTGACATGTACTCTGTTCAAGAGATCCCCATAGGAACAGAGGAAGATGATGATGGCCAGGGCACTCTGAAAGAGCATGTGCACGGCCTTGGCCAACCTGGAATCTGGCCAGGTCACACAAAAACCGAGCCTGGGGCTGGAATGCCAGGCCCGTCACTGCACCTGGACCAAGTGGATGTTTGAAAGGTGAAAACGAAATAGGCTGCCTCCGAAGTCTGAGAGCACCACAGATATCTCCATGGAAAGGCCATCAGAGCAAGTGTTTGCTGCTTGAGATTAGCCTCAGCAGAGTCCCCTCTAGCTTGTTACTTCAAAGAGAAAAGGCACACGGGACAAATGGTGCTGGGCTGCAATGATTCAAGAGCTGCAGCATTTTCTGCAGGGTACTCAGCAACTGCTTCATGGTGAATCTTCCAAGATGAAAGGTACTTCCTCCTGGGTCTCAAAACCAATGCCCCAAGCATTTGCTACTTCTGAAAACATAGGAGCCCCTGCCACATCCTGGAACATCGTGAGCTCTTACTGCAAATGGCAGCCTGCATCTCTAGTGCTATGGCTACCACTGGGAATAGGTTCTTTCATACAAGATGTATGGGGAAAGCTCTCAAGAGTTTTAGCAACTTCAGATACAAAGCAAACAGAGTAGAAGACTGGAAACCCCTCACAGAGCAAGACGGCATCCCATGTAGAGTGGGATGGTCCTCACTGACCTGTGACAGACAAAGGAGACTCTGCTATCACCAGGGCAGCATCAGTCCTAAAGAAAGACTCAGCACCTAATGGTGCTACAGGAGTAGCAGCCTGTCCTCAGGAAGCTTACAGGACTGTTCTCCTTCAATGTCATAAGCAGAGCTTATAAGTGAGCACGAAGAGAGGCCAGACGGCCCTTTGCAATAGAACTAGAGCAGTTGGAATGAATCTTGGAAGCAATGGTGCTGCTTCCTGGTGTGACCAGGAACAGCGCAAGGAGCAGTTAAAATCATGCATACACTTCTTAAAATGCCACCTCTGTCTGAAGAGCAACAGACACCTTGATGACACCCTCGCGTTGAGCACTGGGAGAGGCTGCCTGTGCTCACAGCCTGAGCTCTCCACCACCCACTGCGCAGAAAGCAGAACCACTGTACGGCACGTGGCATTAAAGAAACCACTTCATCCCAGGCTGCTTCTGTGTTATTTGCTGTGTTTGAAGCTCTCTGGAGACACTTAAAATACAAATGTCTTGAGATTTCTATATTCTCAACCATTACATAACTTACAAATGATCACCATCTCTGGAAATAGTCTTCTAGCTTATGCAAAAATGGCAGATATTTCAACGGAAAAGAGTCTGGATTTCAGAGCAGTGTTTAAACAGCCACGTGTGCATTGGGAGCGCTGAGCTCAGCAGTAAGCAGCATGACATGCATGCACATCATGGAGTGTATGGCAGGGACATTCCTGAGCAGGCTGTCCCCTCCTAAGGAAGATTCAGAGCAGTTTGTCGGGTTTCGTATTTTTAGCAGGTTTAGAAAAACCTGCCCAAGTTATTTTTGAAGGCTGTGGTATGTTTGCTCACAAAAGCGTCCCAGCAAACCGTCAATATTAAGTCAGCTTAAACCCAACCCACTCCCCGGGGACCAGGCAGAAAAGCATCCCTCAGTTTCTGCTGGACTGAGAAACACAAACGGGGTAACTGCTTCAGGGACACCCTCACCCCACTCCCATGCTGATAGGTATCATCACCAATATTTAATAATTTCTTTGTTTTGGAAGTGCTGTCATGGGGAGTTAGCTGGACTGCAGGAAGCAAGTGAGGTTACATTTTATCCCATTCCTCCCACACTTTGCATAACTCACCCAGAAACCCAAAGAGGATAAACATCTAAACATTGTCCTCGGGGCCTTTTGTTTGTTTGTAAGGCAATCTGACAATTTCTTGGCCTGTAAACTTTTCAGAGCAGAAATGCTTCCTTTTGTGTCTGGAGGAAGCCGACTGTGGGCACAGCTCTTCCCCAGGATCTCTGGGCAGAGCTGTAGCATGCTTTGAAACGTTCTGAACTGGGTTGTGTGTTAATGAAACTGGCTCTTCAACCCTTCTGCCCCTGCCTCCATCATCTACTGGCCTGGAAAAGAAGGGCAGAGGACAGAACAACCCCCCAAAAGACAGTTAACAGGGAAGGGAAGGGCCTGGTGGTGGGGGCGTCAGTCCAGCCTTGCTCACCTGCCTGCCAGGGAGAAGATGAAGGCTGTGGCCTTCTGAGAGGGACCTGCCACAGAAAAGGACAAGACATAAAGATACTGCTGGGCCTGGGGCAGAGAGGACAGCAGTAGGCAAGGGAATGGGTCCAAGTTATGATTTACTTTGTAAAACACAAGCAATGGTCTCTATCCCACAAGCCAAGAAGTTGTGCAAGTCTCACAATAACCCAGCTCTAATTCCTCTTCCATTCCCGGCTGTGAGGCCCCGGCGGCGTTGGGGTTCGGCGTCAGGGCATCCGAGGGACCTGCTCTGGCCGGTGCAGCCCAGGTGTCCCTCTCCAGGCTACACAAGGAGGGAGCCGCTGCTGGCTGAAGCCACGCACGTGGCCAGGCGCTTCCTCTCCCGGATCGGGGGCAACGTGCAGCTCAGTACTGGGACATCTTCCCTGAGCTGCTGACTTTCCAAAGCAACCCTTGACAAGGTACATCAGGCAAAAGTGAGGGATGAAGTGTAAAACCAGCTCCTAAATAGCCTAAAATCTCAAGTGTCAAGCACAGGCAGCTCCCAGTGAGAAAGTTTAACTTTTATGACAAGCTTAACCAAAAATCCTGAGAGTTAATTTTGGAGTTATACAAGGAGCAGCCATTTTTCCCCATTTCTGAAACGAAGGAGCTGTCATCTGGGGACACTCTGATATACAGGGCTGAGAGGTAGCAGCTGGCAGCTGTGAGAGCCCAGCGCAGAGTCTCTGCACACTGGTTTAGCCAGACTCCAAGATGCAGCTGCAGGCAGATGTCATCTTGTCCCCTCACTTTCACGTGCATGAGTACTGCAGATGCTACTCCTGCCACGACTTCATTTCACTGGTAACTTCAAAATGCAAATCAGTCCAAGAGAATTATTTTCATGATGACACAAACACAAATACAGTAATAGAGCGATTTCCATTTTGGTATTTCCACAAGTTATAGTACAGCAATGTGATAGTGCATACCTAACTCATTATTCCGCAAAGATACTGCATCTATGCATTCCCTCAGTTTACAGTCAACGTTGAAGGCACCAACCCCCACCCCAAGAAGACAAACAAGACCAATTCTTCTGGTCTTAAGAGAAGTACCACAGACGACACCCAACAGTACCGTCAACTGATTGGGTAGTCACACTGCTCATAACACATTGACCTCCCCCCAAAAGTAAAGGTGAAAATATCAAAGCTTACTCCAGTCCTGGTTTTAGGCTGAGGAAAAATTTCTTTTTTTCAGTGACATCTACACCAACAGATGTCTTTTCTGCACAGGGGAATTCAGGTAACTTGTTCTCAAACCGCAGGTGTTTTTACAGCCTACATGTCCAAATATTAACTTTATCTTAACCTAACTTTATAACTGAAGTTGAACAAGACATTTGATGTACTACACTATTTCCGTAACAGAATACCATGTGTGCGTCTCTTTGAAAGGTTTATTTCTATCTTCATAAATACATAATTTTCTAAACACTGTGCAAGGCACCAAAAAAATTAAGTAAAATCTTTTCTTTTAGAGTATTTTAATCTCTTTTGACTCAATGAAGTAAATAAGAATCTGAAACCACCTATTTGCCAATTACAAGCCAGCAGTTAAGGCAGGTACCATTGATACAGTGCATGAATTTTCTATTGCAGTTATTTAAACAAGCAGTGTTTTACTATAGAAGTGCATATACAAACTGAATTCCAAACACCAGCAACCCAAGATAGGCACCTAGTTATGAAACTTCCTTGTATGTGTAGTAGAATGCCAAAAGTTCTGCCATAAAGTGCAAAGACTATGGACAATAACACTTTCTTTTGAGCATTTTGATACCAGTAACATAATACAACTGCTGAACATTTATAAATGTGGTTCCCATTACAAAAACATGTTCCACATAAAAGCTTCATAATACAATCCAGAAACAGAACTTGTGCGTGTACATATTTTAAAAGTTGAAGCTGTACTGGCATACTTAGGTACCGGGTATATAGTTGCTGACCTCTACAGACACACACTAAGTTTATAACCAATTTACATGTACAGTCAAAATCATTCCGCTTTGAGCACCGTGATATCCACTGAGTTTTTCCATTTGAGTGACAATGTGCGACATCCGCCCTGGTAATCTGCAACCAAGCATTGCCTGTAAGATGAGCTGGTTCACAGCTCTCACCCAGCCCTCCCCATAAATGGAACCTAAAATTAGTGTCTTCCCAACACAAGCACATGTCAGATGTGGACAAATACATTCATGGTCCCAAACTTAAAACAACTGGTAAGAATTTCACAGTGATCTGGTTAAGGAAGCACGAAGACAAATGATTATGTTTAGGAAGAAAATTGCCTTAAAACTCAAATGAAGCTAAACCGTTATATGATGAGAAGCTAAAGGAACAAAGTATTAACCAATTAGAAAAGTGGCTCTTTCCCAACTAATAACAAAAAACCTACAGCAATAAACTTAGGGTCCTACTGCTGCAGCAGCCTTTGAGGTAGGTGGCGATGGCTTAAACCGAGGTAGGTAAAGTCCAAACTTGTTTTCAATCCCTGCAAAAGTGGCAACTGCCAATTTATAACCACCAACATGGTCAGGGTTAGGAGCAGGGAGCGTGATCCTGGATTTAGGTACTGGCTCTGATCCAGCTGGTTTTCTGCAAAATAATAAAAATAATAAATTAATTTCCATAGAGTAAAACCAGTATTTACAAAAAGCTTCTCCATAAAGTAGGCTGAATGAGACATCTGAGTGTACCTCCCAGTAAGTAACTAAATTAAATGCTACAATGTCATGAGAAATACCCTGTTTTAAAACCTTCCAGAACAGTTAGGAGCCTTCATGTTTTGATTGAGTATGGTCAAATCCAGATAAAATTTGTGGAGCATTAATCAAAACTGCAGCGTAGGGGAGAAGGGGTTCGTACGTCTCTGCTACAGTGCACAACCAATCCAGGAACCTAGCAGAGTTGAAGTAATTTTTGCGGTGGCTTTCAAACTACTGTCCCCAAAGTTTTGCAAATGGTCTGCAGCTGCTCCTAGGATCACATTGAACAGCAATATGCACATCCATCTGTACTGTCAACAAAGACGGGAGGCAGAGCTGAAGCTCCAACAAATAGGTTTTGGACTTGGTGACACCCATAGACTTTTTCTGGATGTCAAATGTCTTGCCTAATCAGGGCCACAGCTCCTCCACGAAACTAATGAGGATTAATGCAGAGCGTATCCTGACCTGGCACGTGTCACATTTCCCCTGCAGTTATATCCCCAGCCCGTTATTTAGCCTCTCACTGTCTCTGTTTACACTAATACAGGTCTCCAGCTTGAAATGGTGATACAAAAAGTGGTAACGTCTTCCTGTGAAATGGCCACTGGCATAGCATTCTAACCTCCACCAGTGTAGTGTGGCTTAAATGGTATTTACAAAGCCTTTGCAACGTGTCCTCCATAATAGCAAGACCCTGACTCTGACATGTTGAGGGGCACCAAGACCTACAGAGAACGAAGGGCAGCTTCAGGGTCCCAGGCAGATTCAGACACCACATACTTACACTCCCCCGAAGTCCACGTAAAACCATCTCTGCAGTAGCTCGTAAGTCACCAGAGTTACACCAAACTGAGGAGAAGATCGAAATACACGAGCTTGAAAGAAAAGAAAATAGTTCCTAAGTGACAAAACCACAATCAGAAACCACTTCATAACCAAAGCTCCTTTACACACCTCCTGCTCCTTTCCACAGAGCCTTGGGACCTTCCTCTCGAAGGATCTTTGCAAAACAGTCTACAACGCCGCTGTAGGTGGTCTGTCCTGCCCGGGCTGCCACCTGTAGCCGTGTTTTGATGACATCCGCAGGGGTTACCAGAGAGGCTGCAGGCATACCTACGCAACACAAAAATCATTGGGTGGGGACCACTGATTTGTCACATATGCTACACACCTCACTTACCCAGGGGTAACCGTGCCTTTCATCCTTGTAGCAGGAGAATCCGGCCACGGTTGATTTAAGTAGAAGCTGGAAAGGAAAACTAGCAACAAGAGGCAGCCGTTGTGGACGTGGCTTCACCCAGAGAGAGCTTCTCTTAGAGGAACAACCGTATCACATGCTTCCTGCCGAGCTGGGAGGCACGGGCTGGATTTTTCAGCACTAACCAGAAACTTGCATAGTTCATAAGCACAAAGTTTTTGGAGGTGAGATCGATCTTTCCTTTTCCTTTTCACACCTCTCTGTGGTTCCTGGCATTCTGGTTGCACACTGTGCTAGAATAGCCTGTACATGCACACCCCCCCCACGCAGCAATGGTACTGAGAACCAGATAATGCCCTGCACGCTCAGTAAGGCATGAGAGCTAAGGTTTAAAAAAAGGGTCATTCTTCTCATTAGGCATGGCAGACTGCTCAGCTGCAAGCCACAGCTGACATCCTCGGCAGAACATTTGGAGGAAGATTTAAATTTACCCTGGCAGATAATCAACTGAAAGAAAAAAATACCAAATTACCAATGGGTGGTATTTCTAAAATAATTTCTATCCAAACTGGGGCTGCCCATGTTTAGAATTTAAAAAAAAAAAAAAAAAAAAAGGGCAAAAAAAGCACTGAGACTGGACCCAAAAGACGCTGTCTCTTATGGTTTTATTACTTTTCCATTCTGCATCTGTTCCAAACCAACTTGGTCACATGTAGATGCATAAATCTCCTTTGCTTTTTTTTTTTTTAGGCTTAATAATTCTGTAACAACTTTTGTCCAAACCAGCATGGTCTGGCTTCAAGCACCAGAGCACCCTTCATGCAGATTGCTCTGAGAGATGTAAGCATGTGCGTGTCACCAAAATAAGAACTCCTCTTCCCCTCCCAGACCCCCCAAAATAACGCACACAGTGAACCTGAACAGTGGTCAGTCTGGCAGGCAAGTGCTAAAACCCGGAAAAGATTTCTGAACTCCAGAAATGTTGAAATTCCTCTTTGCTTAGCCTTACCCACACCAGGATATTGGTTGAGTCTTCAATTTAAAGCCGGACTTTTGTCCTTCAAAAGCTAACCAGTGTTTTCAAGGAAAACCAAAAGATATACTTAGAAACAATTCTGCTTACTGCCCATTGACTTCCACCTCCTTATTCCTCATCCCTTATTACTGAGGATATTTTGCAGTTAAAGATGTTTTTAATCCTGTTTTTAGGAGCTATGGGTATAGGACAAAAATTTACAGGTCGCTGCTGTGAGGAGTTTACAATCAAAATGAGACAAATGGCACAGCAGGAACTGACAATAAAAAAGAGGAGTGAGGGGAGGAGAAGAAGTTCGTGGAGGCTATAAGCAGATGGAGCAAATTAAGAGGGGTCCTGTAGCTGATAATGGAATCATCTCCTCAGAAAATGCTGTGGCACAACAGGTTGAGACATCTGGTGAACAGTGAAAGCCAGAAGCAGATCAAGATAGATGACATGCATGTTGCATGTGTCCCTGACAACACAAAAAGGAAGAAAATATACCCAGCACAAGCAATACCCACTGGCAAAGGACGCAGGTGAGCACGTGAGCATGGCCAGCTTGAACGTCCCAGCACCACGGGCTGTGGGAAGGTGGAGTTTCCCACACGCAAACGGAGCTCATAAACGTATCTGAACTCCGATGGCCAGGCGAGATCCCCGACCAGAGCAGAGACATCAGCCCAGAGACCGAGCCAGCGTTTCAGAGGTGGTGGGGTTTATGTTTTGTCTTCCCCTTGACTTTGTCGTGGCAAATGAGAGCAGACACAAATGCCCCCACCATGCTTTACTTGTACCAAATAAAAGAAATTCCTTGGTTTTGTAAACAGTACGGTGAGTGTTGTATCTTTAACACTGTAATTTGCTCATGAGAATTAACCTAGGATGGGATTCACAGGAAGCACTGGATAAAATTCACATTATAGCTAGTTTGGTAAGCGTATCAGCAACAATAAAGACTGCTTCTGTGCCTGAACTTCAAAGGGACGGTTATCTCAGTCTGCAATCACCTGACAATGGCTAGAAAGAGAAAAATAGGAAAATCTAAGAAATGACTTGGCTTTAAAATGCCAGCTTATGTTTCAAGTCTGTAAATATGATCTAAAGTTCAAAAATTGTTTTGTTCCATTAAAATGGGTGAGAAATAAGCTGGCTGTAAGCTCCTGTTGGGTGCTCGGAGGCTGGCTCTAGTTCGGGGTGGGGGAGGGTAGGGGACGAGGGGGTTTTAAGCACCAGTCGTTTGAACACAGCTGGTTTTCCTAGTGCCAGGACGACTCCTCTGGACTACGAGCTACTGAATACAGAGCTATATGCTTCAATAAGACAACATAAATGACCTTAGCCACATCCTAAGACCAGATACTGGTTATAAAACGTTCCTGCTCCTCAAGATACATAGTCCCATGTATAATCCTGACCAAGAACAGTTTCCCCAGGGAGAATCAAGCTTAAATTCAAGCAAGAAAGCACAGCTAAACCACTATCTGTACTGGATTCATGCCACTCCATCATTTTTCTCACCCGGCAAGTCGCAGCAGCCTGTCAGGGGCCATGCTGGAGGAAGAACTCAGCTCCAGCTCGGAAAGACCAAGCAGCTCCTGCTGAACACAATGGAAATACCTGCTGATATGAGCCCTCCTGCTTGCTACTCACTCCCCCAAAGGTTCTGTTGCACAATTTTCAAGCCCATTTGTTTCCTGAAGGGAAAACCACAGACATAGCAAGAGCAGGACTCTCAAGCTGCCCTCTACAGGAGGCAGCTACCAAATGGTTGTCGCCTTTGGGTGTAGAAGCTGGATGCCGTGCCAGGGACCAGCTACACAGCAGACGCAAAGGCCAGCTGAGGCTACAAAGCGTGTCTCTGTCTTTTCACTTACGCTCGGTCACACTCAAGTTAAATGCATGATTTGGCTCTCCTATCTGCTATGTAGCAGACTAAAACAAGCGAGTGCTCAAGATCAGACTCAGCACCTCTGTCATATTTGGGTACACTAAGAATCAGCAACCTGTGGAACAGCAGAAATGTTTTCAAGCTTCTCCACTTTGTTTTGATATTTTTAAAAATTAATAAGGGTAAAATCCTCATGAAATCAAGTAACTGCATAGGGTACTGTGGGTAGCAAGTAAATATCATCATTTTGTCATGTTATGTCATTGTGTTTGGAGAGCTGTACTACTAGAATGGCTTTTGGACTCCATATACCAAAATTCAAAATTCCTTTGATCATAAAGAATTTCAGAAATGCCATGATTTTATTTATAAACCATTTCAATAAAACTTTACCAGTCAGACACAGCCAAAACCAGCACAGTAACTTCACAAGGAATGATGATATATGATAACAAAACATCAGCACTTAAATATTTCCCTTTCTTTTACCTCCTGAACATGATGATTATACCAGGAACTTACAGTATCTTTACTTTTAACAGCAACTAACTCTACAGCATAGTAGTTTTCTGTTATTTGGGCATGAGGTTGCAAAATGCAGTACAGCTGCATATAGTTCTTTTGAGCTTTTCAAAGTTCTCACTGCCATGACTATTGCACTGCAGGTGCAATACAGTCCAACGAAAAAGAAATTTGGGCACTTACCAGCTATTGATCCAGCCAAGAGCAGATTTCCAGGGCTAACCCTCCCATCTTCATTTGCAAATGAAGCTTTCAAATGAGCATAACAGGGGAAGTAAATGGCAGAGAAGGGGATGTCACGCAAAAAACATGCCTTAGCACCCTGTGTTAAAAAAGAGAACAAGTTTTGAGAATGAACAAATTTAATATGATGAACTATGAACATAAGAGAACAGAGCAACATTGTATTTTTGTTTTGTTGCAAAGGGCTTACAGAAAAGGTCCTTTTTCCTCTCAAAATTTTGAGATCCATGTATTTCACCCTGCTGAGGAGTGTCTGTGTATCGTTTCTTGGTTCAGTAATTTCTGTCATTGCATTTATCTTGTCTACTTGTTCTCCCTCACTCCCTAGTACTGTAGTTATTTGCTGGTAATGGAGAAAATGTCATGTGTTGGAGTAAACTCTGATAACACCTTTGCAGAATTTTAAATAGTTGATATTGTCACCATCCACCTGTAGTGGGAGTTTAGGATGTGTCTGAAGTAGATTGAGCCACAGGACAGATCCACCCCCTCTCATTCCCACTTACAACAAATACTTCAGGGAAAACAGTGCCCAGTCCATGCATCTATGCAAGGCACTGTAATTGATAATGCAACATATATCAAGGGAAAGAGGGAAAGAAACATAGTAGGGCCATAACACTAACACTTTCACAGAACAGTAACAGGATTACTTACTTATGATTTTTAAAGTACAGGTTATCTGGGATACAGTTTGTTTCAAATAAGTTTCAGGTCTTACTGTTAAATTTGCCTTGCTATCAATTTGTGTAAGTGGTACAAACAGCCAATGAAGTTACCAGTAATACAGCTGGTTTCAAATCTGAGAGGGTGGCAAACAGGCAAGGAAAGTTTTGGGGTGGCAACATGCAATCAACTGTTTTCCAAGTAGAGGGGAAAGCAAAAAACGCCACTAGGGAAGGTCAACCACAATAAAATACCAAATAATATCCATGCTCCAACAGCAAAAGGGACTTGCAATCTGCCTTTCCTCAATATGGAGATCCAGAGGACACAAGAGTCTGAACACACCAAGACTGAGACCAGCAGGAAGGCACAAACAGGCGATGGCTTTGGAAAATGGGTAACATCTTTCAAGCTTGAGAAAGAAATGGTTCACGGATGAGCCTAAGCCTCTTCTCTTTGAAGCAAGGGTGGAGACGTGGTGAAACTGCTTGAGGTTCATCCATGAGCCCTCCTGGGGTGCCCTTGTTACTGTATTTCTCTTGTGTACAGGTCTACTGGGGCATGGCTCAGTGCCAGACATTTCACAGGGGACATGCTAATATTCACAGAATTTAATTAAATCTAAGGATATTCCTGGACATATCTGTAAGCTCAGCTTGTACTATAATAGCAGTTAAAATATAGCGCTTTTCCAAGCTGGATGCTGGTTGTCAAGCAAAGACACAAGAGCTGCAAGGTGTCAGAAAAACTGAAAAGTCGCCTTTCAGCGAAGCAAGGCAGGGGCAGGCGAGCAGGATGTGTGACCGGAAAACCAGGTCCTGCGAGCCAGTTCACAGGAGATGCTAATAAGAGCAGTTTGCAGTCAGAGAATGCCTCTGAGAAAACAAAGATTTACCTAAAAAGCAGCCATTAGATCTTCTAGTCAGACTTTCTGCGTGTCACAGACTCAGTTACCGAATGCGAGGAGCGCAACACGCTCTGCTGCAACCCCAGCTGCAACCCCAGCTGCTTTCCACCACACTCTCTCAGCTTATTTCTTGACACTTTCAGACTGAGAACTGACCGCTTCCCCCAACAGTCCATTCGGAGGTTAATGACTCCTGCTGTTAGGACCCTTTGCCTTGTTGCTTAGCTGGGTTTGTCTGATTTATGCTGCCAGTCGCTGGTTCTCAATGCCATAAAGGAACTTGGAGCACTGCCGGAGTCCACTGTTCGACTGCCCTGAATGGGGTTATCAGCCATGGAACAAAGCGATGCTAGGCTGGATTCTCCTCTCAAAATTACCTGCAAAGCCCATACACTTTACCTTGAAAGCACAGAGAAGGTGAATCTTTCGCATTCACCAGAGACACAAGAATTCTGGCCTCTCGTGCGCAACAGGAGCCCGTTTTACAGTTTACGTTTAATCTTCACATAAAAAGAAATGACTCGGGTTTTACCAAGTTCTGTATAAAAACCCAACTTTTTAATGATCAAATATCTGCACTGTATTTACCCCACAGAAAAATTATGAAAGTCACTAACAAAACATTCACAGACCAACATGGTTTCTTCAAAGATTTATTTTTAGAGCATGCTTTTCCTCAGAGCAAATCTCTTCACTGCCTTTGCCCTCAGGGCACATTACTTTTATTTTCTTTGCAATGTTGTCATTAAACACTGCACGCATTTTTTCCTCCACGTTTTTTTCATACTGAAATATCTCAACATAGTTAAAATAACTTACGGAAATCAATAAACTCCAAATGCAAGCAACTCTTAACTCAACCCAAGCTGCTAATATTCCCCCCCCCCTTCATTAAAAGGCTCCTTTTCACAGGGCAGAAACGGCATATTGTTAATATCACTAATAATATACGTAGGTACGCAGAGAGGGAGGGATGTCCATCAACTTAGCTCAGTGTAAACAAAACCTGGATCAAAACTTGGATCCACTTTAATAATAACCCAGCTTGGCTCCGGTCCAGCATCGCAACAGTCTAAAGTTTCCCCCCATCGTTCCGTTTAAAGTCTGGGAAAGCATGTTTAAAAGCAGGCCTCATTTAACTTCAAGTTAATCATCCGCAACCAGCCTAGGCCAATTAGGAAGGCTTAGGGAGATTGGCCACAGTATCTTGAAAAGCAAAAGAAACATTTATTTTACTTCTTGCACCTTTTTGATGTGGACAACGTGCTGAAAGCCAAAAGGAGTTTTAATCAATCCCCAGAAAGCTGTAAGGATCATCCGCCCAAGTTTATTCTGGCAGCCAAGGTGCAGACCTGCCAGGCATGAAATTGTTAGGAGATCCTGCACACCATGACATGCGCCTCCCTCACACAACAGCCAGTTGGCTCCCATCTTCAATCTCTTTAATAACCTTAAAGCTCTTAATCTCGGATAGTATCTCACTGAATAAACCAGCGGAGGAAAAAAAAACCCGATTGTCAAAGATTCGGATAAATAAGCCCAAATCAGTGCTGGGGCAGGTTCTTTAGCATGCTAATTCCTGCTTATAGCAGCTCTACCTGCAAATAAGGCTCTAAACAAACTATTTCTACTACAAGGAGAGGGTAATTATACTGACAAAGGCACCTCTGTGTCGGGTTGGGCAGAAGGAGCCGGCAGGTCTGGGAGACGCAGGCTTAACCTAGTCTCCTGCAGTGAATGCACATTGTCTAGTGCAGGGGGAAAAATGCCAGACTGGGGGGACCTAGCAGCATTCAAGACAACAGTGGTGCACCTTGTCTGAGAGGGTTATTTAATGCTTCTGGCACCTGTACTTACAGCCACCCCCTCTTTTTCTCCTTTACAGGTTTAGAATTTATTTGGCATGTATAATTGTTATTTTGATCCTATAGCTACAAACAATAGGCAGCATGTCATTTCTTGATCATTTTGCATTCTTCTTGGGCTTTACTACAGACTTAACCCTTTGGAATCGGAGCCCTAACAGCACCGAACAGGTTTTGTAACAGTCAGTCAAATATTACTGGCATTTGCTTTCAAGGGCTGTAATTTTTTCTACTGTAAAATGACATCGCCTTAAAAGCTGCTATAGGTTTTTATTCACATGTATTTATACCAACCAAAATATGAAACTGATTTAGTACATCAAGTTAGAGGAATAAAACGCTGATTTAAATGCTGTGCCAGCAATTCAGTTTGCAGACAAAAATTGTAGCACTTCTTAGTTGGAAGGGCTATTTTTTTGTTATTTTCAAATAAATCTCTGAAGAGCAGGTTCTCACATATGAGAACACAGTCACAAATAGGCACGGTGGAGGCAAATTAATGTAACTCAAAACTTTTACTACTCTGTTTTGTATGTTTATCGTCCTGCTGTAAACCCACAACTTCAAGAGGTGAAATAACTCAGCTGTTATCAAAGCGACCAGCTGGGAGCTTGGTACACATCCTGTCACCTGAGATTACACTTTCTAGGTCAACACACCAGGAGCCTGCTTATGAAGTTGTCAAAAAAAAAAAAAAAAATTAAGATACTTTTGGAACCTTTTCTGACTAGTTTTGGAAATGCAAACTGTGTTGGCGCTATCAGCCAAAGCACAAATCTGAGCTAAATACCTTCTAGTAACTGTAATCATAAACATTACCACAACCAACGTATCCTTTCCTCGGAGAATCATTTACTACCATATTATTTACTGTCTTCTTGGGATCACAGAATAACTTTGTTGTGCAAAATTACGGAGTGGCACTGTCTGTTAAGCTGTAAAGCACTATTCAGAATGATTATTTATAAAAAGAGTAATTAAACATTTTATGGCAGATATTATATGGATATGAGTTACTGTGATGTACAAAATAAGTAGGTGCACTTACAATGTGTATTTACATGAGCACTTTAAAGATGTGTTTCAAAACCAATAGAATATACATTCAACTGACTTTAACGAGACTTTATCCATATTACTGTGTAAGACAGGCTGAAGACAGAAAATATATTAGCTAATCTTGTACGATTACTTCAATATTCAACCGTGACCAGAAATTAAATAAAATCTATTAAAAATACTGAAAACCAGAAATGTATCCTTGCCCATTTCTGCCAACACAAATGACATTTTGCGTTAGGCTAAATGATATTTTCCCTGACTGGGATATGTTGTCTCTATATTTTTAAGAATAGCTGTCATCTACAGAACATCTGTAGCTAAAGAAGAATTTACTAGTCCTAAGCTTCCATGCCCTGGTGCTTTCACAGCAACAATTACTGGCACAAAGAAGACAAACAGAGGAAACAAATTCCTTCTGCAAAAGTGCTCTTATGTGCCTCCCCAAAGGAGCAGCTGGGTTTTGAGAAGTATAATGTTTTAAAATACTTATTTACACAAGAAGTTCAGAATTTTAGACAAAGGCAGAAAAAAATATTTGCTTTCTAGCTTTAAAGAACTACGGGGGTTCAACCCAGCAGTTAGCCTAACGAGCTGTATGTGTGTCAAATCTTTTTATTGCTGGAATTAACATGCATTTTTATTTCTAAGCTGCATATCATTACAGAATTGCTAGTATCTGAACACCCAGTGAAGGTGCAGTGAGTCTGGGAGGAAGCTTTGACTTTAAACTATTGTACTTACTATGATAAACTGAAAAAGGTTTTTCCAGACTTACTGGTCTTTAGCTCTTCAGCGGGGAAAGAAGAGAAGGAGAGGAGACCTAAATGATCTGACCTGGACCTCCCTCTATGCACTGTGATACCAATTTTCCCCCAAATAAAAACTTTCAGAGTTACAAATGTACACCAAGATAATACTGATCTTCAAGGAGAGTCTCCTCAAAGCAGTAGGATGGTCCATTCCACTGTGCAGAAGGATGAGCAACCATGTCAGAAGGCAAGCATGGATCAACAGGGAACTTGTGATTGAGCTCAAATGCAGAAAGCAAAAAGGAAGCAGAGGTGGCTATGGGCTACCCAGGAGAAATACAGAACCACTGCTTGGACATGCAGCAATTGAGTCAGAAAAGCCAAGGGTCAGCTGGAGTTGAATCTAGTAAGGGATGGGGGGGGGGGGGGGGGGGGTGTGTGCAAAAAGGGCTTTTGTAAGCACATCAGCAGCAAAAGGACAACTAAATAAATTGTGAGGCTGTTGCTCAATGGGGGCAGGAAGCCTAGTGACAAAGTACATAGAAAAGGCAGAGAAATTACCTTTGCCTTGTTTTTTACTAGTAAAATCTGCCCTCAGACCTTTACTAGTAAAATCTGCCCTCAGACCTCTCAGCTCCACGAGCTTACCAGAAAAGTCTGCAGGAGCACAGCACTACATACAGACAGAGCACTTAAGCCATCTGCACATACGCAATCCATGAGACCAGAAGAGATACCTCCAATGGTGCCAAGATAGCTGGCTGATGTGAGGCTGTTATTACCTTCAAAAGGTCAAGTCAGTCAAGGGGGTTCTGATGACTAGAAAAAGACAAACATCACACCCATCTTGAAGAGCAAGAAGGAAGCTCTGGGAAACTACAAGATGTTTGGGCACACCTCTGTCCCTGGGAGATTTATGACGCAAATGTTCCTGGAAGCCATTTCCAAACATATGAAGGGTAAGAGAGAGATTAGGAACAACCAATGTGGATTTACCAAATCATGGCTGACCAACCTGTTTGACAGACTTGTGGATGAGGGTAAGCAATGGATGTTGTACACCCCGACTATGAGCAAGGCTTTTGAGATGGTCTGCCATAGTATCTCCATAGCTAAATCGGTGGAACATGAGCTGCACTCTCAGCAGAATAGTGGATGATACTGAATTGGGGGAGTAGCTAGTGTGCTATAGGGCAAAGCTGCTATTCAGGTAGACCTTCACAGGATGGAGAAACAGGCTGGCAAGAACATTATGAAGTTCAAATCAGCAAATGCAAAGTCCTGCATCTGGATTGGAATAGCCCTATGCAGCAGTATGGGCTAACGCTGTGTGGCCAGAAACCAGCTTTGGAGAAAAAGTCTGGAGGGTAGTAATGACCAAGTTGAGTATGGGTCAGCAATGCCTCTTCGCAGTGAAGACAGACAGCCGCACTCTGGGCTGTAAGTGGCAAGGGATGTGATTATTCCCCTCCATTCAGTACTGGTGAGACCAGATCTGGAGTCCTGTGTCCAGTACAAGAAAGTCTCTCTAGTACAAGAAAGACGTTACCATGCTGGAGTAAGTCCAGTGCAGGGCCATCAAATCAGCCGGGTAGCCCATGGTATATGAGGAGAGGCCGAGGGAACTCGGTGTGCTCAACTCCAAGAAAATCAGGCTAGGGGGAGACCTTATTGCTCTCTTCAACTACTGTTCTTGGAGGTGCACAGTGGAAGGATTGGAGGCAATGCACAGAAGCTGGAACATGGCCAGTTCCCATCAGGCATTAGAAAAAGGGTGAGGTTTTTTTGGTTTTGTTAGTTTGTTTTAAACCATGAAGATGGTCAAATACGGGGTTGAGTTGCCCAGATGACCTCCAGACTGGCTTTCAACACAAATTATTCCGATTCTAACATCAAGTCTGCAAGTAGAGTGGAGGACAGAATAGAGAGCTCATCAGAATAGTACTGTGAATTGTTTTGTGTCACTAGCACAGTAGAGCACCATGTTAACATGTCAATGAATGACCCAAAAGAATACTGATCTCACTAATATAGAGAGGCATCAAACCTACACAACACAGCTTCTTGGTGATCCTCAAAAAGCTATTCATTTGGACTAGAATGCTGGAATAATTATCATCATAATCAATACAAGATTCACTCAGCTGGATGCAAGAAGGATTTACATAGCATTTCCTTTGTTAATTTGTTGACATGAGATGTAAGATTTATTTGTCTGTGCCTTGGTTTTCTCTGTTAATGCAAAACAGGAACACTGAAATTACCTGTATCAGGGGTGCATGGGCATTTTATTTTAAAATCCACAGGAAGTGCTTCATAGGCAGAAATTAATACAAAATATAAGAACTGAAACAACAAGCAGCAGATCTTGTTAAGACATGGAGGAATTTGCCTCACGAAACTAAGAGCGACATATGTAATTCACATCTTCTGGCTGCAGTTATAATTAATGAAAGTACATTCTTCCTTGCTCACTATCTATATAGGACTCTTAGAGGTTTTCACTCAAATTTCAGCACAGAAGATTCATAGGAACTAAGCAGATGCCAGATTGATCTATGGTGGCAAGGACAGCTTTCAAGATGATTTGTTTCTGCTGGGAAAAGAGAATTTTCACTGCAGTCCTTGCAACATGGTAGAGAACATGGAGCAAGAGAAACAGAAAAGCCATTGTGCAGCAGACTGGATGACCAGTCCTGATTTAAGGTTTGTAACTTATCAACACAGAAGTAAACTCACATCGAAGAGCAATGGAAACACTTCAGCTCTACTATGAGCTTGCAGACTGACTGGTAATGTTCTCATTCATCACAAAAAAACCAACTGCTTAAAAATATCTGTGCTCCTATTTTGAAAAATTATCATTATGGTAATATTAGTTTCAAGTCAACATCACATCTTCTGGGCTCCACCTTCCTGTTAAATATGTGATATCCCTCTGTTTATTCTATCTCTATAACAAGCCTATTTTTTCCACTGTTGGCAGTACAGACAAATCACTGATCTTTGCTCTCTGTGGATTTCAACAGCCAACACTTAGGTTGAGGGAATCCCTTTTCTTCTCATCTCAAAGCAAGACCTTTAAGGAAATTCTGTAAGCAACAGAGGATCCTGTCCCTCTGCACAGCTTCTTGTACTAGCCCACGCTACTTGGCCTCATCTAGACAGTGGCTATCTTCACCCTTTTCAGGGACACAGCACTACAGGCACTTGATATCCATTAATCCAAGCATCAGAAGTGAATTATTTGGGTGGTCAGTGGTGGAAACTGCTACAGAAAACTGCAGTCAACCCTTTTTATAGCAGTTTTACAAGAATTTCTATCAAGTCAAGTGGAAAAGAAGGAATATTATGGTCTTGAGCCAAAATAGATGGAGTAGTTAATTTTAATTGGATTTGCTTTCTTTTAGCCACAAAAGGAAATAAATAAATAAAAAAAAACCCAGAAAATAAATTCAGGCCATACCAAACAAACAAAAAAAAGAAACAAAAAAGGTTGTTATCAACTATGAAATATTACATTTAAATTTTGGATTGTTAAACAATTTTTTAAAAGAAAACTAGGAAAAAAATACACATCCATTTATTTAAAATGAAAATTCCTGAAATGAAAAGTCTAGAATTTTGCTTTCAACACTTGCAAAAGAAAGTTAATCTGTTGGTCCTAAATAATGGCTAAGCTAGACCAGTGTTTAAACAGCTGGAATACTTACAAGAAGGCCCATTAAGTCTATAAAGAAACTCACAAATATTCACAAATAAAACTGTTTTCTAAAGGAAGTATCTATTCTTATTCTTCTGCAGCAGTATGCATGGAGTCTTACTTAGATCTACTACAATAACTACATCCAGGGCTTGAGATACAAGCCTTGTGTCTTGAGACACAAAAGACAAAGCTAAAACAAAGAAGATGAAAATGAACAGCTCTTCAACAGCATGAAAAATACTGAGATAGACACAAAATCCTCATTCCTGTTTTATCGTTTTAAAGCTAATTTGACTTGTTAAGAGTACAGGCAATCCAAATATACCAAGATATTTCAGTTCTTATTAGTAGAACATTTATTATTATTTGATGTTCACTTGGTCATTATACTCACAAAATTAATATACTAGAAGCACAACCAGGGAATGTAGCACCTACATAATCTAGTCTCCCCTGAAATTCATTGTAGACCACTGACATCTCTGGGTAGCATTTACTGGGGCTGGTGACTTTGATACAATGAGTTATTAATCCCTACCTGGCCTCACCAGCGCTGCCAGTTTCAGCATAAGCATTCAGGAGAGGACTGCTTTTGTCTCTAGCACTGCTGTTCCACAAGCACCTCAAGGCAGATTAAAACTCCTCTGATACAGACTGATGGACTCCCCGTGCCATGAAGCCATTCGTCCCTTCGCCTGGGTACAACCATTCTGAGCAGCTACAGAGTGAGCTGGTCTGAGTTCAGAGTAAACAAGGCTGTAAGGATGAGGAGGCTTTAGTTTTAATGAATTTCCTGTTCCAGATCTTTATATGGCAGCACCAACACTCTTGCTGGCATACTGGAGAGGGGGCAGATAGGATTGCCTTTTTTCTTTGCTACAGTGCCAAAGCATTTGGTGGACAACAGCACCAACCTGCCCAGTGACAGAGCTAGCCGTGACGAAGGGTGCACCTGGACACAAGCGTTCCGATATGGCTTGTGCTCTGCTGGGTGGATGAATGTGATTGTCAGGTTAAGTTCTCTAGTTTTGTCAAATCAGTCAAGTTTTTGTAGGCGATGAATCCAAATTGGACATAAAAAAGGACATGAACACAAGGAGTGGGGTGGAGAGAGACAGAAACAGAGACAACAGAAGAGTTAAAGCAAAGCAAAACCCTTCCGTGGCTTTTTTTTGTGGAGGTAAATGGACTTAATGAACCAGCAAAACTGCATAGCTAAATAACTGCCTGTTTCAATGCAACATAGTGCTATAACCAGCTCCTGTTCAGGTGTATTCCTTACAAGTATTAACCAAGTATCTACTCTAGAAAACAGAATTAATAATACGACCCAATACATTAATTACATTTAAAAATGGAAAAATGTAGCAAATTCTACTCAGCCACCAAGAACAGGTATTCAGGAAAAGAAAATCTAAGAAATGCTAACTTTAGTAAACTAGTTCGTCTCTTTTTCTTATTTTTACTACTCCAAGTAAAAGTCAGTAGCTGCCCTCCATTTCTGCACAGCCTCAGGGATGCAGACTGTTTACCATATACATGTTTTCAGCTGTAAATGTTGACCTGATCAACACCATAATGCCATTTACTAGGAGTTTACACAATAGCATCAGCTTCAGTAAAACACCTAAAAAATTAGCAAGTCAATTTAAAGGGAAAAACAACTCCCCATTAAATCCTATTCAGACCTGCAACTTCTCTCCAGGCCAAAACATACATACATCTACTCAGGGGCAAGCTTCCTCTTTGTAATGTTAACAGAACAATTTAAAAGGACTGGATGCCTAAAAATGGAGATGGAATTTAAATATTCCATCTTATGGGGCTCATTTGGTGGTTTCTGAAGCATCTTCAATTTACAGTTGTACTGCTGTAAATAAGAAACAGAGAAATACTGCCTGCTGCACTGGAAATACTGGGACAAATGGGCAGTGTGAAAAGCTTCCTCCAGAGAAGTAGGCTGCAGAATCTGAAGAAACACCATGTGGTGCTCTGCAGTATATGGCACTCATTACTGGTTTTTTCTCAATACTGTGTACAATGGCTATCTCAAAGTATTCCAAAACCTTTCATACTCCCCCGTATCTAGACTCCTTCACCAAAAAGTAGAAGGCGAAATGTTAATCCTTTAAATTATTTGCAGCATACATCCTATTAGATTCAACAGAAGTTGTTTCTAATCTTGCTGCAGTCTAACATTAAACCTAACTTTATTTCTACATATTTACATATCTATGTGAGGACAGTAATGCAGAAAGTAGAATTGCAGAGTTTGTAGTATACACTAACAAAAACAGCTTTTCCTGATATTATTTGTGGCCATGTTCTTCTAAAGTAGCAAGGGGAAGCTTGCTTTAAGAGTTTATTTTTATGCTGGGCTCCCACTGCCTGTATTTCTTCACTACTATTGTGCTGCAAATAATTTCCATCTCCAAATTAACAATGACATCTGGGAAAGTTGCTGAATAAAACACAGAAGAGCAAAAGCACAGCTCCAAAACTGTAAGCTCTACATTGTGAAGCAGATGAAAATAAGTTTATTTTTACACCCAGAAGAACATCAGGAATAACAGACTAATCCTCCATGAACAATACTTGTACCTGCCGAAGTGAGAAAAGAAATCTTAGTAAGATTCACAATAACCACATGCTCAAAAACATGAGACAATTTCTTCCCTTAGTTAGAAATGAAAAATGGAGATATGCTATCACATAATAAGGAAGAATCTTTTTTAAAGTACAATTACGTACACCTGTGAAGGTTTCTGAGAACAATGAAATTATGTTTTGATTTGAAATATTCATAATTGGCTTTTAATGCATGTATATATTAAAAAAAACACCATACCTTGTAGAGACCAAAGAAGCCCAAGTCCCGTAATACGGTGAGGGCACTAACTCGTGGACCAGTAGTAATTTCTCCAGCCACCTGTAATCGAATCTTGACAATTTCCAGTGGATTGGTAAAGATCACTTGAGAACCTCCAGCCTGAAATTAAAAGTGGAAGGCAGTACATTAACCCATTACATTATTTGCAGTGTACATCCTGTTATATTCAAAAGAAGGCATTTTCAATCCTGTAGAAGTCCGTTAAGCAATTAGCAGAAAAGAGTTTTAGTATTCGTTAATAAACTGCAGCTCACAAGGTAAGAAACCTACACCAACACCCCCACACACAACTCTACACCCCCCCATCTGAGATGAGTGGTCAGGGAAAATGGAGAAGCAGCAGGTCAGCCCCTGCAGAACACTGCAGGACATCAGACAGACACTAGCTCAATTCTTGCTGCAAGAATACATTCACCAACACCAGTTTATGCAATACTGACAAGCCAAGAACACTGTAAAGCAACTAATGAAGTGAAAGGAAGAATCAGTAACTAAGTAAAGAAACTGAGATGTGCATGCCAGTACTTAGAAAGTGAAAACATACTACTGAAGAGTAAAAGTCTGACAGAAGTTTATTCAATTTTGGCATGAGTTCATAAAACAAAAAATACACGGATTCCAAAGACCAGAACTGCAGATATATTGTGCTTTTCTTAAAACCCCACTGAACTACCAGTTTCAGGTCCATTAAATGCTGTTTGATTCAAGAGTCTGAGCTCCACATCATTATTTGTGCACCAGGTAACAAAGAAAAGGTCTACAGACTGAAGGACTCTATTAGTCAAAAAACGCTAAATGTTTTTAACATATCCATTTGTTGGGAAGACATCACTCAACTGATTTTGAAAGTTAGATTTAAAACACAATGGTGGCAAGCATTTCAGACTCCCCACTAGTTCTTGTAAAGTTCATCTCATTCACAATATGTAATGTAGGGCATAACCTTTCTGCTACTCTGACAGATCCCAAGCTAAAAATCTGAAACAAGAAAAAAAATATAACATGAAGGTTATCTAAGAGTATTCAAAAATACTCATTCAAACTCCATCTGGCCCAAATACAACAGAGTGTAATTCTAACTTCTGTCAATTTCTTAATCATGTGGTCTGACAGCTATGCCCTTCTATAGGTTCTGAAATCACACAAACTATGCAAAGGCTGACCCTCATCCTCCCCACAACAAAACAACTATTTTTTTCTAGAAGGTAATGACTAAAATGAAATAAGCTGCGTTTAAAAGCACTTGCATCTAGCCATGTCTAGTATGTAAACACTACATGCACATCTTTTTTAAATTATCCAAATGTTAAAAGAATTAATCATAGCTCAGATTAACTATCATTGAAAATCAAAAATATGCACAGTAATATGGTTTAAATAATGCACTGAAGAAATGGCAAATCGCACGAACAACTATTCTTGTCTACCACTTAGACTGAGCATACACAGTGTGGTTACAAATTAAAGTCTTTACATAACCCCCAAAATATCCCAAATGTTTCCTATTTTGACCAGAAAAAGCATGCTCTTATGTAACTCAACTGGTTTTGACTTTCAAATTGGCATAATTTAACTGCTTTTACCAAACCAGAATCCTGGTACATATAAAACTGCTATTCTTGTTGCCATCAGAAATTAGACTGATAAATTATTTGGCAAATATGCTGACTTCAGTTTTGCACTTAAACTGAAACTTGTTAAGTAAGTAAGCATTCAAAGGAAAAAAAATGTTTCTTTCACTTGTCTACTCATCTTGCAAAGTCTCAAAATAAAATAAAAAACAATCCTGGAAAGGTCCTTATGGTGAATTACAGATTCCTATATAGTAAACATTTGGGTCAATGTATTACAAATATTAAGCATTCCCACATGCCATCACATATATTTTCTTAAAAGGATAAAATCCCAATTGCAGGTGATAATGTTCATTTGCAAGTTTGCTACACCACAGCCCTCCTCTAAAACACACTACTTAAAAACTCATACCAATTGATCTGTGTTAGCACAAATAAACTACTTTCCCTCAGTATGATATTCTTGCAGTTCATTGTGCCATGACTCCACGGGAAGTGTTTCTTTATTTTTCACTACAGGAAAACCATTTTAAGATTTAAAAGATGACAAGAAAATTAAGTTTATTTTATTATTATTATTAATGCACCAAAACACCGAGCAATTTAAAAATCTATAAAAATGTTTATAAGTGAATGCCATATTTAAAGAAACAGAAACATATATCTGATTTCAAAGGAGAATAAAGGCAAATAATTTCTGAATTCAAACAGGAAGTACTTCAGGTGCTAGCACGTATAATGTTTATGTTTGCATGTCCAACCTGACTGTGTTGACACTTGCAGCATTAGATGGCTTGTGGCTCTGGGTAAATCACACAAGACGACTTCTTTTGCTTCAGCTCGCTATTTTAAAAATGGGGATGCTATTATTTACCCAATTCATACAATCAAGCTTGCTGTATTCAAATTTTTAAAACGCTGAGACCTGCATGCACCAGGCATTACTAAAAAGACTGCAGGCTTTGCTGCCCACAAAGCAGTTCTGTAGAAAGATACTGGAAGTTTCCAGTGAAGTCTTTCCACAAAACTGTCAAGGTACTAACCCAGAGCTCCCTGAATAACCTTTGTCATCCTCTGAATTTGAGCAAAGGTACACTCCAAAAATCAAATGGTGAATAACTGAAAGCGATGAGCCAGACAATACCTGACGGAGGGTCTCAGTAGGAGAGTTTCTACCACCTGCCTGTTTTGTGATGGAGAGGAAGGCTAGTTTATTAGCCCGTGCAGAGGCAGTTCTAGCGGTCATAAGTACAGTCACCTGGTGGGAAGCTTTTATCACTCTGTTATTTAACCATCTATGCTGGTAACTGCAGCTCCTTACTCTCAAACTGGGGGGGAAGCAAACCCGAGATGGCTACTATACTCTCTAATGAAATTATTTCTTGTCTAGTACTGGTAACTCCTATAGTGTTATTCATCATCATAGTAAGCAAGTGTCTCATAAATATTAATGGTATTTCCTGGCAGTACTCCTGTGAGGAAAGTACAATGACTCTAGTTTTACAAGAAGGGGACTTGAGGTAAAGAGGTTAATTGTATGCCCAGCATGTGCATCCCACTAGCACAGACAGACACAACTTTTAAGAGTCTCCACGTATCCTGATCTCCAAATCAGTAGCTGGAATCACAATAGCATGGTTTCTGTCTTCTGAGTTTTTGCATAGTGAATGCAATGAAAGATATCTCATCAATCTATTTTTTTCCAGTCTCTTCAAGGTGCTGGTATAAACTGTTATGGAAAAAACAGACAAAATATCCTCAGCACATCATATCACCCTGCTCATTCATTCTGTTTGGCCAAAAGCTGAAGAACATTGCCTTCTTGTTTGTTAACCTTTGCAGTTGGAATTGTATCTCATTTTAAAATTTTGAAGTATGTTCCCAAGGTCAAAATCTGAACACTTTTTTTTTTTTTCCCCCCAGAATAAACACAGTTTAAGCTCAGGTTGCTCAAGCTTGATGTTTTCTCCACTAAATGTCACAAAAATCAACTTCATCAACTGTTTAATATATATAGTTCCCAGTAACACCAATATTTCTGTACTGAAGTTACAAGCTTGAATACCCTCAACTCTGAATTCCTTATCACCTCTTCCAATCATTTTTTAAGGAAACAAATGATCTGACTGTAAAAGCAAATCTATTACTTTTCAGTTATTATCATGTGATTAAAATAAAACTTGCAATTTTGAGTTACTTAGAGAAGTAGATACCTAGAGGTACTGCACAGATAACTATCTGTAAGAGCCCACAAAGGGCCCATACTGTTCTGAAAGAATTTAACATTTGACCTAATCACAAGCACTGATGGCAAGAAAATAAAAGGGAAATACCTCTGTCATCCAAGAACTCCTCATACACACGGAGCTAGAAATCTGCATGCCTATAAAATGTTCGATGTGCTTTAACACATGGACAGCTAGCTATGCATCCACACACATGAACTTTTAAAAATAAGCTGTTTTTTTCTTTCATTTTTGCAGTTCTTCAAGTCTGCACTTGGTATGCTATCACCCAACACCTCTCGATGGCAGTATAGTCTTGTACAGTAACACAGAACTGTCTATGGCATGCCTCCTTCTACTTTCCTACTTTACTGAACGAAAGGGAGAAGTGCAAATAGTTGAGGTATTTTTTTTTGTCTGTGGGGAAATAAAACCCACTCTATAGTGAAAAAAATCAGTTTAATAACAACCACTTAACAACACTCCAGTTTAAGAAGTCAGAATGTTTTCTACTTCTTCACGTGTTCAAATCACCTTGTAATAAACTTTACTGGAAAATAAACAGATTTTCACCCCCCTCATTACATTAAGACAAGAAATTCCTGTTCTTTTTAATATAACTGCATTTTGTGCCCTTATGAGATTAGGTAAGAAATGAGCACATCAGACCCAATTCTCCTATGGCTTTTGAAAACTTCAGTGTAGGTTCTGAAGAGAATACAGCTTGCAATTCTGGAAGAAAATTCTGTGTTTTTCATACCAGCAGAAAGTACCTGAGTCTTTTCCTTTCATTGCTAGTGACCATCAACTGTTCTTGTGCCTCTAATTAACCTTATTACCTACTTCAAATCATAGCCTTTTTTCTGTTCTCAGCTAACATTTAGGGTCAGCCTAGATCTTTCTTCTGCATCCCATGTAACTTGTCACATATTACCTTTTAAGGTTTCATGGATGAAGAAAGTATTACTACTACTCTTAAGACTGTTAATATTTCCCAACAGCATCACCCAGGGATAGCGATTATGGCAAGTAATGGCAACCATTAAAATACATAAGCAACATATTATATAATTATCCAAAATCAACCTCTGCAAGAAATTGTCTACAAAATCTTGGTTACTCATTCAATTTACAAAAAGATAAGCAGGTGCAAGTTCCAAAAATTTTAGTCAGCTCTTTATCACATTCAGTCATACTGAATATGGTACACTGTCCCAGGCCCTTACTCCTTGCCAACTGCCAGATGCAGCTTGTTTCCCTGTGCATTTGCTAGCATCCATTAATCCTAATTAAAGTCAAGGTTCCTAAAGTGCTGAGCATTGTACAGACACAAAATAAAGATTGCTCCCTGTCATAAAAAAAAAAAATCTAAATTAAAAACGCACTCAAGGGATGCAAGAATGGAAGAATTACCATCCTCATTGTATAATAAAGGGCAACTAAGGCACAGAAGCATTCAGTGATTTACCACAAAATCACGTACTAACTCTATGACAGAATAAGGCTTAGAAGTCAGATTTACGGAGTGCCACTGCAGTGCTTCCAACTACCTCTGAAAGACTTGGTGTTTGCATGGCAAAAGATCCCAAGAGCATCAGATGAATTATGTTGAGCTGCTGCATTTCACTACGGACTTGCCTGTTACCAGAAGAGCTACTGAGTAACAGACATCTGTTCAAAGTGTCTGTTTTTCTTATCCATTTCAAAGATGACAACTGTAATTATGTGGCGCTGTATGTCAAGGGCAAAGCACACTGGGTTCTCAAAAGCGTGGTTCTATGTTACCTTTTCTTCGATAAAGCAAGACTTCAAAAATCCAGACAAGCCACCTCATGCTATTTTCTGTCCTCTTGTCTGTGGTCCTATCTATACAGGATTCTGATAATGCTCTTTAGCAATGGGAGTTAACAGAGTAAATACCTTTTCTTCAGATCATGAGGAGATTTCCTGAGCCCTCAGTCATCTGCTTTTCACTACCCTGACCAGGCTAGCACAGAAACAGCTTTCATGCTGCTCAGGCAGAACTGCGGTTTTCTCCAGCTAATCCTTCTTGTCGTCCGAAGACAGCCTTCTCTTGGTCTGGCTAAGGTTTTACTTTGGGTAGTTCAAACAGCGAATACTGCTAGAATCGCAGAGTCTTGTTAATGTCCTAGCGTACATAAAATGTAAAGCAAGCTCCTTCAAACACTCATGTAAAAGTGCTCATAAATAGAACTGCAATTAGTCTGAACAGAAGTACATTCCTGCTACTGCTTCAGACAGATTTCCAAGACCTGGATACAAGTTGTGACGATTGTCCTATGATAGTACATTGATGACCTGGCTAAACACAAACAAACAGGAATATGGTTTGTTTATAAGCACTGACCAAGTCTGCAGTGTGAAAAAAATTAAAATTGTGGATTTGATATTTTCCACGTTATAGGTAATTCAGTTCTCAGAAGCCTAGCCAAAAAATCAAAGTGGAGTCCACTTGATTGGCATTATAAAAGCAATTAAGTTACAGACCTGTCAAATATGTTAACATTTGGCTCTCTCTGCTCTACTTGTCTGTTTTGACTACTTGTAGAATCATTTAATGATTTACAGACCTTTCAAGTCTTAAGGCATGGTAGCTGTATTAAAACTGTGACCCATTATTTCTTGGTCACATCATAAATTACTGTGACATCATAAATATCTTCCTTTTTCTCGTAGAAAGCTATTTTAATTCCTGATGTGAGTTTGAGGCTTTTTTGTTTTGGTTTGGTTTTTTGAACCTGTACTGGTAAACACTAAAGTATTTTACTGCCAGTAAAAGAAGGAGTAATAGGAGAAAGGGATGTGTAATAAAATATAATTGTCAAAACAAATACATGTTTTAAACTGTAATGTATGTTCATATAAAATTTTGCCATCATTATTTCTAATAGGAAAGAAAAGAATATGTTTCAAATGGAAATAATATTAAATATATTTGTTGGAAAAAAAGGGGCTTTTTAACAGTTCAGAATTGTTCAGTTCTGCAAACAGAAATGTGTTAACCTAAACCTATGCATCCCTCTTTATTTTACAGTTTGAAAGATTTCCTCTCTCTCTCTTTTTTTTTTTAAGGGGAGAAGGGAAATGAAAAGGAAGAGGAGATGGGAAGCAAAAGAGGAAAGCACCTCTAATTTGTTATGGGAAAATATCTTTGGAAAAAGATTAAAATTAAATGAACTAATCCAAAAGGAAAATTCAAAATAGAGTAAAATAATATTCTGCATAACTCCTTACTGCTTTCAGGAAAGGCCAGTTTAAACAGGTATGACTGAGTGAAAATTTCAGCAAACTATTTTTCAAAACATCCAAACCTGCAAGGAAATGTGGGGTGAGGTCAAAGAAAGCAGGAACTCTATACCAGCAACTTCCCCACCCTTTGGTACAACCTTTTGTAAGGGCTATCATGTTACTGTATGCTGCCTTCCCAAACGTCATTATAAGGCTTAAATCTAAGATTAGCTGAAAATTAATCAGAGACAATTAAAACAGAGCAAGTGTTGAAATACAATGGGTTTGCAACTATGAAGTTAAATTTAAGTCCAGATCTAGCTGGGTTTTTTTGTACTGAAAGTTTACAGTTAGTTTAAATTATTTTCAGTATGCTGAAAATAATTACAATTACAGTGGTTCAGAGGAGAAAACTACACTTTAAAAATACCTAATTAATTATAGTATATTCTATTACATTATATTAATTATATTAGATAGCCTTTAAATCTAATTAATTTATTTAACAACATGAATTTTTACATAAAAAGAAAACAGCTTTAAATTTAATTAAAAAAATTTATTACGAGCTTCTGAACTTTTCCTTAACAAGAAATGTGAATGTTGTGCTTTTACACAGGCAAGTAGAACTCCCTTTGAAAGTAATGGAAGTTAGATTCCCTGACTACAGGGAGAACAGACCTCTGAGAATAAATCTGTTAAAGGGTTCAAGAAATGTATGCCATTTGCTTTCAAAGCTAATATTAGTAATCATAAAGAAGACCATCATTACTTAACTACCTCAATAAACTATACGAAAACTTCTCCATGTAATAGCAGTCCTTCTTTTTTTTTTCCCCCAGATATACATGCAGAGATTTTTTTTGCTCAGTTTCATTTTACCCATAGCTCAGCCTTCCTTGCCAAACAGAACAGAATTTTATCAGATTTAGGTTTCTGAATAATGAAAGCAAGAATGACACCTTCAGTCTCCTTTAGCCTACAACTTAGAAATGTCTGAATTTCTGCAAGTAAGAGATCTAGGAAGTGTGGGAATTGCAGTCCATACACCCTCTACCTCCACTGCAATGCCACAGAGAAAATGCAGCTCAGATGTGGACTTATCTTTATTACTCTCTGAAACATAAAATAAATCTAAGTAGCTTAATAAAACTATTTGCACTGGATCGATTATTTGGCACAATTCATCTGGAATTTCACATCATATTCCTTTATAAAAATTGCTTCTAGACAGGATTTTGCACTTTCTAGATGAACTCCATCTTAACTGTATCTAATTTTTATGTTCCATAGCAGAGTTGAGATTGTCCAAGCAGGTCCAATATGTTTTAACTTTATTACGATTACTATAAAGTCTCTAGAAATATGCCTAAAATTGTCCTGACAACTTAAATAAAAGCAGATCTGTACAGGGTCTGTAACTCTACTGTGCTACATGATTTAAACTCGCTAATAGTGAGCACACACTGAGCAGCTGGGAAGGAAAAGACTGTGTGTGCTCAGAAAGAGAAGGGAGAGCAGAAGTTAATAAAGCAAAATGTTTTTGTCTTTTCTTGCTGAAAATTAAGCCTCCAATTTACCTATATAATTGTATTACTATATGCAGACAAGGCAACATACATTATATAACTATTTCTTTTTAGTCATGTTATAATACTTACTCTGTTTTTCTTAATATTTTGTGTTTTATGAGCACTCTTTATTTTGAATCTTTGCATCTCTTTCCCAGTTACTTCCAGACACACAATGTAAATTTGTCAATTAAACATGGAACTGCTTTAGTTAAGGAACTAAGCAAAATGACTCTCACCTAAAAGCTTAGTGTTAAAACGCAACACCTTAAAACCCCCAAAATAATACTTATGCCACTTTTACAGCGTTTTCAATTGGTTAATATAACTCAAAAAATAATAATGACCAGTGCTGTATCAAAAAAATCAGGTTACTTTTAATAGAAGCTTTTAAGCGACTTAAGTTTAAAAGAAGCAAGCAGCTAAAATTGGTATGACTAGCGATTATCTTTTATTTAAAATACAAAAAAAATTGAAAGACCATGGAAAAAAAGCTTACAAAAACTTCAAGATTATTGCCACCATAAAAAAAAGACTTCAAGTTGTACTTAGAGCTTACCCGAGATCATCCTTTTATTAAAGAATCCCTGAAGGTAGTTACAGCATTAGCAGAAATCAAACCTAGCATATTTGTGCACTTTCTCATTCAAGGAGGTTAAGTCGGATTTGTGGTTTAGATGCTCAGCAGATCCTAGCTCTGAACTATCATTACACTGTATCTTGGAACTGAAGTTTTTTAGTAGCCTAATAATGATAAGGGCTATATAGGATTCGCATGAGTGATGAAGAGTCCTAAATGCACAGCAGACCAGAATACATGGTGGGTGTCAGGCATCGTGCTAATCTGGAAGTTACATATATTTTTATGGGTAACAAATACCATAGTCAATAGTGAAATGTCTCACAAACAAAGGAGATGGAAATTTTGAGTTAGTAATTTACATAACAGCCCTCCTTAAGATTCTGAATAAAAATATAATGGTTATACTTTTAATTATATTCTTGGGGGTCTCAAAAAAAATAAATCTCAACCAACCTATCACTTTCATCTTCACATAATAAAAAGCTATGAAACAGGCTGTTAACTGAACTAAGTGCCACGAGGTCAAGAAGTAAAAGATCTATTTTCTTCTTTCCTTCTTTTTTTTTTCCAGCAGGGAAAACAGTTTACAAAACAGAAAAAGACTTGTTCAATGAAACAATCAGCTTTAGTTACAAGTGCAAAAGTCAGCCATGTGTACTAATTCTCCGTAATTATGATGCAAACCGAACTCCTTGGGGACTTAAAAGTCAAGCCTGGCAATGGTTGGGCAAACAGCAGAGTGGAGCTACTCAGGTGATACTGACCCCTTCAAAGCCCTTTGTGTTGCTGAACAACCCAAACCATCCAAGTATCTGCTCCGTCCTCCCTTTCTTAGGTATTAATGCTATACTGTACTCAAAGGGTTGGTATTTAAAACATTAAAATCTAGCATGCATCCCAGCACACAGCCCTTGCCTAAGCAATGAATACACTCCAAGGAAACAGAAGCACTGAAGAAGGAAAATCTAACACCTGTGTTTGTAACACAATCACAGCTGAGAATTAGATGTGGAGAGCGGAAGGTAATAGGGCAGGTGTCTTTTATAAAATTCATCTTAGTTGGCTGCCCCTTTTTAGACTCTTAACACATCATGCACTCCTGTCTTTTTGCCTCCCACATAGGTGATTACTACATTGTGAAATGAGGTAAAAATCCAAGACTGAAAATTTTCAAAAGCATTGAACAGTCTCCTTACTTTTTCTACAGTGAAATCACAGACTTCATGTTGGCTTAAAAGGGGACAAAAAGTTAGGCCAATATAATGCTGAAAGCTATAGGAAAAGGCCTGTCTTTGGCATCTCATATTTTATGCATATATTTACACTATGAGAGAAAAATTCAGCCCAAAAAACTAGGCACTACTTGTAATGAGTCTCTGTTGCTAGTCTGAATTGGGTTTAAAATTACAAAAAAACCCAAAGACCACCTGCAGAAAAGACAAGTTGCAACCTATCTACCTGGCAGTAGACTATGCCCTTAAGTGGAGCACTCCAGTTAAAAGAAAACTCAGGGCATTCTGCCACCGCACGTCTACTGCTACAACTTCATGCAGCATCTCATTGTTAATATGTATTTCAAATACCAAATAGGACAAGCCAATATCTACTGCATGTTTAAAATACGTCTCAAACCACCTATCTCTTAAAGCAGATCCTTAGTTTACAATGAACTACTGGCAAAAAGCTTGCTGCAGCATTCTCATGAATGACAGGTCTCTGTAAAGAGTGCTTTTTGTACTGCATTAAAAAATTCACAGCAGTCTGTAAAAATAAAAACTCCAGATCAAATGACATTTTAAATGAAAATTTTGCTGAATTCTCTATGGCTGCTATGTTCATAAGATGTTTTATTAGCGTAAGGGGCAAATACTTTTTACTCTGCAAGCACTTTATTGCATTTTTCCTTCATTTACAGCATGCTTTTTATTTAGGGCTTTAGAGACCCACATTCTTCTCTCCCTCCCCTTCTTTTTTTCTCCCCTGAATGCTCCTAAAGTTACAGAACAAGGGGATCCTACCTGGCAGTCTACAACAGGTCAGTGATCAAACAGAAGGAGCAGTGAGACAGCAGCCAAATCCTGCCCCATCTCCTGAGAATTACAGAAAGCCAGGGCTTCTCAGCCTGCAACGCAACCGAGCCACTGCACCCTGAGGCTCAGATAATCATAGTACGCTCTCTGCAAGCACATACAACACAAATCTCCGCACCTACTGAGGTTAAGACACAAGCATTTGTTTTTAAGTCACTGCTCACTGTAGTTTTCGACACAGGTAGAAGCTGATTGAAAATGTGACCTCATCTGTCTTATGACAGCAGAAACAAAGATAGATTGAAAATATACCAACATTGCTCTGCCCCAGTGATCAAAGGCGGTTTAAATAAACAGTGTTCTTTATCTGTAAAGTGCACTGGTCTTTGAACAACTATTCATTTTACCTAAAGTATTTACATTTGCTTGAACAAAATCAATACACCAGATAAAGTAAGCTGTAATATGGACAGAACTAGACCAAACTGTGAAGTATTATCATCTACCCAGTAATACACCAGTTGTTCATTAAGGTACTACTTTGTACAAGCAAAACACTCTTAAAAACTTAGTGGGTTTTAAATACAGCCTACATTCAGGAATGCATTATGCACTGAGTTAACATTACACAGCCTACGTCTGCTATGAACTCAAAGAAGCATGAGTAGTTTTTGCCATTTCACAAAGTCAGTATCACTGCAAAAAGTGAAAGTTAGTGGGTGCAATAACACATCAGGAAAGAAGTGACGTGGCAGAGTGGGTGCCACAAAGCAGTAACTCATTATTAACTTCTGGAAAGGTTAGCATGAATCTTCCTTAGGCCATAAGCTACAGCCAACATGAATAAAGACACATTCTTTACTAAGGAAACAAACTCTAAGCTGTGGGAATTATACAGCGCAGTTAAAAGGCACGATGCACAGAAACATTTACCCTTCCATCAAGAGTGGCTGGCCTATCTAGGAAAGAACTGAGATGCTCTAGTAGAGTCTGCTCTTGAACCGGATCTGTGGTTAAACAAAAGCCTTAGTCCACATAGTTAATCTTACACACTGCATTTTCATGAATCTCATATGAAGGAAATCAAGGATACTTACACAGCCACCAGCAAGAATTTCTGCAGCCAGTGGGACAGAGCCATCTTTAGTCATAAACTTATCTCTCACAAAATCATTAACCTTAAAAAACAAACATTTATGAAAGCTGATAAATTAACAGGTCGGAGAAAACAGTCATCAGCTGCAAATTCTGTGCAACTGAAAATGCAAATATATGCATGAAGCTACCAAACTAGCAGATATCAAACAAATCTTAGATTTTATACGAAATATTGTAAAGCTCACTATGTCCTTCTTTCTAACAAAGATTTGCAGCATAATTCAAATATTTGCCATTGAAAAAGATAACAATCACTAACTAAATAATTATCTGAAAATTAATGATAAAATAATTTCAGATTTTAGAAATGCTCACTAAATTTACAAATTTAAATATAATTTCAATTAACATCAGAAGGTTCAATAGTAAGTTTTAACACAATAGTAATTCAATTAATAGCATTCAGTACCTTTCTTTTTTTAAAATGCATATTAGTAGCTGTGGTGAATACTAGCTTATCAGTGAATAACCAATACATTACAATTGGTTTGTAATAAGAAATTCTTCAGTGCCTTAAAATCATGCAAGAAATAACAAATTTACAGAAGTAAAACATTTTGGAAAAAAAATGCATGCAAACAAGTTCCTTTCTTACCAACACCTCACTACATGATCATATTATCTCCTGTTGCACTAGAATTAAACATACAGGAAACATGTGGAGATACAAAAACAAAAGCCCTCCAAGTCCAATAAATAATTATTAATTTTTGCTAAGAAGTGAAACCAAAGGCCTGCACTACTTACAAACAAGCAGATGAGCTGAACAAGTTGAATAAACTTTTTATATTTTGCGAGTCTAAAAATAAGTTTTCAGTAAGATTCTTAAAACGTACATATATATATGTATGTATCTATCTGAAAGTGACTTGTGAACATTACAAGGGCATACAAGTCAGATATAAACAGTTGCTTTGTGCTTTTTGTAATTAAGTTTGTATCAAGCAAAAATCACAGAATCATAGAATTGTTTAGGTTGGAAAAGACCTTTAAGATCATCAAGTCCAACCTAGCTTTAACCTAGCACATCTACTCCTTTTAAATACCTCCAGGGACGGTGACTCAACCCCATCCCTGGGCAGCCTGTTCCAATGATTGACAACACTTTCAGTGAAGAAATTTTTCCTAATACCCAATCTAAACCTTCCCTGGCGCAACCTGAGGCCATTCCCTCTCGTCCTATCACTTGTTACTTGGGAGAAGAGACTGATACCCATCTCGCTACAACCTCCTTTCAGGTAGTTGTAGAGAGTGAAAGGGAGTAAGCCTCCTTTTCTCCAGGCTAAACAACCCCAGTTCCCTCAGCCACTCCTCATAAGACTTGTTCTCCAGACCCTTCACAAGCTTCCTTGACCTTCTCTGGACGTGCTCCAGCACCTCAATGTCTTTCCTGTAGTGAGGGGCCCAAAACTGAACACAGTAGTCAAGGTGCGGCCTCACTAGTGCTGAGTAGAGGGGGAACCACTTGAACCACTTCCCCAGTCCTGCTGGCCATGCTATTTCTGATACAAGCCAGCATTCCATTGGCCTTTCTGGCCACCTGGGCACACTGCTGGCTCATGTTCAGCCAGCTATCGCCCTTTGGTCCTTTTCTGCCAGGCAGCTTTCCAGCCACTCTTCCCCAAGCCCAAGCGTTGCATGGGGTTGTTGTGACCCAGGTGCAGGACCTGGCACTTATCCTTGTTGAATCTCATATAACTGGCCTCAGCCCATCGATCCAGCCTGTCCAGATCCCTCTGTAGAACCTTTCTACCCTCAAGCAGATAAACACTCCTGCCCAGCTTGGTGTCATCTGCAAACTTACCGAGGGTGCACTTGATTCCCTCATCCAGATCACTGATAGAGATATTAAACAGAACAGGCGCCAATACTGAGCCCTGGGGAACACGCTACCACTCTTAACACTCTTAATATGCTGACACATTAAGGATAAAAATCCTTACACACTAATTGTAATTAGATGGAGGACCTTACGATGTGGAGAAATGTGAAAACAATCCATTTGCAAACTTACGGTAAGTTTTATGGCCTTCTCTGGTGCTACTCCTAATAGCTGCGGTAAGAGACCTGTAGCATGGAAATAGAGAATTCAATGCATCAAGTAAATTGGTATTAACTAAACAAGTAAAAAAATATACGTAGAGATCACCACCTAGAAATGGGCAATTTTTACAGCAATTATGTGTTCTTATATTTAATGAGTACTTAAACATTCCGTTTTGAGAACAAACTTTGTGCTACCACTTCAAGTGCTATCACTGCCTATACATATTTCTTTAGCTTTTTTGAATCTGTGACATGAGCTCACTTCACGCTCAAACACTAATACAGATTTGCCAACTGTGTTTTAGTACTCTGTGCTAAACTAACATTTACTTTCTGCACCTTCACATAAAAGTTAAGAGTTTCTAATTAATTCTGTGAGATACACAATGCTTCTACTTCAAAAATCACGTGTGCAGTACCTTTTTCTGGCAAAAACAATGGCATTAGGTGGCAGGACCCAAGGGGATAGGATTCAAAATAATGAAAAACATTCAAACATGTATGACTGCATTCTTGAGCTCTCTGCCCAGCTAACTCACCAGTTCTTAAAAGAAAGGAAGTTATGCTGCTTTCTTCCCTGGTATGGAATTTCCTATTCTATTTTGTTAGAAGTGATGCGCTACAGAACTGAAAGCGGGAATCTCCAACTACCAGCTTCACTTGCTTGAAATGAACGGTCGATATTTTGTAAACTTTTGGACAACATAACCTAAAAATATGCAAAGCTTACCAGCTAAGCCTGGGGCTAGAATGGTGTTGCCAGCTTTCATCAGGAAAATGACATTGGGACACCATTCAGAAATGTGAGAAAATCACTTCAGCTAGAATTCCTCGCAAAGACCCCGTTTGTTTTAGTAGCTCAGGCAGCATCTTTGGGTACTTTCTACAATGCCTGACATTTTCACCTCTCCATGATTTCAGTTTTTGGGGAAAAGACAACAATTAAGGTTCCACCTGTAAGAGCTAACTTGCCGAAAAGAATTCTCCCAAAGAGCTAAACATCAGAATAACAAAGAGAAAAAAGTACATGCATTGGATTAGTGTATTCTTCCACCCTGCTACCATCCATCAGCTTATACTGGTTACTACTGATGCACTTAATAAGGAAATGACAATGGAGAAGAACACCATTTAGCTTGTGGTAGCAGGAGGGCCAGCCACATTTATATATTAATGCCTTTAAAATTTTGCACCTGTATTAGCATTCTTGTTTTTCAAGTGTCAAAAAGAGTAATAAATTGCATATACCGCTGACATACATATACACCTAACATTTACCCAAGACAGCTATGTTGAATAATGATCATATGGCTTAATACTCAAACAAAAGAATACAGTAACACTACATTCACATACAGTTGTTCGGAAAAAAGATTCTGTAGAGTAAGATGAATTTCAAAATTTGGATTTCTTAAACAGTTTTAGTTGCAAAGGTGACTTGAATCCAGACTTCAATGAAAAACCATTAAGACAGACAGAATTGTGTAATTAAATACTACATTTTCTGCAGCACTCTGAAGAAAACACAAGGATTTTTTCAGTTTTAGCCTTATACAGGCAAAATTATCTTTGCAACAGCTATGACATTTACATCTTGCTATAGGGCATGTGCGGCTTCATATAGACATTATGGCTAATGAATTTCTCTCTTCAGAGATTAAAAAAACATCCCATATATTTTACAAGCACACTACCTGACCCTAAACCTAATCCAGTAGAATTAGAGCAGGTCTGTAAACAGGTATGTAATTCCAAAAGAACCTGGACATCATTAATTTTAAAATCACATATATTACTACACCTAAGCCATATATAACATGACTTTGAAGCTGTATTGTATCAAACACAAAAAGGCACTCTAAAATATCAAGATATAAAATCATAAAAATAGTTCAGTTGGAGACCTGTATGAGCCTCCAGTTTTGGAAGCAACACAGGCAGGACAAATCAAATTCATTTTCACTAGACTGATTTGAAGATGACCTTTTTACCATTTTTCATCTCCTAAGACACTTGTAAAAACACAGGAAAAACATGTTTATCTTAGTACAAGTTGTTTTTTTCCCCCCTCTGATCCATTCCTTTTGCACTCAAATCTGAATGGGACTGTTACATCTCAAAAATTTTCCATAAAACTTCAAAGTAGAAGAGAAAGATTAAATAGAATAGGTAGAAGTTACAAAAAAAAAAAAACCACCACCAAAGAAACCCAATTGAACAACCAAAAACCCAGAGCATTTTTCTCTATTTCACACGTGATTTTATAGTATAAAAGTGCTTTGAAAGTTTAATTACAGATAATGCTGTGTATTTTTACTGCAAGATAGCATACAGTACTCTAAAAAAGGTAGCATTAATTTTAATACTAAATTTTATAGCTAGGCCTACTGTCTCCAGCAGCTTAGGGAAGTAGAGCGATTCTTCATCTGCTCTCATATCAATGTAATAAAGCTATCTGTAAGTGGTACCTGTGCATTCTGTATGTTATGACCATCAAAACTAAATTCTATTTTCTTTATCATTTTGGTGGGAGCCCTGAAACACCGTTGAAAGATTTCTGAATGTGATAAAGATGGTAAGTTTTGGAAGAAAGAAAGCACATCAAGGGACACGTATGAAAATGTCATTTTTCTGTTGGGGTTATCCTGACATGTTGGAAATTCTTCAGTGTTACTGTGCATTAGCAGATCAGCAATATGACACATACACAGATGTAGGACAGGCTTAGAAATGTCTGACAGCATCTTAAAAAGGTATGCCTCTTATAACATCAGAGAATAACATTTTACACATAAGCAGCCTGCTAGTATAGTACACAGCAAACATGCTATTCAACCCATTTTTATATATCCAAGGTTTTTTAGTAGCAATTACCATGTACCACTTCATATCTGACACACTGTCGTAGTAGGACTCTATGGGAAGGTGAAGGTATATGCACGAGAGCTCCAAGAGCTGCATTCAGTTTGCAATGTCATATAAGTTACTTTCTGAAATCAGTCTAAATACATTGTGAATATACAAGCAATAGCTCATCCAGCCCAGCCGTAGTGATGGCATTGAGTAAAAAAAAAAAAAATCTTATTTGGCCAAAGTATTTTTTCAGACGTCTAACAATGAAACTTCAGTTTCATGCTGTACTGTAATGGACGTCATTGTCCCTTCATATTAGAAAAACCCACTGACTGAAGGACTTGTTGCTCAGTCTAGGTAAAATATTTGAAACCATTTGGACATCTGATAGAAAGGCGGTAACAGAATACTGCCAAATTTTTCTATTACAGGATTCACGTGAGAAATTGGACAACTGACCAGCAGTTGCCATTCAAGCACAGCTCCCCAGGCTGGAAGTGGGGTATTTCTTGAAGATTTTATGCTTTGACAGAACTTTGGATAGGTGTAGGCTTTTACCTCTGGCACTTTATTGCATACTTCCGGAGGAAAGTTTCTGCCACAGTCTTGTATCATTAGCATGGGAATCCATCAGTAATATTGCAGTTGGATGATGAATGAATGATTAATATCTAAGATTAGATGGCATCTGGAGTCACTGCAGTGCTAGAAGCACCATCAGAAGAAATAAAACAAGTTCCTTAACAGCTAATGATCACAGATGACAGTCTTCAGCAGCATTTCCTGCCTTTTTCATCCTCTAGGAGAAGTGGCATTAACAGCACGGCTACTGAACATTTTCAGGAGCTACATTTTATCTCTGGCACTTAAGTTTCCTGTAGAATCTCTACCAAGTATAAGTGAAATCTCTGCTAGATGCACTGCTTAAGATGTGAAGCATTCTGTGACTCATCAGATGGACTTCTGATTAAAATAATATTAAGAAATGTAGGTGACCTCATCAGTTGGAAGAGATGTTGACAAATCACCGTTTACAAAATTTTCTTTTATTTGCATATATATAAATACCTGTGCATTTCTAAATATGTATTTCAGATATAAATGTAGACATAACAGTAAATTATAGATGAGATGAGTATTCTCTTCAGCCATGCTGAGAAAGAGACAGATGACAAATTTATCTCAGATGTACAGTCTTAAAAAAAAAGAATGAATCTAACAACACAGCATTCAAATAATGCATATCATATTCTACAGGGGTTTATATCATGTTTGTTGGGGTTTTTTTAATATCAAAGTATCTTCTTGATGGAAACACTGATTATCCTTAGAACCCAAAATGACATTAAAGAAAATTTAGTACTCTCTTTATATCCACAAGATGGTGTAATTTATCCTTATCTGAGATGGTGGGTTAGAATATGGTGGGTTTGCCCTTTCCAAGTTTAGAATAAAATAATGATATAAAAAAAAAAAAAATCAGTTCACTTCACTGGATGGAAATATGCGCCTTGTATTAAAAATATCATCTGAAATGGCTGAGTTCAGAGTAGGGTTTACAATTCCTACTTGCTTTCTTGCAGTACATCATGACAGAGAGAACACTGCTCCAAATGTTTCTACTATATGTTTTTTATAAAGTTTTGCATCACTATTCAGCTAAGCAAGAGAACTCTACCAATGACTACTCCCTCCTCCAGTGGGGGAAAAACCCCACATTTACTTAACTCTGAATGCACCACAGTGTAAGAAAGAATACCAGTTACTGATGAGCAGCAAAAAGTAATGTATTCTATAGTTTGTTTTACCTAGTGTAGTACTTAAGACTAGAATGAGATGCTGTAAATTTACTGCATTAAACTGGGTCAATATACTAATCCATAAAATGTTCCTTTTAAATTTTCTTGTCCTCTCAACCTTAACCAGAAACTTTCATTCTGCACTCAGTTGCTCAATTTTCTCCAACATCATCTCCTTAGAAAGCAAGCAACAGTCCAAATTTACAGAACTGCACAGGGGAAGCTCCACATTTTTAAGGAGTTTTCTCTATTTGACTTTTTAAAAAGAGAAGTTAAATCAGGGTGCACTTTAAGTAGAGAATCTGTAGAAATGCAGGTCTCAATTTGCCTCTGAAACGATGCTGTCCTTTGTCATCACATGATTTCTACTATATAATCCAGAAATGAGATTACTGTGCTGGGTTTAGAAGATCAGCTCCACCAAACTGAGATTTCACTATTCAGTACTCCTTGGAAGACTGAGAAGTAGTAAAGGGGATGGGGAACAGAAGGATGAGCTATACTGCTGAAGGTTCATAAAGTTCCCCAAATTTGGCAACAAAAACAATCACTCTAGAAACACAACAAGCAAATGGAGTTAAGTATACACATCTATGAAATTCCTGAGGGGTTTTTTTCCAGGTGAAAAAATCACTGTGCTTCAGAGTTTCAATAAGACAGAAGCAGATAAATAGTGGAGTTCTGCATATTTGTTCTTTTAGGATCCTGGAAGAAGCAGACAAACATTTTCAGGGAATACATTTTGTTCTTTAGCCACTAACTGGGACTTTTTACAAAAATTCTGATTGCTACAAATCCTTACAAAATAGAAACCATGTCAATACTCTTTATTAAATTATCAGGCTTACTCAGAAAATTGCCTCAAACTCAGTCAATAATAACAGAGCCTTCTCATCTGCAATTGTGCTGAAATAATTTTGTGGAGGAGCTACTTAGCTAACCTCCAGTAACTCAGGTCGTATGTTAAAGAGCGTACATGTATAACACCACTTAGTTTTAATGTTGTTTCACACATTGCCTTATAAACTTTCTTTTTTTTCAGGTGCATATAGCTCTGCCAGATCATAACAGTATTTTACTGAAATCCTCCACTCTTCATTCCTGATTCAACTGCTTTTAGCAATTAATTTCTGTCACTACAACATACTTATTTTCAAAAGTTAAAAAAACTTTCTAAGTAAACCAGCTAAAAATGAAATAAGTAGTAACGCAGGTTTCAAATCCTCCACAATGAATATGGCAGAGGGGGATAGAGATCTCAGTAACCGGGATACCAGAAATATAATTTGCTTTATCTCTATGAGAGAGAACTACAGTCTCATGCAGTAGTTCATGATTCTTTATGACTACTTCTGTGTTACCTGAACTTACACCACTGATGCCATAACTGGGACAAGGACAAATTAAAAAAAAAGCCACCATCTAACTGCAGGCACTTAACTAAGACACTCAAAGTGAGGCTGATTTACATTGTGAACAGAGTAAATGAGCTTTTGGAGCTTTCTCCATTGACTACGAAGGGAGCTTAGAACAGCTAACTTCGTAACTTGGGTGTATTGGTTACATATATAAAGCTAAGTGGGTTGAAACCCAGCTAATCTCTCTGGCTGACTCAACAGTGACAAGCTAAGAAGAGGTATACATAAAACTTGATAAAGATGACTATTCCCAATGATTAGTGAAGCACATGCAACTGGTTCAGAGAGACCTTTCTGTCACAAAAGATACCACAAAAAGAGATCTGGTTAATAACAAGGTACCATATTTTCTCTGTTTTCATGTTTTTAAATAGAAAGAAAACAGGTAAGAAAGAACACTGAAACAAAAACTCAAAAATGGATGATCTAACTTCTTACCAAACAGGACAAAACATTCTTGGTACTAAGGACTGCTAAGGAAATGAACACTTGACTAACAGTGTATTTTTGCTGTAGGAAATTGCTGTTGTTGCCTTGTTTCAGATGAGGAAGGAAAGGACAGAAAGGTCCTACAGAAACGTACTCATTAAAATTAAGTTTTAATTATCAAGAAGTTTGCAAACCCTTCACCTATAACAGAGTAGAAGCGAAAGCACAATCCAAGCAAAACTGAAATCTTAACAAAAAAGTCTTAAAAATCCAGAGTCCCACTGAATTCTTATTAGTATCTTATCATTAGTATATACCACCTTTTAAACTTACCTCTATAAAGCCCAAAGAAACCTTCATAACGTAGCACTTTCTTGAAGCAATCAAAGCTGTTTTTATACATAAGTTCTCCCACAAAAGAGCCTGTAGAGCGCTGGTTTTGCATTCGAGTTTTTACCAAATCAATTGGGTAGACTGCAGTGGCTCCAACAGCTGCAAATAAAAATCACACTATAAGAAAAAATGATTTGGCATTTGCAGCGTTTGACCGCAACTCATCTTCCAAATTTACATATCAAGTTGTGTCTTTTTTCTCCACAATATATTCTGGATACATTGAACTACCTCCCACAGTTTTAACCAAAAGCACTTCCTGGCTCTACCTCATTATTAATCTGATTCTTCTGAAACTGGTTTGGTGACAAATCAGATAGCAACACCATCTGCAAACTCCAATGGCTTGTAAATTCCAAAACTCTTGTAGACCAGATGACCCCGACCCCTCCCCCTTCGATCTTATAGTCATCCCATCCCTTAGACACAGCTCCAAGGGAAAGACTGAGAAGCCTTCGACACTTAAATGAAAGGCAGAAGGGGAAGGAGGGCAGAAGAAAGAAGGAAAAACTCAAACAATGAAGATGAATATTCTTTTGCTCAGCCATGACTGACCTCCAGCAACTGAACCAAGGGCAAACCTGTACGCTGATTCTGCAATCTGGATGAGAATAGGTCGAGACACATCACCTGGAGCTTTCTGTCAAGGCAGGATTTAAAACAAAAAGAAAGACAAGAAAAATAATCAGAACATCGTATTTCATGAGGGAATATCTCATGGTCAGACAGATGTAAGTATACAGATACCTACAAAAAATCCCACAGTACGCTGGAGATTTTGTTTTCAATTATTTATTTTCCACTGATTTCTAAGTGCCACATAAGGTAGCCTCTTCAGATTGGAACAGCAAAGAAAAGAAAGAGTGATGCTACAACAAAATTATACAACTCCAAAATCGATGGTCTAAATGTGCATATGAGGGCACACATATTGCATCTTAAGTCATTAATTTTTTACAGCTAAATGCAACACCAGTTTGGAATTTCTTTCTACTGTCACCAAAACCAGGTATACCTATTACTTTTCAGGCTATCAAAACAAGTATGCAAGCATTGTTCATACACATTAGCTAAAGGAAAATAAGGTTTCATAAAGCACCTCCACTATTTCATTTTGCTTACAGTCTATGAGTACTAGATTCAACCCAATGAAAAGCAAATTTCAGAAGTGCTCCAGACTTAAAATTGCTTTCTAATGAAAAAAAAGAATTAGGAAAACACAAGTTCTGCAGAGGCGTTAAGCCTTCCAGACTTACTATCACCTTTAGTAATACTTTTTTTTAGGATAGTACAAGTAAAAGGACAAAATAAAAATAAGGATATATTTCTTTCTGAAAATGTGTCCAGGTTTTAGCTAATATTCCAACATAGCTGGAGTTGGTCAGAAAATAAATGGATGGAATCAATGTAGCTGAAAATCTTTTCAGTCTCAGCATCAAGCAGCTGACATTAAAAAGGAATTGGATGGAAAAATGAAAAGGTAGGACACATATATAGAAGAAATGGCAAGATTTATGCAGGTTCATATGTCCTAGCCTCTTAAAATGGTATATATCATACTAGCAGGCAGTGGTCCCAAAGCAAAAATTGAAGAAGCTGCTAATTTCAGCACTTTGCTTTTGGCTACATTTTACTGCCACCTATTGTAACTTAAGTTACTTGATATTCAGTCCAATGCAAATGCTTTCAACTCCTTTAGGAGTCTTCTAGGAATAGATGGTGAGCTTTCGGAAGCCAACTCATTTGAATCCATCCCAGCATAGTCAACATTTAGTCACTGCTCAAACAAACAAGAAAACCGCCACCCCAGATACTGTCTTGGAGCAGTGGTGGGGGTGTCCACACATAGGGGAGGGAGGAGAAGAAGAAAGAGAAGCAAAAGAGACACATGTGTACACGCACACACACAGGCCTGGCTTATGGCCTGGTAGTCCTAAAAATGTAGCCTGCATCAACTCATTGTGGTCAAACTGGCGTCTCCGCACAGACCCAGAGCAGGAAAAAAAACCCAACAAAAAAACCCTTAGTCTCATAAGACACAAAGTTAAGACTGCCTTAAAATAGAGACAGAGAGAAACAGAAACAGAGGGTTAGTTTTCAGTCTATCTGGATAGAAACTTGTGTCAATGAAAATATAAGATATGCTAAAATAATATGAAAACTAAAAGATAAACAGGTTTGACATTTAAAGAACACTCCTATTTCTTTTTGCCTCAAACACAATAAAAGTTCATTTGCTGTTATACCATTGAAAGTCAATATCCTTTAGTTTTTGGAAGTGTAGAGAATATTAATGCTTTTACTGAAACTGTGATGGTAGACTAAACATCATCTCTCCCATTTTGATATTCAGCAGAGCATAAGATAATGCAGAGAATACTCTGAAGCCAGGAACATGCACGGGTGGTCAGAACAAGGGCTGCCTTTAATAGGCTAGATGCTGAATTTACCATCCATATTCAAAGCAGGAAGTCTTCTTTCCTCATTAAAAAGAACAGAGAGCAACAGAATCACAAAACATAAACACCTTAATTAGGTATACACCTAATATTTACTGAATGGCTGTATGACACTCATATACAATTTATCTTTCCAAAGTAAATTACATTTATTCTGTCAAAATGCAGCCTAAGAGAAAAGGGCACAGAGAAGGGATGGAGAGGACATTCAACTGGTTAAAAATAAATTCTAACAAGAAGGTATTCCTCACAGATATTAAAGAACACAAGAGAAAAGCAACTTAGCTAACAACACAGAAGGAGGCTGGCTGTCTATTTACCTGGCACTGGAAGCAGATAATAGCATCACATTGGCTTCTGTTCTTACCTGCCTCTGAGCCTCAGCCAGGTTGTAGGGCAATGTCCCTTCCTCCAGAGGAGCAATTCTTTCAATATCAGCTAACGTCATGCGCCTGAAGAAATTAATTCAGCTTAGCATTTGCTCACAGATGGGTTTTGAGATCACAAGAAGTTACCTGCACATGGCCACTATACTACAGTCTCCTGTTTCCCAGCACCACCTCCCAGTCCTCTCAAGGAGGAAAGAGGAGGAAAGGAAAGAGAGGAGGAAAGATAATTCTCCACTTACCCCCGTGGCTCATACAGATCTGCTAACTGAAACAAGATGTCAACTTCCATGGGTGTAACCTGACCAAATTTCTGAGCTGCCAGAACAAACTCCTCTGCAACAGAATAAAAATACAGAAAAGAAAACCTAATCAAACCATAACAAATAATCCAGGGCACCCCCGAGTTGTTTTTCATTTTAGTATTAAGTAGAAGATGCTGGTGGGGGAGAGAGAAGGAGAATAAAAGTGACCCACCACAAAAGTGTTCCTGCCACTACATAAATATATATTTTAAATGGTCTACCCTTCATGCAAATAAGTACAACTCTCTGGTCTTAAACCCTAGCACTATCAGCAGGATTTAGGATATTTGACATACGGTATCAATCAGTTGCAGGTCAGAGGGAAAAAAATAAAATAAAAAGCAAACAGAAAAAAACCCCAGGAGTCAAGAGATGTGGAACTTTTCATGCATAGTCCCAGTAGGCCACATTAATGAAACTTTGGCATTGCACGGGGAATTCTCTATAAAAGTGGTTAGATATAGCAGATAACATCTTGTTCCAAGCTTGTAGATCAGCTTACTGTGCCGCCAATACAAGTTTATGGAATTCTTCAACTACCCTTGAAGGTCACTTTAATAGGCTGCCAATTTGGCAGGAGTCCTAGGAAGTTTTTTAAACTTTTAAATATCTTTACATACTTTACTCACCCTGCCCCCACCGCCAGTTTACTAGGACCTTTTTCTGATTGAAACAAAATGAAAAACCTGGAGGGTGGACTCCAACAGGAGTGTACAAAACTGAGTGGCATACCAAGGAATGCTAATGAGGCAGGCTTTCCCCCCCTCCTATTGATTTAAAAGCATACAGATGAGGTCTTTCCCTTCACCCGCCCCAACGAAACGCCCAAGGAAACTTCCAAACTGCAAATATTTCTACCAACCCTTAGTGACTTCCACATCTTTTCTATTTCCAGCCAGAGTACTGTAGATCTTTCTAATGAGCTCCATGTTGTTAAGAAGAGAATTAAATCCATTAAAATAGGAAAAGCTGACCTGATGGGAAGTGGTACCTCCAGCAGCCTAGAGTAGAAACAGTAAAAGAAGAAAAGAGAAAGAAGACTGTTACAAGACTAAGAAAAATCTTGAGATAAAGGTTTTCAAACAATGTTATTTTACAAGAGCAACAGTAGCACAGGCTTGCTTTTTTTAAAAAACTGCAAAATAAAGAAAACTATGAAAGATTCTTATGTTACTGAAACTAATCATGACCAGAATGTAAAACTCTCTCCACCCTACAAACCTAAACAAATACATATGCAGGATTATAACAACAAAACCAGTAGTAATTTACAAAGTTTAAGTTTCAGTACTGCTTCAGTTGGAAATGTTTCATAAGTTGACTTACTTCTAGTAATGAGGAAATCTACTTCTACATGTAAAATACATTACTATACAGAAAATTTCAGCAAAATCAAAACATATTCTGAAAAAGGTCAACTGAAACATTTAAATTCATAGGCATTTCTAGTCATGGAAAACCAGCAGTAAGCTCTCAGGCTTATATCAGGCAGTCAAACAAAATGGGAACAATAAGGTTGGAACAGTTATTCATTCTCAAATGAGAACTGAGCATAAACCTTTACTTTAAAGTGGTGTTGGATCTGCACACAGAAGAATTATTGGATCAATTCCCTATTTAAAGTATAAGATTGGTGATCAAGCAAATTTCTGATAATAATGCATAAACTTGTCAAAATTTAATTGACCTTGAGGGAGAATTAAAAATCAGATCTTATGTTTTATGAGAGAATATATGACCCAGGAAAGCTGATAACAAGACTGGGGAGAGAATCAAGGAAGAAAGTTATCAGATCTCATTGTCAGTCCCAAAGTCTTTTGGCTATGTTTTTTGCTGTATGTTTCCAATATTCTACCCAGAGTCTGCAATTCTCATCACTTCACACATCTCCCTGGAATTCTCCCTTGCAAGTCAAAGCAGAACAGATTTCTTTAAATCTGGATATGGCCAGACTTCGGATTACTTGGAAAGTGCTGCTACAAGTTCCCAAGATTAGAAACTGTGGTCAAAACTGAATGTACCTTTTTTTTTCTACTTCAGTGAAATTGCAGAATTATAATATTTCATTTGATTTATCCACTTCAAGCTGAAAAAAGATGTACACTCAAGAGTAACAACTATCAGTTAACATATAGTGAATGTCCTTGGGTGATGTTCCAGTTCATACACTGTCCCAGGTGCTTGGAAATTGCACTCAGGAGCTTAGAATTGACAATACAAAACAAGTCCTTTGAGGATGACTTCCTGATTGGGATGCAATGGCATTTTGACATAGTTGACACCATCTACTATGATGGAAAGACTGGAAATAGTCAGGCAAACTCTACATTTGTAGGCTGTTACTAAGGTCTATCTACCTGCTCTGTCTTTTGTCTCAGGAGACCAGGAACGTTGAGGATACATATTCTGCAATAAGGGCTAACTTTCGTATGTGTAGATAAAAACTGCTAAACTTTAAAATATGAATCCATAACCTGGACTACATGCCATATATAGTGGTCGAGGTACATAAAAAATGCATCCCAGGTCTTTGCCAGTTGGGATACCAGAACTACTCACAGCTACTAGACATTCTTCTACAAATGGTGTCAGCATGTGTGGCCGGATAGTGACCATAATGTCCCTGAAGTCCATAGCTGTGACTCTTCCAGCCTGAGCGTTGTCTCTCTGCACAAAAGCTTGCTTTGCATGTTCTAACTGTATCTCCTGAAAACATATGGAAAAAAAAAAGAAGTTAGGTTCAAAATCATCACCTTAATAGTTAGGTTTTTGTCCTGGTTTAGCCAGGATAGGGTTAAGTTTCCCCAGCAGTGGGGGGAAGCTCTAGCCGGGTTATTCATACATCATGCTGACGTCACATCCTGGCGCGAGCGCGGGAAGAATCGGTGATCGCGTGGGTTGGCACAGCCGGTTCTCTCTTTGCTGTATCGGTATATACTTTGCTCTGTTCATTGTTATGACTGTTATTCTTATTGTTATTGTTTGTTGTGTTGCTGTTGCTCTGTTGTATTAAACCTCTCCTTATCTCAGTCTCGGGGCTTTGTATTTCACTCCCTTTGCGGGGGAGGGGCAGCGGCTGCATGGTCTCGGACCCCGGCAGGGGCTAAACCACTACAGTTTTATATAATGCAATCCTACAGTATATCTCATACTTAATAATTCACGACTACATGTAATCTAATTTTAATTGGATACTGGATGTGTAACTTTCAGCCTTTTCTATCGGTGGCATATATGGTCTCTATCATTGAGCTCAGTATCTAGGACAACCATCACGATTTCTCTGCTGTCTGGACATTAGGTCATGCAATTCATTTAACTGAGAAATGGAGGACACATATCAACACAACAGTGCAGGTAATCTCCCACTCATGAACATTAAAGTGTTCCCTGATGTGCATTATCCAGTTTATTGCATGTGTCACAGCAGGTCAAAATACTTTCTGTAAAAGCGTTTGCTACTCCTTGAACGAGGACAATGCAATCATCAGAGATTTTCACATAGACACCCACTAATCTTGAAAGCATTCCCTCAAAAAGCATCCTCATTTAAAACAAAGTTATTTGTCTACAAAAGACACCAGCAGTTTAATTTAGGACTCCTTGCATCGCAACTGATTAAAGATCAGTTCTCAATATTTCAGCAGTAGTAACAGGCAGAGATCAATCACAAGCATTATCTGATGCAACCACCTGATAATCTCATTTTGTGATTCAAATGTATCTCAGAGAAAAGGGGAGGGAAAAAAAAAGGCATTTAATCTCTCAAAACTGTATCTTTTCTTACTGTGACCTTCACCCTTCCTTCATGAATTACTGTTAGACTACTTTCTTATTTTTTTATTTTTCATTTAAAAGGAACAATCCTGCACAGATAGTAACTTGATAATACATATGAGCTTTTTGCTCAGTTCTACAGGTTTGCTAAAACCAGAAATACCTTTCGGTGATGTAGTAAGACTTCCCAGTCTATACTTCTTTGTTGAATGGAGGAAAAGAAATCATTGCCATGTACTCTCTTTAAATTTCAGGCTTATAAAAACTTATTCACTGGAAATACAGTGCTTAGTCTGAATACATATTTATAATCAGTTGTTCAGAAAATGGAATCAGAGCAAAAGTATGCCAGCAATACTAAGCAAGTTTTGCAGCGGACCATGACACTACCCTATTAATTACATTGTATTTGCAAATATATGCCTTAAAAGTCATATTAAGCCAAGACTCAGACTAGTCAAGAATCGTCAGCACAATGTATTCACAGTGAATACGATATCCTGTAAGTTGGTATTTATCTCACAGCAGCATTCAAGGGAATAGAGAGTGAAGAGTGAAAGGCAAATTCAGCCAGTATAGGATCAGACCTGCTGGAGGCCTCCAGCCACCATCCCTCCTTCTGCTCATTCGGCTTGCACCATGGCCACCGATGCATGCTGCCACTCAAACCATGTTTGTCTTTTCATTTCAGCCTCCGGACCTCTCCAATTTTAGTCCTAGTTTCTAATTAAAACACTGTACCCTGGCCTGAAAGGTATGATTAAAACCTCCTAATAAATTAGGCAGAAGGAGGAAAGGGGTGGGGGGGTAAGGACTGATCATTGTTTCAACACTGTGTTTCACTCACAGAATTATTCAGAAATTTCTGCTTTTGATGAGAAACGCTTGTGGGGGTTATAATTTGAAGTGTTACAATTTCAGTTCTGTCACGTTTCCTTTACATTACAGCCCCCTATGTGGAGGTGTTATAATTCAGCAATAATATTCACTCTGGCTGGATGCAGCCATGTAAGCTCTTGCTTCACTCCAATTGTGACTATAATTTCAACAGAAATTTGGAAGCAAGCAATTTTGGGAGATTTACAGTGGGAGGAGCACAAGAACACAAAAATACTTGAGGCAGGCAGCTACTCAGGAGGCAGACAGCTCTGAAGAGGAGTTAAGTATGAGCTCTGAAGAGGAGTTAAGTATAACAACTCTTGTATCCCTACTCACCACCTGGCAGGTGGACAGGTATGAACAAATTAACAAAACTGTTTGTCATTAAGTGGCAACATCAGCAAAGAAAAAATAAATTTAATTTAGCAGAATGATTACATGGGAAACTGTGAATGTTGCTTTCTTCTCCTTCTCATTCAATTTGTTTTAACCACTGAAACTGCTGGCAGTGTAGCGCTGGCAGAATCCAGTACTAAAATGCAGTAAAAAACATGGGCACCACTTGCAGCAGTCCAGTCTATTACCATCTGCATACACCCATCAGCAAGTTTGGAGGTGTGTATACCATTGGTGCCACCTTGGCTGACAGTGGTGTCTCAGCCACAGAAGCAAAGCCAGGCTCATGTTCCAGAGAGATACCTTAAGTGCATGTTTCTTGTCATCACCCAGCTAATTGCAAAAAGGCTGTTAGTACTACAGCTGAGTACAAGCCAAAACACCCTATCCTCTCCTTGATTCCCTTCAATCTTCTTGGTACCTGTGGAACCCACTAGAGAAAAGAATTATCCCACTTGGTTAAACACATGGTCAAGGACTCAGTGTTGCCATTTGCCCATGTTCTTGTCAGCTAGGAAAGAGCCACTTAGCCGCAGATAGACAGCAAGACAAAATGCTTGAATAGGATGATGTCAGTCTCCTGGAGCTCCCTATTTGCACCTCCTCCTTAGTTCAGAAATGGAATGGTTTAAGCATAGTTCAAATAGATGGAGAAGATTCATCCCACCTTCTCAGAAAGGTAGGGTCTTTTTAGGCTACAGTTATTTTGAGCTGTGCTACGCATTTTCCAGTTGCACTGAGCAGAAAAAAAGCATAGGGGCCTTCAGCCACGTGACATTCCCAAACCATGACCATGGCAGCGACATGGCATACAAGAACATGCAGATCAGATCATTACATGGTAACACACTTAGCCTCAAAACTAAATTTCACCTATAGTCTGTCACAAGAAAAACAGACAGATGTCACTTCTTTAAAGACTCTACATTGCATAACAATATAATAAACTCCATGAAGTGTTTAACTCAAAAGAAAGGCTACCTATTCCCTTAGTCTCCAAGCCTGAAAGCTGAGACATCTCACAGCATGATTATGTTTCAAAATGAGGCTCAGTAGCTACTACGAATTTTTCACAGAAATCTTTGAGATGTTCGTAACATTGCCTATGCTGTGTACATGCAGCTAATATAAAAAATAACACCTTAAAAATAAGCTGAAAAACAATAAAGCAAAATTATAGTGTTTAGAGATGCTGACTTGCAATAATTTTTACTGTTTCACCTATTTCAGTCCAATATTGTTTACCTAGACAGATTAAGGTTTAAAGAAATACAATCCTCATTGCTTTGCAATATAAATTACACATCCTAAAGAACCATTTCCAACTAGACTTTCTGTAAACTTAGATACATTTACAAAACAAGCTTCTCCCTTGATGCTGGAAGTCCAGAATTCCCCCAGGTAGCATAAGACTTAGTGAAAAATTAATTTGCACATCATGGCAGGCATGCTGGCACCAGAATTTTGATGAAATTATTTCCTATCTAGAGATTTTACCTCAGCTTTCACTTACAGCTCATTAAAAGCTTCTTTACTTTCCACTTAGATAGAAATTTATGTTTGGGTTCCATCCCAATGGATCTACAAGTCACCAGACACAGCACAATCCTTTCCACTGGAGTAGATCCCAGGGTTCAATTATAAAGAGTACTACTTCATCAACTAATATGCTGGGCACAAATAAATTCCCAGACAATGTGGAAATGGATTTACCAGGCCCACATATAAGCATATGTTAAAATTCATCCTGCGGAATAGATTTACACGCTGAGAAAGGGGCCAGTGTTGCTCTTTGTGAAGCAGACTTGCCACTTAAGCAATGATGGAACATGACCATATCCAAACAGATACATAGTGTAGATATATGACCTAATTTTAAGCTAGCAAAATGAGAAGCAGGATAAAACAACATACCTTGAGCTCCGGGTTTATGTAAATAGATTGTTAACTGTATTAGAGTCAAGCAGTTTGGAGGCTATACTTTTGGGCATCTCTGTTACTGCAGACAAAAAAGTGCTGGCAGGATATAAATATTCAGAATCCCATATAAACTCTTCTTATTTAAAGCCAGAAGAGATCCATCTTGTGCATGGATAAAATATACTAATGTTATTTTTCCATGTACCTTCAGCTTTGCCAGAAGTGATGATTAGCCCAAATGCTGCGACATAATGAATATGTAACAACTTTATGTGGCATAATAGGACCCAACATGAATGAATTTGAATCTAGCTGGATTATTTCATTAAAAGTTGCAAATTGCATTGTACTTACGAAGCAGTACCTGAAGCGCCTTACAGAACCATCTGGTCCATGTTAAGTGCAATGTAAAGAGCATTCACACATCAGGAATGCAGAAAGGTAATTTGGTATCCACTGTGGTCTCCTGCTGTCTAAGGTCCAAGGTCTAGACATCAGACTAAGGAGACTGACTCATGCACAGGCAGAATGTCAGAAGGAAAGGCTGAGTACCAAAGGTTACAGAGCTTAAAGGAAGACTTCTATGTCTGTGAACACTAACTCTCCAATTTGTGCTGAAAGTCATTTCTGTGCCCAAACTTCAGTATCTATAATACAATGCTGCAAGGCAAGAATCAGCAGGAAAACTTAGGTGTTTCAAAGATCTACAGTTCTAGAAACTGGATAAACAGATGTACCCAATTACTGTGACTCACTGAGCATCCTAACAGACTGTACTGATAGCAGACAGCTTCAGCAGAGTCTTAGGACAATTAATTTATTTGAAAGTTCTTGCTGCCTGCACCAATGCCGACAACATCTTTATTAGAACTTTTTCCAAATGCATCTCACCTCTCTAGAGGACACCCAGAATAGTCATCCTTATTCTCCAGGTTTCTGCTCTTCCTCCCTCTTTCTGTCCTATATGGATCCACACCAGAAAGGCTGTCTGGCTCATGAGGACTACTGACGTGTTCCAGCACAACCTCTTACTCTGCACTGCAACTAGCTAAGATTCACTTTTGCAGTAGAGCCAGTTAAAAAAAAAAAAAAAAAGCAGGGGCAAGACACACCAAAACCAAATAAAATTCTCCCCAGAATATAATTACATCCAAGAAAAGTCCTTTCAGACAAGAAAAGAGAAACACCCCTCCACGGGATGAGAAAGCCTAGTAGTTAGGACCCATCTCCAAAGTTAGAAAACTGCCTTTTGCCTCTTGCTTTTCTTAATTCAAAGAAAAAACACAAAAGAACCCAAAGACACAAAGAACAAACTCAAATATTCCAAATACCCAGCCATGAGGTTACAGGCTGTTCTAGGTCGGTGGCTCTAACCTCTGTTACTGCTCCCCCTCCCCACCCCTTTTTGGCAAAAAACTGTCCCTTTTTTCATTCTGGGTTTTTCTTCAGGTTTTCCTCAGATCTCTAAACAGACAGACACATAAGGCAAACAGGATCGGTACTCTACTAAGATTGTGATTTTAATCCACCAAAATCAGGATATATATCCAGGGCTTATTCTGTAGTTGGAAGGAAGTACTAGAACACCAGAAAATGTGGCCAGAGGCATTTTTTCCTAATCAAGTAACACATTTGCTTTTTTATCCAAAAGAGGTTCTAGTTCACTATTCTGTCACAGAACTGGTTTATGTCCTAGCTGCTTAGGAGTTACAAAAGTCAATACAAAACCTAAGGGAATACAACTTAATCATGTGATACCCGACGTCCTCTTCATACAAAGTTAATTAGGCTCTGTTCTACAAAGTCAATTTAAAACATTTGTCTCAATAGCATTATCTTAATTATTCCTCATCAAAATGATACCACCCCCTACTGTGAACTAACATACTTGTGTAAACAAGAAAAAAAGAAACCTTGCAGTCTTGAATCAGGTTCCCATTTTAAAACTCTCTAGTGTAAATACTAATATAGGCATTAAGTATTCAGAAGGAATACAAATAAGAAACTCACGTGTTCCATCACTTCTCCTACTGAAGACTTTTTTTAACTGTACTGCTGAAATGCAGATAATCTGTTTATTTTTTTATCAGCACAATTATTTTACTTTCTGTAACAAAGTACCCCAAAGTACAAATAGCCAAGAATTCCTTCCAAAACAGAGTATTTTATTCTCTATATACCACAAGCAAAGCTAAGTAGCATTTCCTTATCTGAGATACTCTTCATTCTAAAAATGTCAAAAGTAAAGAAGTGTGTGGAAAGGGCTTGCAGCAAAACATCTTTATTGGATATCATCACCGAATTAAATACACGTTTGGTAAACAGACAGAAGTACTTCTTAATACCAGTCTGGCAACTGGGTCCAAAATGTTCGATACTGTTACTTAACATTCTTTGACTCATGGATTTAAATACACAGGAGACGTTCAGACTTAAGAGTTCTAGGTTTTTAATTTCATGCCTCTGTCTACCCAACAGTGTAGAAAAGATCACTTTCTGCACACAGGTGCCAAAAACAATAGGAAAAAAACCTAGTTAGCCTGAATCAGCAATTCTACCATAAGGGTATTCTATTTATCAACACACTGCTAAAGCCCAGCACTCTGTAAAAGCTACACTTGGTCTATCTTTCAACTTTCCTACCAGTGTGGAATCTGGCAAGTGTGCAAATACTTTGATTCTTGCATCCTCCTTATTACTCTTGATAAACTGTATTGTATTAGACCCACCAGTAAAAACTGGGTGAACTCCGCATATGTTAGGTGCCTTTTTCTATCCTTTCCAAAATGCAGCTGTACGAACTCTGAATTCCAGTTAAAAGGAATGTGCTGATGAATCGTGGTCTGGCCAAAAACTTGCTTAGCATCCTCTGGGAAGAAAAGAAAAATGTTAATTTAATAATAACAACAGAGACAAGCATATAAACAAATATGACATTTTCTAACAGGAAAGCAATACTGTTCCTATAAATTAGTAACATATTGTAAAACAAACATAATTTTTTTGTTTACCAAAATCATCATAAACTTTTGAACACCCTCATAAATAGTTTCTGAATAATCTTTCTATTTGTGACGTTTTATGCTTACAGCATTTGATTAGAAGAGACTCGACTACATATTTCAAGTTTTGAAGTCAAGCAAGAAAGGATTAAAATTAAAAGACAATTTATAAAAAGATGACTAAAGCTAACCAATTTTCAGCATAATCTTTTCAAGCTGCTAACAATGAAAGTTTTGTGTCACTGTAATTCAGGCTTTTGTATTATTCCCAGAGTTCTCTACATTCAAACAAATCAACTACAAAAATACCAGTATTTGAAGATCCTTTTTTCTGCAGTTACCTTACAGGAGCAGTGACATGCAGGACAGGGGATAGGGGGGACATGGCAGGCACGAACGCAAACTTATCACCACTTCCAGCACTAAGCAGACTTTAACCCTAGACCTCTGCTACAAGGAGGGGGGCAGCACGACAAATTTGGTCACACCTAAATGCAAGTTTCACGGTTTAGTTCCATTCAGTAGTCATAACTGGGCAATGATTTATTACAGGCTTGGCAGACTTTTTGGTAATACATTGCATTTTTGGTGAAGAAACAACTATTTGAAACACACCAAGTTGTACAATCAGTAAAAAGGACCATATAGTGCTGAAACTGGACTGTACCTATTTTAACTGATGGAAACAGCAACAAGATCTGAGCTTCCTCAGATGGTGCTTGTCTCACATGATGGTGCCTGCTTCGATGTCAGTCTGTCTCAGCCAAAAATATTGGGCAAAGATATCTTCTGAAGACAAGCTCAAGGCCAGAGGTTCCCAACTGCTACACACCTTCCTAATTGCCATACGACTCCTCCAGCAACACCAGCCAAGAGCCAGTTCTTGTCTCCTGCTAGTTCCTGTGGGTGCAGAGAGCTGGTTCCCAGGAGACACTCCCTACCCACAGGCTGGGCCAGGAGCTGGTCTCCTGTTCCCTTCACGCTTTGTGGAAGAAAGACCAGAAGCCCAAACCCTGAACTCCTGTCTGTCTCGGCGAGCAGCAGAGCTGGAAGCCAGTTCCCAAGCGTGGCTGGTGCCTGGGGTTGAGGAAATCAGCACAGCTTTGTTCCTGCCTGTGTGCAGAACAAGCTGGGAGCCACCGCACTGGAGCCAGCCTCTGCCTACCAGGCAGGCCTGGGAGCTGCCTTCCAGCTCATCCCAGCACCACAAGCAAAGGTGGGAGCCGACTCCTTGGGACTGTGAGGTCCTGTCTCCTGCACAAGGTGAGTTCTGGCTTCTGATTCAGCCCATCCCAGTCAGGCACAGCAGCTCTGCTGACCTCGGGAAACTCAGCCAGGGCGAAACTTCCACTTGTAGGCAAGGAAGCAGGAAAAAGTGAGAGCAGGGTGGTACGGCTGAGAGCCAGGAAGATGACAGGAAGTGCCCAAGTGAATGAAGGATAAAGACACAGGAAAAAATGGTCTCAAGGAGGTGAAAGGGGCAGGAGTCCTCTGCACAGACACAAAAGCACTGCAGTTGATGTTACCCACAAAGACAGCTTGTTCTAAAGTGAGGGGGCTTTACAGAGAGAGCAGAGATGATACTGCAGACCTCTTCCCATCCCTCAAACAGTAGGTAGTTTCATCTTTAAAAACATACCACCCGCTGATCCCAGGGAATCAGTGGTGAAAGAGCAAGTTGGATTTAACTTACAAACAGAAAGATTGACCCCAGTTAACCTCAAATTCTTAAAATTCAGAACTTCAAGTCCTAATATCATATGAGAATTTTCGCCAAGCAACGTCAGTGCCCCCAGGACAGCATTGTTCATTCATGTCTTCAAGCTCTATCACAGCTGGCCTGGATCTTGACCGTCAGCATTCTCCAGGAGCAAAATTCTGCTCTCAAGGCAACAGGAAGGAAAGCCAATTGGTTCAGGGTGAGGTCCTGTCCTTCTACTGCAAGTCTCTTATTTAGGATGTTTCCTACTGACACAGCTCAAGGAACATTGCTACATGTCACTGGAGATCACCTTTATAAAGGGCCTGCTTTCTGCCAGACCTCCTTCAAAGAAAGCAACCAGCATGAAGAAGACAGCCTGTCTTGCCCACAGACAAAAGGAAATGAAGGCTGTCTCTTCCTGATAGCGAGCACTCTGCATTTCCAGAGGAATGAAGATATTCTCAGAACAGCTCCAGTATCTGTCTCTTGCCCAGAAATCAGATGCTCATCTGTTTCCTCTGTTCCTCTCATCCCACCTCCTAAATTTCCCCAGAGCGAGACACTGACATTTTTTGGATGAGATTAGGAACAACTCACCATTTACCAAAAGCTATGTTTGGTTGGACTCCAGATTTGTCTTTGTCAGAGTAAAAAATGAGCTTTCTTACTTGATGCAAGGTAAGATAGGAAAATCTTAGCTAGTATAAAAGCAGTCTCAAATTCCTTTTGATGGGGCCAGGCTCCCCACAATCTTTACTTCAGCTTGTTAACATATGAAAGTTACACAGTGTCCTCTGATTATGCCACTGTAATTTTATGTTAATTCATTATCATACACTAGCCATCTTGAAGAAACAATGCATCTTGCTCCCCCAACTCTGTGCCTTGTAAACCCTCCTTAGTTGGGGCCCAAAAGAAGAATTCCAGCTCAAGAAAATCAAACATCAAGAAGTGGAAAGAATGGTAATGTCAGACTAAATATAATGTTTAATTATTGGCATTATAAATGGCAAAAGAACCCACGGCAATGCAACTTAAAACCTCATCAAGCCACCTAGGAATATAGTACAGTCTATATCCAGGGCATCTGCATTCCCTTGTCTATTTTAGAGATTAAAGGCTACATGCATACCTCAGAAGTTAATGTAACTACAAATATCCCTCTGAAGAGTTCAAGCAGGAGATATACACTTAATTTTTGCTATGACTTGGAAAACACAGGCTACCGCATTAGTGTAGGTACTTAGTACAATAGCCTGACAACTCCCCACACTACTCGATCTTTTCAAAATCATACCGCGTACTGATGTCAATATCACTTGGCAACTAATACCAGATACTTTTCTGACAGAGTGCATGTTGGATTATACAGTGCAGGCAGCTGACTGGAAGACTGCTTACTGTGCTTCTACTGATTCTTTGATGGCATGAGACATGGTATCCTGTTTGCCACTGCCTTTTTATAAACACCCTGTACTTCCTTTTCACAACTATTTATGGTTCATAAACTCCTATATATGCTCAGCGGACAGTGGTTTTCCTCCTTCCTCGCTAGGTCTCATCACCCATTCATCTACAACAATGTCACTGACTCAAGTCTCATCTATAGTCAGATTCCCCGATTCAGACATTAAAGACCATTCATACTCCATGAAGAAATCTTACGTGTTTTAGCCTGTGATTTAACCAACAAAAGGTATCCAGTTACATACTAGAACTCACTCCAAGTTACTGTTCAGTTCTAACAGTATCATCTCTTAATCATCTAAGTCCAGTATTTAAATAAAAAAAAGGACAAATTTAAAATGTTGTTTTGCCTTAAACCTGCAGCTGAAGTTCCACAGCTACCCACAAGTCACTGAATTAAACACAGTAAAACACAGAGAAGCAGCAATGTCCTTCAGTAGCCAGGAGTTATTTTGTCTGTTTAGACTGTTTTTTAAAGGAACCCATTTCACAGTTACAGAATAATTTGTGATGGAAAGGACATCTGCATGTCACCTGGTCCAACCTCCTGCCAAAGAAGGTCCAACCAGGTCAGGTTGCTCAGGGCCATGGCCAGCTGAGGTCTGAGTATCTCCAGCGGTAGAGATTCCACAACTTCTCTGGGCAACTGTGGTTTGATCCTAAACTGCTATTTAATCAAAATATCTGATAAACAGAAGCTTTTAAATGCATATTAAAACAGTTTAACGGTTTTAGTTTTTAAAAGGCAAAATGTTAATGCTCCAGCATCTAGAGCCAGAAGAGCACAAGATCTAAAGCCAGAAAAAGATACAACCCTTTCCGTGTTTGCATTGTTTGAACCAGAGCTGTTGGAAAGCAAAACAAACAATAGATTGAAGAAGATTTTAAATATTCACTTTTAGAGATCCATGCTGTCATTTGTCAATCTTTAAAAAAATTAAACTTTGAAACTCAAAATTAATTGCAAAGCTCTAAAACAAATAACTGTTTGTCCCTGCACTGTCTCTAATTAAAAAAAAACAGATACCTTGTCATTGGTTTTTGATCCCTGTACAAAAAGAGCTGTTTTATTTTCCCTCCAGGTGAACTGCCTGCTGGTTTACAGTGGGCGTTTTTGGTCCTTTGAGTCGTGAGGACTTTCTTCTCTCCAGTGTACTGATGTCTATGCTTAAATGCTTACTGTACAAACAAGTATACTGCATTCACATTTCCATGCTGTGATTAAGAATTATAATAGAAATGAAGCATGCTTTGGAATAACTACAGGCACTCTTGACACAACACAGACCACCAATTTTACCCAAGTGAAAATTATCTATTTGGAAATTTGAAATTTTAAAAGGAAAAAACTGAAAGTCATTCTCCCACTGCGTTTTACATTTAAGAAAAGTCACCTGACAGAACAAGCTACTAAAATCTTTACAGGGTACAGTCCATAAATATCTGTTGTATTAAATCTGAAATTCTTTCAAACTACGTGTTTGTGTAAGTACATAAATTTTTCACGCAACGTCATCAAGTCCCATAAAGTTAATACTCTCTCAATGTAAAGCTACAAAAAATTTCATGATATACAAAAACCTCTCTGCCCTTACAAAATAGCTGCAACATTTTTGCATAAAAGCTGTCATCATTGGCTTTATTTTGTATGTTAAATGTTCTGTACATTATATATATGTTATACCTTTACACAATTAAGCGATTTGTACATGGTATTAAAAACCTGTACCAAAACCCTGGGCCTTCAGAAAAAAATGAGATTACCCCAATGATATTGGTAATAGCAACTTCTGTAAAGAACACAGGCTACCTTCTACAAAAAGGAAAACAAAAGACAAATTTGAAAATACATGAATTATCATAAGTCAACAAGAGTTCCGTACGCACCAATAACCTTTTCAAACCCTTCAGGCAGTAACTGCTTCTATATTCATCACACTTAAGGCCCTGAAGGGGAACACATGAACATTATAGCTACAACTTGTATTAAACAAAGCAAAATTAATGCAAAGAGTGTGGAATAGATATTTTAGTATAAAGAGATAAGGTTTTTAAACCTGAATATGCAAATCCCCATCATTCTGCTCAGACAAAAGGTGATACCTTTATAAAATCATGTTTTGTTAATGGTTAAGCACTTCTGTTCATGCATTTGAAAACAGTTTCCTTTAAATGGCTCTAATAAAAAGTGCATTTTTTTTTTCAAAGTCATTTAAAATAAATCCTACACAGAAGAAAAGGCAAAGAACAAGCCCAGTTGGTCAAATTAAACTACCAATGAGAGTAGCTGCCTCACCATCATGACTAGGAAATCCTAGCACCTTGCCAACTGCCAAGCAAGAGTTAACCTAAAGCTCAGTGGAGACGAGAACAGAATGATTTCCACAGGCTTTGGTCCTAACTGACCATGTGAAACAATGCCACATTTTCCATAAGCTTCATGATCTTAAGCGCACCACCAGGTTCTGCAACCTCTTCCCCGTGACCCACCCATGAGCATGAGGCATCAGGGTCCAGGCAAATAGCTGCAGGGGAAACAGCTGGGAGAAGCCCCATCTCAGGTTCCTGATTCTCCTTGCCCGAGTCATGCTGTAGGGATACCCGCACCTCAGAGTCCCCAGTCCTCTGACTTGACTTCCCAGCCTTACCTCAGACCTGCCTCTTCCCTGTGGACTTGTCTGGCTGACCCTGGTCACTGTCACCAGACCTGCTCTTCTGTCCTTGCTCAGGTAGTGTGGGACTGCACCCCTGTCAGTGAGATCTGTGCCCATGCCCCGGCCTCTTGGCACCCTGGCTCGGCAGCAGGCTCACCTGCCTGGTGAAGCAGCCCGCCCTGGCTGCTCCCGGCCACAGAAATAATACAATAAACTTGTGCAAAAGCACACATGTAGAGACACTGCATATATACATGTCAAAAACACTCAAGTAATAATATTTTGTATTATCTTGTTTTACTGGAATTGTTGGGGTTTATCCAAGGTTTGGGCTGGCTTTTGTTTGTTTGTTCTGTTTGTTTTCTTTTGTTGTTTTTTATTTACTGTTGTGAAGTTCAAATACACAACTAGTTATAGTTTATTTCCATCCTTCTACGGTCTGGCACTAAGGGTTCTATAATGATGACTATTTCGGACAACATATCTGGACATCACATCTGCTCAGCTAAGATGTGGAATGATGGGTAGTCCAAGTATTTGGCTGGGTTGTTCATTTATCCCCATTCACCCAGAAGAGGTACAGCACTCGGGAGGTACAGAAGAGGTACAGCACTTGGGAGGTACAAGCGCTACAATCACCTTCTTAATCTCCCCACTGCTTTGTCAAGAAAATGAGTTGAAATAGTTTTATAGTGGCTATGCTGTAAATTAAATAACACACTGGAATAGCTTGATTACTAAGGATTGCAAAGGAAAGATACTCATCCCTTCAACTTCCCTCAACAAAGCAGTAAGAGCAGGAAGGGCTGTTATAGCCATCTTTTTCCACAGGTTAGAAGCTGTGAAATAATACACTAATGCTGTATTTTCACTGCCTCTTAATTCCTTGCAAAACACAGGCCACAACCTATTCTGCAATTCTGAATAAAAATTAAATTAGGTTCTTTCCTTCTTCAAATATTACAAGGAAAGTATCTGGTAGAACACTCAAACTGAAGCTGGCAGAGCAGAAACGGAGCACATAATTTGAAGATAATGGGATTGTATTACATGACTCAAGAAGGGGGGGGGGGGGTGTGATTTGAAAAAAGATAGCAGCTCAGGTCAGTGCAATTTATCTGCACTCTATCATGTGGTACCTCTACTGTTTTAAAACAGATTCATTCAGAATAGTGCAAAACCCTCCATTAGTGCACCCGATCCATTTAAACTCAGTTTCACCTGCATGTGAAAAATGTAGCTGCGCATATACACCTTCATATAAACACATAAAAAAACAGAATTCACTTATTTTGATAATTTTGTGTGTATGCATGCATGTGTAAGTGGTAGCTTAATTGTTTATAGGACTAGTTACTCCAAATTCAGAGAAAATCCCCAAAGACAAAATTAAAACTCAAATAATAAAAATGGCAATTTTAACCAATTTAACTATGTTGAGCTAGTCCAGCTGTGGACCAGTGCTGAATTGTAATGGCCAAGCAGGGGTTTCCGCTGCTTAACATAAGCCAGAATTGCTTGTGTGTAACCAAAGCTGTCACATCAAATTCAATGCGTCTGTTTCCATGTGGGTAAGTGAAATCATCATCTGGACTCATTTCTGTTATCCCTATCACGGAGATGTTAAAAACACAGGACTTTCAGAATGCAGACTGAATCAACTGGCAAGGGCTGATTTCGCTGTAGTCATCCAGGAATACAAATTTACTTCAGAATTCATATGATTGTTTCCTACAGCAGTTTAATATACCAACCAAAGTGATAAAAGCAAACTCCTGGCTCCAAGAAATTATCCTCAACTTGACACTTTACTCTCCAGTACAGACTTGAGAGCTCTATTTCTTTAACAGCTATTTTGCTTAGATAGATGGTATAAAAAAAAAAAATCACTTTCTTGCAAAGCATTAACATACATTTTCCCCCACTTAAATACTTCGACTTCAAATGCACCACAAAATGTACTCCCACAACAGTACTGTATTAGTATAAAACTATTTTAGTTCAATTAAAATGTCTAACTATCTACCCCCAAACCTACCTAAACTGTAATTTTCACTTTGAGCACTTCCAACACGTTCTCAGTTTTGTTTTCTTTTATCAGCTTATCAAATCAGGTCCTGCATTCCAAATGTTGGAAAAAAAATAGTCATTAACTGCTAGGTAACAGCAGATTTTCCAATTTAGAAAACTAAATTACACACACTGCAATAGTATGTGTATTTTGCTATCTGAAGTTTCATATTAAAATTTGTAATAACAAAACACTTTCCTAGCTCTTAAGGTCTGCTAAAGATTTTACTTTCTAATCTGTAATTCCAGGACAATTTGAAAAGGGGATGGGGAAAAAAATTAAAATAAAAATCAAGCTTAAAGTGGTATACTGGTGCTGCCACCACAGTTTAAATCTGGTGTGGAAGTTTCTGGATCCTCCCCAAATGCTGCCTAGTAATCCTGTTGGGCTTTTTTTTGCAACAAGATATACAGTTGTATGAAAGACAGCTAACCTTACTCTGCTTACTGTTAACCAAAGAGTGACCTCATATAGTTGAAATTTACTCTCAAATTGGCTTTTTCTCACCTTTTCCACACCTATTTTTTTCTTTTTAAGTAGCATGAAGTAGCAGCAGAAAGCACAATATTTTAGCCATCTGAGCATGTAGTATTCTTGAATTATCCCACCAACTGGAAGTGCTCTCTGTTACCTCTATCTTTTAAAATTGGAGCCATTATAGTGAATCGTGCAAATCTACAGTTAGCCTTTCATAAAAAGTGGATTTTTGACCCACTGAACTGGAACAGCTTCTGAGCAGTTCTTCTGATCTCTGACAAGATACCACACAGCACATGCATGCCAAGCTGATATTGGTGTGCATCTACATTCAGTTTTTCGAAAACACTGCTCATAAGTCACTTTAAAAGTTCCAAAAATCAGGGCAGTTCTTTTTGTAGTACAAACTGATCATTTAAAGTGCAATAAAGCTCCACATATATAAAAAAATGGATGTCTTCACAATGGTTTTTCACCTCCATGTAACACACTAACATCTGGAGCACATCAACGGAAAGGAAAAGGTTATCGTTTTTGTTGTGCTGCCCTCATAAAATAAATTGGTTGACTCGGCACATCTCCAGGCAGAAAAGAGACTGTACTGCAACAGCTCCAACAGAGTGCTAGCACCCTTAGAGGCAGTCACAGCAGGGCAGAGAAGTGGAAGGCTGGAGTCTCTCACTAAAAGTGGCTGTTTCTGTTCAGATATGAACCACATCCATTTTGTGGTTGGAAGAAGAAACAAAGGCTGTGTGGCACCTGTTGTATGCAGAGGTAAGATTAAGACCAGTATTGCTAACCAAATGTCTTTCAGATGTTGGAAGTAGACTTTAAAGATGACAATAACAAAAAAATCCCCCAAAAATCCCCAGCAAGCCATAAAGTCCAATACAAATCCTAACAAAAAGTTCAGCATGCATTCCCTTTTAGGAGAGAGGCACTAGCTACTGAACAAAATTCATTTGGTTATAACTTCATTGCCCTATCCAAACTTTTCAACAAGAACAGAGCAGCCTTACAGGTTAATTATACATTAATGAAAACATTATCACAGACAACATGCTTGTGCCTTCATGATTTTTCCCAATCACAAGGTCCATGATAAGCTTCAAGTTTCACCTCTCTGCTGAAAACGTTCTTACTTTTTTATCCTCTTATCTTCCCCCTGCTCTGGTTGGTTGCGCTCTTCTCACTTCTAAAAACAATGAATTCACTTCCTCATGACATACCCATACACTGTCCAATTCAGCTTGGCCCCATTTTTTCACTGAGAGACCTAAGCACTTCTGTTACCTCTGGTAAACACTGGAAATACCCCACAAAAAAAGCAGGCTCTTTCCAAGAGTACCATCACTCTCAGCAGTTAAGACTCTGGTTCCAAGCTTGCCTGCTGCTTCTGTCCTCCTTGGATGTAAGGGGAAATAACATGAATTTATACGCGGAATATTACATAATTGGCTTACAGAAAAGGTTTTCAGTATTTTTCCAAGATGCAATCCCTTAAAAATATTTCTATTTGAGTCGTCGATATCCATAATTTCAGTTTACTGGCAACAGCCTTACATTTCTTTATTACCTTTCCTGGCCTCCTTAGAAGTGAGCAACAAACTGCCAGAACCCAAAGACCACAGGTTTGGAAAGCACTAGGCCACACAAGGGCATAAAAACTAAATTTACTCCTTTTGCCCTGAAGAAGAATAATAAAAAAAAAAACAGATCACTTCCACCAAGGTAAACATCATAACCTGGCTAACTAAAATAAAATACCACTTCTATTTTCTCCATATAAGATAGTTGGGGGGTGATGCACATGACATGCATGAAGAGGCTGACGGTATGAAGTTTTCTCAGCCTGGAGAATGGAGGGCTAAAGGAAGACCTCGTTGCTGTCTACAACTATCCAACAGGAGGGTGAAGGGAAGATGGAGAAGGACAAGAAGCAATGGATGAAAGGTGGAACATGGGCAATCCCAACTAGACATCAGGAAATTATTTTTCACTATAACAGTGGTCAAACACTGGAAGATGCTTGCTCATAGAGGCCGCAGTCTTCATCCTCAGAAATATTTTAAACCTTATTTGGATGTTGCCCCACAGCAACCTGGTCTTGATGGCCCTGCAAGCGTTTGAACCAGATGGCTGCCACAGTCCCTTCCAATCTAAACTGTTTGATGATTCTATGATCATTCATTGGGTTTTGGTAATGAACAAGAGATATGCTCAGCCTTCAGCCTGATGTTTGTCAGTAGGCAACTTTGATTTTAAAAAAAAAAAAAAAAAAAGACCAAACAAAACCAACACAAAGAACAAACCAAAACACCAAATTTCAGTTCTGGATGATTTAGAAAACTCAATCGTATTTTCTAGACCAAGTGAAACACAATTGTATATGAGGATGGAGCTTCTCCTAATACTTAAAATGACAGATTCACTTTGTGACTAAACAGGCTTTGTTTTAACTTAAGATGCCTTCATGAAAGTCTTCCTGATTACATAACATTTTATTTAAAAGAAAAAACAAAACAAAAAAAACTTGCCAAGTTGACATATGTCTAGAAATGAAGTTCTCCGAAAATACTATCAAGAAGATTTCAAAAATTGTTTTGAAGAAAATAAATATACTAATGAGTCTACCTTACATCCTCTTTTAATTAAAACTGTGCAAAATATAGTACAAACAACAAAAAATACCAGAGACTAAACAAATTTTGCATTTGTAATGTTGCCATTGGGATCATCATATCTAGGCAACTGTCATTTATAAACCAACAAATGTTTCACTGTGTAGGTGTAAGCTAACACATCGCTAGCTACAAATGGTTTCTAACCAATTTGAACCAGCAATGGAAATTTCACTGAGAAATACTGAATATCACAATTTATCAAGTGATCAAAGCTTACAGCCTCAGCAATTTATTTTGGAAGTTCAGATTTAGCTTTTCCTTGCTTTACATGGTACTGACTGTTACCAGGCTGGGCATCACTATGCTAGGTGTTGAGCAAGAAAAAGAATTACAGATCCCATAAGAAGAGCCAAGTCATACGAAGCAATTACAAGGCAAAGCATAAAATAAATAATCCTCTGCGACAAAAGCAAGAGCTAGCTCACACAGTCTGAACCTAATCCTTTGGTCAGGAAAGCAATTGTGAGACTCCTGTAATAATTCTTTGCATACTGAAAAAGTATCAGAGCGTTATCATAGAGAAAAACTCTGAAGCTCATCACAATAGCTGTGTAGCTGTATATTGTTACAAGCTGTGTGCATTTAGAAAGTTTACAAACAAGTATTCAGGCAACTCAAGTATCAGATAAGCAAACAGGAGCTTAGTAGGATGTATCCTTAATTGATGTGTTTATCTAAGAACTGTACTGATATAATTAATAACAGAAGCAGAGACCCACAATAGCTGCTGTCTACATGTAAATAAAGTTTTGTTTTGAGACAAAATCAGAATACATTGCTCGATTCTGCAGCTGTTACACTAAACAAACAGTAATTTTGGGTGTGGGTTCTCCATTCCCTTTGCGTTTTTGCTGGGTTTGGGGAGTTTTGTTTTGCTTTTTCATTTTTTTTTTAAATTAAAGGACTGACTTGTTTTACAGCATACTCATATTTCTCAAAGCAGCACAGCACAGCATCCATTTTGAAACAGCTTTAGGTTGAATTAGAGGACCTTTAAAAGAAACCCCAATACCAGAAAAACACACACTATACCACATCTACGTTTCATTAAGTACAAGAGCAAGGATTTCTGTCTGGTGGGAAATTCTACTTTAAAACAAATCAGAATGAAAATTTTCAAAGCCAGGTTCAACGCCAGTTGGCAGCACAGACTCAGGCAATCACATCTCTTTTTGTGCCTCTCCTTTCTCTGTGAGCAAAACCAACATGGACACCACTTATTTTGCCCTTCACTAGGGCTGTGAGAACCAGTATAAGAAAAGGAAAGTTCCAGTCCCTGAATATCACTGCTGCATTATTCACAGCTCAGAACTGTTAGCTCCCATCATTTCATTTATCCATCCAAAATTAGAGATGGAGGTTAAGACAACTTAGTTTTTAAACACTGACATTTTCACCCAACCACCTTGCCTTTTTTTAAACGCCATCTAGTAAAGAATTTCAAAGGGCTCTGCTTCTTTAATGAGGCATTAAAATACAGTCATACGACAAAAAAGCAACTCTACTAAGTCTCTTAAACCCCTGGACTTACATTATCAGCTTTTATGTGCCTGTCAACACTCAACAGTAAGAAGCAATGGTTTGCTCTTTGCCTCGAATTTAAAAGCCAGCTAAACTTCCTCCCACTTTCCTGCTGAGAGCTTTAACTCCTTGCAAACTGTCAAAGCTTTGACACTTCAGCAGCAGATAAATCTACGACATGATGCAACGGCCAGGTGTAGTCTCAATCAGCCACTGGCCACTAATTTACTAGTGGCCATTTCATTCAGCTTGAAAAGCAATAAACTAGAAATACTTCCCACCCGCCGCTCCATGTACCCACACTGCTAGTGCATCAGCCCTTTTAAATAGATGCTAGCTCTGTCAAAGAACCAGGTACAGTTAACTTGCAACTTGAAAGAAATGAAACATTTAGAATTGTAGAGATGTCAACATATGGTTCAAATGCAAAGGCATTTCCAACCCAGAAGCTATAGTAAGAGTACAGAATTTTGCAAGAAAAGTAAGTGCAAAGTATTAAATACTGGAACTTCTTTACCCAGAACATTTCTCTAAATATCCACAGCCTGGATGTGGTATTCAGTGTAAAAGCTCACTGACACAAAGCCCATTATTAATTTGTTTTACAAAGGTGCCAAGCTAAGTGCACCTGTGGATGAATAAGATTTGGATGATTTCCTTAGTAGAAAATGTGAAGTTCACAGCTGGGAAGCCCTATATTCCATTCGGTATAAGCTAAAATATTTATACCATTATCTCAGTATACAGAAAAACAATGACTGCACAGATAAGCCATGCTGTTTCTTTACAACAATAAAATGAGATACACACTTATAATGGGATCCCTGAGATACTACACTTAACAGCAGTATAGTGAAAAATGATCCTTTCCCTTTTCTTCTGTTCCTTTCACACTGTAATTCCACAGTATACAAAACCCCTATTTAAGTCTCCTAACCTTGATAAGGACTTGATCCCACTCTCATTCAAGTCAATGGAAAAAGATCTCATAATTAACCTCAAAGACACATGACTGAGGCACTGAGTGACAAAGTTACAGGACAGTATTGTAATAATTTATTTGTGAAAATATTAGGGTTTTTTTCCATAATAGGGGAGGAAAAAAGCTTTTTTTCTTACGACACAAAATAGAAACTAGCTTTGTGTAAAGGTCAACCGTTTCTGCTGAGAATACACAACACTGAGACAGCCCTCACATCCTTGCCACTCCAGGCGTTTGCTGGGGTGGTAGCCACAAGGTACTATACAGAAGTTACAAATGCATTTATGCTTTCAAAGGGGGAGAGGAAGGAATTAGAAAAAACTATCTGAGGTTCTGCCAATGTTGGCTTGTCTCCTCTTTCAAATACCTTAAATACAGCCCAGCACAGGAGTTTCTCTCATCACTAGAAGGACTTCAACGGACTTCAAATGCCAAACAAATCTCTTGACTCACTGTGTCAAACCCCAAGGGAAGCATTTGCCAGCAGGAAAAATATGAACAAGAATGCCAAGAGTTAAAAAGTTAAGTCGGACTGATTCAGCATTCAGATCAAACAACTACAGTTTTTCCTAGATTATGAACGAGCGCTCCAAGCAACCGGGGGCTCTGACGCAGACAAGAACCTGCACATCACAGGCATTCCAGGAACCCTGGTTTGTCTGCACTGGAACAAAACCTCTGCAAAATATGCGCACCCTCCCGATTTAAAAGCATGCCATCTCTCGTTGCCTCTCTGTCCACACACATGCACAAGACTGTTAGGCACAAAATACTTCCTTCATCAAGGTTATGATCAGCGTAACTTTTTCCTGAAATTCTTTCAAATCTTTTAGCATCTGTAGTAATTTTTAAAAGCTGTTCTAACAAGTAATATTGCACACAAAAAGCACATCTTTCACAACCTCAACAGACAACCAAAATAATAAAAAACCAAAATAGACACAAGAAGAGACAGCAAGTCTTCTCACCAGCTGCAACTTCAAATACAGATTTTTGGAGATGGTAGAAGGAATACAATGATGCTTCAAGCAATGGTAACAGGATCTTTTCAGTTCAAACGGAAAGGGAAGGGCTTTTTTAACTGAGCATAAAACACGTGGGGAATACTAGCAAAAGACAAAGGACATGTGAACCATACATTTTGGAAAGACAGAAGTCAACGTCATCCAACTTTCCTTTTACTTAAAACTGTTTAACAACCAGTTAATAAAACTTGAGACATATGGATAACCATGTCCAAATGTAGCAGATTAGAAATAGAAATTTTATCCCGCATAAGTACTTAGGACAAAAAAATCCCCCATACTTTTTGAAGTCCAAACTCAATGTCTGAAGTTATTCAAAACTGCTAATTTCTGAATCCTTCTTCCAGACATAACGGCCCTTATCATTAGGCAGGTGGCAGATCGTCCTGCAGATATTAAAAGCTGTTTCTCTGGTATTTAGAAATAAATAGTCCCCATAATCAAGTTTTAAACTGGCCTGAGCATTTCTCATGTTGTCAGTGCAAACACCACACCTCCAATGCACCGGGGGGGGGGGCGGGACACAACAGGTAATAATGGATTTATTACTCTAAAATCTCACAGAAGAAAGTTTTAAGACTTAAAAGGAAGCCAGCTTGAAATATAGCCAATTTCAACAAAAATTAATTCAGAGTAATTTCAGACTCAACATTCATCCAAGTCTTCTGACAAATTTCTTGCAGTTTTACATCATTTCCTATAGTCACCTTCCACTGCTGTTCTGAAGACCTGCACAAGCATTTTGGGGAAGAGAAAAAGAGATGTGACCAGTTCTCCAGAGAAAACCATGAAGATGACCATGACCTTGACTTCATATCGTACACATGTAAGTGATTAAAAAAAATTCAGCCAGAAAGTTGCTTGGCACTAGTGTAGTTCCACTACCAATCACTGTTTCCTACAGTAACAGAAGGTGAAATAGAGTTTGGCATAAGTAGGTATTTTTAAACTCAGAGTGTACATTTAAGAACAATCTTACCAAAAGTAACTTCTCCTTTGCCAGTCTTGTCAAACAGCTGAAAGGCTACTATGAACAATGCATCTGGAGCACACAGGACTGATTCAAATGCCACAAACTCTTGAAAGGATATCAACCTAAGGGACGAAGGAAAAAGCAAGAGCTATGAAACCACTTGCTTGCACAAAACTGAAATACAATATAACATAGATTATACAAAAGAAATAAGATCACAACCAAAGTGTGTACAAAATGTTATCAATAGGGATTAAAATTTATCCTAAAAGGTCCTATCACCAATGCTGTGAGGAGGCCTTTATATTGCTAGATGGAAATGACTTTGTTAACAAGGAACTATTCCTCTCAGCAAGTCACAACAGAACATAAAATAAGCAAAGCACTCAGTGTGGCTACTCACCTCAGCTTTAATGTCTAACTGAACTGCCCCCTGGGGGAGCCTACCTCCCTCCGCTGGCAAGACAGAGAGCCAATAAAGATATGAGTAACTTCCCTCAAGAATCGGTACTTAAGGCTTTTGGAAAGCAAATCCATTCAAGACCTACATGCTGCCAGTCACTTCAGAAGGAACCGATCAGAATGTGTAATCTGTTTGCTAGCAACTTATTAGTCATCCATCACAGCCCTCCAGTCCTGCGTGTTGAGTCACAAATTTCAAGCAGTAGTCTGCACATTCTTCCTCAGCCCAAGAGCAGTTTATTCAAATTCATCATTACAGCTAGGTTCCCAATACTCAAGTGCAGTAGCAGAGCACAGATAAAAGCAAAGGTGCCCTTCCCTAAGTTAGCTAATAAGCAGAAATACATAATTAGACAACTTGGCATTGTTTCCAGCAGTAGATTTGATACAGCAAAGACCTTGAGTAGTTCTAATTTCTCTGGATCACACCCAAAAGTTCAAATGGAGATCAAACTTCTATTCTTAAAGAGGCAAAGGCCAACCACTCTTCTGTTTTGCTACTTCTTTAATGTCTAGGTTGCACAGTTTAAAATCATCTTCAAATGTGTGGCTGCAGGGCCTGCTGGCAATCTGGGAGGTTTAAGATTGCCTTCTCTCAAGACTGCTTTATGTCAGTGTAGCAAGCACATAGCTTTAATGGGTTCACATGGCAATAGCTGAAAACAAAGATTTATTTTTGAGAAGCAAAAAATTCAGCATAACAAATGTCAAGAAACACACATAAAACCAAATTATTTTTTTTTTTAATTAGAAACTAACTGTACCCTTAGGACTTAGACTCAAAATGACACTGCAGCCAGTTCAATTAAAACTTCCACTCAGTATGCAATAACAGTGAAGAACAAAGTGTTTCAATAGGTTGGAAAAGACATTCATTCAATCAAGTTAAGATGACCCATGACTATACAGCAATTTCCAGTCACCCTGTCTTAAGGGAATTAATTTCAAGCCACACAGAAGTGTGCTTGCTGCACATCAGAAGCCAAACACCCACAGGGTAACAGAAGCGGATTTCCGTGAAGAACACGAGAAGATGAACAAAAGAGGACATTAAAAAAAACCACGGTACAGAGAAGGCCAAAAAGCTGTTCTACTTTACCTCCCTCAATATATATGCACTAAATAAAAGTAAAAGAAAGCATATGTAGAGTCAGAAATAGTCTAACAAATAATTAGCTCTGGGAACTTGCCACCATAGGTTATACAGTGTGAGAAACAAATAAGAAGAAACCTCCTCAGGTATTCTTAATATTAAACTCACAATTGATGATGCCAGTAAACATATAAGCATGCCTTAAGCTTTACTGGCAAAGAAGCCAATGACTTGCTACATATGCACATGTTAGCACATGGGTAAGCCATCAAGTCATTTATTCAAAGTTCCTTAGGAGTGCTCAGTACTCGCCACTTTTAAGACACAGAATACACAGATACTCAGCCTTTATAGGAAAGAAAACTTCCATCTCTCCTAAGGCAAAAGAAATTTTTAAAAATGCAACATTTCCTTCAATTTTAAACTAATACATCACAACCTACTTAGTTTTGCATTTATGCATATTTATTGTTATTATGTGACTTACAGGTTATAAAAGCTCATTGTTACCCATTATTATTGATTACATACCTGACAACTTCCACAACAGCAAACAGATACAAAGCACTGAGTTCTTCTGCCCCAAAGATTATAAAGCCCACACACAGAAAGAACAAAACAGTGAGCAGGCAACAAGACTCCAGAATAGGTTTAGAATTAAAAATGTAAACTATCTGCCAACATCATTTTGATAAAGCTGCTTTTTGTGTGAAACAACAGCAGCATATGTCCTTACCAACAGATCCCAACACAGTATGACAGCACAAAAAAAGAAATACAGCACCTATCCCAGCAGAATCTTAGCACCACGCTAAGAACATATTTTGTGTTATTAGGACTGGATTTGATGAAACTCCACCTATTAACCTTGCTACAAGATTTTATACTGGTAGAAGCATTCTTTGTCAGTACTTGCAAGTAATAAACCCCCTAATAAGTCAGAGATAGGTGCTTAAAATAACCCCATATCCATTTTTAAAAACAATTATTCATAGTACTAGGAAGATTAAAAATGTACAAATTGTGCTGTTCTAGCCAGACTGTTAAAGAAGAGACATTAATATCTGCTGTGCCAGCTGAATTCAAATTAACCCAATTTTTACATGTTAATTAAACCAGCTATTTTCTTCTTATTGTATTTTTGCTCCCTAAGTAGACTAGCCTGGTAGTGATTCCCAACAGATCTATTCTAACAACAATGACGTATTCATTTACTTCTATTATGACCATACAATACAGTAACTGAGCAGTAATTTTTCACAGTCAATTACACGTGTGATTCTTAATGCTTAAAGATGCTGAAATAATGTGTACTACATAGCCATATGCTCCCTTCTCTATACCGCACACGGGTAGTTGCCTGGGTAACACATTTTCTCTCTGGTTTAGCATCACCCTTTTGGGTTCAGCATAACCCTTCACTGAATATCATTAGGTGTCATTAAACAGCACATATTAACATGGACTTCAATATACTACTTAGGAGTTATTTTATCTACCTAAACAAGTGCTCATTTATGTTACAAAAGCAGAGAAAAGCCTAGTGATTTTAACGGCGCAAAGAGAGGAAGCTGAAATGTTTACAAAATCTTATTTCAGTCTTGAAGATACCCTACTCAACTGGTCAAAGTCTTCCCTCGTCTTCACATCCTCATTATCAGTGCCAATATTGCATAATTTTTTCGGAAAGGATGAAATCTTGATATTTTAAAAAAATACACACACAAGAGCTACCGTCCAAACACAACAACTGGGTATGGTGCAGCAAAATTTACTACTCTCTCCTTTATTCCATGCTTCTACTTCACACCCATGGTATCTGTGCACCACACAGACATGATGCATTCCCACCAGAGAAAGTCCGCATGTACCCATGCAAAAAAAAAAAAAAAAAGGCATTACCCACTGTAATAATACATAGAAATGCAATGATGAAGAGGTTTCTTCAGAAATCAATGCATGTGTTTTTACTGTATCAGCAATTTAAACATGATAACATAATGGGACACAAATTGAAGCTACATCTATTATTTTACGCTGCACCTAGGTAAACTAAGTATAGTGTAAATTGGTGCATTAGAAGATAAATTTATATCCAATAATAATGGAAAATGCTTGCATTTCCAAGTGTTATTTTTGAATAGTTTGTCCTTTCTAAAAATAAAGCATACAGTATTTCTCAGTAAAGTGTTAGTTACTACAGTCCAAACAGAGATGTGCAGTAAATACTTATTTTGTCAGGCAGATGCTTAAAGTACAACAAATGACTGAAAAACAGTATGTTACAGTAGGCAAGATGAAAAATGCCTGGCCTGTTGCTGATAGGCCTTGAGAAAGCCACTGTATTTTGGGGGAGTTTCTAATCCAGCTGAAGTATTTTTTTTAATCTAAAATTAGAAATGAGAAGCTTAAGGCCAGGAACGAGTGAAGGCTCTTAAGCCTGCTCATACAAACTACAGCCACACAATACAACTCTTTTAAAAAATCTGTGCTATTATTGATCGACTACTTTGAAAGGCTTTTCTGGCCATCGGCAAGAAAAGCATTTACTTTCCTTAAGGAAAACCTTAAAAAGATGCTTCCATAAGAGGACAGAAGGAAAGCCTACCTCCAAATAACCCTGTGCCCTGATTTAAGATGGAGGCAAAACTTGCTTCCATGGCAACAGATATTCATTGAACGACAGTCTGCCTTGAGAGGTCTCATACCTTTGTCACACCAACAGCAGCTCCTGTAGATACTCTCAAATCCTTAACCTCTGGCAATGCAGGAATTGTGCTAGAGCTACATGAGAGATCTTGTCCACAGCAACCACAATGAGATTGTACATAAGAGCTACTGTTCTTTACACTTCACACTCAGGACTTCTTCAGCTGTGGGGTAAGCAACTCTTGCCCATTTATTTGCTCTGCTCATGAGTCAGAAGCTCTTGTGCTGTCTGCCTTTCATCTGTCACCTACCCATTTTTGTATTTCTCCCTGATTACACTTGGTACCTATACCTAACTTCTCACCAAAATCAGAAGGAATTAAAAAGCATTTTAAAAAGTGCTAGGAACAACCCCGGTGATTCTGGGCTCAGACCCTTTTAGTAAAGGGTGGTCATGCTCACCAGTCATGAAGAACAGATGCTTTTTCAAAGTAAAACAGGGATCCAAGACAGTGGATAAATGCTTCTAGAAATAGCCTAGCAGTATTTTCAGAACCACACTACTTTAAGCCACTGACAGTATAACAAAATTAACTTGTCATTGCTCTTGCAAGCTACCTTCTATTTTATACTAGAAATAAAGCTAAATTATGGAACAGGCTCTCAAGACCTTAAACACGTGTTAAGTCTCTAAACACTGAGCAGCCTATTAAAAATGAACACTAACAAAAGCAGTTTTGTACTTCACTTTAAAACTAGGAGCTCTGGACTGCCAAGTTGGAAAGAATTCAATAGGAGAAGACCAGCAGGTTCTATTGCCATCCCTAGGAGATTTCATTCCAGGAACCAAAAAGCAATTGACCCTTGCTTCAGATGACCACTCTGCGAATTACTTTATACACCACTAGAAGAAGGTACAAATGCCTGGCCACATGGCAAAAAATGCTACAATGCCAGGTTAGAGGGAGAAGGATGCCAATCACTTCCTGAACTTTCTCCATTCTTCCACATATTCATATAGCAGCTAAACAAGAAGACAGCCTGAATACCAGAAGAGACTCTCCAAAGACACGTTAAGAACATGCAGTCCCCTGTCACTGCAGAGTCTGGACTGCAAAGCCAGTCCTTGCCCACATCAGAAAGCAGCAATTAGAAGCCTCAGTTCTACACCACAAAACTCCTACAAGATCACGGCAGGTTATGAAATCCCACCTTGTCAACAAGTTCACATCAGCTACAGTTTTACATTTTGCTCTTCCTGACACCAGCTTATTCTTGTGAGGGAGATCCAAATCACAAGATGTGGATTATACTCTCAATCTTCTTATTACAAAATGGATTTGAAGCTGTGCAATTTGGAAAATGCCATTTTTGCAGGCATCAAGCCAAGGGAAGAAATCGGAGAAATGTTTAACATTTTCAGTCAAATGCTATCTGAAGCCACCACTTTCTTGCTGCCATCATGCCAACGTTACCAATATAACCTTTTACAGAATTCTTTTACAAGGGGTAACAATCATCACATTAACTCATCTGCAAGGTTTAATGTGCCCAGCTGCCAGATACACGAGGCTGGCTGAGCAGAAAAGAGAGCACAGAACCTATTACAAAAGTTCTCAGTTATGCATGCATCTGTCCCATAGGAAGCCTTCATTCTCTAGTCATGCTTTATTTATCTCACATTTTATTCTCTGCAACCACTGATATGAGTCATGCTTGAAGTTTTCTGGTTTCTAAAAATGCCACAACTACAGACTTTAAGTCCACAGCTAATTATTCTAAAGTTTCTCTAAAGATACTTTAAAGGCAGGGTTCAAAAAATGCATTCATATGGGTGAAGAGACAGCTTGCCTGGGCAAGTACCAAAAGCAAAAGCTAGGATTTCATTAAAGAATGGGGGAGGAAGATGGAGGGGTAGCTAATCTTGCCTATTGGCAAAGTCAGCCTTTCAAATGCAAACCATGTGCAACCAACTTTGCTGCTGTCTTCCCAAGATTGCAAAGTGGCTCCCTAAATACCTTAGTTGCTTCTCCTCCCTCTTAGGCAAAAAAACAGTGGCAAAAACCTTTAACAGTGCTACAGGAAAACAAAGCAGGGGCACTTTTTCTATGATCTCTTCCTACACCATCTAAACTTATTTTGGATTGCTATTTAAATGTGTTTGTGACAGATAGATAAAGTAAACAGAGACAGAAAGCCTCGGGGAAGGAAAGAAAAGCAAGAGTTAGGGGGGCCAGCCAACAAACATGAAAGGTTCAAGGAATTAAAAATACGTAGTAGACAGAAAATGGTTTGCTCAGTCAAGTGGTACATACAGCCCAAAACATTGTTTCTCCTCTTTCCACTTAAAAGATACTGTATTGCTTTATGTATCTGCAGGCCAAAAAAAGTAACAAGAGAAAACAAAACATAACAAAACCCCACCACTCTTCAGGGATCAGACTGTTTTGGAAGAATGGCTTTGTGTTTTTTAAATGAACAACAGAAAAAGAAAAAAAAAAAAAAAACCACAGAAAAACACACTTACCCATCTTTTGTCTGATCCACCACACCTGCAAGGAGCTGTACCGTGCTTGTATTAGGCAAACCATCTCCAATTATCTTCAGGTACCGTGTGACAAAGTCATTAGGAGACATGAAGAATTCGCCATTCTTCTCCACACTTGCATACTGTTAAATGAATGCAATATTTAGTGCAACAAATACATCTTTCTCCAGGCATTTATTACCACCACTCATTGTTTCCAATCAGGAGCAGGCTTACGTTACAGCAGGTAACAGTTCTGCACTGAAGAACCTATAGCCTACACCCAAACAGAAAAGGGTAAGAGGAGAGTACTCAAGCAGTCAAAGGCTTGGCTTCTCAGCCAGAAGAGCAGTAGCTATATGATTTTTTGTTTATCATGTCAACAATTTCTCCATGGTAGTCTAGAAATGCTCCAGTACCGGATGCTTTTTTGAAGTAAAACAAGAAGCACACATGCATTTGCAAACTTGCATGTGGCATGTGAGGCCCACTGAAACTCTGACAGCAACGGGATACTCCAGCATATCTTATTTATCTGAAATGACTCTTCTGTGTAGCCATTCTACTTCGGGATGAGGAGGGAGGTTTACACCTGCGAAATAACATTGCAGTGCCAGTGGAGTAAATGATCCCACTAGAGTGTCCACCTGGGGGTGCTGTTTTGGAGGAACTCCACAGCATCACCATCAGCCACAGCTGGTCAGTAAGTAAAGCAGAACCTACAGATACTCCTCCTTGGTTGAACTGCTGAAAGGAGGCCAGGGAATAGCATTTGCAGAAAAACATAACAGAAAACAAGAACTTTGACAGTTCAGCACACTGCAGAAACAAGAAAAGAAGTCTGACACCTTACCAAACACCACTGGCACACATTACTTCCGCTTCATACCATAGTTACCGGCATACTACTCCAGAAAACAGCTATCGAAGGGACCCAAGCGTATTTGCTCTCAAGAGAAGCCTCCAGTAACATGTTACATATCAAGGAAGAACACTGAAATATTTTGAAAATAGTACATAAATAAATAAAATTTTCTTTGTTACCAACCTTACCCTGATTCCTCAGTCATTCCTCAAAGTTTAAAGCCCTCATTTTCTGTAGAAGGATAAATTTGAAATCAACCCTAAAAATGTTTTTTAAGGAAAGCAAAAGGATAAGTACAATAATTAAGAGCAAAAGAAATCCCAGGCAACATTTGCAGAACCACGTGTTTGCTTTAAGAAAAACCAGTTTGTCTTGGGATAACAAATGTGCACTGAGAACAGGAAAGCAACTGTTAATTTCTTTTTTTTAAGGCAAGGTAGGATGATAAACCATTGTTGCAGCTCCCCACAGAGCATTATCCACACTAAAGTAATAAATAAATTAGATGTCTATTGCTATTTCGTAGCGTACTTCAAAGACACGTTTTGTTTTACATTGCTATGGCTCTGCTAAGGGAAGGAAACTGCCAGTTTTCATTTCATAGAGCCACACTGGTGCCTGCAGAGTACCGTTATACCTGCTGTAGGCATATAACTCTCAGAGGGATGCCAAAGTGTAACAGTAAGTAGATTATTTTCTTCTAGTGCTATATAAATACAGTCTTCAGGTACAGCAATATCTTCAAGAAAAAAGGCTTCAGAGAAGCAAGCCCAAACAAAACATAACTTGCTTTGGCATCTATATATTGGTTAGCATTTAAGGATTCCTGTTTCAATAGACACTGTTTGTAACACAAGCTTTCTAGTTGATACACTGCAAGGAATTCTGAATTGTATACTTTTATAAGAACTAGCAGATCAATTGATTTCAATGTAATCATTTGCAGGGAGACAGAATCTTTCAGAATCCCAGCCTCAGAAACTTTTAACACAGCTGCTATTGAGAAACAAATCAAATAAGTCAGACAGCCTATGCTTCTATATTTCATTTTTTTCATCCAGGCTAACCCCCTGCTAGGGCACTCAATAACAGAAAACAGCACAAGGTTTCAGTGTCCCCCTGTTTCTTGTCATTGTGATTTACTCAAGTGTATTTGAAATCCAATCACGTACTCTATACTACATATAGAAAATGACCTTGGAAAATGTCAGCTTGATCACTTTGACTAAAATCTAATCTCTTAGGGGTTATGGTAGAAGACTTAGAAAAAGTAGAGTTACTCTTGGAAATTATCATAACAAAAAGAGAAAAACATCAATTCTATTGGCTTTGGAGGAGAGACATTAAAAAAATGGTTCTTTACAATTGTATTTTTCCCCACTTTGGCAATTATACCCACAGAGAATTTGATATTATACAATAGTACTTAATGGCTTTTTGGTAACTTATTTACATACATTTTACATAGTCAAGTATTAACCAGTTCAATCCCATTTTAAATAAGATTTGCAAACATTTTATTGGGGGGTTGATGTATTAAATATGCTAAAAGTTGACTGTAATCAACTGTATTTAAACTGATAGCTTCATATTTATTTCTACATTCCTACCTGGCAATCTATTTTTTAATTCTTAACTGAAGTTGAAGGAATGTCCGTCAAGTTATTTTGTAAGTGAAGATCCCACAATCTGCAGAAGCAACTGTACTGGCCTCACCACTTATAATTGTCTGAAGCAGCTTAATTAACAATCTGGCCATCGCTTAACTGCAGAGCACAAAACAACATACCACATTCACTCATCCTTTTTCCTTCTCAGTAGTAAGTGGCATGACAATTTCTGTATTACACTGAACAAAATGTTTAGCTTATATTTCATTACTCCACTTCACTGAGACCCCTTCTTTTCAGTGGAAGGGGAAGCAGAAAAGGAAGAAAAAGGAGCTGGAGGCGATGTTTAGTGTGCTCAACCATGACCCATTCAATCCACCAAAACTGAAAGCTGAGGGAGCTACGATCTTCAGAAGCACAAGAGAGGTGAATACCCACAGGCAGATAGGAAACAATTTTCACACTGTTCTCAGCAAACCAACCAACCAACCCTCCCACCACAACTGAATACCACTTCATATAGTAGAAGGGACCAGGCTTCTCTCTACCGTGTTTATTCCCTTCCTCAATGCTACCATCTTTTCAGGTCAGTGGTCTACTCCCTGTCTGCCTTTTCTGCTGCCTTACTTCTGCTCTTTAAGCATTTACCTCTGAAAATCACATTATCCCATTCTTTTTTAAGTCTTTTTGCTCTCCTGACAGATACAAGTTCCAGGACTTCATAAGTTAAATCCTGGCTTTCTCAACTGAAAATCTGATTTCAGAGCTATAAATACTGACAGTAAATGATAAAACTATAAATACTGGCAATATACATAGTGACACCTACACATATAGTTAATAATAGCTCACAAGGGACAATGGAAAACATGCCAAGAAGTGCACAGAGAGTGGGGCACGATGCTGGAGAGAGGGAAGGTGGAGGGAGGAACTTGGAAAAAGTATGAGCTCTCTTAGGCACTCAACACCGTCATAAAAATAATTCAGATACAACAGCTCCCTGTAGCACTGTGGCACCTACCCCATATATATTCTACAGACCCACCAATTTCTGTACTCTTTTTTCATACCAGACTACCAAACTATACAGACACTGTACTAATAAATCTTAGGAAGGTTAGGAATAGGTATTTAAATTTAGGAAATGGGTCAAAGAAAGTCAATTTCTAGCAAAACACTAAAGCACACTTCTCTCAACTATACAAGCAAGTACATGAGTCATTTCTTTACTGGTATACTTCTGTAGCAGGCCAACACAGAAGGACTTTTAGTTAAATAATAAATATGGCCACCACTTCACAAGGTGATCTTCCCAACACTTCTGCAAATAAGAGAAGCAGAGATAACCCTGAAGGAAGGAAGGATAGGAGAACGAAGTTTACCAAATGGTCTAACAGCAAGGTGTCTACACGAACATTTTACCACGTGTAGGAACAATACTGAAACTCCCACCACATTCTCCGAACAATGTGGGTTTTTTTCTAAGATAGTAATACTACTTCTGAGTCAATACAATAATCACTCAGGAATGTATCTGACTTCTTGGTGAGCATTGTTCAATTCCCATAATGGTATTTAAGTGTAACATGGTAATAATACAGTGAATGATTAATGGTTGGAAAAACTATCAAGAGTTGTATGCTGCAATAAAGGAGCAAAAGATATGAAAAATTTAAGCAGAAAGAGTAAAATATTTACTTTATACATACCTTCAAAAATATTGTTTTCAACTCAGCTGGATCAGCTCTCTTGGTTAGAGCCACCTACAAGTAAATATAATTACATTAATATGCATAATTTATACAAAAGGTGTCAAAGTGTCATTTAAAAGGAAGAATTCAAACAATGGAACAAGTGATGAAAATAAATGTTCACCTTAGATAAATTAGGTACTGCTTTAGCTAGCCATGCTTATTTTGCTCATTTCATATTTACACTAAGTTATTCAACATTTTGTTGTAACTTCTTCCCTTACGCAACCCTGCAATTCTTAAACAAGCACACATTAACAGTCATAAAGACATTCAAGTATCAATCTTTTCAACATACCTCTCTGCTGGGATTCGGCATTATACCATCTTTACCGTATAGATTTTTATACTTCCAGCACCTTTCATCTAAGGATTTCAGAGTACCACATGCAGCCCCCAACTGATAGATGGCAAGAATAAAATACTCAGACTTACAAACTTGTCCAAAAAAGCAACTCCCTAAATGACTGAATTCCAACATAATTATTTGGTTTATTGGTACTTCAACTCCCTAATTCCAACATTTTAAACTATTTAAACCCACAGTGTAGACCTTTTTGATGAGGTAAATTCAGAAAGTACAGTATCTAGATTTTTCTGCAGATCAGACAACTAGCCAGTTCCAACTAAAATCTAAGTTAAATTTACCACCACAAACCCAAAGTAATTAGAATTTTTTTCTTTCCCAAAACACTAAATTAAAAAATATTCTATACCCACTATGGAGAAAGCCCATCAGTACTTTCCTTGTTGACATACCGTGCCATCCATTTGCTGCTTTTGGCAGTAAGTGGATTCATCCCCTCAGTCTGTGCCTGCTATAGAGTTTCCCTTTGCTTCTTTAGGATACTTTGATAAAATCTTGCTTGCCAACATAATAACCATCATTTGATAAGTCAATTCAGCACACCAATCTATTTCTAATAAAAATAAATTACTTTGTAAGCAAACCTGGATTTTCATGAAACTTGTGAAAACACTTCTGTAATGGGGAATAAAGAGCCAAAGGGTAAGATGTAAAATCTTACCCTCACCTAAGAATTAAACATCAGAAACATTATCAATAAAACATTACTATCTACTTTTTTGACTCTCCAGGGCAATGGTAGACTGTAAGGGCGAATGTGACTGCAAGTGCATTTCTAGTAGCACACTAGACTACTGCAGAAAATGGTAGGAGTCTCTGTAAGTCTGTACAACAGCATTATATCATCACATGTACATTTAATGAAGAATCTTTAGTAAGATTTTCCTCACCCTAAATGGGTCATTTAAAAACTTAAAAAAAGAAAAAAAAAATACAAGAAACACCCCTTCCCCCCAAAAAAAACCCCAGAGTATTTTAAGAAAAGTGTATGAATAATGTTTCTCATAAAATTTTAGGGGTTTTTTTAAAAGGGAAAAACCACACCTGAAGTTATGCTAGGACTCAACTGACAGAGTCCACAGCTGGAGTCCCAATTCTGTGTTTGCACAGAAATCCGTTTGGAGGCAGTTGCAAAAAATCAAAGTGTAATTGTGCAGCTGGGAATCTAAAAATGTGTATTTTCTAAAGTACAAGCTGTCCTAAATGTAATCACTGTGTAGTAAGCAGAGATTTAATTTAACCCCATTTGTAAAAATCTGGTACTCTAGAGCAATTGGGAACTTTGTGGAAAAAAACCCCAACATTTCTATACTGCTGCAATCCAGAATCTTGCCACTATACAGACAAACAAAAGACACTTCACACACCTATAGCCATTAAAAATAATCTGCCTTAAAGTTTCAATTTTATACTGTCCCAGAAATCTAAGCCTAAAGAAACCAGGGACGAAAAGAACAAAGGAAAAGGGTACATGCTGATAGCTGAACTTACACTCTTTTTCCTTTGGTTTCACTGACACGAACAATCTTGAGAAACTTGGGAGACATAATGTGCTCACAGCCCAGCTGCCATTTTTCAGCCCCTTTTTGATTATGGGGGGATTTGGGTGATTTTTTTTACAGCAAGTTTCTTTCAAACCATATAGTAAAAGACAGGCTGAAGCTGCTCAAGTCAATGAATGCATAGAGACACTGCAGACCAGAGGCCAAGCAGTGGCTGTGGACCATGGCTTCCCTCCATTTCCCACAGTCTACTTCCACATTCTTCCAATTCCCAGGAAACAGGAGAGGAAAGGGATGGTTAGCACGGCATTAATTGGTTTGTCCATGTATCATCCACCAATCTCCATCTCGAAAGATCTGTTTGATCCCAATTAAGGAAAAGAGCCTCTATTATGTTATGTTACAGCTTCAGGAGGACCGATGCTAATGCAGCCATACCAGTGCTAAGAGAAGAAGTATTTAATTCAGGTTTCATTCATCTCCTGCTGTGGGCAAAGCTGAAGCTGCACACATAGACACAAGAACTGATCCTGATGACAGGCGTTACTAGCGATTCCCCTTCTCAAAAAGGTCAAAATATCACTTTCAATACCATTCTGAAAATTGTTCCCAGTTATGTTATCAGTTGAAGCTGGGCTAAGTAACCTGATGCCAACAAGACTGCAAAGCCAACGGGGTAGCATGCCTGATGAAAAATGACCCACAGACACAAGCTGCTTTTCCTTCAGTCAACTCAGGCGATATTTACTGACTTTCATACAACTGGGCTTAGGTGATGTGTTTTGTTACTGGAAAGACTTCTCCATTTTACTTTATCTTCTCTCCATAAAGGCAAAAACCAGCCTGAGATAAAACCAGCTATGAGCTGGTAGGCATGATAGCTCTCTAGTTGCATGAGGAGGCATTTGATAAAGCAGATCTGAGGGAAATAATGTCTGTTACTGCTCTTTACAAAGAAATGCTTTGTAACAGACACTAACACTTAAAAAAACCCAGTAACTTTTACTAAGTAAGGTTCAGTGAAGAAATCTCTCCAACAAACAACATTTATTTTCAAAAAAACAGGAGACAACAGAGAGTACAGAAACTAAAGTGCAGGATTATAACAAAGTCAAGACATGCTACAGAAAAGACTGGGATAACGTACAGAAAATGTCAGCAGGGATTTTCATTCCTAAAGTGGGTACTTGAAAGTTTTAGCCCACAGACTATGTGTATATGTACATTACAATGTATATGAAGAACCAGCCAGCACAGGCCATGTAAGAATTGAATTTTAAACTGCCAAATCCCTCCCATTAGCAATAACGTTCACCAAAGGGAGAGAGAGGCTGAACAGGGAAAGGGAAAGCCCTGTAAGTGAGGGACAGTAACACATGGGTTGATTTGCATGCTGGAGCTGTTCAAGTCCTTAGACTCCCTCACACCTTGATCTAAATTTCAGCCCATTTTCTCCAGCGGAGCTCTTTTCTCCATGTTGACTTTTGCCCAATTTACACTGACATGCATTTTTAGTCTCACTTTCACTCTCAACAACTAATGCAAACAGACTCTTCCCAGAAAAATATAACTGTGTAACAATGCAAGAAAACAGAATCCACTGGGAATCAAAGAAAATTATATTACATTTCCAATCCACTCTATTAATATATTTGTCATACACAAGGCAGAAGGAACAGGTTGTCAGATGGTATACGGTATCAAAAGATACAAAAAGACTAATAAAGTAGTCAGTATGCTCCACCCAATAAAGAATAACAACACCACGGATGGGCAAGAGAGAAAAAGGACAGTAGGAAAATCAATTAATGCCAACACAGCATTAACCTAATGGCAAATATAAAATGTCCGACCTTCTCACCTTTATGGCAAAGATCACTCTACTAGCCACCGTTTGGATAGAGTAGAAAGGTGATGGGGATTCAGGAATACTTGAGAATTGCTACAATATTCCAGAAGGTTTACTGAGACAACAGCAAGTCCTAACCAAAGATTGAGAGATAAACATTTCTCACATTGTTTCTTCCCCACAGTTTAAGCTGAACAGAGCTCAAGTGCGAAGGAGAGAGTTGATGGAGGTAAAGATGTCCCCCTCTACCTCATTATCTTTAAAAACTCCTGAAATTGAGCAGGTAAAAAGCTGGAGAGCAGCCCCTCTCCAAGCAGAGAACCGGAGCTGTGGTGGAGCTGCCTTGCTTCTGGGCACTGGTGAGTTCAGTCTGCTTAATTCTAGAGACCACCTACAGGCACATACAGAGAGAAGATGTTTGATGAAAGGCCTAACAAGGGATCACAAACTCCAGTAGCTTCATGTTGAAATTAAGATTATTTTTTAAAAGTTCTTCCATTCTTGAATACAACTAAAGAATGCATGTATTTGGCACCACTAAAAGACCTCAAATCAAGATTGAAACCTCCTGTCTTCTAAAGGTATTCTTTAGTTTCATCACAAGTTATTCAGTTCACCTGTAAGTCTCAAACACATGTGGCCGGGTTTATGTAAGAGGTCAGATTAGATCATTGTTAATATTTTCTTTCTGTCTAAATATATACATATACACTCAAAATGTGCGACTCCAAAGGAGATCAAACCAGGGTTCGACCTTACATTCTTGTTTAAATGAGTGACTGAAATATTGGAAACCAGTTAACGTGCAGTTACTGGCCAAGTTTGAATTCAGACCAGAAATCTATTAATACTGGGTAAGCATTACGCTAAAACAACACTCCAGTTTGTATTTTAATACAACTAACTTGCTTACTTAGATGAAAATCACCCTTCTTCCATATTTACACTAATACTATCACAAACATACACAATCATTCTTCTAACCTAGCAACTCCCCTTGGTCATTTTCCATCATCACACGCAGCATCGTAAGTTACAACAGTGTTGTGCATCAACATCTGCCCAGGCACTGCCTCCTGTTTCAGCTGCCCCCAAAACCGTTTTTCATTAGCCCAACATGCTTCAGCATATTCTCACCTCAGTAAAAGCACTGCCGTTGCTTCTGCATGATGGATTACAAGTAAAAGAACTTGACTGTGATCTGCAATGGGAAGTGAACTGTGCAGAACTCAGCATCATGGGGAAGTTTACAAGCAAGATGTGGACCAGCTCACCAAGCAGGGAACCAGACAACTGCAAGCAGAGCTGGCACAGAATGCAGTTCAAAAAGACCTTTTCACCAAAGTTTCCTAACAGTAAGCTGAGTATTTCTCCTAGGAAAATACAATCAGATGGCATTTGGCATACCTACCCAAAGGCTTAGGGTAAGAAGCACTGTAAGAGAAGCTGATAATCACTAAGCAGGTACATTCAGTCTGATCAGTCTGAGCACAGTCAGCCTTGAGACAAACACATTTATTTTCTAAAAACAGTTCTCATCCTTATAGCCAAACATTACATTTTGCAAAAGTGTAACCTTACACTAAGTAGCAGTTACTGCATTCCTTAATCTAATAACCCTAGCTAACATAAGAAAAAGAAAAGTTATTAACACTGATCAACAAAGTCTCAGATCCTACAGGCTGATCCAGTATGCAGAACTACAGAATAAACACTACTGAAACTAGACAGTTGTGCTGAGTCTACCCCACACAATGGTGAAGCAGAACAAAATTTGCTAGCTAACAGAGTCGGCAAATCTCAAGCAAAACTATTTGCATCCATCTTCACTCTGTCACAATTACAAAATCTCAGGGCAATTCCCAGTCCAGCTTCTGCACCATGGTAAGTGGAAGCCTCACTTCCCCCAACTGCATCAAAGCTAACAGACCTACTTTATTGGGCAATTACCTGCTAGCTTTGATCCTGCTTTCAAAGTCCCAAAGCAAATGCAGCTGGCTTGTTCATAAGATGGTTCTCACACAAGGAGATTCCCAATAAATGACAGCATTTTTGCATGCAAACTGATTGGGGACCAACACACAGTTATCAATTACATACACACAGGAAAACACTTGCCCAGTCTGTCCAATGCTTCCAAGTAGGTACAGAAACCAAGGTGGGAGTAGTATGTACCTTAAGGGAAAGTGCTGCAAGGATTTCCAAGAAAGCTAATTAATGCTATGTAAAAATACATCTACACTTGTACAATTTGCCTACTTAAAGACCTGGAAAACGGACCATAAAACTTGCCCAATACTGTGGTAAAAATAGTTAGACATTGTCATCACTCAGCAAAATTGTTTAACAAAAGGAAAAAGCATCATACTGTGACCAGTACTATTCACTCCAACCTTTAAGCACATATCAGAACATGCAGTTAGGAACAAACCGGACTATTAGTTCGTAGTCAGCCTCTGGACTAGGACAAGGATGCAATTGCTGTCATTCCTGCAGCAAAACATGATGTAGTACACTACAGTGAGAAACTGAACCTAAAAACCAATTCTTTGGGAAAAACAGGAATTTCTCTTTCACCTTTCATGTTGCTATCAGAAGAAGCTCAGCTCTCCAATCACTTTCTCTACCTCTCTATCATAAAGTGCTAAAGTACTCTGACTGCATCGCTCCATCTTCTTCCTCAAAGTAACATTCCCTATTGTTTCACAGATCCTCTACAACACATTTTTACGCAGATGATCCTCAGGACTGTGATCCAAAGATACACAAGCAAGTTACTTTGCTATGGCCATTATGTAATATTAACATATCTCAATGTATCTCAGCAAACCAGAGCTCACTTGGAAGAAATGCAATAATTATATGTGAGATATATTAGGCATTCTTCAATAAAAAAGTTTATTTCCAAATGAGTTACTAACAAAATGGTCAAATGACATTTCCATCAACTCAAACTCCATCAACTTTTTCAAAAATACCCCCTCCTGCTTACCACAGATGGATGGGATAATAGATGCTAACACTGTTACCTGGCTCTCCTTTTTGCTTCCTTACACCTTTCAGAAATGGAGGTACATCTAAACATTATGAATGTCAACCTGCTAAAACATATTTGGTGGCTACCTCAGCCCAGTTGACTTTCCCTTTTGATTCTCCCAAGGCTTGTTCTGTTACAACAGTGCTACTGTACACCCAGTACTGTACACATCCCAGTGCTAGCAATTCATCTTCTAGAGCTAAACTTCAGGCTTACATCTGGCAGGAAAATAGTCATCTCACCCAAGGAAGCAAAGGATAGGAAAATTCTCCAGTGTAACAGCAAGATCAAAAGTAGTTCCTGGAGGAAGCAGAAGATTAGATACTTGTTGTCACTCAAAAATTGTCAGGGAGAAGTAGCAGACTATTAGTGCAGCATGAATTTTACCTGGCATCCAATGTTATTAGCATAAAATATGTATTTGGACCAGGATTAAGCAATGGATAAGCCACAATTAAGACAGAATGCCATTTAACACCACGGCTCTCACAAGGTGACACCTTCAGGAAGGTTGTCTCACAGCTATGCAGAGCACCAGTGAGCTCTGGGAGAACCATCCCTGAATGCAACATACAAGCTACTAATGAGTCTCTCCAAGGTCCCCATGCTCATGGTGCTTAAGATTTCCAACAGCTCACAGCTCAACAGAGACAATCACTCCTGGTTTCACCCGGCTCCTAGTTCCAGCCCCCAATGCCCAAATGTTCACTCTGCCCCTTGGCATGGCACAAAGCAGTTTTTATAGCCTAAATGATCAGGTGCTCCTACCAAGATGAGTCACAATTAAATGATTCAAAACAATAGATATGATGCTGCACCACCAGGGAACTTCCTGAGAGTCCTGTGCTGTGCCTGATGCCATGAAGTGCATACAGCAATCTAACAAGAAGTGAGCCAGGCTTTATCTGACACCTTCATAAATTACAGAACCAGGACAGCAAATAATGGCAGGAATAGACACCCTGAGCAGTGTTACAAGAGGTTTCTCCGTGATTTTGCCTCCCACATGTCAACGCAATGAAAGTTATACTGTGACACAAAGGTCCCAGTGAGTGAGCAGGATCATTTGCAGCAATAAACAAAAACCTGCTGCCCTTTGAAGAAAGCAAATCTGGAGCAGTGCCATATAGGGGTAATAGGGGTATCATAACAGAATAATCTGCTCTTAGATAACTATTAATTCTGTGATAAGGAAAAAAAAATTATACAAACGTGCAATCAGTGCCTATAAACTTGTGGAAAGCTCTGTCTCAAGTTGCAAGTTGTTGCTAGAGTAACTGTTATTTGTGACTTCATGCTTGTGAATGAGCAAGTAAAAGAAATGTGCTGGAGAAAAGTTCCTATACATTACACGTCTTGACTAATAATTGCGTGACAGGAATTATGTAGGAAGAACTGACAGGTAAATGTATTTTGTTTCGGTGTTGTGTTTTCTTCTTTGAACATAGAAGTTCACTTTTCAAGATCCTCTTTATAATCAAATCCATCTATTCAACTCTATTCAAAATGCTACACCTCAGCAGTTCAGAGAACTGGGAAGGGTGTGGGAGTGGGCATGAATCCCTATGTCTGCATGGATCCAATTCCACAACCTTAAAAAGAACAAGAGACAACTGTACAATGGAAACAGCATCACACACACAAAGCAAACTTAAAGGCTGTAAATGATGAGACTCAAAGAAAATCTTAAGTCCTGTGGTCAGAATCCTTCCTCACAGCTAACAAAAATAACAGCAGCATTCCAACACATATTTGGGCAAACAGTAACACTGTGCTACTTGAAGCAATAAGCAAAAAACATCGGTTCTTTTTTTCTTTTCTTTTTTGTCTGTACAGCACTCAGCACAGCAGAGTACTGGGTCATGGGGACCATGCCCATGCTCTGTGAAAGCTGAAAGAGTCACAGTAACTATATACCTTTTGCAAATAAACATGCTAGTCAACCTCTGACGATGGAAAACCTGGACTTTCAAATAACAAAATATCTCTCTTCCCCTTAAAGATTTTTGCCTGTCGTCTCACAATACATATGCCAAAGTATGAGTTTGCAAACAAGCTCTCTTTTGCTTGCAAGCAACGGTATCACTGTTTGTCCAACTCCCATCATATGGGCTTCAGTTTGAAATTATTAGATCATCTCCCTGAAGACAGGGCAATTACAAAGTAAAGGCCGTTTAACATTTTCTTTTACAATTCTAACCTTCAGTATTAACAATAAACAAATACTTGGTGCTTAAATATTAGCAGATTACACAGTTGCCACAGGCCACTGTGGGTGTGTGACCTTCATTCTTGCTAAGGACCTGAACAGAAAGTTGAAGGTATCAGAGAGGGTACTTGGAAGTAATTTTCAGTTTCGTGTGGGAATACCAAATAATCCAATGAAGACCTAAATCACAGTAGGGCAGTGACTGTAATACTAATGATTTATCTGCCAGTGACTTGCCGCAACTCAATCAAAATTGTTACAGAGTTCACAATAACTCTCCATAATTTTCAAAAGTTGTAAGATACCTGACAACAATAATTAAGAACTTCTCATCTCCTTAAGAAACTGCAGAAATATTTCCAGCATTTTAATACATTTTAATTAGAAACTATTCTGATTTTAGCTTGAATGATTTTGGCTTCTCATCTCTGAGTCTATTTTATTACATATATTTGCATAAAGCAGTAACTGTTTCATTAAAACATTAAATTTATTTCTGCTGCACTGCCCTCAGAATATTTTTGTGAGATCACTTGGTTGCTGTGGAAATGATGATGATGTCAAACCGAGCATTCTGATTTAAAGGCAGGAATTTAAAAAAAAAAAAATCATAAGATTACTTTCAGGCAGACGTCTTTAGCAGAGGGGGAAACAGAACTAAATAATATCTTCTGCCAAGAAAGGGATTTCCATTTTTGGGGAGGGCACTTAAACTAATCTAAAAATACCAGATTAACCAAACATAAAGCAGAGTTTAAGATACTACAGAAATGCTAGCACTATTCTTTCAATGTCTCATTAACCAGGAGTTCTTTTGTGTCATTCCTTGGACACTTGGGTTGCTGTCAGCACCCCGACATCACCAAATGAACTCAGAGCAGTATGTCTGCCACCCCACAGTACGTACTGGTATCAGCTGACAGTGGAGTTCACTTTTTGTCATCAACTGTCAAAAACGTAGTAAAATTCCAAAAACTTATTTCTGACCAGTTGATCCAGCCCTTTGAAATACAAAAAATTAATGCTTTGCCTCATGAAAACACTGGGTGATCTACCAGTGGTTCCTCCTCACAGCTTTCACAACCTGTGCCAGCCCAGGAAGTCTTCAAACAGTGAACAGAAAAGCCAGGAGACCTCACACTAGTTTTCATTATATACCCCTTTGTTTAATCAAACTGTGGGTCACACAAAACATAAAGCAAGCTGGTTTTGGCTGGGATAGTTAATTTTCTTCCTGGTAGCTGGTACAGTGCTGTGTTTTGGATTTAGTGTGAGAATAATGTTGTTAACACACTGATGTTTTAGTTGTTGCTAAGTAGGGTTTATCCTACCTTAAGGATTTTTCAGTTTCCCATGCTCTGCCAGCGAGCAGGTGCACAAGAAGCTGGGAGGGCGAATGGCCAGGACAGCTGGCCCGAACTAGCCCAAGGGATATTCCGTACCATAGAACGTCATGATCAGTATAGGAACTGGGGGGAGTTGGCCGGGAGGGGCAGATCACTGCTCAGGCATCGGTCAGCGGGTGGTGAGCAACTGCATTGTGCATCGCTTGTCTTTCCTTGGGTTTTATTTCTCTTTCTCTTTTTTATTATACTCCTTTTCATTACAATTATTATGTTTGTTATTATTACTATATTTTATTATTGTTGTTGTTATCATATTTTATTTACTTATTAAACCATTCTTATCTCAACCCATGAGGTTTTACTTTTTTTTTCAACCCTCCTCCCCATCCCACTGGAAGCAGGGAGGAGTGAACAAGCGGCTGCATAGTGTTTAGTTGCTGGCTGGGGTTAAACCATGACACTAAGCCACAAAAGAACTGTAGACACATATTCTGTATAAAACTTTCTAAAAACACGGAAGGAAAATAGGGTGTTTGACAGAGTCTTTTTGTGCATACTTTGCTAAGCTCCTTCCATCATTGTCAAAACTTCAGTGCCCTCTTTCCCTCCTTCTCTCCCCACCCAACCACAAGAAAAAGGGAAATAGCTGGTTTACTATCCTTAACTTGTAAATGACACACAGAATAAGGAACTATTTAAGTGTTATTTTAACTATATACTATTTGGGTTGATGTTTACACACTTCAGAATTAAGTATTCTAGTTTGAGCTATTCTCATAACTGAGATACTGACTCTATAGGTTAAATGTAATGGGACACCAAAAGCAATTCTCAAGAGGTTTACAGTCACTATCATTTTCTTTACTGTGAGAAGAAAAGAGAAGCCCAGCAGAAAAGACCGAACCCACTGCTTCATACCAGTCCGACTTGAAAGAAAAGACGCAGACCAAGTAACTGATTTGGGCATGTGAACAGCATAAAAGCAATTGTAGAAAGTTTGTTGTTGCCATGTTTTTCTTCCTTTTGAACAGCATCAACATGGGACTAATTCATGATCTTTACAAAGTAGTTTCCAGTTAGACTGACACACAATGGCAAGCAGCATTAGACAGGTGAAGTGACAGGAAGGAGGAAGGCTGACTTGATGTCAGTGACAAAAACTATTTTAATGGAAATGTGAAATTATTCAAAAATTTCTTCCCCTAAACACGTGAAGATTTCTCTAGTCAGATTCAGACTGCACAATGGGCTGAGAGCAGGAATCAGCCAGACATGGTATTTTTACATACCACATTTTTTCTAATGGCTTTTCATATTTGGTGCCTCACTTAAAGGTTTCTTCTGCCAAAGATCTGTTAAATCGGTGATGTTCCATCAAACAGTAGTTGTCAAACATGATAAAGGCCTACAATAATAAAATACGTGACCAAGAGGTTTTACTAGCCAAGGATCCAGGGAAGAGTGGAAATAGGTCATATTTCCAAGGCACAGAAAGATTACAATAATAACAAACAGCCTGCTTGTTCAGTAATACTAATTTTCAGACCTCTTCTCTTCTATCCTAAAATCAGACCTATGTATCAGGTCATGCGATGGATGGATGTGACAGGAAAGTCATGTAACAAAGGACAGATGATAATGCGTGACTGCTACTGCAGAACAAACCTTTCAATTAAGTCCCTTAAGTCAGGAGCCTCCCGCTCTGCTACTGATACAGGACAACATCCTAGTCTCTCTCCTACACAGTAACATCACACACCAGACCAGAGACTCGACTAAGAAGTTGTAGCGGGCACCTGGCATAAAAGAACTGCAGAAAAAATGCAAAGAACCACAAACATGCAAAAGTAGAAAGAAGCATTAAGGCAGGAGATCTCATTTCTCAGTGTAAGAAACCATGTGTACACACATTTGAACACAGACCTCCAAACCAGCGTTGTGTGCATAGACATAGGATCTCTGTGTCATGATCCTGCTGATGGCTTTTTATATTTTGGAGATTTTACCTGCATTTTGATTAACACCTATCAGTCTTTGATGGAAGATGTAGTCAGATGCCGCTCAAGCTACTCCAACACTGAATAATTTGCTCTAATTTATTCCTTCAAAACTATTCTAATTTACAGCTTTACTTAGATGAAGGGGGCACATTTGCTAACTTCCCAGAATTAAATATCCATTGACTGAGGCGAAACCTCAAAACCCCAAATAAAGGATGGTTCTATTGTTGAGAGAGTTCAGAGAAGTTGGGATAAGAAAAAGCAACTTAAATATGAAGACAATTAGAATTTCTTCCTCCTACTGTCTGGGTGATTGGCATTTGGCTCAGGATCATCCTTGTGAAAGCACTGTCCCCTTAAGTGACTAAGTGCACTTTCAGGCAAACTCTATCAGGAAGAAGGTAGAAAAATATGTGCCCTTCTGTGACGCCATATTCTGAAATCTACAGACATTGTTCCCAGTACACAACATCAGAAAGAAAAACAAAGAACAGAGAGTGCTATTTGTTGTTCTCTCCTCATCTGTCTGTAGAGCCAGAACTTAAAAAAGACTCCAACCCATGAAGGAACCTTTTACTTCCTGGTAAGTTTAAACTTATCCTCTCAGATAGAAATGAAGCTTGGCTCCAGAAAAGAACATTTTTAAATCCTCAGTGAATAAAGATCAAGTAGTATTGACCTAGAGAAACTGAAATATGTGAAAAGATAACTACAAAATTGTGCAAGAAGCTGGAAAAATCTGTGGTCAATGGCATTTTACACAACAATCTGAATTCCAGTAAATCAATTTCAATTACAAAGGAAGTACCAACAAGATTACAGTGTCACAAATGGAGAGAGAGAAAGAATAAACTCTATTGGGGAAATAACAAATTGAATTCAAATGCATCAAATCATCTTTTTCCTAAAGTTTTCAGTTTAAGAAAAACTTGTTCAACTATATCAGTAATATTCAGACTTTGATCCCCTATGTTTCCCTCCCCGTGCAGTTCCACAACTGCTCAGAAATGTTATCTTTTAAATTCGCTCAACAGCTGTTTAGCTCAACTACCAAGGTTTTAATACTCCAGAACACTAATTACATAAAGGCATCTGAAGGAGGAGGGGAAAAAAGGCCTGCTTCTACCTATTTATAAAGTTGGTTAATAACTATGGTCATCTAGCTACACAACACCTTCTTCCATATTCTAGCTCTGGAATTAATGTTGCTCTTCACAATTCTTCAATTGCCCTAATCATCAAGGACATAAAAATCACAGTTGTAAAAAGCACATGTACTACCCTTCCGATAGGTTCCCATAATTGCAAAAATAGCCTTTAAAAGCCTTGAAATTTTTATACTTATGAGAATTTTTTTAAAAACTAGACTTTATGAGTTTGATTTATGGTGGGACCTGAAGATTGAAAAAAAATTAGAGACTACATGCTAATACCCTTCAAGTAAAACTATTTTCTTTGTATTTCTGTTTTGAACAGAAGACATAATCAAGTTCCAACTACATAATTTGTGGCTAATCTTAATATAACCTAACGATAGCTCTACAGATTACTACAGCTCTAGGACTACCATTGCTGGTTTACCAAAACTTAGACCTTAGCAGGTGAATTTACTTCTGTATTCTGGAAGGTTTTAGAAAATAAGATACACTGGTCAAAAAGCACTTAATGTGCTTTAAAAAGGTCAGTTTCTAAAAGACTCTTCTTCAATTTACAACATATCATTAACCATTTGCCTCCCTGATCAGTCTGTTTTGCTGTCAGACATTCCTGTGCCAAATACCTGAGACAGGTGCTAGAGCAGCACAGTCTTCATCTGCTTTCTGTGAAGCACTGCACTTCACAAAAAAGATGATCCTACATGTCTGAATAAAGACACGTCTGTGCATTTCTCTCCACGTTACACCAAATTTAATTAATCTAGCAGTATGCGATAAGATGCAGTGTCAACATCTTTTTTCATTATTTGCATCTATTTTTTATCAAAGAGAAGTAGTAATAATTCAAAGGGCACTAATATGGCTGGGAAGTCTTCACCTGTCATGATGACAGTTTGTGGAGCAACAACTAACAGTTTCAAGAGCAGTTATCTGTCCTATTCATTGCAAGCACAGCCACCTACAATATTAACAGTAAGAATGCCAAAAATGTGGAAAGACTAAGGAGACAAGAGAGGCTCATATAAAAATCTGCAACATCTACTGAAAACAAGAGGCTATTTGGACACTAGTGGACTGAGAGCTTGGGCGAGAATCAAAATTCTCAGCTTCCACAGCAAACACTGTGGTGTAACTACGCCCTACCTAAAACCAAATGAAGCTCTAACTGACGGCAAGCCCCAGATCCTCCAAAAAGCCTACATCTAAATTCAGTAAACTCAAGCAACAGTGCCTGACAAGGAACGCAAACTGTCAGTCATAAGAAAAGACATGAGATGTGGAGAGTAAAGAAAATGTGTTGCTTAAGAATGGAAACATATTTTAGAATAACTAAAGCAATCACAAGTTGCAGTAGTACTATTTATTACAATAAACTCGGATTGGATAAGTTTTCCAAATACAATGTCTGTGTTTAAAAAAAACCACAATGACAACTCTCATAAAAGGCCCCAGGTGCCTGTTCCCAGAGGGATAGAAACCTCCCTGCAGCTCTGGTCTAAAGGCTTTGAGATTGGGTCTCCTGCTGAAGGGATGAACAAAGCACCAACATTATTTATGCTAATATGGACTGGCTGGTAGGGAGCAGTACTGAAGTGATGAGGAGGTCACAGTCATAAAGGCAACGGTAACCTAAAACACAAATGCATGAAATTTCTTTGTAGCTAGTTTTTTCATTTTGACCTTTATACGTTTTAATATGGATAATTCATAAGATGCCATAGTGCTTAACAATTCACACATGTATCAGTAATTCAAAAACTACCAATATAAGGAAAAAACAATCACATGCAAGGTTCCAGCATCTTCACCACTAAGGTCACTCCCCTTTACTCTCCCACATTTCTTTTTTTGCTTTTTGTGCAGTGACCTAGTGGTTCAGGAAACAAACAGGTACCTCTCCACACCAACCCAACCAACAGAACAACTACACTGAGTTCAGCCCTGGCATCAGAGCAGAGAGACAATCAGCCCAGTATCAGGAAGGCAAAACAGGCAAAGAACCAGTCCCAGAGGCCTGGTCCAGCCTAGGCTAGGGCTCCAAAAAAAGAACAGGTAACTTCCTAAAACTATGGAAGTAGCGATGACACTAAGAAGACTTTAAAATTATTTTTAAAAGGTTTGGCTGACTGGACACAAGTCTGCCAATCTCAATGTGCTCTCTACAAATAAAATGTGTTTGTGTACTTGCAAACTCCACTTTCCTCGGCCTCTGAGGGTCAGATCCATTAGCACACTCCACTACCTCATGATGCAAAAAACAATCCATCTATGAGCAGAAAGGCACATGCGATTTAAGATTTTTAGGATTCCAAAAGTTCCACCAAGGTGCACATCCAGAACCGACGCAGCCCTGGCTGAGCACATACAGACATTTCAGACACAATGACCAGGTGCCCCCGCTCCAGCCCAGCAACCATGCATGCAGCACATCTAACGTGCGTTGGCAGAATTGCAGTAAGCATCAAGCACTGCAATCCTCTGAAACTGTGGCAGGTGGAGGTATCATTCATGCAAAATGTATAAACACCATGGGCAACAGAGAATCCAAATCTCCACCCTCTCAGCTGGGTGCCCTAACTGCTAGGAACTGGATGGGGTTCTGGCCCACTCCTCTGTCCCCCCAGTCCTTGAGTTGCTAGCTATGCAGCATCCCTGCTTGAAACAAAGATGCAAGCCTTGCTGTTTGAAGATCCTTCTGGGACATCCCTATCTTTTCATTTCCCACTGGCTGACTTAGATGGTCCCAATTCAGCACGTTGGCTGTTGTGGTACCTGTTCCTGGACACCTCAGACAGGTTTCCTAATTCTACTTCCAAAGACAAGTGGACAAAAGTTAGGCATGGAGATGTTGACCTAGAGAACACTGAAGTCTTCTTAGCCTAAATTTCAGGCTCTGGTTTTCACATGGCCAAGAGTAAGCCAGGCAGTAAGGCAAGTATCTTCAAAGAGATCCAAAGAGTGACCTTACTGGTCAGCATGGGAACAGTTCTTGCAGGCTGCCTAGCCATGCAGGACACCAGAAGCACATGTATCCAGCAACTGAGGTTAGGGACCTCACGAGTATCCAACAACAGGTAGTTGATCAGGCTTGTGACAAGCTCTATTTCTTCTGTTTCTTATCTAAATGTACACAGTTTGGTGTACACGCATTCACTTCTCCACTCTCTCTCAAATGTTTTTTTTCCCTCTTCAGAGAAAAAGAAAAATGCCAACAACCCACTCCTCCTGAGCAATTTCATCCTTTAACACACTGGATTTGTGCAGGCCAAGTAACATTTTCGGTAAAGAATATAATTGCAATTGCACGTTTCTAAGGTATTGTAAATAGCATGAAATTATTTTAAAATGTTATGAAAAATGCATTTGCAGTGTTCCTTTAAGTGTTTTAACAAAGCTTCAGTTGAAATTGCTTTATTCCAAAGCAATTGAAGATAGAGTATTTTTATAAGGACCTCTTTATCTCCCAGCAAATGACTGAGATACAGATACTTTCCAGAAAGAGAATGCACCAGAAAATATGCAACCTTACATTTTACTAGCCATAGTCATCTAGCACCATAAAACATCAGCTGCTGTGTTTCTGAAGACTGTGTTGTAGCTGAAGCAAAACAGCATGATTAGCAAAGTCGCAGCAGAGCCCAGAAGCCTTATGCAAGTTTAGGTTTGGTGCCATACAAACATACAGGCTTTATTCAGTACAGTGAAGCCATTCTATATTCAAAGCAGCAGCAATTCCACAGACTGTAAGCAAAAATGAAGCTAAAATCAAGCAGCACATTCATGCCATCTTCCAGGAAATACAGTATCACATACCTCCTTTTCATACTCCTTGGACAACATAAATAAAATAGATATTGGCCTAAACAAGCTGGTCAGAAGACACATTGTTATTATTCAGGGCTGTAAGATTGTCTACATTACAGGATCAGGAGGGGCACCTTTAATGTATCGTTTGAAGTACACTTGGAATGGCTTCTCTAACCTCCTAGGACACAAAGCTGCATAGAAAGAAGAATTCACTTCCCAATGTGATAAGATCCAAATAACTTTAAACACTTTTCAGCGGACATCACAACAGACGAGATGCACGTAAGGATGTACACGTAACTGCTGGGTCCAGTAACACTCTCCTAGAGCTATACATGAAGCAAGGTCACCCTGAAATTCCTCGTACAGGGACACCATAATGGAAAAGAGCAAGTTTTGAAAACTTGTTAAAACCACTGGCAGTTGCAACATGCGAACTCATCATTAACTCTCTAACATATTAAAGACAAATCAACCTCTTTCACCACCTCCTCTAGCCCCCACCTTGCTCTGATAAAGAAAGTGGGGGAGAAAGAGTAGTTCAAAGAAACAGATAAACTCAATTGATACAAAAATCCCAGTGTAATAAAAGTTCATTTTCAGGGTTACTTGGTGTTCACTGCAGAATAGAGCTGTATAGACTTTTTCCACAAGAAAGTCGCTCCACGAGTGCACTCCCTGGGATTATTCTTGCCAGTGGGCCCTGTAACTCACTGTGCACCTTGTGGGATTAGGACTCAAGCAGCGCTCCTATGGGTAAATGTCATAAGCAAAGACTTGTGCAGTAAAAGAAACCAAAGAAACTAAACACATAAAACAATGGCAAGGAGGACAGGGAAGGGGAGTAAATGATTTGCTTTCTCCTCTGTTTCAGTTGCAGTCATCATGCATGTTACTTCATACTTAGAAAAGGTCTGAAGTTATCAGCACTCATACAAATTCAGTGTCCCTTTATCAGGCAAATTCTGGTCTCCTAAGAAGTCAAGATGCAGTAAGAAGTCATAAGCAGCATAAATACACGTTTTTTCTGAGGGGGAAAGTGGAAAAGAGAGTCTCATGATACGTAAGGTGTTTTAAGAATTTACACACGTATGCACAGTTCCAAAATGTAACTACACATCAGCAACTTCTGTACAGACTAGCAATAGGACTTTCCACATGGATCTTGCATAGGACTATCACATCCAGAAAAATTAAATGGTGCCATTAAGTGTCATGACACTATTAAGTCTACAGTACACAAACTCAGTGATGCTTCAGGGAAACAGAGATTGCTCTCTCCTTACTCACCAACCACTTTCCCCCCATGGTTTTGATCTCACCGAGTGGCTGAAGCCTGTCCACAAGGGACTCCACTCCTTTCACAGACACAGTAGCCCATCATGATGCTAGGATCCCTCACCTTAACTATGTTCCTTTCTGAGGGCCCAATGAATCCACATGCATTGCAATGCAATTCTTCTCTTCCATTTTGCTGGAGGAAGGGAAGAATGCATCATCAAGGGCAAGAGGAGTGAATTCAGTCCGTTCCCAGACACACCGCACCTTACTGCTAGCACAGGGGAGAGGAGCACAAGAGAAAGAGCTGAATGAAGAGGCACGATGGAGCAGTACGATGCACAAAGGGACAGGCTGGGCATGCGAGACTGCAAAATAATCAAGGTGGCATGGTTGCACCAGCATCTAACAGTTTCAGCATTGTTTGGAACCACGTTCATTTAGAACCGCATTGACATGGTGTTTGTATTTCAACCACTGCTTATCCAAACCTCATTAATTCACATCACCCAGTGCAGGCACTGGATCATTTCTGCACACAAAAAGACCCACAGAGCCAGGGCCAGCGGCATCAATCCTTCACAGAACTCAAATTAATTCAGTCAGTGTGATGCATCTTGCAGGACTGGGGTGTTCAGTGGGAAATGTCTGGCTATATTAACACCAAGACATACAAGGAGCCTGTGATGAGGACTAACTATATTTGACATGACAAGGTTTAGGACTTTAAAGGTAAATATGGCAGCAGCCAGAAAGAAGATGTAACTCCACTGATACAGCTTCCATAGTAAACAGTTTCAGAAAAACACAAGCCAAAAGAGAATTTGAAAACTGTTAATATAAGAAAACTGTGTGACAAATGTTCTTTACCTTGCACTACAAACATCCCAAATACTGTCATGTAAGTAAAGTCAGCAACAAATCTCTTCATGTTACCTTATTGATATATTTCTGACAGTCAGGCACCTGTTCTTCAAAAGACTTACACATGCACTTAAATTTAAGCATGCAAGTAGTCCCATCAGGTACTGATGTAAAGTTCATGCTTTCACTTGAACAGTCATTTTACATTTAGCTTTTTTCAGCATGTGACATTTGTGTTCACTTTGTTCATAAGACAATAATTTTAAAATAACTTATACATTCTGGGTTACAGAGGCAACCAGTATGTGACCAATGGACAAAACACACATGCACAAAAAACCAATTACATTAGAAACAGAGAGATATTCCACAGTATTTAAAAATCAACTCTTATATCAGCACTATGCAGTTCAATACAAGTATTGACATTTATTCACATGCTATCCATAGCAGAGATGGAAGTTTAATGGTGTACAAGTGCTTCCATGCTAAACCCACTGTTTTTACACAGTTTCTAAGCTTTATCTACTGAAATTATTAAAGTTTGGTTATTTTCGTTAATGCAATTTTTAACTGTTTTGAACGTCACTTAGTGGTTATGAAATAAAAAGTTTAAAAATATATATAGTAGCTCATTTTATAGCATATTATAGTAGCTCACAGTATCAGTTTCTGACCTTAAGTTGAACGGACAAAGTAGCACAGTGGCAAAGGCAAAATCAGCTATGGAAGGAGGTCTCATTGAGAAGTACCTTAGAACTTCCCACTGAAAATAAGTTTATATTTTATCAAGCAGTAGGACTTCAAAAAGATAGCACGTCACACTTCGCACATGCATGAGACAAGAGCTACGCCCAGAACTGTGTAGCAGTATATGGACCAAGGGTAGCTTACATTCACTCAACAGGCATAGTTAATTCTGCTGTAAAATACACACCAGGTGAATGGCGAGGGGCATTAGCTAGACTATGTAACTTCTCTTTAGAAATATCTGGCTAAAGGGCAGAAAAAACATTGTGCTTGCATTGTTAAACACTCAAAATGAAGAAATAAAGCATGACACACTATATAAAATGTCATTATTGCTCTGTATATGTATTACCATAGAGACTTTCCACATAGCCTGTTTTCTGTGCAATTCAGAAAAAGAAGCCAGTATCTATAATGGTAATTTAGTTACCAGTGGGGTAAAAATCTACTGGAACATCTCACCTGCAGTTTTTGCTGGCAATTTGTGCAAATATAATTTACAGTGCAGGTTTCACAAAACACTTTCAGAAAGCATTTTCAAAGATTAAGAAAAGACACTGATGTGCAATATACATTGTTTAAAACACTGTATAAATTGTAAGACACTGAATAACATACAACGAAGAAATTAAATGGCACCGTAATGGACATTAAAGATTCCACGTATAAAAGCTTTGCCCATTTCTTGATACCTGAGTGTTTAACTATGCAGCCTTAACCCATTTGGGTTTTCCTCTTGACAGACTGAATTCCGAAAGTCTGCTTAAAATGTCAACATTTGAAATCTTGCTAGCGAAGAAAAATTACATTCAATTCCAAAGACTCATATGCCTAAAAGGGTATAATTAAAAAATTACAGGAAGCGGTCATGCAGGACACTGGCAAGGAAAAGGTACTGGAGGGATTTTAGAAAAATCATTCGACTCACCAGTCCATTGTTTGGCTGAGGTGAAAAAGGCAAACATTACTGAGATGCATCAGTGAGGAAGTTAGAACACAAATCAAGGCCCGTGCCTGCAAGCACATGTGAATAACTTTAGGCCCAGAAGCTCTTTATGTGGCACAGTTATTCATATGTGTGGCTTGCAGAACCTGAGTTCAGACGTTACTGTTAAGAGTACAAAACGCTACTTAGATTTTGCCACTGACTTCAATAAAAATAGAAATTCACCCGTGTTTAACAGCAACTATTTCACCTCAAAAGATAAAACCTCTTGAAGTCTCACAAGGTAACTTAATAATTAATCCATTCTAGCTGCTCCCAGTTCTACTTGGGGCTTTTTTAAGCATAAGTCTCTCAAAACACATTAAAGCCTGCAACCAGAAGCCTTCCTCAGAAGCTACCTGAGGGCTGTAAACACTGCAGTACAAAGTGCTGTATCTCTGTCTTGCAATGCACCAAGGATGCTTATGACACTAGCGACAAATCATTATTCTTTTTATCAGGTATCTCTCTGCCAAGCCTGATGTAATCGAAAACATACAATACTCAGTTCATTTTCTCTTCAAGTGTTGAGTCTTTCCAACATATGCTTATATAGATTTTGGTGACCTGAACTGTGTAATAAACCAAGCTAAAAAAAAGACACCATGCAAATGTGTAGCATGGAGCACACATGTCTACCTGATTAGACAAACACGAACTACATATGCAACATTTTTTAAGTATATGTAAGTAGTATGGATTCAAATAGATTGCAGATTAAGAACTGCTGCTTTGAGAGGAAAAGGTAAGTAAATGGTTCATAAATTCAGTGAATGGAAGACTCTTAAGTCATCTAACACCAGTAGTTTGGTAAGATGTAATTGATTCGCTGTGTGTATGGACAGGTGGGCAATCAAAAAAAAGAAAAAAATGCTAGACAGGACATCTAAGATTTATAAATAATAAACATAAGATTTGGTGATGACTGTTTCATACAGCCTAGCAAAGAGGAATCACATATTGCCCAGTCCATTAAAACAGCATGCATTTCAGATAACCCTGGTTCTTACTAGCAAGCTGTTGACAGGAGCAGCTCTGTCACGGACTCTCTGAAATAAAGGAGCATGCAACTCCCACCAGACTGAGCACATGTGCTGCTTTGGATTGCTTGGGGAAGTTTTCTCCATAGAAGTTTCATCATTGACTTCATCAAAAGCAGGATGTGGCCCAATTATTTTTTTTAAAGTCTCAGTATTCAAAAAAGAAACCTAATAAAAGTGTTTGAAACACCAACACTAATTTTATCTGCCATTAGAAGTGGAATACCTACTTTTTATATGCCCTTGATCCAGCTAATGGCTAATGTATTTGTTTTCTGGAAGTGTGTTATTAACCAACTGATAAAAGTATTTCAATTCATTTATCCTTCTAAAACAGGAGAAAAGCCTAACAGGTATCTCTCTCTGACAAGAGAGCACTAAGAAGTGAAACCGGTTGGAAATTATATCAAATGTGAAAACAGAAGGTAAAAATAGGTATGTGGAGAAAATGGGAGAAAATGCTAAATGGGACCACCACGCTAAGGCCTGCAAGCAGGGCAGGGCCACCATCAGTGCCCGCTCTGGGCACGGCGAGCCCCGCCAGCCGCCGTCCCAAGGGCCCCCTGCATCCTCTCGTCCAAAAATAACTGTACCCAGAACACGCAGGCTGCATATTTTAATGCATCCCCACACTGTGCGTATGGCGGGGTTCTTCTGGGGCACACCTGGGCCCGAGAGCGCCCGGCGGAGCCGCGGCCGGGCCGGGGCAGTGCGCGGGCCGCGCCGGGGAGGGCCGCACCGAGCCGCGGCGGCGCCGGCCCGGCGGGACCCGCCGCCTCTCACCCCGCCGGCAGCGGCAGGCGGCCGCGCAGTGTCAGGCAGATGGTGCATTACAAGCAGAGAGCAGGCCCGCTCCCCGGGGCGGACAGGTGGGGATCCCCGCCGCGCCGCCTCGGTACCCGCCGGCACCCAACCCCGCCGGCCGGGGGGAAGGCCGCCCCCGCCGCGGGCGCTCGCCGGCCCCCCAGCCCGCCCCCCTCCTCCCCCGGGGCCGGCGGCGAGGGGCCGCGAAGCCGCGAGACGGAGGAGGAGGCGCCACTCGCCGAGTTTCGCCAAGGACAGGCCCGAGGTCAAACCCGGCAGCCGCCCGCCTCCCGCCGCGGCCCCTTCCCCGCCGCCGACGGCCGCGCTGGCGCGCGCCGCCACCCGCCGCCCGCACCGCCGCCGCCGCCCGCGCCGCCTCCCCGCCCGCCGCCGCTGGCGGGGACTTACCTTGGCAGCCATGCTGTGCCCGGCGCGGCCACCCCCTTCCCGTCCCTTCCCTTCCCTTCCTCCCCTCCCCTCCCCTCCCTTCCGACCGCGGCAGGCAGCTTCCCCGCCTGCGCACCAGCCCGCCAGCGCCGGCCGTCACCGCTCTCCCAGGCACGGACGGGGCGCTCGGCGCCGCCAGCCCATTGGCTGCACCCCGGCCCGGCCCGGCTGCAGCCCGCGGGGTCGCCCGGCCCGGTCCAGCCCAGCCCGGCGGGGGGCTGCGGCGTCCGCGGTGGGCGAGGCGGCAGGAGATGCGGCCTCAGGCACCGGCGGGCCGCGGGCGCTTCGGGGCGGGCACCGCCTCGCCCCTGGGAGGGGGACCCGGTTTACCTCAGGTTTTCTCCTCCGTTTACGGCTGGCGGCCTAACTGCCTCCGAGTCGCCTCGGAGGGACTCGGAGCTCTGAGGGGCCCTGCAGCCCCTCCAGCCGCTGGAGAGAGTCCTGAGTGACCATGTCGCCAATTAGTGACTCGTGCTGTTAACCCGAGGAAATGATGCCTCCGGCGAGTTCGGAGCACACCGGGGCAAGTAGCGGGAGGATGCCAAACACCTTCACAGCAGCCATGTGTTGCGCCTCTCAGCAAACCCTGCTCTCCTGCCCAGAGCTGTCTTCTTCCCCGCGAGTCAGGCAGCTGTTTGAGGGAGGTTTCACCGAGTTGCTGTACCCCGAGGCTCCATTCTGGGATGTCCCGAGCACCAGCCGTGCTTTCAAACAAATTTTGTTAATGCCGTTTTAGCTCTTAAGTCAGCATGAACGTGACACGTAAGCAGCCCCACTAGAGCCCACAGCTGTACCCAGGATGACCACAAGCATGGCACGGTCAGCCTCACAGACAGTTTGCAGACAGTCTACAGACAGCCTGTCTGGGCGCCTTTGGCAGCATACCATTTGGCAGGCAGGCCCGCGGCTTCGACCAGGGCTATCGCCAGCCCTGCCGATGCCCAAGCTGCCTGGCCTCGGGGCTTCTGGCTCCTGGGGGGGCTATTAGGCTGGCCTGAGGTTGGTAGTGCAGACAGAGGACTTGTCACCTGTATGTAACTGAAAGTTGCTTATAAGAGTAGCTCGGGGGTGAGGTTTTGTGTTTATAATGGGGTATCAAGTTAGTGATAGCTTTGAGGTGGATCTTCCAGCACTTTCCTTAAAGTGAGTTTTGTAAAGACACGAAAAAGGCAAAGGTTCTCAAAGACAGATCTATTAAAACATAAACCAGAACAACTCTTTAATTGTTTTTAATTGTCTTAGAGGGAGACGGAAGAGAAATTACAAGGATGCATAAACGCATCTGCGCCTGCCCACTATAAATCTGTGCAGGATGGCTCTTTTTATGTTTGTTTTCAGTCCAATGAATTAATGACTTTTTTTTTCAGCAGATTGTACAGTCTCTTTTTTGTCCCTCAGAAGTTTTCTCCATCATCCGTGAGGCCTGGCAGTGTATCTACCTCCTTCACTTCTCAGCATTCGTCTAGTCTCTGCTTCTTGTAAAACCCTCCCATTTGCTAAATTCTCTGCCTTTTCTACCTGCCCTGCATCCGTGTGCCTGTTGCATGTGCTCAGCTGTTCTGTGAGACAGCACAGCCTTTCTCCTCTTGCTGCATCTCCCTGACCTAGAAAACAGCAGTTAGAGCAAAGCAGACTTGGAACCTTCCTTCAGCCACACCTTTTCAAATAAACACAGAAAACAGATTATGTAGTGCCTATCTGCAAACAACCAGATAAGTAAATACTGACACCTTGTCATAAATGAATAGATAATAGCAGTCCATTTATAAACAACAGAAAAACAGTATCTGAGATTATTTTAATAATACCACTAAGAAGAGAAAAATTACAGAGAGAAAATAGCATAACTGTCTTAGAATACAAATTCAACATTCTGTGAATATACAGAATCCAGGATGTTTAGATGTGAGGCTGAAAGTCTGTCCTATTGAGCTTTATTTTTGTGAAAACAGTCTTCAATGGGATTTTTTTTCCCATATTGAGACTGCTAAGAAAATTACTACAGTTCTCATGTTATACTGCCACATAGTCTTGAGCCAATTGCCAGGAAAAAACACAAGCAAAAAAACTGCCAATGTTTCAAGTAGACTGATGGTGAAATTCAGAGAAGCAAATATGAAAGGATGACCCTAGAAAGCCTCATTCAACTGCTCCCTAAATGTGACAGCACCTGAGCTCTTCTAGCACTTAGAATCATAGAATTATACAATAGTTTGTGTTGGAAAAGACCTTTAAAGGTCATCTCGTCCACTCCCCCTGCAATGAGCAGGGACATCTTCAACTAGATCAGGTTGCTCAGAGCCCTGTCTAACCTGACCTTGAATGTTTTCAGGTGTGAGGCATCTCCCATCACTCTGGGTAACCTGTTCTGGTGTTTCACCAACCTCATCGTAAAAAAATTCTTCCCTATATCTAGTCAGAATCTACTATCAGGTTGAATAGGGCTCTGAGCTTATTGCAGGGGGTTTGGACTAGATGATCTTTAAAGGCCCCTTTCTATATTTAGTCTGAATCTACTTCATTTCCCAGCCACCAAGAGCTCCAGGTGCCTCAAGTCCTGAGCATGCCTTCAGCAGTGCCATGGTCCCAACAAGGTTGGAAGATCATTGCCTAGCTTACATGAAAATCTGGGTGCAATCAGCATAAAGGGTTTGGCCTGGCAGGTCTCTGATTGTGTGCAACCGCACATACAGGCCCAAGCTCCTTATCTTCATAGAAAATGCAGTGAAAGCTAATGTTCACTTTTAAAATGCCATGCGATATGACTGTAGCAGATTACAGCACTCTCTTTGGCTATATAAGCAACTAGCTTTCAAAGTCCGCTGTTGACTGAGGTTAGATTCAGGCCCATGTGTCATACTCCTTTCAGTATGTTTTAACCACAAAGCCATAGACTGCTCTGGGGAATGGAGGAGGAACATTTTTCATTCTTTCTAGTGAATCCGTCATTGTGCAGAGGAGAATCCAAGATCAGCTAGGCTGGAGAGAAGCGTGACTCTTTTTGTATGGTAAAATGCAATGGGATGAGGGTAAAATTGTGAGTCAATTTTCATTACAAAACATACAAGCATTTCTTGGAGAAGTTAGGAGATTTTGTCTCCTTAACCAGTGGCTTTTTCTGTATCTTACATGTAACACTCACAAAACAGAGCACACAGTCATTCCAGGGCTCCCCTCTGCAATGAGAATCGACCTAGGGTTAGCTCCTTCTTGTGCCCTCTTCTGATACAGGGCATCTTGAGTTTGTTTGTACATATGGGGACAGGTTTTGCAGAAAGAGCTGTAGCTTGTTTCCAAAATAAGCCACAAACTACTATCTGGGCACTGTCCTTGAGGTGAAAAATTAGGTTTTGATTGTTTTCATGTAGAAGAGAGAATGAGAGCTGATTCACTACTGGGTGTTTTTACTATTAAGGTATTGTGTAGCAGGGCAACCATATCTCAGTAGGCACATATGATCTTTGCTGAGGAGACTGACAGCCTGGGGCTTATGATTTTTTAGACTTGATAAAGGGCTGATAAAGGATCAACATTTTCCTGTTGACTAGTGTAAGGCAGAGCTCAGTGTGCTAGCTATTTTGGATCTGATTCTGACATTCATTACTCTCTCTATGATTTCTCTTACAATGCTCTGGATTTTGCACTGGCAGATGTCTAAAATGTAGGCATTGCAGTATGTATCTTAAAGGCAAGAAAATATCTTCTTGGATCTGGAAAGATCTGAGTGCATCGGGAGAGATATGGAAAGGACTGGATCTGGAAAAATCAGATCTGGAAAGATCTGGATGCACTGAGTACCTTGGTGAAAGGCTGAGGTAAAGCAAAGACTGACCCAACGCCCTCCAGATCCATTATACTATCCAAATTATTGAGCTGTTTTCCTCAGTATACCCTCTGTCTGCCCCACAACATAGTAACTGTTTTCCTGACAGCTTCTTTTGTGTTACATTATACATACAGCAGTATGGGTAGCATGCTGTATGTTAACTTACCACAAAACTTGTACCAAGTATGTCTTCCTATAAAGTATAGCTTATAGTAGAAATAAACAAGTGGCCTCATTCCTAGTGGGAAAGAGCTAAATGTTCAAAAGAAATGAGCACAAGGTTTTCCTGAGCAGACCTTGTTTAAATAGTTCTTAAAATTCTTTATGGACTCCTCTCCGTCAGTGAAGCCTCAAGGAAGGGCATGAAGCAGTATTCCCTTCCTTAGGTCAAGGCTTTGGTTGGGTTTTTTTGTTGTTTCTGTGGTTTTGTGTTTTGGGTTTTTTTAATAAAGGATGTCTGGCTGATGTGAGTTAGCACATCAGTTTTACTGAATCTTAGCCAAGAATCTGTGCTCACACAGTAGGCCTAACCCTGAGAATTTCACTAATAAAATAAAGTATGACTCAGTCTGAATGAATCATTCACAATTCTTCTTTCTCTATTTGAAGAATATGCACAGCAGATCATGATTTCCTCAAATATATTTGCTGTTTTTCTGGTTAATTTACAACATTGCCAATGTTTCCTTTTTTGCTGTTGTTTTTTAACACATCACACATATTTGTAATTTAAACCCTGTTGTTTATCTGTGATTGCTGAGGAGATCAGCCAAACATGATCTTGTTTCCTGTTCCTTAGAACATAAGGTTTTCGGATACTTTCACACACATGTCTAAAATTCATTGTCTATCAGTGTTTCTGCCAATGAAAAACCAAACTGGTCATTTAAGTAGTTCAAGGAAAGGTGAGCATAAAAGCAGCACACAGAAGTATGAATTCATTTAAAAATCCATACAAATAGTAGTATATTTTAATGGCTTTCCCATCTGAAAATACGACACTATCCCCCATTGTGTGTATTACGTCTACCAGGAGAGTGGAATTCACAAAGTTGGAAGGAGACAGCTATGATTCTGTCTTATGGCTGATGATGGCATTTACACAGACATTATGGTTAAAATGGAACAGTTGAAAATGCTTTACTGGGGCTATGTTTTAGAAATGCATCTGAAATAACTCAGGAAACATTGATGCTGCTGACGAATAGAGGGTTAATTCTTCTGTTGGTGTAAATCACCATAGCTAGTAGATTTGTGCTGATTTACGTTGGTAATGCCCAGAAAATAGAGAGGATATATGACAAACAAAGGATGCTATATTTATTTCATAAGTGAAAAATACTTCATAACTCAGGCACACCATTGGCATGAATAAGTTATGAAAAATCTTCACAGCCAAAAGAACATAATCATCCTTCATGTATAACAGATTTGTTTATTCTGTAAAGATTCATTTCAGTTGATTAATTATCAGTATCTGCTGATGGTGGAGGTAACAAGCCATCTCTGATGAGAGAATCAGTTTAGGACATGCTCAGAATATTTTATCACCTAGCACAAGTTGTGTATGCTTAGAATATTTATCATACTGTGTACTAATAGTATCACATTTTTAAAGCTCAGTACTCAATGTAAATTATATTACAGATATAGGAGTTATCTATATTTTTCTTGGGTTTTTTTTAATAACAGGAATATTAAAAAAATAAATTAAAACACAGTAACAGTTGTGTTTGCATGTCAAGTGCTGAACTGTGCTGCTGCATTAAGTCATTGTTATTCTGAACCAGTAAAAAATTTGCATAAGTGCAAATGCCAGCTCCTAACAATACCATCAGAATTGTTTCTGCTTACACCAATCCAGTCTGTACCAGCCACATTGCATGCTCATTGGCCATTATTCACAGAGGGAAGTTAACAAGAAGGAGGTTTATCAAGGGGAAAATTACCTTATTATTCTTGCAATTTTATTTATTAAGTAAACAAAATTGGAACACCAAGTTAAAATGTCAAAAGAAGGATTAGATCTTCTCAATTCTGAAGCATTTATGAAGAGGAAAGAATTATAATAAATCTGTCAATCACTGCAAAATAAAGAGCAAAAGTAGATCAAATTTTCAACACAGCATATTAATTTGCTATTTATAAAGTTAACCTAGTCACCAAAATACCTAGAATGTAAAGCATTATCCATAACAAGATTGACTGAAATCTGTTAATAAAACCATTTGCCAAAATGTTAGTCATATTTGAATAGCCGCACTACTTTAACCAGACTTTACTCACAGAAGAGACTAGGCATCATTTCATAGAACATATGTATGTCTGTAAAGTGTATGTATGAATGTCTGCACACGCTGAACATACAGTGCGTGCAAGAAGACAGCTGGATTTTAATTAGCCAAGACTTTGCAGAAAGTGATAGAACTTCTTCAAAGTTTTGTACAGAGCACTGACTTTCTCTTCACTTCAGCAAACCTACGTGTTTGAAAAGATAAACATTTGGTCATCTTGAAACTCAGTGTTTTCTTTCATTTTCCAGCCAAAACCCATCATTTTTTATTTTCCATGGAAATATGACATTTATTAATGATTAGTACACATTTCCAGAGGACCCACTATGAGCTAGTCTTTTTCCACACCTCAAGAAAGATGGTCTAGCTCAAAGTCCACTAAAGCCAGCTGGAGCTTTTCCATTAGTTTCAGCACTTTGCGTAGACTCTAGGGATATCACCCACCCAGGTATTTACAGCTCTTCGTTATCAGTATGTGCCAGCTTCCGGCATTTGTTTTGTTAAAAAGAGCTGGATAAAGACAAAAGTTCAAAAGGTTTTTAATGACTTACAAGACTGGGAAGCATTTATAGCAAGTGTGTTTACCTAGGGAAGATGATAACTTCTAATTATTTGGAGCACTTGTTTTTAATTCGATTACCAGGAACAGCAGATCACATTGCTTTTGTATGCATCTGGTCAAAAGTCAACTGTTAGCCCATTTCAACCAGGCCTGAGAGAAAAGTAGCGGTCTCAGAGGTATTACATTCTTCCAGATTTTGTAAAAAACAGCAGCCTGATAAAGAATAAAGACTTCTTATTGCTCCCACTGAAGAAGAGACTACACTGTAAGTTCATCTCTTAATAGACTCCAAAGAATCCGTATCCAAAGAGAGAGGAAAGCCTAACCATAGGGGAAGACATCAGCCCAGCTACTGATCTCTTTAAACTCTGGAAGAATCCACAGGAAATCAGATTTCTGTGTTGCTCTGCCCACATAGCTGCTTGTTTGGTGGATTGTTTCTCTCCTCTTTTCTGATTTTATTTGTTCTGTTTTCACTTTGGCTGGAACCAGCCTTGGAGAGGTGGGAAGAAACCACCTGGATCTACAGTCTCATGCTTCAGAAGCAGGCATGATATTTCAGGATGAGTTGTACGATCTGCGGTGACTCAGTAAAAATGTGTCATGCAGCTTTTGTGCTCAGTGTCTCAGAGCTTTCCCAGCCAGATGTCCACATTCTACATATCAAAAGGAGATTGTAGGGGCTTTCGGCTAAGTTCCTGAAAGTTGAACTGCAGCAGATGTTTTGATTGTTTAGCTCACTAATTATGTGGGTAACAAAATTTAAACAATAAATACAGAAAATCCATTGCTATGCTTACTTAAATCAATAGGAAAATTCCCATCTGAGAATATGATTTATCCTCTATTAGATTTTGTGGGTGGATAGTGATGTATGAGGCAGAAAAGAATCCAGTTCTTTTCTCTTTCTCCACTGTTTCTACTACAGAAACAGGGCTAATCAGATGTGAGTCAGCAAAGTGTCCTTTTCCAGGGAGAGAGAGAAAAACTCACAAAAGGGAAAAAAAATTTCATCTCTGCCATGGTGAAGAGAACAACTTTGTCATGTACTGCTTTGCTTGTTTATATTAATACAAGTGACTTAAAGTGCACATCACTGAAATGTTCATCGCCTGGTGAGGGAATCCATTAACTTAGCCTTCTGTAGGAGCATCAGAGTAGTAGTCATAAAATGCACTCGAGTCCTGTGTACTTTCCTCTTCTTCTGGTATTTGCCTGTCACTACAGGATATGTACAATCACCATGAGGCTTATTACTAGATTCAGCCTGATAACGCAAATAGGTAGGGTATATTGATTGAGAGAATATGTGCAACTTTTGCTACTGAGATCTGAAAGCAATACCTTCTTGAATCCTGAGCCACAGCTCAGATGCTAAGATTATAACCAGCATTGAAGAGCTACAGATTAGTTGTTCTTCCATAAGGGACCAGCATTTTCTTTGGGCGTGGATCAACTCACTTTCATTTTATCTCTTTGAGACTGGGCTTGATGAGGTCCACAGAGAAGCTGAACCTGAAGAACATTTGGAACTTCAAAACAGTATCTCTGTCTACTTAATGGTGTGGCTTGTTGGGGGAATTGTATCTTTATGAGACCCCTGAAGGAGCCTGCTAGTATTGCTATATTGTTCAGAAACTCATGTAGAATAGCACTTAGCAGCTGAAACTCTTATAGTGAATGAAACACATCTGTTAGACTTCTTGGCTCTGGGCAACTGCAAAATGCAATGTCTATCTCCCACCCCGTCAGGCTTGTGTTTGTTTCCAAAGAGTTCTTAGGTATCTTGTGGAGATTCTGGTCTTGGTTTATTTGCCCTTAAAAACTAAGCACACTAACAGCCTTCTCTTTATTCCCTTGTTATACTTGATATCGAGTAGGAGACCCGTATCCTGCAAAGGCTGGGCATAAGCAGAAACAACCTTCAGCTCCATCCTGAAAGGCCTGAGTTTGCAGACCTGCAGTGCCTGTTTCAGAGCCTGTTGTTCAGTGCTTTTTGGACAAGAACTGAGGAGATGAGTTCTGATCAGTTTTTGTGGGATTGTCTATCTCACTTTGCATTGGCACGTTTTAAGTGAAGCTTAACTAATCAGATCTTTTGAGTCTTATTAGTCCGAGCCAGACTGTTATCTGAAGGAAAGAAAAATATTCCATGAGTGATTATGTAGAAGCAAGCTGAGCCTGGGCATTTAAGATACACTCTGTATTTCAGGGAGGAACTTTAGATGCTTAGGTCAAGTATCACAATAGCTGAGCTTTCAGTTTCCCTTCAGGCAGTTCTTCTATATTCTTGCTGCTAAAATGAAAGATACTCACTTTGGTCCACTGAGTTTGAAATGTTTATGTAAATCATTAACATGAACCATTTATTCTGACCACAGCTACATGGTCTAAAGTTGATATTTGGAATCTGTTAATCATTACTCGTCAGCTACTTGCTGCATATCAGAAGGTGATTCCAAGCACTCCTGACAGCTTTTCAGAGGTCAGTACCTCTGGCTCTCTTTGCATAACTAACCTGCATCCAGCTTCTGTTAGAGGGTCTAAAATGCCTGGTTGGGTCTTTTTTGTAACTTGTTTAGTGCTACCTGAAGAGATATCCTAATGTGATCTCAAAGCTGTGTTTTTTCTTGAATTGAGTCTGTCAGCACTGGAGCTCCACAGAAGCCTCCTTGTACAGCTCTGTAGGCACCCAAGATAATGTCTTCAGTCAGGTCCTTACCTGGCCCATTCCTGTCAGAGCTGAGCAGCTTAGTTCATAGCTCAGCCAAGGTTTTAAGGGCCAGAAACTGGCATTCCTTTGCCTCAGAGGGCTTGATCCAGCAAGGACTTCAGACACTGAACAGATTCTCACACAGCGTGGCTTGCAGTGGACAGCCAGTGAAAGCTTCAGAAGAACCTGAAGAAGGAAATGGTGGTGCCCCCAGCTGCTTAGTGGCAGCTGATTTTAATTATTCCTATCATATTTTCCTCTGGTGCAGAAGATAATTCAGGATCATTGGACACATTAAAATATTCTAGCTCTTGAAGGGACTGTAGTCCAGTGCTTGTATTTTCAGATGGGTATTTTTTGGCCCAGTCATACAGAGGTCGGTGTTGGCCTTTCATCTACTACCCTCCTGATAACTTATTGTCCCTGTCTCCCTCCTTTTCATATATTGATCTCTCCCCCACAGCTGTTCTATGTCCTCATGAAACTCCTTATCTGACCAATCGCCTTTTCTCTCCTTGGTCCTCATTTCATTCTGTCTGCCACTGAGCAGCCTTCCCCACTCTAATTTCTAATCCTGCTATTTGCAACCTCATCCCTCTTCAGTTGGGCTAGTTTCCTTCTTAGCCCAGTGCTTGAAGCCCTTTGCCAACTCCTTTTACAGTTTTTCAGTGGCTCCTCTTCCTCAGCCTCCATTTTCTTACCTCAAACTCTGCTGCTGTCTCCCAACATATCAGCTCTGACTTGTTTCTCTTGCACCCTAATCGAGCCATTTCCCCCTCTTTTGTGCACTGGAAGCAGAAAAGAAATTCCCTAATTTTAGTTTGGCTCTTAAGTGCTGCATTAGCCAACAATAGCAAAGAGTAGTCATCCCATGGAAATGCGGAGAGCCTACATCCTTGAGCTGCTGGCTCAACTTAGAACAAATATTTGGAGAATTTAGGTACCAACCCTGAGCAAACCATTACTGAGGATCTGCAGATTTCAAATTTTCCAAACTTTTCGTCTTGTCCAAATTAAATCATTTTACTGCCATGAGGTAATAAAAAGCACATCCCTAATACAAGCATTAGCTGTCTATTAGTTTTCAAGCATCTGTTCCAAAGTATGGTGGGTACCACAGCTAACTTTCTGAAAACTTTTCTAGCATTGAGAAAACATTAGTTTCATCTTGTTCTTCAGAATGACTGCATTCGTTTTGCTAAAACTTTCAAAAAAATGTTACTGTGAGCCAGCCGGCTACCATGGAATAATCTGGCCTGGAGTGATGGGTTAATATGTAAGCAATTGAAAATAAGATCTTATAATGGAAAACGCTGAAAAAATTTTATATTTTATCTCCAATTGTATGATGAACAAATTATTTGTATAATCCCATTTTTTTCTTTATTTCATTCTTTTCTTTTTTGAGACATAGAATGTAAGTAGGTACAATTAGAAACACTACAACAGCAGAAAAATAAGTGTGATTGCTTGTGGCATCGAAATGCTAGATGAGAGATTCCACTTGCTTTGAAGAAAAAGACAGGTTGAAAAAACAATATTTATTGTCAGAATTAAAGTGCTTTTTATGTTCAGTTTTCTAGAGAAGTAAATGACTGCACAGAATGGTCTGTTATAGACAGTCTTGACATCCCTTGAAACAATCATTGATCAGACACTGTAAAGCCTCAGACAGAGGTACGTTGGTCCTTAGAGAAAGACAGAAAATTAGAACAGTTTAAGAATATTTACTTTGGCAAGACAGAACCAAATTTTTTGAAGCAAAATGTTTTCTGACACAGTTGTATAAGTAATCATGTAACACTAGAAAGCATTCCAACTAGAAATGGGATTTATGCAAATTATTAATTTCTTTGTTGCCTTTTGCTTCAGCTGGTATCCAATTTTATTGGTCTAATATTCTTTAATTTAGAACTAACTGTAGATGTAGTATGCAAATGGATTACAGATTTATACTTGCAAATACAAAAGAAATATCAGTTCTACACTACTGGGGAAAATAAAAACATTTACTTGAATACGGCTTTTGATGTAAAAGTTATGATCCCAGACTTAAAAACAAAATCTTAAAGATTACAGATATTATTCCAACACCCATGGTTTAGCAGTGTTCTGTAGAAACACACTGTTTCTTAATGGTTTCCTTATTCCTCGTGATGATGAATTAATTCCTCATGATGAACAGTGCCCTAAAGGATAATTAGTTTCACGGGGGAGAGATGTGCACTCCTGAATTTAGAAGTTAGTGTTAATAAGGATGACAGATCCCACCTTTAGTTCCACACAGTCCTTTTGCTGAATAAGTAAAAAAATAAATAGTTTGCATTGATAATATGCACCACTCATTTTTAGTGGGAACTGAAGTTTCGACATGCTGCAGTGTATTCTTACAGAGTTCTCTGGAGTGGAAGTCACATATATGTGACTGTTTTCATCTGATGCCTGAGGGAAATTCGGAGTTCACACTGCAGTAGTCCTGGAAGTGGAAGGAAAAGTTTTTGAATAGATGCACAGAAAATAACTGGTTAAAGGCTACTGCTGTTGAAGAACAAAGTTATCCAAGAATAAACCAAAGGCTGAAAGATTTAATTGGTTAATTATAGATTAATTATTTATAAATTGTATAATGTTCACTAGTCTTCAAGAAACAAACCAGAAGAGTGCTCTAATTTTAACCTGAAGGTGTCATTAACTGTAAATCGTAGTTCTTACTAGTGCAAAGCAAATACAAAAGGTATTCTTCTGTTACAGAGATGTATTGGTAGTTTGAGAAATTCAGTTCATCTTCAGTATATCCCATTTTGTAAAGGACCAGTTTTCAAGCTGAAGGACATTCCTGAAAACTTGTGTTTTTCTTCTGAATTTTTTTCTGCAATTCTTTCTGCACCATTGCGACATTTTTAAGCTGCAGATCTCCAGCGTTGTTTTCCAAGGGAGGCTATTTCCATAGCCTGAGCAAGTGAACTGTGCAAAACAGGCCACAGAGCAGGAAAAGGAGAATGAGCACCCAAAGAAGAACAACCACAACTATGAACAACAATTGCAATGAATGAACCGGGGGAGTCTGAGGTTTTATGACTCTCTCAAACTAGCCTTTAGAAAGCAAAAGTAGATTCAGGTCACAAACATGTTTACTTGTTGGGACAGTTTTGTGATGTATATTTTCCTTAAGGTCCCAAGCAGGCAATTTCTGCCAAGGGGTGCATGACAGCTTACAATTCAGCTTACAATTAAGGATACCCACAGTAAGATTTTGTTAAGTAAACTAATCACATTCTCCAGGAGCAGATCTAGTGGCCTTGATTCATGTGAGTTAAAATCCTTCTGAAGTCAACAGGATTATTTGGTGGAGTGGAGAAGACTCTATGAGCTGTTGATCCAAACCCTATATACAGTCTACAGCTTTAGGTAAAGCTGATATTTGCCCACACTGTATGTTCTGGCATTTATAGTAGTTGACCACTGTCTATGAGAATGCAATCACAGGGGTGTCCTATTCTTCTTCAGACCTGTCGTACCATAGTCATAGCTGATTCAGGAAGCAATTTACAGAAGTGTGTCTCCTCAGCTGAATAACCATGAACTCCAGCATCTCTCTGGTGATTTGCTGTGAGCTTTGCATAGATAAATACACCTTCATATATAGGATCATATCGACTTGTCTAAAAACTATCTGTCGTAAATCCTAGAAAGTGGAGATAGCAAAGAGTATTTAAGCCATTTTCATCCCGAGGATAGGACCATCCTATTCAGTTTCTTAATGGTTAGTGTAGTCCAGCTGGAATGGATTCAGGTGGTACAGATGTCAACAATATTTTCCTTGGAAACTGGAAGGAAAATCTGCTATTAGAATATTCATAATGTTACACATAAATTTGCTTTTGTTTGTCTGCATTTCTTTTGCCTGTTTCCAGCTATGGCTAGCTGGAACTCGGCATCTGTAGGGACTCCTTTTTGAGGTAGAACAACAAGGGGGCGGAGGACATGTGCATGAAGGGAATGGTGAGGAAATCCCTTCAGAAATTTATGACTGCTTCTGGTCTATGGGAAAAGGAGTGATGGCGAGCAGAAGAAACATATTTTAAATCCTGGTCTGTCTACTTCCTCTCTTTTCATATAGGCTGGTGTATAACACTTTGTGAGATTAAAAGAAAAACAGAAAATTGTGAAAAGGTACCTGCTCCTTTTAGCCCATTCCATCTCGCTTAAAGTCCTTAGACTGCTTTCAGCATCCTACTATAAACATCAAAGTCCACCAGGGAGAAAACAGAAAGCAGGAGCAAACAACATGGTAGGTGATTAAGAATGAAAGCAGCTAACAGTCCTTATAATGTAACTGGAATTATAGCAGTAAACAATTATAGCATTTCTGATACAGTTGCATTTGTGGATATCTGCCTGTGGATATCATATTTGGTTTCCATCATGTTAATCTCAAAATGCTGATGAAGTGAAAGCAAGCAAAAGTCAAGGTGTTAGAGGACGGAAAAGAGGAGAGTCTGAGGGGACACTGATAACAACTGAAGGTCTTTTCTTCATGAAGGATATGGTAGTTATATTGTAAAAAAAGGATTGTTCCAGAAAAAAAATGAGCTTGGTAGTCTCTGCTCTCTCAAAAATGCAAGAGCAGACTGACTTTCAAAGAAATTGAAAGGCAATAAATCTAAAACTACAAAAAGATATGCCCTTTTCCACTGCACATAATTACATTTTAGAACACACCACTACAAAATACTGCTGCATTAAGGTACTCAGTGAAAGTCCAAAAGGATTATTTTTTTGTTATGAATACTAAGGATCCCATCCTGTTACATTTACTAGAATAAAACTGTGTTCAGCCCACAATTTGTGTTTGAATTTTAGAAAATGCTTCTGGAGCCAAGAGAAGATAACTTCTCTACAGTGATTTTTTCTTTCTGGTTTGTTTTTTCTTTTTTTTTTACTTAAAACTGTGTTCTGTGGGTAATTTTTATTATGATTTGAAAGAATGACTACTTTTGAGTAATAAGAATGCTGTATTGCCTGGGATGGAAAGACTCTGTTGCTGTGCATACATCCTGAAATAAGTTCTCTTTTTATATTGCTTCATCATTTTTTCCTCTCTTTTGGATGCTTTGTTCATCAGATAGTTACCTCTTTAGAGTTACCTCTTTAGATTTGGGTTTGATTACAAACATTTACATTACTTCAAAAGAGCTTTTAACTTTATGATCTCTTTAGTTCCACTTTTTACTAAAGCCCATGGATTTCTAGCATTTAAATACTCCAGTCTAGGTCTTCAGCTGTTTTTTGTTATTGGTGTTATTGTTCATTCATTTTATATTATTAGCAGTGACTCCAGCAGAGGTTGGGCCTTCACTGTGTTACGTGTGATATAATCTATCAGCAGGATTTTAAAAATTTATTTATTTATTTATACAGAAGGCAAAATTATAAATTTAATTTATACATTATAAATTTTGTCTTCTCTAAAAAATATTAGAGATCTGCTTGTTATTTTCTTTATCTTTGAAAATCACTCTGAAGTAACTTCTGTGGAGTGTTTGGCCCTTTGGTCACAGTTTTTGAGCCATGCTGATGAGACGGGGGTGTTTTTCCACTAGCATAAGCATTGGAAAATATGACTGTATTGCTTCTGATGCCTGAGTTGTCTTATTCAGAGCGAGCAGGGTAGTACTCTGCCTGGTAGTACATTACTCTGTTTAAGAATAACCTTTACACTGGTATAAAAGGGATTTCATTCTATGCAATTACCAATAGGTAAGTATTAGCCATGTTCTGTAATGAGGAACTGTTGTGATATGCCCATTTTAGGCACACATTGGCCCTTCTACCGTCACAACACATGAGATGCCTGTAGCCATGTGGCTGTGCAGCCCCAGCTTGACTCAGTGCCTCCCTGGCCTCAAGCAGCCTCAGCTTCTGCTTTTCTCTATTTACAAGGTGCACTCAGTTTTCAAAGGTGCTCAGCTCTATGAAATGTCAGACTGGTTTCACAGCACAGTCCAGATAGCCTTTCACACATAAGGTCTTGAAGGCAAAATGGTCTCCAGTGCGGCCAGAGGAACCCACATGTAGTCCACTGAGGTCCTGTGGAGGTCATTCAGGATTGAATCTCTATATAGGAGTGACAGAACTTTTTATAAACTTCAGAAGAAAGAATGAAGCTTTCCACAAAAGCCCAAAAGCCACTTTCACTGTACACTAACAAAAGGTATATTATATAGCTGACATTTTAACGGGCTTACTATTTTGGACACGAGGATAAAAATGATGCAGTTCTTCCATTTTCCCTTTTTCTAGACTTGCAATAGTTACAGTGTGGTAACCAGTAGACCAGAGCCTTTTCTGTGTAAAGTGGTGAACATTCAAAGACCTACCACATGAAGTCCCAGTCTTGCAATCAGACACACGAGGGGAACTTCCCATGTGTCCAGAGACCCACTGCAGCCAACAGAAACATCAAAGATCACTTTTGAAGGTATAAGCTCAGAAACTGAGACAGATTTACTTTGATATTTTCCTACTGTCAAAATGCAGACATATTTTATATTTCTTTTTTCATTAATCTCTTTAATTGTTAGTATTGTTAATTATCTAAAATGTACAAAAGCTTCTAAAATATGACATAAGAGAAATGATATAAAAATGTATTTAAATTCCTAATATAGAGGATTATAATTATGTGACTCTATGATTTTTTTTTTCCTTCCCTGATGTTTTCCAGAATGTGTTATAAAAATAAAAACTTACCACTGTCTCCTGGCATGTGGTAACATGGTACTGGCTTTCTTTATTTTTCTTTTCTGGCCAATTCAAAGTCACTATTTTGAAAAATCAAAGTATTTTTATTTATCTTCCTCTGGATCACTTTGTCCGGGATAAGAGTCCAATATCAACAAAGAAGAGACGTAGTAACTTAGCATGTCCCTTTGTTCCCTCTGTGAAAAATGGCAGCACTATACATCTTTGCTCCCACTGGCTGCATTACTGTGAGACATCAGCATACCAGCGTTTTTGGAATAACTTTCTCAAACGCGGTTTGTATTTATACAGACTAATTTATGTGTAACAGAGGACTCTTATGGTAAAGGAAGTAGAGCTCCTGAATAAACCAGCATCTCCTCTCCTACAGAAAGCTGGAAACAGGAGTTAGCAGAGGCCTTTTTTATCAGTGTTAGCTTATAGAGAACAACATAAAACTAAATCTAACTGCTTGTTTTTATTGATATCTTCATGCTAACAAGGTGTGGAAAATCATGTCATTTCAGAACTAGGTCATTTCAGGCACTTAAAAAATGTACATATATTATGATAAATAACTTCAAAAAAGAAAGGAAAAATAATGCTATGACCAATGAGTGAAAAAAGGTATGGTATAAATGTCATACCTTGCAAGATACATTACAATGAGTTGTAACCCTGTGTGACCCCTTAGAAGACAAGACCTTCTTCATCTCATGTGCCTGAGAGGTCTAGTCTTAATGACAGTTAACATTACTGAGATACCTTAAGTGCAGAGATTTGGATGGGCTAGTGCAATGCAGTACACATGCCCATTCTCAAAAATAGGTGCCTGCCCCAAAGAACTTCCAGTTTCAAAAGGTCTCAATTTGCTGTCATGAAGAGGGCTTAAAATTCAAACACTTGATGAAGTCATTAGCAATTATGCAACAAGAGGTTTTGTATTAATTGTAACATACAAATAAGCCTTTAGGCTTCGAGTATATGTTGTTTTAGGCTTCGAGTATATGTTGTTTTTATTATACTGTAACTAATTTACCATTATGTTTCCTTGTGACAGATTGTTTTCTTCCCTGAGGGACACAGCCATTGCTAATATTTCCATTATGCTAATATTCTAGGGGCCAGTTATTGATATTGACATCACAACCTTTTTGAACAAAGTACCATTCCTGAGTCCATGCCATTAATTTTCCTAGAATGAGTTAATTTTTTTTACCATGAGCATGTCAATTACTCGAGTCTCCATTGATTACCCAGTTCCTGTGGATACTGCTGTCTGTCATTGCTCCTGAACACTGATTGCTATTCAAGAGCCTGTCATACCATAGAATATTTTTGTAAAACCAAACTGGTTTGCTTCAGACACACAAGACCTAGGAATTCAAATGGCCAACCCCAAGAACTAAACAAACCCCACAGCTGAGCTCAGATATGGAAAACCCTGCAAACCAAACAACCAACACAGTATACACAGCAAGACAAAAAGTCTCCCAGATACAGAGCCAGGACAGCCAGCTGAGAGTGGCTATTGCTAAACAGGAGAACATGCAGGCAGGGGCTGCTTAAGCTAGTGAAAAATAGGCGAGAATATTGAAGATAAACCAGGGCTTAGCACAGCAATAGTGTAGTCCGAATGACTTGCTCTGCAAAATACTGCTCATTGTCAAGGTGCTGCTTTTTTTGCCCTCAGTGCTCATGGAGCAGAGAGTGTGCAAAGAAGTTGCTGTGAGGATAACAAGTCTCAGGTGGAGTTGTCCCCCAGGCATATGCCAGCAAGGTTGGAAAGAGACCTGTTCTTTTGGGTGTAACAGCAGCAACTCACAGCAACAGTGAATTTTACCAGCTTCCTCACCTGTTTGGCCTGAAGCTGAGCTCCAGGATCATCTCACAGTATTTTCTAGTATTGGTGGTCACCAGGGGCTAGAAAGCCCGGGGACCAAATGAAGAGTAAGATGTCAAGCATGTGTGAGGGACTGCAGAAGAGGCCAAAGGAGGAGGGTAGAGAGCTGGATTAAGTGCTGCCTGTTACCATGAAAAGCCTTGGAAGGGAATGGTTGCAAGGATTAAAAATTAATGTGATTATTTTAACAAATTACATTTTTGAGAAGAATAACAGGAATAAGTTCCAAGCAGTAATGTCTATGAGACTGTGAAACAATTTCCAAAGAAAAATGGTTCCCAAAGTTCCCTTGTTAAGAGTTATCTTAAACTAATTTGGACAGACACATAAAACCAGGGAGGAAATATTGCAAAGAATAATGAAAATAATTTCTTACCTAGTAAAACAATTGCCTAGAAAACAAAACAAAACCAACTTTAAGTATGTCAGATTGAAAAAAAAATCCAGTTTTAAGATCTTGTTTGTGCCAGAGGTCAATATCTCTTTACCTCAGGAGGATATTTGCAACATTTAGATTCCTATTCTTTATGCAGCTTCTGCAGACAAGCAGTGAGACATTTTGCAAAATATAATAATTTCCTACAAACTACAGTGTACATCATTTCTTGTGACCAGCACATAACTTTGGACAAATAACTGTCATATTAGCACAACAAATATACTACTCTGTCAGATGTCAAAAGACTCTGAAGAAGCCATTCTTTTTTGATATGTGACACTTGTTTGTTCTACTTTTTTGACAAATTTGATAATATATTTTAATAGCTTAAGAAAAAAGGCAATACTGATGTCCAAATTCCTTTAGCATTTCAGAGAAGGACCAGAATATTAAGGTGGCTGTTTCGTGGCAATTCCAGCACTTATCATTGTGTAATTTTAATTCCTGACACTTCCTGGAGCTGTTCTGCACTTAAAATTATTTTTAATGTAACATAAATTTTAACTGGGTAGAATTCAGCCAAAACTAATCTAGAATAGTTTTCCATTAGTGCCTAGGAACAACATGGTTTTTAATGTACTTAACTAGCATAACAGCTTGGTTAGCAGGGAATCACCTTCACAGATGAATAACTGAGGTCCAGACATGCCACAAGTAACATCGCCAAAAACATGTAAGTTGCATCTTCAAAAGCAGGTTATGCATCCAAAGAACAAACCTCAGTATTGTATGGGCTGTCAGCTCCTACTAAAATAATTGGGAATTAGGCCTTGGAATATTGTAACCTGGGAATATTGTAACCTTGTTCATTGAAAGTCACTAATATTATCACTTGCAAGCCCAGAATGAGAAGAAAACAGACACCCAGTTCCTATAGTTAAACCACTGAGCCTTTCATTAAGCATTTATTTTCCATATACGCTGGTAAGGGATGTTTGTGTGCTACAGCATAGGTGTTTTCGTGACTTTTGCAATACCTTATGCCTCTAAAGCATTTTAAGAAAAAACAAAAATTCAGGCCCATATGTTCCTTAGGGGCCTCCGAGGTTAAGCTGTAGTTGAGCAGGAATTGGCAGGATTGCGGTCTCGGTCACAGGTACTTAAAACCTCCCTAAGTTCCATTTTAATCACATAAGCCTTTTTCTAGATCTAGGCTTAATGTCCAAATCCCTCTTGGAAATTTTATCCTAAGAGAATGTCTTGAGGTCATGTAGAAAACCTATGAGAAGAAGGAATTGAAATTCGGTAATATCCTCAAATAAAGCTTTGCTTCTCTGAATATCCTTCCCAAGAAGCTGCTTTCTGTTGTAATATGCTAATGGTGATTTTTGGTGCTCTAAAATATACTGGAAAATCATTAGCAAGCTACCTATTTTCAGAGCAAATGCAAAATGCCTTTCAAAAAAGGGGTAGATATTTACATGCAAAAGCCTTTTTTTCTGTAGGGAAGGCAGGAAAGTGCACAATTCTAGATCATTTAGGACATATTTGCTTTGCATGAAAATCACACTTAGAAGGTCAGATGGCATTGGGAGTGAATTTAGGATGTCTCAGCATGAGATATTCACTGTGGCTGTCACAGGGGGCAGTGGCAACTGTGAATGAAAGAGAAGGTGAGAGGACTATCTGGAGCTGGACAGCAATATTAAAGCAGATGATGAGTTCCATGGTGCACATGGCAAAGGGAGTATAGAGCAACATTGTTCCCATTGCCCTGAATAGGAGGCATGGCTGAACACAGAGAATGAGCAAAGTCACTTGCCATAATTACAAAATATATTAGATGTGGTTTATGTCTCCTTTCAAGTAAATTAGAGTAGCATTCTTAATACTATATGGTAAGAATGCATAAATTATGTAGTCCTTCACTGAGGACAATATAGAGATGGCACTTTATAGTTTTATGGGTAAGCAAGTTGAAAAGAAAACCCTGGGACTCTGCTGCCTTAGTGAGGTCAGTGAATGGTGACAGTTATAATGCTTGAAGATTTTCTTTCTCTTTCTAAATAATATGTGTTTATGAAAACAAACAGCACCATAAATCTGACAGTAGAAACAGTTAGCTATCCCACTTAACAGCAAGAAATTAGAATCAATTGATTGCAATGCTGTATCTGCATAAAGTTGGTTAGTCTTCTAGCTAAATGTGAAATTGTTTCTAAAACTTATCACTTGATGTTATATGTTCAGTTAATGCAGAAAATGCCATTACAGTATTTAGGTTTTGCCAAAACTTCATTAGGTTCAGATAAAAGCTGATGCCAAGTAATAAAATTATATAAATGCAAAAAGAAAAAGGAGGTTTGCAATAGTTTGGTTTAAACAAAAAGGGGAATTAATTTATTTTCATATTCTTTATTGAATAAAGCTTCTTAAAGTTACTTTAAGTGTAGCCTGTGGATTTTATACCTTTAATCTTTCTTACTCACATCCTTTTCTTTCCAGTCCTGTGTATGAAGCCATAAACACTCTTTTATTAGAGAGGGGGAGAAAAGTAAAAAATTGTGCAGTTAAAGAAGCCTTTGCATGCTTGTTTAGTCTCAGATCTCTGAAAAGTAGCTTTTAAAATAAAGCAGAAAAGATGGCTGTCTGACATGCAGGGAAGATTTATCATTCTTCAAATACATTTTAATGAATGTGAAGGGTTTTAAACTCCCTCTCTCTGACTGTACAGCTTGCTATTCCCTTTGAAAGTAGTTTAATTTCTATAAGCATGCAGAGGCTGCTGAGACTCTGAGACTGCTAAAACAATTACAAACATACCCTGACTTGTGATACTAGAAGGGGAAAAAGGTCTAATTTTATAAGGAAATCTGTTCCAGTATCTAAATTTTGCTTTTATTAGTTGCTTATTGCAAGAGATCACAGGTCAATAGACTCAGGGACCAAAGTAAAGGCTCTCCGCTCCACGCTTCGCCTGCTATACTATTTGAAACTTCAAAAAGTCGCATGCTGAACACATCAAAGATATTTTTTTTTAATACAGTAAAGGTATATAATAGAGCTTTTGTGTTTTCTCCCAAAAGTTAATAAGCATCCTGAACTTTTAACATAAACAAAATCCTGACATTAATTCAGTTGGGCAAATTGAGCAAATCCAATGTTGTGACGTGAAACAGTCTCTTGTTCTCATCAGAAGGAAATGAATATCCTGGTATTTTAGGTGCAGGAGTCTGAAAATATCAGAGTAGTTTATGCCTATGGAAAGGTATCAGGAGGAAATATCAATAAAGAAAACCAATGAACTTATTTCTTATTACACTCAGTTTTATCTTTTCGCCTTGCTTTAGGATACACAGCAGTTCATACATTGTGCAGGCCGGCATCCCAAACAGCCCATGATTCTATCTGCAAAGTCAGACAAGGCAGTTAGGAATGGTGGAAAGTATCTTATTGCATTGCCTCCAGTTAGGTGGTGGCACTTTATTATCCAGCTGACACGACATGTCATCATGACACAGCGTGTACATGGCTTGATTGAGCAAATGGGAAGAGACTTCCCCGAGAGACTGAGGGACCTCCTCCCAGCGACTACAGGTGTGGGTAGTTGAAAGCTTGAAGGCTGGTGAAAGATGGGGTTCATGTTGACAGCTTGCAGTGGAAAAGGGACAGTGTGAAATTATTAGAACTAGTGATATAAGACAGCAGAAGTGCCTCTGCTTCAGCCTTGGCTAGGCTTTTCATTTGAGGGGGAAAAGTTAACAAAGCTTCAGGCCAACATTCACACCTACTCTGATCCTGACCTTCCTGTACTACTCTGACAATGCTAGAGGGCCTTAAAATTATTTACTTGTTATACAGTGTATAATAGCACCTAACAGTCCTAACCTTAGGACCAGGCCGGGTGTCTAAGACCACAGTAACACAAATACGTAGTAGTAACAAAATAGACATCAGATAACATATTGGGTCCTTCTGAATGAGAGTAACTATAGGAACAATCAAGAGAGAGGGAATCTACCATTCAACCTAAATAGAAATAATCCTTTCACATTTTGGATCACGGACTGTACAAGCCATTGGCAAGAATAATTGAAAAATTGGCCAAAGTAAGGAAGTAAATAAAAAATTAAAATTTTAAAAAAAAAAAAAAATGCAGGAAGGAATGAGTCACCCATTGACTGATGTTCATAAATATTTCTCTGGGTCTCTCTCTTCCTGCAAGGTGATGCAAATTAGATCCCTCTTTCTTCTGACCCTGGCTACTTCTTTCTTGTCCCCCGTAAGTTTACAAAAGCTCTTGTGAAACAATGAACTGGGTGGTGGAACTGGTGTGGTTAGAGGTAGCCATCTCTTCTGAATAGTTGGGTTTGACCTAAGTAATTCCCAGACCTTCCTGCAAATGCAAGAGTTGGAAAGAGAATTTGCATCCCCAGACAGACAAAAAGGCAGAACGTCTCCTTTTGCCTGAAAGTGCTAGGGAAACTAGGAGCCTGTTACTAAAGTTACCCTGATGCCAAAAAATTAACAAGATTAAAAACACAAAGAAACAAGGATTGGACATTTACATGAAATATATATTTCTGTAAAACTTTAATAGCTTGAAAATATTTTTTAATTAAGTAATGAGAACTTCAGAATTGCTGACCCTTTTCACACCATCATATGAACCATGCTTAACAAGCAAAAATGAGAGGTAAACTACCTTAGGGATAAACTATCCTGTGAAACCTTATTGCAAGGATTTGTGCATCTTCCTTTGAAGCAGCTGGTACTTACCAGTCACTAGTGCAGAGTAAACCACTTGATCCCATATGGCCGTTCTGCAATTTCCAGGTACAAAGCCCAGCTGCCAGAGATGTTTGGGTCACAAATGTTATTTGTGCCCACGTGCTAGAAAGGTGAGTATTCACACCTCTAGTGCACTAAGGATTAAGTATGTCTTAAAGTGAGTATCTAGGAGAAATTTAACTTCAAATCTGGCAAGAAAAATGGTGATCACACTGTCAAAAGGGAGGTTGTGCACCTCCTTTTTCTTCCTGTAAATGGAAATGTGGTACCCCAACAAATGCCTTGTCAACTCACCTCCTAGTTACAGCCCAAAAGCTCGGTTATGCTTCTCATCTTCACCAGTTTTGAGCTTTAACAAAGCAGGTTTCTCTTGCAGCATGTAGAAATGTATTTTTATGACCCCAGGAAGAACTCTGTGACACACACAGATATTCAGGGAGAACTTGACTGACATTGTTGGCAGATTTTACAGAAATTAGGGTTTCCTGGCCCTGCTGCCACAAATATTCACTGCTTTCTGATGGCCTCCATATGTAGATTTCCCTCTGAATTGTTTCATTAAAAAAATTCCCAACTATCAAAAGAGGGGAGAAAAAGAAGAAAAGAAAGAAGAAAATGCAGTATAGTGATAAAAGACAAATGAAGCACAGGCTTGGGCAGTGAAATGGTTAATTAGGAAACAGTTACAAAAAAAGATCTCTGAAGTTATAGTGAGGTCAAGAATGACTTCTTTCTGAAGGATGGAATTAAGTTGTGCTAGACCATCACTTTGATTTTACCGATCTAACTAAGGAAGAGGTATTATTATTTTCATAGTAGGGCTGATCTACTGAATTACACATTGCTGATCTGTCACTCAAAATGACAACACAGGCAAGGGATCTTCTTTGATCTCAAGACAGTTGAGGTTTCAGACAGGAGTCCACAGGGAAGACAAAGTTAATTTTTCAGACCCTGAACCTTAGAACATCCACGCTAAAGGGAAGAGGGTATTACAGAGTGTATTTGTAAGTCATCAGTGAAGGCCATTGATTTGCCTCCTAATAGCTATTACGATAAGAATCTGGTAAAGCTTAGAAGCCAATTACCAATTACATTATTATCATTACACCGCAGTTTAACTTAATTTACAAACAGTTTAAAAATAAAACAGTTAATTCTTCACATAGGTTAGGCTGGCCAGATCTTCAGCTTATTTATACCAAGGTCTCTCCTTTAAGTTCACTGTAGCTATTCTGATTTACATTTGAGCATGCAGCCCTCCGACTGTACAACATTGCAGATGATACTTGAAAATATAGGGGCTTATTCAAACTTAGAAGTAAACAATTTTTCCACAAATATTTGGACGATAAAGAGTAAATGAGATTGTTTGGAAATGAGGTAGTAGATTTATGAAGGCAGTCCATTTAAAACAGTTGGTCAATTTAGCCTTGGATCCTGATTCAAAGCATCAGGAGTCACTATGTAGTTTTCCGTTCTGCTGGCATTTGCAAGCAAATATTTATACGAGAGCCTCTTGAAGTGTGAATGTATTACTGACAGCACATAAAATAAAATAGAAACTACCTGAACTCTTGACAGCTGTTTTTTTTCAGCTAAGTTTGCAGAATATTTTTAACCTCTGGCATCTTAACTGTCAATTTGATTTTCATAATGTAAATAGCAAACAATGGAAGAAGCGCACAGACCCGGTTTTCCACACAGGATGTGTAAACCTGTTTATTCCCTGACCGCTGACATTTCTGTTTACCTACTAGCACAAATTAGTAATTGTAAGCATGTACAATCACTTACATTTACATGTAAGCTTTTACAATTGCAGTATCCAAATAGGTTTTCCTTAGCCCAGTGCTTATTCACAGAGACTTTCAGCCATGGTCCAGCTCCCAGAGCTGAGCAGCTAGGGCTAAGTCAATGCAAAATCAGTGTTTCCATTCACATCATGTTAAATGATAGGACATTAGTGATTGGAGAAAAGGGACATCTCCAAAACAAAGAGAGGCAGCAGTGGTTCATTCAGCAAAGGTGTGGAAAAGGAAGGGGCAGTGGAGGTGCATGTGTTGTGCATGGGGCTGTTGCACTGGTCCAGACTCTCAGCAGCATCCCTGCCCAGTCCATCTTTTCTCCGTGATGTGCACTGATGGTTGCTGTGAATCAAAGGGGATTCTGCTGAAAGGCCAATTTTCAGAAACAAGGAGGAGAAAAGAAAGAAAGCAAAATAGTAGAATGATGATGCATATTTCTGTGCCCGTATTATTTCCTGTCACTCTTCTACTACAAGACACCGGAAGGATATAATATTTTGAACCGGTGTTACCAGACTGTGTTTGAGTAAACGAACAAACATATTGTCTCAATTCCAACATGCACATGGCTAAGCCACTGCTGCACAAATTCAGTGTGAAAAAGCAAAAACTCTGCAAAAGCACAGGCAAAAGCTCTGCAAGAGCCTAGAAACAGCCTTTTCATGCAAACTGTGTTTTGGCTATCCCAAAGGGTGGAGAACTTTCAAAAGGACAAATGCTGAGTTCCCTAAGCTCCCACTCATTTTCTGTTATATTTTTATATTATTTTTTTATAACTCTTTGCTTGAAATGAACATCGGGCTGAGCTCTGCACTTTGCAGTCCTGGTCTCACACCTGATCAGGATCAACTTCTCCCACCCAGCCTCCTGGTCCCTCAACGGATATAATCCTCTGCTCTATTTTCTCCTGGTCTCTTGTGCTGCCAATAGCTGAACCCAAATCCTTTACCTGGATTTTCAGTCATCCCATTAAAAGTGATTTAAATATACTGTAGATGCAGAAATTTCCGTTCTTGGGGAGGTTAACAAACACCCCTCCTGTTGCTCTGAGCCAACCAGAGGGTATGAGCACCCCACATCAGTAGAACTATGGGCCATGGGCCTTTTCCACTTCATATTTCTGCAAAATAAAGAGCCCTTCACACATGCTGGAGAGAACTCTTAATAACTGGATGCAAAATGTGTTTTGTTTTTCTCTCAAAGGAGTTCAGTCTCAAATGTACTAAGACAACATTCACATTTCTTCTGAGTTTTAAGAGGGATAAAAGGCAGTATTTACAGCTTTCACCATGGAGCCATGAAAAAATGAAGACATGAAAAAAATAAACAGTCTCTGGTGGGTGATGATGCCTGGATGGATCCAGTCTGTGGATGGGGTCAAGCAACGAAAGGGCTTCTTTACCACTGCCCTGTTTTGCTGGAAGCCAAAAACCACCGTCCAGGTGGGAGGCCATAGCCTGAGGTGAGCAAGGGCACACAGGCAGAGTGTGAGGACTAGGTGCAGTGTCCCTGGGAGGGGGTCCTGGCTGCATGCCTCTGACGGCATCCCCTGCCAGCTTGTCCACAGAGTGGCCTTGGCAGTGGGCTCACAGCGGTTATTTAGATGCATTCTTGTCTGGTGTAAAGATGTTACGGTGACAAAAAACAAACTTTGCTTTGGTAATCATGTAAAGAGGAAATAGGAAAAAGCAGGACAAAATACTAAATGTTGATTTAACTGAGGGAAGAAATAGAGCAGAGAGCACTCTACCTTCCATGGTAAATGTCCTTCAGCATCCCAAAAAGCAAATCATCTCCCTTTTCACTTTCTTCTCCCATAGGCTGAGCAAAAAAGATGTTTGTGTCTATTACTTTATATGATAGTGCACAACTCACCAATGAAGCTGAGTCTGATTTGAAAATACTGTTGATGGGATATTCAAAAGCGCTCAGGTTTTGCTAATGCTGGTCCCTCTGATGCCAGTGAGATTTGTCATTGTAATGAAAAGGACTGCCCTTTACTTCTGTGGGAGAACTGTTAAACCAGGAGTCAATACATTGGCAAATTCCAGCTGTTAATGCTCCATGCCCATTAGTTTTTTATTTAGTAGTGAAGAGGTATAAATACCTCTGCTGAGACTGCCTAATCATTTTTCCCTGATCATCTGGCTGATTTCTTTGGGAAGGCTACCCAGATTTATGTTGTTGGTTAAAGGAGACTTTGGTGTTCTTTGCATTCAAGCAGAGAAGCAAGGCTCAGAGCCCATGAAATGACTCCCATTGCTACATTAAATAAGAACAAACACTGCAATAAATGAGAACTAAAACTCTCTATATCCTGATTCATCTCCAGAATGGAGGGTGATGTTTGTCCTCTGTAGTTACACCCAATGCCTTTCATAATAAAAGCATCTATTTCCGTGCTGCTCCCAGATAGGTATATGCTTGCAATATCCTGTGTTAACCCACTATGGCCAAGAGTGAGTTAAATCCTCAAACAACATGAGATTTTTATTTGCTGTGATGTTGAGAATCATCTTTAAAAAATGAAACTTGAAGACCTGTATTATCATTTGGCTTTTTGAAGTACTTAAAATTCTATGATAGAATTGCAAGAATTAACAACATTATTAGCCCTCTTTTAACATGAAGACTTCTGTGCTAACATACTGAAAATTTAAGCTACTACAAAGAAGGTAAGCTTTTAGTTCTCCCACTGTCCAATTTTACATTTCTGAACATTTTAAAGTTTGAGCTTAAATTTGCTACTTTTTGCAGCTCGTCTTTTTGTAGTAGATTACACCAAACTTCAGTTAAATTACTTCTGGTCTTTATAAGCATTTTGGATATATGCTGGGGTACCTTGCTGGGATTTGAGAAGAGACATTTAACAAATGTGTTTCATTGGTGTGACCCTGCAGTCCCATGTGCTTGCTTCACCTGCCATGCCTTCTCAGGACTTGAAATGAGATCTGATCAGATGCTTCCTTTGATCCAATGCTGCAGTGCAGTGCAGGAGATCTTTCTGAATGCTTTTTGTTGACTGTACTGTGATATGTCCACTTAGAAGGCAAGATGACACCTTTTCCAGGGAGAGGTCCCAGCCCTGTGGTTCTGTTGCTCTTCCACCTTCTCCTGAGTGCTCCTGAACTTTGGAGCATATTACAAGCACATGGTTTTGGTTCAACACTTGTTTGAGTTTGTAGCTCATTGATTAATAAGGTTTTCTATCAGTGGTAACAGTGCAAAAAGATCTTGTACAGCCACAGAGACTGATTTCTCTTTGATTCCTTTCAAAACCTGCAGGCAATCACTAGATGAGCTAGGTCAGACAGAAATCCTATTTCATGTGCTGGAAGTACTCAGCAGTATAAGCCTGCTAGTACCACGGTGTCCTGCTGCTCAGGGAAGGCCAGAACAAGAAACGCCAGGGAAGAGACAAAACAATATTGCACAATGCAGAACTGACAGAGAGGTTAAGAAGAACAGATGAAAGAAAGAGGGCAGAAAAGGTCCCATGTTGTGGTGGGCAATGCAGGCCTCCAGCTCAGGGACACAGGGAGCTGTGGTAGTCCTCGAGCAAGAAGCCCCTAACACTGGCAGGGCTCGTGAAGGGAAGAGGTATGAGGAGAGTAGCAGAGCTGAGTGACCTTTCTGTATGCACCAAAAGGTTACCATGGCTGGTTCAGACAGGGAATTAGCAGAAACAGGAAGAAGTTGCACTTTTCAAGGACTTGAAGGGGCGTCAAATGTAATCACACTAAACTTGTCAGCCCATGGGAAGTGGTGCAATGATGGGGCACTTGTCTATGGGAATGTTCCTTCTAACGGATGCTGTCATGTGGCCCCAGACATGATGTGGTGTGCATTCCCAAGCCAAGCACCATTCCCTCCATGAAGATCCTCCCTTCGCTGTGTAACCTCTGCACTTGCACATGTGGAGCTGGCATCTTCTGAGGGCCCCTTGGGAGGCTGCTTAGTGAGCCCAGAAATTTTGAGTGGGGTTTGAGCCATTGGTATTCACTTATTCTAGGAGGAGGCTTGAGATTTTGAATACCACATTTGTTGCTTCCTAGAATGGCTGGAAGTGGGGTACAACTGAATAAATGAATAGAATTATATTTGATGAAATACGATATGACTTCTCATCTCTGAACTGATCTACTGTCTTTCTGAGTGGCTCTCTAAGCATTTTTATAATCCCTGTACAGTGTTTAGATATTACAGTGACAGACACTTTTGAAACATTTCTAGATAAATCACAGCTGGGAGTCATGGCACCATGGTCCTTCTTAATGAAGTGCCTGTTCTTATTAATGAGAACCTATTGTTGAGATCAGCAGATTTTGAAGAACTTTGCTGCCACAATATCTACTGACCAGAAATTTTCTTCTGAAAAATCTCGTGACCCTCAGACATCATTTTAAAATTATCCTACTTACTTTGGAAAATCTCATTATCTTCTATTTGTATGTCCAGTTGGTGGGAACTAGGAAATGGCAATAGGACTTCAAAAAGTCCTTTCTCGAAGATACTTTCTAAGGCCCTACAAGGCAGTGTCCTGACCCTGGGCTGAGAGGTGTCTGTTAGAGAATCGAGGCTGCTCTGGAGGTTAATCTGTTCTAGGATGCTGCAACGGGGCTTTTCCACATATTTCCACATATTCCAGTGGCAGGCTGAAGAAGACAAGTGCCACCAATGTCCTTTGGATGTCACCCCCAGCATCTTTCTTAGGGAGCAACATCTGCATCCACTTTGAAATAAAGTTTTTCTGGTGCATTTCTGGATAATACTAACAGGAATTAACACGGCATGCTTTCATCTGTGACAATCCTGAAAAGGCTGGTTCAAACATCAGTGAAATACAGCCACCCATACCATTTAAATATAGTGGATAGTTTTTCTCCAGCAGCACCATATGAGAGTCCTTAGGAGAGGAAAAGAGAAATGACTTCCCATTTTGGAAGCAAAGGGTGAATCATTTGAGGTAGGAAGGGTATCATTAACCAGTTTGGGATATGTCCAGAACTATGTGTATGCAGTAGGTCACTGCACAGAGGCAAACACTGGCAAACTACAAGCAGGAGGAAAAAGAGGAAGAAAAAAAGAGACTGCTGGCTGAAGTATGGACTCAAATTATTGTTTTCAGAATCACAAACCAGTGATCAATTCAGTACACAGAGGCAGGAAGGATTTGGCACAGAGAAGAGAACAAATACTGACTTGTGGACATAAAGCCAACTCCCAGCTTGCCTTCTGAGAAAAATCTTATGTAAGCTGAGCTCAGCACCTACAGGACTTCCAGCTATTCCAGGGAAAACCAATCTCTCCCTGCACATACAAACCCTTTCTTTACTCAAACATCCAAAAATGCAGTCATCATGCTGTTGTCAGGAGAATGCAGTGCTGCTGCTGTAGTAGCTAGCTAATCCTTTATTCCCTATGACACATCAACTGCATATACACTGTCTTTATATTATCATACATTTGAGTCAAATTCATGAAAATGTAGAGCCATTTAGACTGTGTGTCAGCTATGCCTGTTTAACGAATCCCACAGTCAGGCAGTTGTGTGCATGGGTGATGGCAGAATGCCACCGCATTCCCACAAAGGGAAAAGCAGCTATTTCCAAAATGTGTGAGATTAAAAACTCTGCATTGTAATTTTTGGTACCCTTATATTTATAAACTTTTTAAGTGCAATGAATGCAACTGTAAGAGAAGAATCCATATTGAAAGAAAACTGATGAATACATTTTAAAACCTTCTAAAATAAATATCTTCATATATGTATACACAGACATACCCACACATATATAAGTGTATAAATAAAAGCATAGCTATTTCTCACATGAAAGGCATCTGTGGCAAAGACTCTGGCTTCCTTCAAAGTTCTTAGTCACTTGAATTCTTTTTCATGGCAAAATATTTTTCAGGTACCTACAGTTTAATAAAGGTGTTTTCTAAACAAAAGGAATAGCTTTACAAAGCCCATAAGGGAACAACAAATAGGCAACTCATCCAAGTATTTTGAATGGCCAAAGAGAATTGTAATATCTCTGACATTAAAGAAGTTCAGTTCACAATTTGGAGAGGTGTTTTTTTTTCTAAGGCCACCATTTCTCTTTCAGAGTCAATACAGCTGCGGTGAAGCATGTAACTCAGATGCGTTCCTGAAATATCCAGGAATGCAAATACAGGAGGGTGGATGAGTGGCTGCAGTGTTACTCAGGGCAGTGCTGAACCAGCACTAACCCAAGTCACGAGTGTACCAGCATGTGCTATTCGCAGCCGAGTGTGGTAGACAATTTAAGCCTTCTGTAGTAAGCCCAGAGTGGGGCAGCATCAGACACTGAAGTCTATCCATTAATGAGGAGCTCATATAATTATGTTCTACAGACGATAACAAGCAAGAGAAATCTTAATACGTATTGAGAAATGGACTCTGGCTGACTATGAGTAGAAATACTGAGTTTTATGATCTTGGTGTGCCTACAAGCTACAGCTGGGAGTGCAACCTAAATGAGTTTTCATTTTCATGTACATTGTTAAATACAAGCTTAAGCAATGCTGCAGTGTCATTTCCAAGGTAGGGCACCCACTGAAGATAAATGCTCCACATCTCTCTTTGTCCTACTACTGCCATCTAGGGCAGGATTCAGGTGCCTAAACCTAGTGCCAGGAAGATGCCTTAAGGTAGTTAAGGCACCTGCCTAGGACTGGGAAAATCATGCAGCAAATCTGCAGCAGGTTCCTGCTAGTAGTCTTTGTTTCTATTGGGCCAGAGTGGCTCTTTGCAAAAGGGGGAAGGGGGAACTTGGGGCAGAAGCCTAATTTTGGAGAGACCTTACAGCTAGTTTGCTCTATACCTTGCAGTACCACTATCTCACTCCCTTCTACTCTGCAGGACTCTGCAGCCATGGTGTTGCATCCCTTAGTGTCCCCCACCCTCTCTGTGGCCCACAGTCCAAGGCCTTGATTGATTCTTTCTGGTGGAGTCAAGTGGCCTGGCCAAAGATAAGCAGAAACCAGTGTTGCCCAAGAACATGTCATCAGCTATTTGGGAAGAGGAGGAAGGACATTTCTAGGATTTATGGAGGTGAGCCCTTCTTCAGATGAGGCATGTCGTCTTGCAATAGATAATGATCAGCAAGAGCCAAAAACACATAGTTTTTTTCATACATATAAACTGTTGGTGCACTTGGAATCCAGTGTGGGATTGACAACCTGTGGTGGCAGAAAACCATCTTCCTGATGGTGGCAGGGATGGTGGGACATCTGCGTGGTCAGTCCAGCAGATGGGAAGGCTGGGTTCCCTGCCTGTACCACAGAAACTGAAGAAATACGCTGTGTCTGGGAGCAAAGACTTAGTGTAAGGGCACGGAGGTGTAAACTCAGATGTGTTATCACAGGAGGTCTATGCTGGTGGGTGGAGGTGACTCCAGGTAGGGAGGCTCATAGCCATAGGATCAAGGAGCATCCAGAGGCACCTCAGGCTTGTGTGCATGCAAGGATGCAAAGGAGCATTACTCAGTGTAAATAATCTCTACTTCCTGTACCTCTGTCTGCATGGGGCTGCTTTTATGATCTCTGCTAAGGCAGAGGCAATATTTAGTCAGGGAATATGTCCTTAACTGTGCTCTGGTGGGGTCAGACCAGCAGGGCTGCAGACACAAGCCTCCTTCCCTCGTAATTAGTGGTGCAACCTGCTCTCAGCTGCACGGAGGTCAGAGACTAGGCTCCTATGTAAACTTAGTCTAACAAGGTGCTGATTAGCACATGCTAGCTGGGAAAGCCTGCAAGTTTCAATGGAAGTGGTGAATTCCCTTATAATAACCTCTAAGAGAAGAAAAACCAAAGTGCAGCAGCTGTTCCCAAAGCATTGAGGACAGAGATGCTATCAGGTATCTGTCAAGGACAAATTCAGAGTTATAGTTAGCGAATTGAGAGAATGCTAATCAGAGAAATAACTTGGAGATGCAGATGAAATGTGGACTTAATGTAACATTTCTTCAGCAGCACAATTTTTAAAAAATGAAAAATGTATAATTCATGGAATACCAGGACACTCTTGCAAATTACAGATATAAAATTATTTCCTGGCATAGTAATGGATATATATTTTTTTAGGAGTATATCTTATTTTAGAGTAGCAACCCCCAAGTCCACTGTCTACAACGGTGTTGTGATCTATGTGTGGTGCACTTGATGACACAAAATACCTTTTCTCTGTATGGGAAATATGGGGAATAATACTCTCTTATATACGCTACCTATTAGTCATGCCTAACTGAGATACCCATTGACAGCAGTCATATTGACAGGCAGAAACTACTTCACCAGGTATGTGTGCTCCCATGTGCTTTCTATCAGCAGCTATAAAATGGGGCACGAAAGTGCCGTCACATTATACAGCATGAAGGTCAGTAAGCATTCCTGATGAGTGGGGGGTGAGTCAGTACACCTGTGAAATGTGGTTATCTCCGATGCTGCCTGATCTCTAACCCAGAACCCCCTCATTCCCTAAAACTGCAAGTCAAGAAACTCATGGATGGTTCACAAAAGGATTGCTGTGGACTAAAAATAAAAAAATATCCCACGGGGCTGATGCTCCATGCTGCCTACCAACTTCAACAGCTGGTGATGCTGGATGGAAGTATGGGAATCGATGTATCAGAAGGTTATGCAGGGAACTGTACCTTCAGTCAGATGTCCTTTGGGGAGAAATCAGCATGAGTTAGCTTGGTTGGGTAAAAGTCTTGTTGCTGAATAAAGCCTTTGACAGCCTGCTTGGCCCGGAGTAATAGTGAAGAAATTCCAGAGAAGATTTTTGACTGAAAGCGAAATCTCATCTCATTCAAAGCCAGGGATCCACAAGGAGAAAGATGTGACCCAGAAGATGGTATAAGCCACCACCATGGAAGATCATAGCAGTGTTCTGAATTATTTAATGCTGAAGCTGCCACCAGGTTTAAGCACTGTATGAAAGTGCAGTAAATAATGGATCCAGTCTCAAAGACATTACTGTTGTTTGTGTTGTGTCTTAATGTGTGCACAGTGGTTACCAGACAAATAAAACTGATATGGTTTCAGCATGAAGGAGGTTTTTTATTAGACATAGTGCACACCATTAAATCACAAGTCAGTAGGGGGCTGGGAGAGATGGGGGTTTCCACAGACTCCGTGAGTAGCAATAGCGTTATTGCCCCTATCTGGTACATCAGCTGTGTGCTCCAAAATAATAATCTGAGAAATTTGTCAGGCTATAGGACATCTAAGGTTGTCCTCATAACTTCCATTTCAGAGAATGCCTTCTGAAGAGATGGGAACTCAGAAAATTATTTTTCTCAACAGGAGGAAAAAGTAAAATTAGCAATTGCTGACCTGCCAGCCGATAAAATAGCCAGGCATCTTTATGGCTGCAAAGCTGACAGGTCAAACTGCCCTGGTGTAACAAATGGAGAATTTTAAAATGAAGAAGAGCAGCTAACACTTTGGGAAAAAAGATCTAAAATGTAAGAAATTTATTTTACTTTATTACCATTAAGTAAAATCCCATTGAAACACAATTTTCCAATACCTAAAACAGTCTCCAACACATTTTCCTAAAAAACACATCCCTCAATGTTCTTTATTGTCTGAAATCTCATAGAACTCTTTACAGGTATTAACGGTACGTCATTGTCTAGGTTGGAGAAGAAAATGGTTTTTATTTTAAAAGAAAATAAAAAATTCATAAATGAATTTAACATTCTGGGCATGAAAGAGTATCAGAAGAGACAGAGCTTTTGTGTGAAAAAAAATCTGCAAATAAAACCAAAACAGAGGAAGGTTTTCTAAGAAAGTGATTTGCTAAAAATATGTGTTAAGCAAAGAAAGTATTTTTAAAAACATACTTAGATGCTTGCTATTTCTCCTCAGAATTTGATTCTTGTAGCATGTTTTTTCCTGCAAAGTCACACACTGCTTTCCTCTATGCCTATTACTACTTATACCAAAATACAAATATATTAAAATGATTGTAAAGTTAAGAATATATACTAGTAACCTAAGGGTAAATAAAGAAATTGCGGCTATATTAACATTATCTGAAGTCCAAGTGTGTGCACAGAAATTTGCTAAACAGAATCACACTTAAAAATAAATTTGAACAACTTGTGTTTAAGAAAAAAATGCTCAGGTAAATATCTAAAGAACCTGAATTGACCTTACAGGCACTCCATGCAATCAGCATACTATTAAAACATTTTAGTAGTGATCACTTCTGCTTCAATGACTTTGATTTTTAAAGATACTGTCCTTCAAAAAAAATTATTCACCTTTCTGATGCACTTATTCCACCATGTTATTTTTCCTTCATGTTTAGAAATTTATTTAGAAATAGATCTCTAAAAAAGTAACAAATCCCACATTTCTTTATTCTTCAAATATAATCACCACATGAAGTTGGTTTATAAATCCCTTCACTACAAAAATGATGATTAACTTTTACTACAAAAGAACCTCTTTGAAATCTAATAATGTCTTAATAGTTTTCGGAGGGAAGTAACAGAAGCCTAATTGTTTTGAGAGAAAAACCCACCCACAATGTCTTATTTTTAGTGAACCTATTTTTAGCATTCTAAAATTAGCACTAGAATAACAAAGTAGTAAACCAAGGTCCTAAACTACTTCATTATCTTAGTTATTAGCCTGACAGCCTAAGTGACTCGATTAAACATCAATAACAGAAGAGCTGAAGGGTTTAAAGGTCAATAAATACAGTGATAGGAATCCTTCAATGTAGACTTTTCCTACAGACTTCTGGGGTTTAAATGTTGACAAGCTAATTACTCTTCTTCCCTAATTAAGCAAGCCATTCCTGATCAGCTGGTCAGTGAACAGCTGATCACAATTGCTCATTTTGAAGTTTGTAGAGGTCTAACCCAACCTAAATTAAACTTATAAACAGCAGAAATGAAAGCCAGATCCCAACTAATTGATGTTCTTAATTGAACTATTGTTGGAGAAAATTTTATTCCCAAATTTTAAAACCAACTATGTCATTGAGCCAAATTCTGGTTCACAGTCACATAAGAACAAGCCACCTCACCCATCTCTATGCAGATGGATGAGTCTTGAGAGTGTGAAGGCTTAATATGGAAAGTATCAAAGGAAACAGACTGTAACTTTCTCTGTTGCCTTCTTTCTTCTCTCATAATCTCTCTGTTTTCCTCACAGAGTGAGGATCTCTACAATTACCCTAAAAGATAGAATCTAAATCCTCTATGAATTCAGAGGACTGCAGGTAGAAGGCAGCAGATAAAGGTGGCTCTACTGCCTCCATGGTCAACGCAAAACATATTCATTGGCCAGGTTAGGAAGCACTGATGCTTATGGCATCCTGCTTTGGCTATGGTGTACCAAAGAAATGACTAGGGTGGAAGAAATCTCCCAGTCCTCTCATCCCTTTCCTGTTAGGGGAGGATTTGAAAAAAATCCTAAAAGCTTTCATGGGAAGTGTGAACCCTTGTCCGTTCCCCACTAGCCTGTTATTAACACTGTTTGTCTCCTATTCCTGCCATTAATGACCTTGCAACTACCGGTATCAAAAAGCAGTGTATTCTTTCATACAGATGTATGTCCTGTGGTGGCTTTTCAATAGCTCTGCTGGCCATTTGTGCTAGCTGCCCCTCTTTTATATAAAGGGAATTTGAAATTATATTTACATACAAATACAGATAAGAAGTAGAAAATGCAGCAGTCATAGAAAGAAAATGAGTCAGATGTAATAGAAAGAATTTTACATCCATTTCTCTAAGCTATAAGGCTGCATGAGGATTGGTAAGCACAGGGGAAATAGAAAAGCAAGGCATATACTGTGCAGAGTGGGGCAGGACATCCAGGCATTGGCAATAAAAAAAAAGGATCCTGGGGATGCAAGGACAAAGCAGTACAAGGGATAAGATAAAAAATAGAGCAAACACTGGACAAGAAGACACTGGAAAGAAAGAAATAACAAAACTTTCCCCCCAGTCTCAGCCAGAATTATTCCTTCCTCTTTCCAGTTTCTCTTCAAATGCTTTTTATGCTTTGTCTGACCCTGGCTGCTTTGTGGTCCACTTTCACCATGCTTGTAGGTGGTGGTTTGAGTGAAAGAGCTTCTAGCTGAATACTACAAGGGAGAATCAGGCTATAAAATGGCATATGTGCATGATAAGATGATATGTTCCAGACCAGCCCAAATAAAAGAATAATTATGGTGTTAGCTTCACTGGAAAGGCTGGAGGGCTCCACTGGGGCTGCTGAAAAATGATATCCTAATAGAGAGTGCTGTATACTAGAGTTTGATGGCATTGTCATCAAAAGTTTGTTGGTAAACTGCACTCCATCATCATGAGTTCTCCCTTCTGTTAGTTGCATGCTGTAAAATTAATATATGGCTGGAGACAAGTGGGTTTTCCACACTTTTTCAACTAACTTAGTTACTGAAATGGAAAAACCATCTCTCTAATATCACATAGGTTTATTCCAAAATCTATTCAGCAATAATCTAGTGTTCAGAAGTGTGGGTGGGTGGGTATAAGCATCTACTTTTAAATATTATAGGCTCAGTATCTATCCCATGAAAGGAACCCCGAAACCTGGTGACATGGCTGAGTGCTCACAGGTGGCAATATTTCTCCACTCACAACAATTGAGTCCAAAAGGAGAAGAAAGCAAAATTTTCCTGGGATAGGGGATGGCAAACAGAGAAAAACAGCAATATGGTAGTAAATTGCAGCAATACTTCTGATCTCCCTATCCTTGCCTCCTGGCGGTGCATGGCTGATGATGCTCCTCCTGCACAGCTGGACTGCAGCTCCTTGTCTGGACTTGGTTGTTAGTTCACACTGACTCTGTCCATACTAATAAATTAAATAGTACCAAAGAATGTTTCCAGGCACTAGAAATCAATCATTCATCCTTTTATATTGTCTGGGGGGTCAGACAGTTTAATAGCATGGACACAGGCCATCCCATGCCAGTGAGCCTCAGGGCAAGAACAGCCCTGGGCACACTGACTGGAGGTCCCCAGCCATTGCCCCTTGCCCCTCCGTTGACAGGCTGAAGCCGAAGTAGTCATAGTCCTGGTGCGAAGCCTGAGGAGAGAGGCTGTCCCAGCTCTTCCTGCTGAACTGTGCCTCTGGGACTCAGTCCATGCTGAGTTTGGAGTTATTTAACCATCATGGTGATGTCCTATTTACCCCAACTGGGACATTAAGGGTCAAAACTGGTACCAGGAGGTCCCAGAGAGCCCCCTGCTCCTCAGTGACAGGTACCAGCTCCACAGTCTGTTAATGCTTCAGAGCATTTGCTGTCCCATTCACACACACACATATTTACCACTGCGCAAACATGAAGCGTACGTTTTGCACATGGAGAGTCTCAGTGGGATGCTCTTGGCATTCACCCAGCCAGGAATAAGGAACCATGGCTGCCGTGGCTACACTCTGCTGCCTTCAGCTGCTCTTTTGTGCCTAGCTTTGTCTCTAAGCCTCAGGCACAACTTTTTAGAAAATGGAAATGAACCTGCAGTAGAAAATTATAATTTCTCATTCAAAATGTAAGAAAGGATATAGACTGGTGGAATTACCCCTTTGCTAAGGTGTATTTGGTAGAGGTCCTCTTTAGTTCTATATAAGGAAAATTCTGGTTTGTTGACTGTCCTAAATCACAATGAAACTCTGGTCAACAAACCTACCTAAGCAGATGAAAATATATTAATAAGAAACCATCTCTGAACATAAAGGTCATTCTACTCATCTTTTACAGCATTCAGAGATGCAGGTTGGTAAATCTACCTTATCATAAAGAATTTTTGTTCCACATTTAACTGCCCCATAGACAGGGGAGTAAGGCAGTGACCTTCTCTGTTGGGGCTGCCTGTTCCTTGCATGTAACAAAGTGCAGTTGTGTTCAGATCAGAACCCAGTTCCCTCTTGCATAGGCTTGACCCATGTATCACAGCTTCTCAGGTGCAGGACCTGAGCCAGCAAGCTGCAGCAGTATAATTTTAGTGCTGTTTATTTGTTTGGCTCAGAGATCAACAGCTGTTTTATTTCTTTCCTCTCCTTGGCCATTCAACCACTGCTGAGCTGCTACGGCTGTGATTCACGTAAGTGCATTATCGTAACTTCCACAGCACAGCAGGAGCAATTATTCTACCCAAAGTTGCATCTCCTTCCACCTGGATATATGTTAAATACATGGTCAGAGGAGACCACCCCCAGCAAAAGGATATTTCTAATCTGAATATCAGATGCCTAAACCTCATCCCCAGACATTTTATAGTGTTTTGGTTTAACTGAAAGTCGAGATGGGAACAGCAGTATTGGCAGAAGCTTAGCTCCTGTTGATACTGTAATTACTTTTACTGATCGTTTCATTCACATGTGGTCTGCACTCAAGGACAGAAGCACTATTCCCCTGGCAAAGACAGGAAAGGTGGAGCAGGTATCAGCATCATTTCTAGAAAGAAGCTGTATGAGGAAAATCTAGACTGTTTCAACTAAATCCCGCAAGCCAGTAACCCTGCTGCATGTTTATGATAAACGTGGTGAGTAAAACTATTCACTGTTATTAACTCCTATCAGTTTTGCAAAGAGAAAAGAATAATTTTTGCTGCCATAGCCACTCAGCAGTGCAAATTGCAAGTCTTTAAGGGTTAAAAAAAAATAATTTAAAAAGGGACCTGCCCACACACACCAGAAATAATATCACTTGCAGAATCACAGACCAAGTTTAAAAAGAATCAGGTCCATTGCAAAAGAGTAGCGCACCAATTTTTTTCTCTATAGTGTTTTTGGAAGTTGGTATTTTGTAAGCAACAAACTCCATTATTGTTCTGACAGTGTATGGACATTTAAAGTATAGGCATTGTTGCATTATTCAAAATTGTAAATTAACACTTTTTTTTTGGTTTGAATGAGAATTGCCAGCCAACCTCTGATTGAGGTCTCACTGAGAATCAGTTAATCGGAGTTCATGTTTTGCCTGCTGAAAGGGTATAAAAACTTTCAAGCAAAATATCGCCTCATGTTCTCAAGCCTGGGTGTAAAAAAAAATCATTCAATTTAACTGTCTATAATCAAACAAAAACTCAGTCCATTTTCTTCAAGAGCTATTGCAAAGGAACATATGCAGCTGTACTAATAGTGACTAAAATTTTATTTGACAACCAATAGGGTAATTAGTAAATTAAAGCTAGTTTGTTTTGATGTCTGATTTATTTGAGTGACATCAGGGTTTTCACTCTAAACTTACTTTTTTAATAATTTGTCACCTACTGGATTTTATCCTTTCAAATATATTCCTCTGGAACACAACTCTGCTTCCTCTTGCTGCAGAAGACCTGCAGATGTAAATCAGATCTCGGTGGTTTTTTTCATTTCTCGAAGAAATCTTGTATTTGTCAGTTTGCTTAACACTAAAGACTTCAATGCAAAACCTGACTACAATATGTCAAGGGAAAGTCTACTTAACAGAGGAAGTAAAGTTACATAATCTCATTTTCAATTATGTTTCATTTAGGGCATATTCTCATCATCACCCACTATTAAATACAAAGAATCTTGACAAGGAACTCCTTGAGGAAAACATGTCATGTTTAAGGATATATAGCACACATGTTTTGTGAAGGGCCAGAAACCTTGTTTAAAAAATCCTAACAGCTCAGTGCTTTAATTATCCTGGGAGGAGTTTCTGCAAATCCAACCTGCATATAGTTCCTATTAGGGAAAGTCTGGTGATAACAGCTTGGATGCAATCTCCTCATGAGAGGGCCATTTCATGCCATGTGTTAATGACATTCTTAGGGTGGACATTCCAAGACAAATGTCCTGTTAAGAGATGGAGTGTTATATTCAAGGTTAAAGGAAACTAAAGGACACTTCAGACAATCCAAGTTTCTGATGTTGTTTAAATGTTATGGGTTAAATTAGTCTCTGATGTAGGCTAGGGAGTTATTGCTAAGATGAACTTGACACAGTTTATTACTGCTTTACCCAAATGCATCTTTGCATGTGTGGCAATGTAAAACTATGCTAAATGGACACACATAAGAACTATCACCTTGTTATTCAAAACAAACTTGGCTTCCTTGAAGGAAGTGTAATCTCATAAAATGCTTGCCCAAAACTGGAGACAGACTTGCCTGCTGGACAGGTCACGTTGTTCTCATAGCCAGGATGGTGTCACATCTTCTGCAGAAGAGGACACTTGCGGAAGGAGACCAGCTCAGAAAGCAGATAGCTTTCAAGCATCTCCCTCTGCACTCTGCCAAGCGACAACAAGGACGAGCCCCCCTGCACTGGAACTGAAGGGGTGGGTCAGCGCAGCGGCATCCTGTCCTGTAGGAGAAGGCAGGGGGTGAAGCACAGGGACTGACAGCTTTAAAGCCAAACTGAAATGTGTATAAATTAAGCAAGATTTTAAAGCACTTCAGGCTAAATTAGTCTCTGGTGGAACTTTGCTGGTGTTTGTGGAGTTACGCCCTGGATGAATCGGGTTCTCTGGCATGAGAAATGAATGCTGCCTGACTTTAAATAGAGCATGAGCTGTTTGCAGTTGAGCCAGGCTTGTTTCCTCTTGGAAAAAATTTTCCTTGCAACCTTTGTACCCAGTGATTTTGTGTCCTTATAAATGGGCTGACTGAATGAGACAAAAAGTAGTGGGGTACCATGCTGCGTATATATGACAGGCAGACTAATTTAAAGTCCTAACTTATGAGCTGGGTTTTTCCAAGGCCATAGATTTTCATTAGCTATTTGCTGTGTTAATAAGAGACAACCACAGCAACAAGTGGTACAAATGTTAGCTTTGAAATACAGAGCACCTCTTAAACCAACAGAACTGGCAATAAATGGTGTGTGTATATTTGCTCATTTGGCAAAGGTAGAAGTTCAAATTATGTCTTACAGCCAGCTGACATATACCTGACCAAATTCATCCCCAGGGCTACTCCACCAGCTTCAGAGGAGCTACTCAGGGAATGATTTTGCAATTTTTCTCTTAGTGCCACTTCATTCAAAACATAATTATTTTTTCATGGGCTATTCAATATGGTCCAGCTGATAAGACACAGAAATGGGACTGCAAAGACCTGTATATCATTTCTGGTTCTTCCTTTGTGCCTCTGTCACAATTGCTATTTCTAATATGTAGCTATTTGCCCCACATACTTTTTGGGGAGCAGGGACTGTTTCTTATCATGTGTTTTACACTACATAAGAAAGCAGGTTTTTGCTTTATTAAAGGCTTCTAAAAATAATCATATAAAAAATTGCAAGACATTAACACTACCTGTTCATTGAAAGGACAACAAGTTAACCGGAGAAATGATTAGCAGAATTAGTCCAATCTTCTCTCCTGTGTTGGATTTTGCTCAGCTCAAGGTAGCTGGCCCTGCTGTGCATCTATCACCACATGGCATCAGAGGATACAGATGAAACTGGTAGGTAATTCCACAATTTTATTCTGGTTTTGCTTTCTTGCTTTAAAAAGTTGGACACATCTCAGCAGGCTTGGCAAAGTCCCATCTGGCTAAATCCTCCCTCATTCATTTTTCCTTTTGGCTCAGACAGAAAATGTACACATATAAACCTGAATACACAAATCTAACCTTACTGTAAAGCCCCAGGAGGGCATTTGCTTATGTGCTACCACTTTCTTTGATCATACTCCACTGGGAACCAGTGGATAATACAGCTGCTTACAAGCAATGAGCAATTTGGTGAGCTGAGGCTCTGTTAAGTGATGGCTACTGAGGCCCCACTCATGGGAGAAGAGTCTTCTCTGCACCTCCACAGATGTAGTGAGATCCAAGGATCTCCCCATCCGTCAGACTGGTAAAGGGTGACAGGATTTGGATGGGTTTTCTTATTCACCTGCCCTCCAGCACTTGTCAAGGAGATATGCCACCAGCCAGAAGTACAGACCTGCCAGTGAAATCATTGCCATCCACTGCGGATCTCACCTGAAACTGGAAAAACTGGTACCTAGTGACATAACCAGCACAACTGGAGAGACAAAGTTTTAACCAAAAAACACCTTCCTTTTCTGGGAAGAGCTTCAGCACCATCCTTTCTCTGTAGGTGCTTTGTCTATTGGGATATAAAAAGGATCCTGCCTTTTTCTATTGGGATATAAAAGGTCTAGTTGAGCTGCTCTTGCGTGAAGGTGGGTCATTCCTTTGTTCCCCGTGCCCTGTGGCTAATGCTACTGTCACAGCTCTACCTCCTACCTGCACGGCATTGTTATTTATCCAATTAGGCTCTTAGATTGTGATTGGTGAAGACCATTGAACAAATCCACTAAATTTAATGAAACCAGTCTAACAGCTCTGGAAGTAACTTGGGGGTTCTAAAATTTAAAAAATTGCTATCAAAATTGTATAATTTATTCAATTTCCATTACAATTTAGTGCATAGAAACACAAAAAGAATGAAATTATCGATTTTTCTGTTATATATTCAGTCGTGCGTGTTCAGTATATGTGTTCCGCATGGTCCTTCTTTATCCCTGGTGTCATGTCACTCGGTACGGTAGGATGTGAATCCACTTGATTTTTTTCCTGAGGAGTTTTTCAGGCTTCATGTCTTGTGAATTGACATTGACTTACTGAATTTCTGCCTGTTTTCCATCCCTGTGGGACTGCAGAATTTAAGTTCTTCCCTCCCTCCAAGTTCTGCAGCTCTCCCCCAGCCATGTTGAAGCTTGTTTGCCATGGCCAAACTACCCGAAAGCTGAGGGACAGGGGCAGCCCATCTGTTCAGACTGATACACTTGTCTTTTAAAATGTCTTAGCTCTAGGAGTAATAAGGAGAGGGAATGTATGGCTTGGAGCTGTCTGCTGGCCAGATCTTATGTGAGTTCTGCCTTCAAAAAATATTACATTCCTTTTTAAAATTAATTCCAAATAAAACACACTGGTGGATGCAGTTTCTGAAACGCTGGTAGCTGAGTTTTCACATTAGTCATGTGGATATGCTACTGGCAAAGGAGACTTTTGCATAACCTGCTGCAAATATATGACAGACAGCTTGTCAGGAAATGCTTGGTATAGGCAATGATTTGGGACTAATTTCATGGATGTTTTCCAGTTTCTATTTTCTCCCCACGATCCTCCTTTCTCTTTCTCTGAACAAGAGGGCTCCTGAATTTTCCTGCTTAACATCTTTCACTTTGAATAAAGAATACGCTAAACATCCCCCCTGCAGCTGGTTCTGCTGAAATTGCTCCTCTGGAGGGACCAGCAGATGATGTTGGTGGATTTGAGAAGGTCCAGGCGGGAGGATTTAGCCCCCAGCACAGCCCACACTGAGGCCTGCAACCTGAGACCACCCCCCAGCTGCTGGTCCCCCACCTTCCTCTCGCACACGCGTGTGCACACACACACACACACACACATGCAGGGACTTTAAATGAACCCAGATGGCTGGCACACAGGGAGTAGGCATCCTGGAAAAGTGCCCCGGGGTGCTCTGGTTGCTGTCATCTTATTCTACAAACCAAGTGCCTTCAAGATGTCTGTGTTGTTTCTTAATCGGAGATCACTCCCGTTTGGGCTCTTAGCCCCTTCCTGTTGGGAAATGTCACCAAGGCATCAGAGAGATACACAGAGATTGATTTGACTGAAATCAACCATTCTCTTAACTCAGAGGTTGTAGATTATTATCCTTAATAAAGACCATATTGTAATAAAATCCAAATCAGATCCCAATTGAGAGACTGTACTTTCCCTTCTCCGGTGCATGTACTGTTGTCTGATTGAGTGATTTGACTCTTGTGCAAAAGAAATTAATTGGCAACGAATAATATAAAAGGTTGATGAAAAGTGTGAATGTAATGAATGCTGATAACCAGTTTCAATTCTTTTTTTTGGTGTGGTTTTTTTTTTTCCATTTCAATCCCAACCGAACACATGTTTCCCTTCTTTATTTCTCTATAAAAATATGCAAACAATTACCTGGCTTTGGAGACATAATTACAAAGAGGTTCATCTCTAAAAGGTTATTATTGATTTATAGAGTTCTTTAGTTTAATGGAAGACAGACAGGAATAAAAAGAAACTTTCTGCTTTCCCCACAAATAATAGATGAGCTGCAAGGGAAATGTAAGATTTAGAAGTAATTTTTACAAGATACACAAGCTGCATGTTTCAGAAGGATGTTTCTTGCATGTGCACAGAGTCATTCAGAAACTATAACGTAGCAAGGCTGGTACAGGCATCTTCTGTGAGTAATTCCGCATGAAGCATTTTGACAGACCATGATAGCCAGTATCTGCAGATAGCACTGAAGACAAAGTGTATGGGGATAATTTGTAACACCAGACCTAGTGCTGGATTTTAAACGTGAAGTATATGAGCAGAAGTGTGTCTAAGAGGAAAATCAGTTGACTTGTGATTAATAACTGCCAGGCAGAGGCTTTGGGGTGTGTTTTTTTTTAAATAGGTGTAAATTTATAAATAAATGTGTGTAGGAGGATAGTCTGGTTTTGGTACACCTGGCCTTCCTCTGGCTCACCTTGGACTCTCTGGGAAAAAGCTCGGTGGGGTGAATGGGAACAGGAACAAGCCCCCTCCAAGGACACCACCTCCAGCCCCTCTAGGGCTTTGGGCTCTTTTTCATGTGATCTTTTGGTGTGACTTTTGTCTCCTTTAAAAATCTGATGCCGTGAGCCCCTCAGAGCAAGGACCGCTGTTTTGTCCAGCACGCACTTATGACCAGCATACTATGGCGGGGCACTGGTGGCATCTCCCAGAGGTTTAGTGATGGGACCTCAGCGATGCCACACCCCTGCAACCTGCTCCCTTTCTGGACTTGTGCACCAGTGAGCCCTGCCATGAGAGAGGTGTGGGTGCTACAGCCATACCTAACAGCAGAGTTAATTCCCTCTTTTCTGTAAGTATCCAGACAGAGCAAAATCTGGATTGTCTTATTTATTTGCATGCAGCAAGCTGGATTTGCTCTTAAATCCATGCCCTGCAATAAATGTTACATTTATGGTGTTGCAAAATTATTCACTGGTGACCATTAATGCTATATATATGATTTGTCTATCTGGACTTAAAGAGAGCAAAACATGCCTGATTCCCATTTGCATAACATCCTCAGTGCTTTCCCCATCCTGTCTCGGCGCATACCACAGCTCCAGCACAGCTCCCAAGTACACATCCCACCGAGGCCTCAGGGCTTTTGGGAAGAGGGTGCAAGTTTTCCTGAGCCCCAAGAGCCCTCGTGGAGAGCACACTTCTGTTGCCTCTGTTTTATAATTAGCATTGCCTGAATCTGATAAAACAGCTTGTAAACAAACACAGTCTGAGGCATTTTTAAAAGAGAAACAGATTAAATCAATAGTGCATCATGTGCACTGTAGTCGTAATTGCTCTTGATGGCCATTCGGCTTGTGTGGTTGTTGTTTTTCTGTCTATAACATGGAAATTCTCAGAATAATGGTCTTTTGTTCGGCAGCATTGCAAAGGGAGTTGAGAGCTCCCATCTAGTGGCTCTGTGCAGCCCCAGTACGACCTCAGTATGGCCATGTGAGCACTGCTGGCACCACTGGAAGTTATTGAGTCCCTAGAACCTCCACAGCTGCAGCCCAAAGTAGTGGGACGGGGCTAGATGGACAAGCTCTCTTTGATTTTATCAATATGATTTTATTGTGGGTTGCCCTTTGGGAAGGTTTTCTGTGAGCCTGAATGTCTGTCCTAGATGAACAGCTTCCAGCCATCTGTACAAACGAAGGCGCAAAGACCTTTCATGCTCTCCATTTCTCCTAGCACACATGCTTAAGTTCCCTCGGTTTAACCCCCTACATAGATATAATTTCTTACATTGTTCTCAACAAAACACATTCCTTACTGCTTTATGCCTTTTGACAAAAGTAAGCAATTGCTGCTGCTGAATATTATCATAATTTAACTTTGGGGCTTGGAACGTAGAAATAAGAAGTAGTGCAGGATTGTTTCATTTTATATGCAATCTTATAATGAACCATAATATTCTTTTGGAGATTTTACCATATTAGAAAATAAGACAAGCAACAAGTTTGCGTGAAGAATTATCTTCCCTTATGTGTCTGTACTGAATTACTGCTTCACACCTGATTATACTCATTTAGCCACGATTCTCCAAGGTATTGGGCTTTCAGATCCTTCTCAGAAATGTAGAAGCCAATTGAAGCCATGGTCCGTGAATAATATTTAAAAACTTTAAAAACTCTGAGAATCTGACCTCTAAAATAGATAGTTAATTTTGTGTCCTATAGTCTGGAAGATTCATCTGTAAGAAGCACAAAAAAAGCAATTCAAAATTTAATTGTCTTCGGTAGTTCCCAAGCTTTTTTTGGCCAGGTGCACCCTCAACAGTGGCAAAAATATCAGTTACTGCAAACAACAGCAGCAGTGGCAACAGGTACTATCTGTTTAAAACAGCCGACAAGCCTCTGATGGTATCTATACCTCAGTACCATGGTACGCTTACCGAGGTATGGGAATCTGTCACTTACCTGAGCTTCACCTGAATTCTATATCTCTAACTTAGCTTAGGCAAGCCAGCCCTATGTCCCTGTTCCCTCAGCATCCTCACTTTGGTATGCAAAGCTTCTGCAGACAGAGCTTGCACATCTTGGTCCATGAGCTCAACCATATACTGCTGTCAGTAATAGAAGCCCTGTTTGTTACTCTCATGTAAGCCAGGGAAAATATGGCTGTTTGAATGAATGCCTACAGAATCCCTCAGAGGGAGAAGTTACAGGCCTCCGAGTGGCCCACAGAGTCCTATTCTCTCCAACTAGAGCTGAGCTACATTTCCTTTTATTGTACAGCCTTAATAGCGATCATTGATCAGCACAGCTAACGTTATTTAATTTTATTTAGGGCTCATTTTCAGATGTGATTGCAGTTACCGTTTTGCAACTTATTCATTTTGCATCTCGTAATAATAGAGGAAAGTGACACAAAGGACGTGAGTGGTGACACTGTGCAGTTGATGCAATAAAGCTAATTCACAACAGCTAATAGCTGGCAGATAGCAGCAGATCAGTTGATTAAACAGATGGCAGAAAGCTCGGCATTTGCCATCCAGAAACTCTGTATATTGCTCTCATCTATTCTCTAGGAAATGCTTCAGGAAAACAAGAGTACTTTTTATCACTTCAGTCTGCTAAAAAAGCAAACATGAGGAGAAGGTGACTGGTTTCCCTCCTGAGAACTGAAGAGCTGATGGTAGGAGGAGGATGGGAGAAAAGGCCAGATTCCCTAGCTGATATTTCTCTCAATATGTGGAGAACTTGCAGGATTAGCCCCAAAATTTGGAAGAGGCAGCTTCTCCCTGGTCCTTCCTCTAGTGACTGGGTGCCTCTAAAACTGCAGAAGGAATAATACAGCTGAAAAGAATGACTCAACTATTTAACTCCTTCCTTAAATGGAAACCGTTCAAATGCTTCCTTCATTTATCTGTCCCAGTAGTGTATGAGAAAAATGGCTTGTGGGCTCTGCCTGGTGCCACAGAGATGAGAGGACGCACATGGCTCGCTGCTCCTCTCTAAGGATCTCTTTGTTCTTCCCAGTCCCCAGGGCACATGTTCCATGTGAGGCAATGACAGTTTTTGTTATCGCACAGACGTATCGGTTTCAGTGACAATCACTCCCTTTTCAAAAAAACATTATTTCTCATGATTGTCTCCCTCTTGGAAAATGTGGCCTTTAAAGCCAAAGTCAGGGGAAAGAAGAATGAAGGGGAGACAACGAATGTCCTGGCGACATAGAAGTTAAATGGTGTGTTATGGGACAATCAGTCAATCAGCAAAAAGGGGTATAAATCAACATTCTGCACGCAGAAAAGAAACACTGGACCTTGCATTGTCAAAGAAAGAGGGACCATTTTGTCATGCCTGTGCAGGTTTAGCAGATACTGTGGAGGAAACAGCACATGCAAGAGGAATAAAGGGAGGGAGGAAGGTGGGGGCAGGGAGGTGAGGGGCTCGCTAATAACAACATGTTTTTTCCTTCCTTCCTAACTCAATGGCACATGTGACCTCATGAAGCCAATAAGTTATGAGCATCTGATGTAAAAGTTCCCCCCAAAAATGCTCCTTTAGCAAAGACCACTGGGTAAACCGTGTCACGACTAATTTGTGCAAATGCCTTGATTTAAGGCAGGCGCAGGACCTGAAATTCACACCAGCTCTTTGTGTGCTGGAGTCATGCAGATACCAGGCTTAGAGAGAAGAAACTGCATACTTCCTATTTTATTTCAGCACTGCTCGACCTGCTTTTCCTCAGACTTAAAATCATTTGCCAGGTCAAAATAAACTCTTCAGAATCCCAATGTGAAAAATGTACCTAACAATTCAATCCTTGTAAGTTGGGAATTGGAAGAGAAAGTGCAGTGGAGTCTAATTAAATTATATAATAAGCAGCTTAACTTGTGGTTTCACTTTGGTTTCTGTTATTCTTATTACCATAAGCATTGTAGCTGGCAAAGAGCTATTGAAATATGCAAAGCAGAGATGACCAAACTGGAGTGTGTTTGGGTTTCACAAGAGCTTGTCTGTCAGAGCTTGGTTTTGCAAAGTCGAATCCAGAAGGGAGGTCAGGCCAATTCCGATTTAATTCAAAATTTTCCTCAGAGTTAGCAGTGAGTTCTGTGTTTGACCTGTCTCTATTACAGACAAAAATCAAAGGACATTTGGATTTGCAAATCCTCACCTGTCAGGTCCTCGTTTGCAAAATGAAAACCAGTGCTGGCTCAGATTTGGGTGAAGCTGAGTATGTAATCCTGGCTTTAACTTTCTCTCATTAACAAGTTAGCTGGTATTGCCCAGAAGATGTCCCTTCACAGATGAGATGACGCTCCTGGCACCCACACAGTGCTGTAGACCTGTTTAACCTGCCTCTCTGCTGGGAGGTTGCACTGTGACTTATCAAATCTGGCCCTTTGTTTAAGCCCTCTCTAGTGCCTGGTATATATCTATAGGAGCCAGATAAGCAAAACTACTGATGGTACATGAAGTGGGTGAGGAAATGCCCACCAGGGAGCATGGCAACTTGCAGAGGTCAGCAGCTGCTGACAGGGAACACTGCAACATCTTAAGCCAGTGCCATTTTTTGAGTATTAATTTATGCTCTATCTAGCACAAATATGTTGACAGAGATTTACAGCATGCTTTACCTTAATTGACAGTAAAGCTGACTAGTATTTACATACTGGTGCGTTCCTTCATAAAGTGAATGCTTGTAAATTTGAATAACCAAAACAGAGATCTTTCCAAAAGTTTGATATACATCTTGGCCTGCTATGGAAACAGGTTGCACTGCCCACTGAAATCTGAATCTGGATCTAGGGCTTTGGTTTGGCAACATTTCTAGTTTTGAAGACTGTCTCATGCAAGCTTCAAGTAAGAATAATTTCAGTCTGTTTAGTGGTCTATAAATCCAAGTGCCCCAAGTAGAAATGAATCACTCTGTTCTCTGCCCCAGGGAGTTGACTATTACAAACAATGACTGAAGTCATCAGCAAAAGACAAGGTCACAGGCTGAAAGAGGAAAATATGCTTTTTCATTTCTAACATAAAAAAATTGAATGCATTGTTTGAAAATGTCAGTGCATGAACTAGACTAAATGGAAGCAACTAAGTTGGGCTCTGACATCTAATGCTTCCTCCTCCACTCCTATTTTGCTTAATTTGACAGCTACTTACCAAGATACACAAGCTCAAAAATTCAAAATAAGCTGCTAAGGAAGAAGTTTACAACATTATCCATCCTCTTTCCTGTCACTGTGAAGTCTAAGGACTGAAGGTAATGGCAAGGTGGAAGAGCCCTGGACTCCAACCCGGACATTGCCTCCGTCCGATGCTGCAAAGGCACTTAAAACCTCTGCCAAGGCCTTTCTGTAGCAGTTATCTGCCTTGCAGTGGTGAGGTGCTGCCTAATGAACAATTACTGCTTGGGAAGCACTGCAAGATTCACAGAGCCAGTGCTGAGCACAGGGTGAGTTGCTGAACAATGTATGGGTTCATCAAAGGCTGATGATCTCCAGAGCATGCTGAGGAAAAACTATTTACCATACACAGCCAAATCCTTGGTGGTTCTCAGTCTCAGGTAACTCCACAGGTTCTCAGGGTTGGTTAAGAGAAAACAGTTTAAATCTTATTTATTTATGTATTCATATATTTATTTTTATATATTCCCATATATATATATGTAAAGACAGTCAGTCTAGTCAAGGTAAACCACTCTAAAATACTTTGCACATACCATCAAGTAAAAGCATGAGCATGGTACGTGCTGCAGAGCAGGAGTGACTTAAAGTAACTTACAGTAACAAGTTTTTTTCCCTGGTTGGCAAACCAGACATGACCCTTGGATCCTAAATCCCCAGAGGATATAAAAAATGTCCTCTTGGATGTAAACGCACTGTTTGCCAATACTTTCTATCATAATTCAAGGCCAAAGGAGGGTTTTTTTAAAAATCTTCTGTTTAATATATGATCTCCCAATGCTACGTGCATTAAGTTCTTTATCCTATACATAGGAAAATCCTAGCTTTACTTGTCAAGCTGCAACAGAAGATGTAGTGTTAGAGATCAGTCTGAACCAAACCTCAGATGAAACTTTGGTTCCAGTAAAGCAAACGTGTGTTTCTCAGTGGCTTTAGCGGAGTCTGCCCTTCCAACATCTTCCTCAACCCTAAGCCTTAAAACAAGGGCAGGCTTCGTATCAGTGGCTCACAGGAATATTACTACCTTCTGTAAATCCAAAGGTATAAAAAGGAAGTCTAAAACAAACACGTTCTAGTCATAATGTTTCATCACTACAAACTGCCTCTAACATATTTTCGATTAATGACAATTTTCAATTCAATACGAATTTGAGCTTGTTCTCTGATACACCCTCTTTGTTACATACAGCTGTAAATGTGGGTGCCAAAGTGAAATTCAAATTTCCAAAGCATGTTGGACCTTATCTGATATTCTCTGTCTAATGATGTAAAAAAAATAAACAAACAGAAGAAGCTGGTAGTCTCAAATTATGTTGTTTCTTCCATGTTCAGGCACTGAGAAGTTTCCATTTGCCTTCTGTAGATAGAAGATCCTGCTGTCGCATTCTTGTTCTTGAGATTTTGGTATATGCTTTAAAAAAGTGTAAAAATCCATTTCTCATTTGTTGCTACAATCATGGAGCTGAGCTAGAATGACTTCTGCTCTGGCCAGGAACAGTAATTCTCAGCCTTAAATTCCTGAAAGAAAAATTCAGGTGCAGAACCATGACACTCACCTTTGAAAGGAGAGGAGAATGTTTTTCCCTCCCTCTCCATCTTTTTCCTTAATATCCAACAATATTGGAAATCTTGCAGAGAGGAAAATAAAGGGAAGTTGAAGAGCATTCTGCATAGGATAGAAATTCAAGCACTCAGTTAAAGTATCTGCAGGCACAATTACCTCAAACATCCATCTCTGTGTGTATGTAGGCAGTTAGCATGTGTACGCCTGATACTGCTCTGCTTGCCAAAGCTAGCAGCAACCTTACACACAGACTGTTTCCCTTCCTAAAACTGTCAAAGGCAAAAATATTTTGCAGAAATTTCAAACTTTTGATGTGAATCTGTTTTGAAACAGGAGAAAAAGAAATCTTTCTACTGTCTTAGCACAGAGCACTTCAATTTCTTTGAAAGATGACTCTTTATTACAAAGTTTTCATTGCATATTATAACAAAATAGTTCTAATGATATAAAAAAACAAATACTGGAACAAACACATCTATCAACTTGCACTCTGAAATTTCCATTTCTGAGAAATGCTTTGGGGTTTGTTCTATTCTGGAATGATCACGGTTTTTTACATTTTGAAATTTCACCTCAAAATGAAAAATCGGTCTCCCCCCACAAAAAAACCCCACCTCTGTGTCTCTGGCTACTTATCCTATGCCTTTAGGACCTAGATATGCAGTTTTAAAAGGCGCATCACCAGCTGAAATGTGGTTGAAGAATACAGCCACAAATTTTTTGGGCAACTGTGTCAGCAGTAGAAGAGTCAGCCTTTAGGAATGCTAATCTTTCTTTAGGTTTACTAGGTAGAAGAAAACATGAGCAAGAGATTGTTTAGTTTGTCTCAAGCTTCTTCTATGTTCTGTGCTGAAAGATTCTGAAAAAATACCACAAAAAAAAAGGGAGCAAAGGTGTTCCCTTCTGGAGCTCCACTGAGTCAACACCCTTTTATTAGGGGTGAATTTGGCCTGTTCTTCCCAGTTGCTGTAACTCTTAAACCTTAGTGCACATACTAAACCTTAGACTGATTTAGTATTTAAATTATATACAGTAACCATCCTGTTAAATGTAAATTAAATGCACACTTACTCTTTAAGACAATTTAAAGTGTCACCTTTATAGCTAAAAGACTGTGACATTTCATGAACTCACAGCCACATCTTCCCACTGATAATGCCAAGCTGAACTGACTGGGCTAAATTCAGCTGTGGGGTAACCAAATGCAATGTTCCTGCTGTCAGAGGAGTTATACCGATTTACACCAAGACTGATTCCAGGCTTTCATTATCTACACTTAAACCTAGAATAATTTATTTGAAAAAGCAGCTGAGAATAGTAACATTTCAGCTGTTATTCTCACTATAGGCACAATGTTCCCTAGTAACTCCTTTGACTACAATGGAAGTACCTTGATTTATGCTGGGTGAGGACCCAGCCATAGCTGAAAAGCAAAGACAAAGAAAATTCACCTAAACTGAATTGTTCTTGAAGAACTAAATGAAATCATAACGACTGATGAAACAAATAATACCAACTAATTTGCTCCAGTATAAGCTAGCAACACAAAGCAAAGGTGTGGGCTTCAATAAGTCATCTTGGAGAGAGATGACTGTCCTTCAGCATGCTTCTGAGCAAGACTGACCATGAAGCATTGATGCTTGTTGGGCATCTGGACACTACAGCCCAGATTTCAAGGTATTTAGGTGCCCAAAGATGCAAATTGGTACTTAGAGCTGTTACCTTTCTTGTTGTCTCTGAACTGGAGAGGCACCTATGAGCATCGTTCAGCCATGGGATGCTTGTGGAAATCAGACTTTATGGTAATTCAGATAAGCACAAAACCAGCATTGGGATCAACTGTGATGTGAACAAAATATTAACATAAGTAGTCAGTTCTCTGTGGAGTTAATTTTGTGCTGTGCGCATCCTTCTCCCTCAGCAGCTCTCCCTATGCAGATTCATCTCTGCTATAGCTTCCTTGCTCACAGGATCTTCTTAGAGGAATCAGAAGCTCCCCTCATGTTTTCTTCCACTAAACCCTCAATTTCAAAATGAATGGCATATTTGGCCTTCTTAATTAGTGCGTAGAATTTATCTGAAATATTTTTTTGACATTTTCTGTACCAATATTTAAAATTAGAAGTTAGCATGCATTATGAAGTTTTATTGCATTATTTCCCCTCACCTTGGACTCTGTAGATCAAGAAAAAAAGTGCTTTTCAATGTTGAGTGTTTTAAATAAAATGCATTCATTGTTGTCAACATGTAGAGCTGGTAAATTGACAAATTCATCATCCCATTATAATCCCTGCACCTGTTCAGTTTGTGGTCTGCGGTGTGTTTTAGCTCATGTATGGTGAGTGCATCTGCTTAACAAGGACAGTTAACTGGCAGAATTTGTTTATAAACCCAGTGAAGAGCTAAATGAGGTAAACTGCATTATCTTACACGTTAATTGTATTTCATTGCAGACAAACATTTATTAAAGATGCAGACGGCACACCATATATTCTAATTGTGTTTGCATCCATTCCTGGTTTTACCCTGGTTTCCAGAATTTCTTTCACCATCATATTTCAGGGCTTCAGGATACAGCCTGAGATATCCCTACAATAGATCTTCGTAGCAGTGCCTGATATGTGCGCATGCATGCTGGCCAAATCATTCACAGGAACAATTTATTAGAAGGATGTTGCCATGTTCTTCTGTCTAGCAAATGTCCGTGAAGAGATACAAATTTCTGGGAATGTGACGATCGTTTTGAAATGACATTATGAATGTCTTCTGGGTGCAGTTTCCTCAGCAGCGAGGACAGAGCTCCCCAAGGTCCCTGCCTCCCCATCTTCGCTCTCATCACCTCCCTCATGGGCTCCAACATCATGGCAGGAGCAGGAATCACTTGATAACTGCCAAAGAAAAATCTGCAGGTCCCATCTCACAAACAAAATTTGGCATGCTGTTCCTGTCCAAAACATATTTTCTCTCAAACTTGTTATGATTTGAATAGACAAGGTGGCACAGAGGCTCAGGACTGGGGAAGAAGCATTGCTTGGCAATTTGGGAGCTGAGGCAGAGCTACCCACAGCACGTTTGAATCAGTGGAAAGGCTCAGTATGAATAGGATAAAACTCTAAACAACACCCAGGCAACCTGAGGTCCAGCAATGAACTAAATTCTGATCTCTGAGACCTTGTCCATCAATGTAGCCGCAAGGCCACAACGAAGCCTTCTCCTTCCCTTGCCCCCCCTTCTTTGCAGGGTGTCTTATTGTCTGACCCTGAGCTCATTTTTATGGGAGGGGGAGGATGGCTGGTTCCTCAGCATGGGAGAAATCCCTCCTCCCATGTCCTGCACTCCTCACTGCCTGAAACCTTTCTAAAGTCAAACTGAGCTTTAGCTGAGGAAAGACTGGGTGGCCCAGAAGCATGACCAGAATATTAACTGTCTGAAGAAAACTGCCCAGTTGGGAGGTTGTACAAGCAAAGTAGGATGGACTTGTTGCAGAGGTGCTATATGAAAACAAAGGGGCACCTGGTGGTAGTTGTACTGTTCTGCAAATATATAGTTGTTGCAAAATGTCATTCACTGGTTTCCTACCGCACACTGAGGTTTGTGGAACTGAAAGTCAGAGACAGAAGAAAGAGTTACATTTTAAACTAAGCAAATATGATATGGAGATGCCAAAAACATGGAGCTCTTAGTGTCACAACTCCTGAGACAGTTTCCCGGGGAGTCACCACATTGCCATTCCTGCCAGGAGGGTGCTGGAGCCCACCGGTGCGCCCCACATTCCTGGGTGCTGCCCCATTGTAAGGCAATTAAAAACCACGGCAATTTCAGAACGTGGGCAGCCTCCTGGCCCCCCCCAGCACTGCCGGAGAAGATACATCTGGTCTTGGTTTGTTGACTTTCCTTGGGAATGCTTCAAAATTGAAAGGAGATGGGGAAATTTTTGAAAGATGAAGTTCACTGTGCTAGTCAGTGTGTTTTTTAAGCATATAAACATCTCTTTAGGCAGCAAAACAGCCACTGTCTCCTCACCTAAGGTGCAGCCAAGACTCACCTGCTGGTGACCAAACACCCAGATAGTTTCTGAAGGTGAGGCCAAGTCCTGGCGCTAGAGGTCAAGCATAAAAATAAAGGTCAGACCTCTGCAGAAGTTTAAATACGGGTCTGAATTTACAGCTGCTCTAGGGAAATTAAAGAAAAACAACATTATTGAAGCAAGAAGGGTGCTGAGAATGAAACAGACATTCTGGCCAGAGAGAGGGGGAATGAAAAATAAATCTGCCAGGCTGAGAAATTGCATAGCATGTGGCTCTCATCCACTCTGCTTTTTGCTTCATATGCAAAGAGGCTGCAGAATTAGATTCCCTAATCCAAATACTTTAGGACTGATTCTCTAATTTCCCTTGGAAATTCATTAGTTTCTTTTAATGAGTAGTAATGCTGCTTGCATTTTTTGGTTATGGGAAGATTAAATGAAGGAAATCTTTGCCTAGAATAATCATCATTACTTAACCTAAATTTATTCCATTCCTCTGAAACTTTGAAAAAGAGCAGCTCTTTGGTCCCTGAAGTTACACTGAAGTAAAACTCAACAGCTTGCTAAAATATTGCCATATGAGTAGAAATATTCAGCACTGAGGAACTGATGTGGTGGAGGAATAAAAGGTTGTTTGTTAGCACTGGCTGGCACCGGGTTTTAAGCAATACTTTGAGCCTGCCAACAAGAAGCTGATAACAAGACTTTCTGAATATCTTCCAAAGCTTCACAGAAATCCTTGCTTGCTTAATACTTTACGCTTAAGCTCTTAACAGTTTACCAGAGAAAAGTGGCTTTAGATGTGTGCAAGAACCCCACACACATATGTATGCATGCATAGCAGGAGAAAAACTGACATTGTACACAAGAAAATACTAATGTTTAACATGTGCAGATTGAACATAAGCAGTAGGACAAATGTTTCTGTTTTGCACTCTAATTTCTCCCCTGTAGCACACAAATGGCTTAACACCTCAGTTGGATTTAGGCTCCTGGTCACCCTACACTTAGGTTTTAGCTATTTCTCAGTGTCCTAAACCAAGGGAGAACTCAGAGCATGATGCCTGCTCTTTTCATTCCCTTCTGTCTTTCCTTCCTTCCTGGTAGTACAGTTTTAATTCAGAGCTAAGAGAATTTTTGTTTCTAACTGTGTGTGAGGCTTCTGCTACTTACCAGCATATAATGTAAGGCAAGCAGCTCTCTACACAGTGCTCCTGATGCCTTTCAGTCTTAACTATAACATCTCTTCTTGCTGTAATCTGAGTTCTTCAGGACAGGGAGTATGCCCCCCAAAATTTCTATGAAAATTAAAAGAAAATGTATGGAAGTGGGACCAGAGAGGATTTATAGTCCTACAACATGAATTTGAACCTGTATCTCTACAAGTAAAAAGCTACTGTACTCAACAATCCTGACAATTGTACTATCATGGGCAAAATATTGCTTCTTAAAAAGTTTATCAAAATGCAGAGTGAAATCCTAGACCTGTTGTGTCAGTAATAAAGCTCTCATTGTTTCAACCATCTGCTTTACTTCGTACAGGAATAGATCTACCTTATCCCTGTATGGCATTTCTAGACTGCATACAGTTCAGTGCATGCATAGTAAATCTGATTCAGCATGGCTGCCAGTTTGATAGCACTCCCAGATGTCTGGAAATCCCAGATAAACATGGGCAATTCTAAAAATCTGCCAAGACAAAATTTCTGGATAGAAAAAGAGGGGATGCTTGGAAAGCCCTGATGCATAATAATATACCTTTATATAGGTTGGCATTGTATTATGGAAGGCAGGGAGCCTTCTGCTTTGTACCTGCTTCTGATCTGACACATTTTAAACACCTTACATTTTTTTTAAGTCATGGCAGAAGTGTGATGTACTGCAAAATGTCCATATGTGCCCTATCAAGTGAACGAGACCCCCTGATTCCAGCTGGTCCTCAAGACTGTGGAACTATGGAGTGAAGCATCACCAACCATGCCCAATTTAACGTGCAGTCCACCAACGCCTCTTGTTGTTGTTCCCCAAAAGCAATGTGGTAAGAGGCATTACAAGGATCCAAAGTCCAGAACAGAACAGATAAAGGAAATTGCTGCACAGAGCACAGCTTGTATTGAGACCCAGAGCACAGTGGCATGGAGTTGCTTTACTAACCTTGGCAACAGTCAGGTGTAGCACGTGCTGCCCCAGAAGCATGGGTAAAGCTCCGCTTCCTTTCTGCTAAAGGGAATAACCTTGAAATGATGAGGATTTTTCGCTCAAGGAACAGTTTCAAGTGATAATGCTCGTGGGAGTGAAAACCAGAAGAATATGGGTTTGTTTGAGGAGGTGATGCCACATCAGACTGCTGAAAGCAGGGAGAGCTGTTTCTTGAAGGTACCCAAATTAGTTTTTTCCTCCCCTCACAAGGTCAGTCCTGTCAGCTGCTCAGCTCTGTGACCTGAGCCATCAAACTACCTGAGCTCAGTCAGACTACTTGTGAGTTTGAAGTAGCTCAGGGCAGAGACCCCAGCACCTCTGAGAGCTGAGCTGTAGGAGAGAGATTGTTTCCATGAACTACATGCAGAAGCACTAGTGGAAATGCTAAATGAATTTAGATCTCTGAATTTCTTGGTCAGAGAAAGCTGCTACTCTGGTGGTGAGAAAAGTTAATGTGTCTGTTCTAGAGCTATTCCCCAATCATGTTCAGAGACAGGCATAAAAGTAGGTTTTGAAAGAAGAAGTTAGGGTATTGCAATGTCTTTGGGCTGATAAAGGTGTGGGAGAAGCAAAGATCTCACACGTACCCTCTGCAGAAATAAATGAGGAAGGAATTTTATGGGAGAAGAGGAAGGCTGGACCCCAGCACATCAATATCCTTCAAAATTGATCAAACTGGGAATCATTGCTGGGCCCAGAGCCGTGCCCAGGTGCTGCCACTCTCAGAGCCTGAGCAGGAGTTTGGCTCTGGCAGTCAGCACTGGCTCCGAGGTCTGATGCAGAGAGGGTAAAACCCCACGTATGCACTCCCTGAATCCTGAGTCTGATTTCCACCTCTCTTGGGGACTTGTGGGCAGCACAGTCACAAAACTCCTCTGGAAAGAGAGGGAAGAAGGGGACTATAAGCAGAAGGAACAGTTGAAGTTTACTTTCTACATCTGTTTTCTATTGAGGAAGCTATTACTGTGAGTAAAGTCAGCTGAGACATCCCAAGTCATTGCAGCTTGAATATTTAAGCCAGGCTATAAATATCTGGGGTTTTTTTTTAACAGTGATTATTGTTTATGCTTTCTTCCTATTTACTCTCCTTTGATTTAGTAGCATGGGGAGGTTTGTAACACTTTAGCATGTCAATTGGAAGCAGCCCTCAGCTATGTTACAGATAACCTCTCATGGATTACATGGTTTGGGATCATGCTGTCCATCTCCCCTTGGCGTTGTGACCCCAGGTGGCTCAGAAGTACTTCAGGTCAAACTTATTATATACTATTCACTATCCCAATAAACAAGTAGTGTGTTGTCACATTTGGAGTGCTGCGTATTTTTCTAGTAATTATGCCTTATTATATATTTACTATTCAGAAAATGCAGGTGTGGGCTGTTGAACTGGGGCCAATGAGAATTCACCGAACTGGCAGCAATTCCTCGGTGAGTCATGTTTCACTGTCTGTTGGTTTTATAACTGTTTTCACTACTAATTTAGCTCTGCGATGCAATATGCAATTAGTTCTATTATGGAAGCAGCTGTATTCAGTTTTACAATGGCACTTTCCCCTTTGGCTTGTACCAGAGCCTGTTGTGGTTCTGCTGATTTGATGACTGAAGTTGTAAAGTGGTATCTGGATGAGCCACAGTGAGCCATGAGCCTCATACAAATATGATTCTTGCTTATACACCACTGCTCTAATGCTATTTCTTACAGGCCAATTAGAAATGCGGTCACAGAGAAAAGCTGTTTCTTGCTACAGTAAGTAGAATTGTCATGCAGCGATTTGTTGGCACGCTCATATCACCTCTGGAGTCTTGCAGCTTATTATAAATAACATTTGGTAGCCAGAATGTGAAGAAAAAAAAAAAAAAAAGCTTCTGCGTGGAAATAAGCTTCTGCTTGGAAATTAGCTTTTCCAGGCTTCAAAAATTAGTTTCCAAGCTGTAGACCCTGGGCAATGGCCCCAGGAATAAAGAAGGGCCAGGTGGGGATGGTGGCTGGGTGCAGACCCTGGGAGGTTTGCTGTCGCGACAGACTGGGACTTTGTGGGCTCACTGAAACTTCCCAGGGTCCATGCTCATCCCTAAAAATCCCTTGTGCCACTGGCATTTTTGCTGCCTATACCCAGCACTTGGATAGCAAGACGGAACAGCCTCTCTCCAAAATTACACAAGAAAACAGTCGAGAAGTAAATACAAATATCAATTATGCTAATTAGCTGCCTTTACTGTCAACAAGGACGTTACAGAAATCAAATACCTATTGCTTATTAGTTTAATGTGTATTAGAGCTACTCTGTTAAAAAGAGCAGGGTCTTGAAAAATCACTGAGAACATTCACTACATTTTTTCTGCTATGTTATTACCCGTTTTCACACCCATACATATGTTCTGGTTTTGTTGTGTGTCACACAAAATGGTAATTTGGTGGTGAAAAAATGAGAAATCATGACATTTCACATGTGTTTTCAGTAAAACAACAATTTTCCTCCTAAAGGGCCCCAGTTTTCTTCCTCAGAAATAGGGCTATTTACAATGAAAACGTTCCTGTTGTGGTGGAATAATGATACGAAGAAAGGCACCAGGCTGAATATTGCAAAGCAAAGTTAAAATGCCTGCGTTTCCAGTGCTTTGAATGCCAGGTGAGGTGAATTGCAGCCTCTGAAACACCACAAGGCTCACCGGTGCTCGCCAGCTGCAGAGCTGGCCCCAGCAGAGCCGGGTCACCCCTGGGATTGTTTCTGACCACTGTTGCCCACAGTTACCATTCTGGTCAGACTATTACAGTAGAAACTATTTTCCAGGAACTTTTCACTATGAGAAACAAAGAAACTCTCTGCCCTGCAGAGAATAGCCATTTGGGAGAGCTGGACTGATGGGGAGTTGGTAGTTTGCCCAGAGCTTATCATTTTCTATCCAGAGGCTGGCTGTATGCTAGAGTAAACAGCTGGAGTTACGCACCATATTTCATTGCAAGCATGTAAAACAATAATGAACTTTATGGTTCTATAAAGATTTGCAAAATTATTCCCAGGTCTAAAGTTTAATTGTTTAATGTCACCAAATGACTTTGCAATAACTGAGCACTGTGGAGTGGCAGAAGTTAATCACTCAACTGAAGAGAATTAAGATTTTCTAAAGCTACATTTATCACTGTAATTTCAGGCTAATTTCATTTTCCATTCATAAAATATGATTTCAGTTTCTGTATCTGTATGAGCTGTGGAGAAGGAACGTGCCTGTTTTATAAAATATGTTTTTGTCAAGCAATGTCAAAGGTGATGTGCATACTGATAACAGGAAAATGCTAAGCTTATCTTGGTGCTGCATTGCACATACCTCTACGCTCCAGTCCACATGCTCTTTAAGACTTCTCTCTATTTTAAAACTCAGTGGGCCAAATCTTCAGCATTTGCTTTGCCTTGTCTATTCCTCGTAACCTCCTGTCAGGAAGTGAACACACCAGCAGCCTTGCTTGAAACAAGAGTTGGCCAGGATAGAGTTGCTTAAAGCAAAGCCTGTGAGCCAAAAGGCCTGTTTACAGGGCCTGCTTAACTCCTAAAACAGGTGAGGGATGTTTCAGTGCCCCCTGCTTGACTTTTGTTTTCAGGTACCTGGAACAGGATCCAGCTGATTTCCTTTTAGCCATTTGGAAGTAACCAGAAGTCACATATAGTTGAAGAAAGTTGTCTAAACGATGGCAATAGTCATTGGAAAGAAATGGGTGTTTGTCTGAGGTGTTTCATCCCATTTATCTCCAGTGGCTATAGCAGGAGCTCAGACAGGTATTAACCAAAACACCTATCCCTGGCAGGCTGAGGTTAAACCCATTAACTTCACTTTTCTTCTCAGCTTGGACCCCTTGGCATTCCTCTCCAACTCAAGACAGAATACAGTTTTCCCTCCACCTAAGTCCCATGAGGGCCTAATTCAGCTGATGCTCTCAGAGACTGGCCATGACACACTCATGGGACAAGGCCCATGCCAAGGCCCATCCCGAGGATGCAGGGCTGGCTCTCCATCCCATTCAGAGATATCATGGGCTCAACACTTGTTCATCAAGTGAGGGAGCCCAGCTGGGGCCTGATCTGTCTGAAGGACTCAAGGAGTGTCTCCCTAAGTTCAGGGTGAAGCTGGTGGGTGGAGAAGAGGGAGGCAGGAGTACCTGCGCCCCTCCCAAATACCCTTCAAGGCCACTGTCAATGTAGCCTGGCTGTTGGGGGTCATTGGGAAGCAGTGCCTGGCAGCTCCTGACCTTATTTCACTACTTCACAGTAAAAAGTCACTGGGAAATACGCATAATCCACCTCTCAGTTTCCTAATTACAAACAGTGGGAGCTAAAATGGAGCCCAATTTATCATGTCCAGAAACTCAGAGGGGGACCTCAGCTGTGTCCCAAGGACTCTGCAGAATTTCCCCACCATCCTGAGTCAGGCAATTAGTCCTGGAGAGGGACAGCGTGTTACACACAGCCTTCTCAGGAGTGGCCACTCACCTGCCTACAAGCTCCCAATTCACTGGGCTGGATGTCCAGATTACTGCTGGGACACACCCCACTGTCCTTGTGCCAAATGTACTCATGATGGAGCCAAAAGCGGATGGATTCATGAGTCAAAAATCCCAGCACCCAACATACAAAGGATTAAATCCTCTGACAGATCTGTCCTATGCATCCTTACAACTTTGCAAATTATAGCTTTTGATATTTTTTAATTCAAATGAATATGTTAAGAATCTCTCCGGGAAACAACTGCACCACCTGCACTCCAGTTCAAATCCTGGACCAAAATCTGCAAAGCACTGAGCCCTCTCCTCACCTTTTGAAGTGGCTCGGCACTCAATATCTCAACTCTTTTTCTTCTAGTGGTATCAATGGATAAAGAAAGAGACAAAACTGACTATGAAGGCCAACATGTCTGCAAAGTTTGCCAAACACAAAATCGGTCAGCTAAAATGTATCGAAATCAAAGTAGCTTTTTAAAATTATTATTTTTTATTTCTACTCAAAGTAGCTTTTATTTTTTTTTTTTAATCTATTTTTAAGTTTTATTGAAATAAGGACATCTTCCACCACTAATTTCCTTGTCTCCCGCTTGCATAATCCCCTTTACTGTGAGGGAGGTAAAAGGTACTACTTACTGGTTTTCATTAGTAGTGAATATAAGCGTGGTTAGCCATATTATGGTATGTATATAGACAAACGGTTTTCACTCCCCCTCTACACAGAGCATGTACTCAGATGGTGTACACACACGTAACATGCTGTCCTGGCCCCAAATTGCTTCCAGGTTAGGTTGTCACTTCAAGCCCATTTCCCCTGCTTTTTCTCTCTCGCATTTTATTGGCCTGGTAAAAATTAGCCACAAATCCAGCCTGGTTTTAGTGTCTTTTGCACTCGTTTGTTCCAATTTTTGTACCCCCTGAACTCTTTCTCTCACACACATACAATTTATTCCCACACATGGCAGGCATGCTTGCTCATGAATTATTTATATAGCTTTGGTAACTTCTACTTTTCAAATAATGAGTGAAGAAAATGTTTCCAGTGTAGGAGTTGTAATAAGGGAGAAATCCAGGCAGGCTGGTGGGCAAGAAGGTGGTAAAATGCCCCAACCTAAAAATAATACATTGCTTTTGAATGGCTGAGGAAACATCACAAGGGCCTTTCAAAGCAATCATCTACCCTCAGAAATACTGCTGAGGGGCTAAAATTAGGAGCTGATATCCGACAATGACTAAAGAGGCTTTCATTTCTTCAGTTTTTCCCAAAGGTTGGGTGGGATAAACTCACCCATTGTCTAATATACCAATGGCAGCATTGCCACCTACTTGCATGGAGGGAGAAGCTATCCCTTCCTCTTGTAGTCGAAATGACACAGCTTTGCTGAGAAGGACAAAAATAATAACACATACTGGGGGAAAACACACTATGTGACACAGCTTCTGTGGTGCTTTGATCTTTTATTACATTGAGAAATAGAGGTAGGCTCTGCTTTCACTTCCTAAACACAGCCAAGCACACAAAGCAGGGAATGCAATATCTAATAAAGATATCTCATTTAGACAGGAACTTGGTAAGAGTTTGAAAAAATAATTCAATTTCATATGTGTTTTGAAAAAAAGAAAGACACTGATGGTAACACTGAGAATGAAAGGATATCTAGCCCAGGGAAGGAGCAAGGCATTAGATGAAATAATGACTCATTTTACATAGACTTCATGCCAAGTTTGGATAGGAAGCATAGAAAACAAAACCTCATGAAGTCATTTTAATCTTAGCAGCTCAAAGTGAAGGGAGCCAGCTACTGCATCTGCCACGTGCTAACACGTTGTGGCTTTGAGCAGGGTGATCTGCCTGTGTGTCATTGCCCTGCCGCGGAGGGAGCAGGGTAGCATTGCCAGCACGTACAGCCCAAGCTGAAAGCTCACGTGACAGACACCTCCTGTCACTGGGTCTGTGAAGTTCGATGTATATAGGTATTGATGTACTTTCTGGTGGGTTGTCGTAGCAACTAGGAAATAGGCAGATGGAAATAAACAGCACTCGCCTGCCTCCGCCTGCCTGCCCCCATGGGGGCTGTGGGAGACGGCAGCTGGGGGGACAGGGCACGAGGTCTGGCAGGAGAGGACTGGAAGGTGATCCCACCTCTGGAGGCCTGTGTGTCCTCTGTGCATGGATGGCTCTGAATCCCATTGCTCAGAGGCCCTCCTACCTCTCCTTATTCTTCAGTAGGCTTAAACTTGGCGTTTCTCTACTTCATGGCTGATGCAGAGAAGAAACACTGAAATATCATGAGAAAACTGATTCTTCTGAGATTTCAGCTGGAATTCGGTATGAATTAGTTGATTGGTAAATGTGGTGATTGCAGCAAGATAAATAATTGTTCTAAAAGTATAATCCAGTGAGGATTTGCAATCACTATGCTTTATTCACTAGGCTACACAAAAAAAATCCATTAAAAATTAAGATTCCTAGTTAAAGATTTTACTTTTGCCCTTGAAATGCTTTGACATTTTCTTTTTGCTGTTCTGCAACAGTTATTTGAGACTTAGTCTGGTATCCCAACAAAGTCAGTGAGAACTACTAAGCTCAGTTTTTTCTGGAGCCAAGTGACTTAACACTCTACTGCATTTCCCTGTCAGGTCTTATTGCCTAAAGACTGCCAGTTTTTTAGATGTTCCATACTGATTTGACAGATTGCCTGTCCCAACCTACTCCTTTCTCATTGCAGGTTTTCCAGAAACAAATACTATGATGAACAGGTTTCTGTGCTGATTAAAAAAGCACTTTTTTTTCCATGGAAAGCAGTCCCTCATGTATTTTGAGATCCCTCTGCCAAAAAATGCCACCCAAATATCTTAACATCATGTTTCTTCCTATTGATGGTTTTGGAAATTCTTGGATCCTTCAGCTTAAGTTCTGCACCCTCAAAGAAGTCACCTAGAGGCAGAAAAGTGTCAGCTCAAATAGTTTAAGCCTAGCAAAATTATAAGAGGGTGAAAACAGCCCTATAAAGCTTGAGGAAGCCATCAGTTCCCCAGCTACCCATCCAAACTAGACCTGCCACTCAGCTAAGATAAAAATTCAGAAAAGAAACATTTTGTGCTGCTGAATTTAATAAAAAAGAGACTAGAGGCCTAACTAAAGAAAGGAAAAGTCAGGTTTAGGGGATTACAGGAGAATAAAATCAGTGCTGGAACGAACCCTTCAGTCATGGAGTTGCATCAGTTTTGAGGTGTTCAAAACGAGGCTAATACAAAAGGTTAGTATAACCATTCCTTACTGGAGTTTGGACTAGATGACCTGAAAGGTCTTTTCCAAAGCTATTATCAATGGTACTGTGATACCTTTATAAGGCAGTTTTTGTACTCCAATAACTCAAAAATGGATGTTCTTTTTAGAATGACATTTCGCAGCCTGCAAATCCTAAAATGGACTAATGGCTTTGACTTTTTGGGGTAGAAAGATTGGTCTGAAAAGTAAAGGGCTATCTTGTGCTTGAAACTTTTGAACCTTTATTTGTTGGATGAGAAACAGCTCACACACTTCCCCTATCAATAATAATGGTTCAGAAGATGTCATTAAAGTTGAGAAGGTGAACAATTTGTGAACCACGATTTAAGTAAATGGGCTTTGAGAGAAAACCTTTGAGCCAGCCCACACCATGGCAGGCTGACATTAGGTAGACAGATACATTTCATTGGAGACTCTAGGGATACTCAGATATTCTCTCACCAACAGATTTGAACTCAGAGGTACATCATGTTATGGATTATGGTATTTCTATGTGCATTTTTTAATGGAGGCAAAGTTACACAGATAAAATTTGTTGGCTTGAAAAGGGACACTTCTCTCTACACAGAAGAGGACAAAAAAAGATGAGGAATGGTGAAAGTGAATGTGATTTTAACCTCTTACTCTGCTTCTATCTCTAGTGCTATAGGGGCTAATTTTGGCTTTGGCTGCATTTAAGTTCAGCCTCAGGGCTGCTCTAATATACACCACTTGAGATGGCTCCTGAGTCTTCTTTACCCAGCGATTCCCAAGGCACTTCCTTAGTGCTAATTCTTGAGAACTTCCCAGAAAATACAGAATTGTTGTCTCAACCATCATCAGGTTGACGATATTTTTCTTCCACCCTTACAAGCCGTCAAATAAAGACAAGTTTGTAATGCTACCAATTTGCATAAAAATTGTAAAAGATTATAAAAAAGAACAAGCAGGTGTGGGTCTAGTGAGGGAGCTCAAAGGGTGGTTAGCTCCACATTCCTCTAGCACTGCATGGTGCGACATGCACATACACTTCAGCAACAGCTAAACAGAGCCCCATCCAACTCATGGTGGCATCTGGCCCAGAACAAACAGCAGCCGTACAAAATTTGTGTGTATTTTTTGTACAGTTCCTTTGACCTGAATATTCGTCTCAGAGAATTTGAGACAGAATTGAAAACTGTTTTCTCTGTCAAGGTAGGCATATCACACCTTGTACCTAATCCTGCATTCCTCCTGCATTCCAGGCACCCACAAAGTCAATGAGAATTTGAGATGCACAGTGAATACAGGGCCAGGCACATAATTTGAATATTTTAAGGAATGTTCTTGGATTTTTACAGTTGATGTCATGTTTTCTACACCATCAATATGGATTAACAATGGTCCAGAGCAGCAGGAACTCATTTCCTATTCATTTATGCTAATTGCATGGTGCTGGATAGCAGGGATTTCTTCTTAAACTTAAAGTTTCCTATTTTTTTTTTTCCTGAGTAAATGGAAAATAGAAAGAAGGAAGCTATGAAATATAAAAGTGAAGGGAATTTAACACAAACACTGAAATATTCGGTACTTCTAAATATGTACTCCGTACTTAAAAGAAGCAAGACCTGCAGTTCATTCTTATACATTTCACATAGACGAAATCCATCCTTCCTTATTCTGAATGCCAGCTGACTTTGAGGTAAGTCTGTGTGATGGGTTGACCCTGACTGGACACAAAGTGCCCACCAAAGCCACTCCATCACTCCCCTCCTCAGTTGAACAGGGGAGAGAAAATATAACAAAAGGTTCATGGATTGAGATAAGGACTGGGAGATCACTCACCACTTACTGTCACAGGCAAAACAGACTCGAGTTGGGGAATTTAATTTATTACCAATCAAATCAGAGTAGGATAATAAGAAATAAAACCAAATCTTAAACTCACTTTCCCCCTACACCTCCCTTCTTTCCAGGCTTAACTTCACTCCCAATTTTCTCTACCTCCTCCCCACCAGCAGCGCAGGGGGATGGGGAGTGGGGGTTGCAGTCAGTTCATCACACATTGTCTCTGCTGCTCCTTCCTCCTTAGGGGAGGACTACTCACGCTCTTCCTCTGCTCCAGCGTGCGGTCCCTCCCACGGGAGACAGTCCTCCACAAATTTCTTCAATGTTGAGTCCTTTTCACAGGCTGCAGTTCTTTATGAACTGCTCCAGCGTGGGTCCCTTCCATGGGGTGCAGTCCTTCAGGAACAGACTGCTCCAGTATGGGTCCCCTGTGGGGTCACCAGTCCTGACAGCAAACCTGCTCCAGCATGGGCTCCTCTCTTCGTGGGTCCACAGATCCTGTCAGGAGCCTGCTCCAGCCTGAGCTTCCCATGGGGTCACAGCCTTTTTTGGGCATCCAGCTACTCCATCGTGGGGTCCTCCCCGGGCTGCAGGTGGAGATCTGCTCCACCGTTAACCTCCATGTGCTGCAGGGGCACAGCCTGCCTCACCATGGGCTGCACCACTGGCTGCAGGGGAATCTCTGCTCTGGTGCCTGGAGTGCCTCCTTCTGCTCCTTCTTCTCTGACCCTGGTGTCTGCAGGGTGGTTGTTCTCACGTATTCTCACTCCTCTCTCCTGCACAAGGATTTTTTTTTCCTGTTCTTAAATGTGTTACCCCAGAGGCTCTACCACCATCACTGATGGGCTCGGCCTTGGCCAGCGGTGGGTCCATCTTGAAGCCAGCTGGCATTGGCTCTATCAGACATAGGGGAAGCTTCTAGCACCTTCTCACAGAAGCCATCCTTGTAGCCTCTCCGCTACCAAAACCTTGCCATGCAAACCCAATACAGTCTGTTAATCCTATAATTTATTTTTCATTATTGTTTCAATATTTTTTTCATTTTTTGAAATCTCTATGGACAGATGTATACACAAAGCGTGTCTTGTCTTGGTAGTACCAATTCTAGATTTAATGTTTCATATTAAAATGCATTTATTTTGCAGAAGACCTGGTCAAAAGATGTCCTATCTTTGCAGTGAAATATGATAAAGTCTGAGACACTGGTCCTTTATTTCTGCCAGTCTTGACTTTCTTCTCATGTGCTAGGCAGGGTTGGTTTCTGCTGGCTATGGTGCAAATTTTTTTTCTGATATTGTCTGTTGCTAGGAAAATAGGTGGGAGAGGGGTTGTTTTTGTTAGCATAGGCCTTCAGCAATGATGTTTTAAAAGATTTGAAAAGAGGGTGATCACACACTGGAACAGGCTTCCTAGAGAGGTGGTTGATGCCCTAAGCCTGCCAGTGTTTAAGAGGCATTTGGACAAGGCCCTTAATAACATGTTTTAGCTTTTGGTCAGCCCTGAAGTGGTCAGGTAGTTGGACTAGATGATCACTGTAGGTCCCTTCCAACTGACACAGTGTATTCTAGTCTAGTCTGCTCTAGTCTAGTCTATGTTTTATAATGCCTTTTTATTTCCTGGTTCATATATCTCCATCCAACCCATCTGCAGACTTAACAACTGGAACTCCAGAGTTCTGCAGACAGATCAGCATATAACTACGGAATTTACATTTTCAGATAATGCACACAATAAACCTGGTTTTCTCTCCTAGTTACCAATGCCAGCTAGGAACATCTATCATCATTTTATAGGTCATCACATCATCATATGGATATAGAATCTGTTTTTCACGGGCTCTGTGATTAGATTACTAATATTAGATTATGGGGGCTTTGCTGATGCTAAAATCCTATTTACTTATAATTATGAAAATAGTGCCAGCTAGCTACTACGTCTCTCCACTCTTTCTTTGCATGCTCTGAATTCAGGACACATTCTAGTTATCTGTTCTTCCGTATGATGTCTATCACCTTGGTGTCATTCACAGAAGACACTGGAAATTTGGCAGTGGCTATGGCCTGTGTGTATCCCATATGTGAGCTTACAGGGTTGGAAATTGTATTCAGCTTCAAAATTCTCAGTATATTTAAGGGCAGGCAGGAGGCTTTGTTTTGAAGACCTGGTGAGACCAGAGGGTCTGAAAAGAAATCTGGCTTCCTGCTTCCCCATAGCTCTGGCATGATGCAGCTTACCCGAGCCATGGCTGGGACACCCCCCCCTCTCCACATCCTGCTCCCACGCTGGAGGCAGCAGGGGCAGCGAGATGGGCACCAGTCAGGATCCTTCTGCACACTGGGGAAATCTGCCACACTGGAAAAATCCCCAGCAGGAGACTGACATGTATTTTCTGCTCATGTAGTGTACGACGTGATGTTGGCATAGGAATAAAAGCAGGGGAAAAGGTCTGTCACAATAAGTGATTTTTAAACTAGAGGAATTAGGGGACAAACACCTTTTTAATATACATTTTGGCTTATAGACAAAGAGAAGGGGAGAAGACAGTGTTCAAAAAGAAGGAAATGTGTTTATCTCCTGCATAAGAAACATCTCTTAGCATAGCAACATGGAGAACAATATTACTTTTGTGTTCTGCTAAATAATCAGAACAACAATTGCAAGCACAATTGGACTTTGAAGCAAAAATGAGATTAGAACGCCAAATCTGCCACAGCAGCTCAATAGCACCAGCGCCTGGTAACGGCTGTCTCAGTCTGTTTGCAAATGAGCATTTGTGTCTCTCTATCTGCATGTGCATCTTTTATATCTAATCCTGTCAATTTGTGCTGCAGATACTGCATTTCCCTAGATTTAATGTAACTTCCCCTATAACTTTTGAGAGATTATTAGGTGTGATTTTCAAAAAAATCAAACTTTTATACTGAAACTCCTTTTGACTTGACTGAGAGCAATACTAGCTGGGGATCAGGCACATCTGAAAATCATATCCAGAAATAACAGCACATTTTTGAAGATACAAAGTGTATTTTTTATTGACATAACAGTGTTTCTCATTCTAAGTTCTTCACAAACAGTTGGTAGATAAGTTTCATATCATGCCTAAGATGTATATCTTTAGCACATTTAAGCTGCAGAAAAAACTGAATGTGGTTTTCCTTCTCCAAGTCCTTGTTTTCCTCTGCCTTTACTTTGTCTGATCAGCTTCAACCTTATGGCCAATGACCTCTCCTGCATAAAATATCTGTAGCTTCTACTTCCTCCTCAGTGATCATTTAACTTGTTTTGATACCACCAGGCCCACTTTCTGAAAGCCTTGTCCACAGCCCTGTTTTCCTCTGGTTCTCCATCTTTTCAGTCATTGTTGCTCTTTCAGGGTTTCATTCAGGCCATGCAACTCTTTCCCCTTCCCACAGCAGAGCCTGCAGTCCTCTTTCAGGATCCAAATGGAAATATTGCTCTCATTCTCCAGATCCATTTCAATGAATGCGGTGCTCTCTAAACACGGCATTTTAAAATGTTTGTGTATCTTCTGTAGTGCATATCCTCCAACTTAAAATTAACAAAAGCCCACACAAATTTTTGGGCAAAGGGTGTGAATTGCATTGCTTATTTCAGTTGCAAATATTTCAAATCAAAACACTAATATACAAAATATTATCATCATTTTGGTCACACTGCATTCAAAGGCACCTAAGTCTTCCTGGAAGTCTGGGAGACTCAGACACATGTGTCTTTTCCATTCCTTGCCAGATATCTTTTAGTGTTTTACATTTTGGAAGAAATAAAAGACATTCCCAGGTCTATCATAAGAACATTTGGTAGCAGATTTTTTTCCCATTTTTCACATGGAATTTTGAAGGAGGGGTTAAGATTATATTTAAGATTTAGTTGGTCTTTAGGAACTAAAAGTCTTCAGCTGTACACAGATTTTCCTTGTGGTGGATCCCACAGGCTTACCTGGTATCACTCTTTGGGCCAAGAGGTTCCCCTGGAGCCAACCCTGAGCACTACTACAGTGCTCCTCCATTTAGGGGACAGAGTCCTTTCTATCACTTGTAGCAGAAGGACAGTGTTGTTCTGCTTCTGGCTCACCATAGATTTTTGCAAATGTTAGTGAAAGGTTTGTGTTTCTGCTGCATAGGCTTGAAGGTCGTACCCTCTGGCCCTACTGAAAATCATGACCTTGCAAGAGACCTCTTCTGCTTCTATACTTTCTGGCGGAAGAAATTCCTCTCCTGTTATTTCTTATGAATCCAAAGGCTTTGAGGATATTTCCTAGGAGGAGATATCCAGAAACTGAAAATTAAATATGCTACAACTATATCCTCATCTTCTCTGACTCTCTTTATATCATTTAAAGCCAGTGACTGCAAACCATATTAACAACTATTGAAGAATGGTTGGGATGGACTGGGACAACTCCCCACTGTTGTCTCTGGAAGAGTCCTCACAGAGCTGGAGTATGTCACACATTATTGAACAGTGTACCTTCCCCTAACACTGGCAACGAGCACCCACTCCCTGCTTTGGGCTGGCTCAGGTGCCAAAGGTGTGGGGCACTGGTAGGACAACTTCCCACTCCCCAGAAAAGAGTGAGTAAGATGTATCAGGTACCATGGTCTGACATGTACCTCTGCTGCATTTCTGATGGTTGCTGCTGCCTCTTGCTGCCCATGCCATTTATTCTTGTCTCACGGCATAGGACATTTTACATTGCAGCCACTGCCAGTGACCAGCCCAGCTGAGGAGCTGCTACAGCAGCACCAGGATGTACTCTGCAATCCAGCATAAGGAAGATGTAGTTCACCCCCTCAAATAAAGCCTGATGCTCAGGAACCATGCCCTGAGTAGTCTGTAACAAAACAGGTCTGGTTACTCCTCTATCCCTGAAGGGCCAATGTGCCCAGGTACAAGAATCAGTTCCCATTCCTCTGCTGTCAGTGCCCATCGCTTATGATGTTTTCATCACTTTGTAGTTCAGTTTCCCCCATCTGAATTCGTTACACCATCAGCTACTTCTGGTTAAGATTCAATTTAGACCAATGAAATGCCCATGAATGAAGTGGCTCCCTTCTCAGGTGGGGTGGGAAGACCAGGGAATGTGATTGATTCCTACAGTAAAAGCCAACGCTGAAGCACAGTGGTGTTATTCCTACCATCAGCCTTTTCCATTCAGCATTTGGTATCGCAGGCATGAATGCCTCTCAGTGACCTCCTAAAATACAGCAAACTCTGGTCTTTTGAAAATAAAATAGCTTCATGAAGCAGAGAAGAGTTTGGAGCCTCCAACTTTGGAGGCTGAACTGTGGCAAGGTGACACTTCCAACCTGTGGTGATGGACATGACATGTCCCTCTGAGGCTGCTCGTGGCAGTGAGAAGGACAGGTAGGCTATCTACATCTAGTTCTCCTGGGGATGTTTAGTGTGCAGAAGGTGGTCTTTCTGGAAGTCTGAATCTGTCATATAAGGAATTGGTGATGACCTTCAGTTTCTGAAAGATCCTCAGGGACCTTTTATTCCTTAGAAACTACCCCTCCACCCCCCCCACCCACCTCTAATTTAAGAGAAAATTAGAAATTATTTTGGCATTCAGAGAGGCTTGTTTGACTCTTCATTCTGTTAAAGAAAGGGTTACAAATACCCTAGAAAGAGATAGCGACACCAGAAGAAGCTTGCCGATTCTGCTATGTTAAGTTTTGATTCATTTATCTGACAACAAAAACCCTAAAGAAATTCAAGAAGGAATAGCTTTTCTCATAAAAATGTCCCATTTTCCCGAAAGGACATTTACATCCACAGGTCAATCAGCCAGCCCGGAATATAATTTTAGCAAATTGTCACACTTACTTCTATTTTTAGATGTAAATCCTTTGCTGACTTCAGTGGGGCTCTACATGAAGGAAAGGGCCCATTCATGGGAGACTAATTGTAAGAAAAGAGCCCTAAAGCAAAAATACCACACCTGCCATCTGAGTATAGAGTTGAATAGTTAGTAAAGTTTTCAAAGCAGGTTTTGTGGAACGTCAGTACTAGATTTTTGGGTAACGATTCTCCATCTCCAGCGTCAGCTGGAATTGCTTGTTCTTGAGACTTCTAGAAAGCAGGGCTTTCATACTTTGTTTTACACATCACACATTTAAGAATTGTTTCCTGGAGAAGCTTCATGTTTTCTACAAAATGGAAAAAATTCTAAGGCAATTTTTATTTTAGTTCAATATCTGTCAAAAAAAGCTATGTTAAGTATTTCTTTTCCAAATAACCAAGTTAAGGTTTGCAGCCAAAGTTTGGCATCTTAAGTTTAATGTAGTCAAAGTGTACGAGAAAACTTGCACATAATTTAGTAGTCTAATGCACTTGTTTAAAAAGGAAGAGCAGGTTTAATTGAGCATACAACCATGTCAACTTGTCACTCCTGAGGCAGGTAGTGTCTGCAGACTGGGGTTGATAAATGCTGCTGTAGCTGTCTGAATAAGTCCTGAATTTTCAGGGGAAACGGACCGACCAGCATTTTTCTGACACCTAAAGATCCAATGGATAATGGAGAACGTTTGGGACGTGCAGAGTGTTCAAGCCTGGGGAGGTGTGTGTGGGGAAACAGTAAAGCTTTGCCCCTTTGATTTCTTGATACTGGAAGTTATCAGCTTATTAGAATACAGGGAAGAGAAAGGAGACCAGCTCGACTCAGTATTTCAGCTTTGGCCCAGATGATGCAATTGGCTTTCTATAGGTTGACTCCTGGTGGGGTCATAGTTAACCTAAAGGCAATAGTTTCCACAGGGCTACAGAAATTCAACCAGGCAGAGCCTCAGTTGTTAAAAACTGGGGATCAGGAACACTCACCAGACAAAACACAGCTTTTGGGTGAAGAAAGAGAGGATACTGGATTTGGTGATGATGCAGCGAATATCTAAAACAGTGTAATAAACCTGTCAACATAATTGCAGTTGTTTGATGATCCTATTAAGTACTACAATTTCTTTTTTCCCCCTTTTTTTTGTTTGTTTTAGGTAATTTTGGAGTGCATTTTTTAAGCAGTTATGTATGAATTATAAAGGAAATAAGAGAAATTATAATCCAAATACCATTTTGAATTGGCTTTTTAGACTGTAAGCAGCTATGATAGCCTTACACTTTCCTCCTAACTGTTTATAAACACCAAGGGTTCATACTGTTAATTGCAAAAGGAAGTACATGGTCTCAAGAAAACAACATGCATTCCTCAGAAAAGCATGCAATACAGACTGTTGTCCATAGTACTGTAGCTGCTGGATCTATAAAACCTGGGGCCCTGTGGTCTACCTGTAGTGAAAGACTAGCTAGACAAAATTGGCAGAGGAAAGGCGCATGAGAAGTCTCGGAGAGGTGGGGTAGTTTTCTAAGGTTGCTCAGTGTAAGTCAGTAGTAGAGTGGGAAGGAGAAGAGAGTATTTTGACAGTATACCTCCTCTAGCAGGCTGCTGCCTTTCCTGTGTCCTTTCTTGCTGACATATTTCTAGCATACTTATGAACATGGAACCCTGGTGCCAGCCACAAACCAAACATCTGTATTACCTTTTGTCCAGGAGGTGCCCTATTCTCCAGGTCTGTGGCAGTGGCATGGGCTCACCAGACATCCCAGCTCTAAGCTCCAGCATCCCTAGGAACAGCAGCATCCTTGCAGATGGTGGGTGTAGAGGCAGTTTCGTGGACCTGTCCCTGCTCCCTGATTCCAGGAGGGCTGGAGCTCCACTCCTGGTAGTGCAAAGGGCCCTACCAGGAGCAGGAGCTCAGGCTGTACCCTGCTGGGTCCTCCTCAAAAGATCTGGGAAGGACCATCCTTCTGCTGCTGTGAAGATCAAAGGCACTCGGGATCTGGCAATGCTTCACACCCAGAAGAATATCACCAAACAGCAAATCATTAAGAGATTCATGTGTCAGATTGAATGCTTGAGTGGTATATTGCAAATACACAGGATATTACACATCATCTCCAAAAATCAGTTAACCTGGAAATCCCATCTAGACTGGGCTTTTTCTGGTTCTATTAAGGCATTTGCATATTTTTAAATACAATCATAAAATATCACACTAGTAGTTTTACTGTCAAATAAATACCTTGTAAGTACAAGGATTTCTTTCCCTCCACCACCACCACTCCATTTATCTTTTGCTTAAATCCTTCCTCTCTAGAAATAATACAAATCAAGCCTCTGGGGCCTGTTTATATAATGGGGATTTATGTCATTTCAAGACAAATGGCATTTGCTAAGTTTCAGGGAAGCACCTGTATTAATTGTATTTCCTGCTCATGTGTTGCTTTTGTTTGCAATAAAAGAATTCATCTCAGGTGAGTTAACCTTGCTTTTAGAGAGGGCACCTGCAGTTATCTTAGTGCTTATTGTAAATGAAAACATGTTGAGCCTTTAAAGCAGTGAAATAAAGAGGTGCTGACAAGAGGGTATGCCAATAGGATTAGGAGCTTTTCTCACCGCTTGTATTATCAGGATGGAGAATTGAGTCATGTTAAATTACAGGGGGAAGAGATATTCCCAGAAATTCCACAGATCGGAGATTGACTTGCTCCTTCAGTAAGCCTATGGATAGGAGGGGCATTCTGTGTTCGACAAGATTAAGAAAAAAAAAGAAGAGGAAAAGACACCTCCCTTTTAGCCTTAGGCGTCTATAATTGACCAAGATTTTTCTGCTTGTGATTTGATCCATCCAAACCCTGTTAGAGGCACTTGCCCCCAACTGAGACCAAGGCTGAGGTGAATAAGAATTAGGTGACTCACTCATATGTACTATACATGCATTCACATCTATTAGGATAAATGACATGTCATTCAATTTAAGCACAGGCAACTGGAGATTGTCATATTTTGAAAATGACAACTGTTATTTATTTATTGAGAATATTTATACAGGTTCTTCCTAGGTACAGAGAATGCATTTTTCAGCTGCTCCCACGACACTGGTGAATCAGGCGATTACACAAAGACCAGAAAGGCAATTCCACAAACGGAGAAACAAAGCCAGCGAGCTACTGGCCACCAGGTCTGAGCCAGCAGAGCTAAAATGGTGCAAAACACCACCAGAATCGTTTATGTAGCAGTTTTGTGTGGTCATTTTAAAAAGTGCTCATTGTAATGCTCTGATACCTGTTATATTACTAAGGTGCTGCAGAAAGCAATGTTAGGTGGCAGCAGGCAACATGACTTAGCCCAGCTTTTAAGAATGGGAAAATTAAGAGAAAAACAGTCAGAAGCTGGTTTCCTGGATTTGGGGGCAGAGAGGAAATGGGAAGGAGAGGTTTGCCTTCCCCTGTCCTCACCCCCATATGTCCTTCTCCTCCAACAAGGCTAGTGTGATGCATCCCAGGTCACATGCTGTAGTCTGAGGATATTGTCCTCCCTATCCCTGTTTACATCAGGGCTTTCTGTGTCTACCTCTACTGCCAGGCAGTGAGATGCTTGTTTAAAAAAAACATTATTGTTAGTGCTGTTCAAATAAGCACTGATTGAATTATTTCTATCAATGTCCTATCTTTTTATTAAGTACAGAAATTTTCCTTGAATATGTAGGTAGATGGATAAATAGATACATTGATTAAAAAGAAAAATCTATGTGGTCATAAAGAGACAACATTTACAATGTGGTTATGAGTCTCCTACTCTTATATCAGTACAAAGTAGGACTATCTTCTACATCTGTGCGCAGTCTTCAGGTTGGACCCAGCTCTAAATAATCACTGCAGCTTGGTGGGACTCCTTCCAGAGTGGACACAAGAAGCTCAGTTTAATATTGCAATTTTTTTTCTGGATGTCTTTATTATATTTTTTTCTAACACATTTATCTAACACATTAGAGAATCTAGTCAGTAAAAAGATCATATTTCTGAATCTCAGAATTCTTGTCTTCTTCATTCGTTATTATTTGGGAAACTTTCTTTTCTTTCCATAATTCTGGATTCTTACCTGTGCACATTAAATGGGAGGCTAGAGCTCACCATATCTTTCATAAGTACAGCTACTACGCAGTTTTGTGTCTGATGGTTCAATTACATAGTGATATGATTTGTTCCACATTAAAAGCCCACATTCACCACAATGTTCATCTTGTTTGGTCTTCTTAGCACTGTACATTTTAGAAACACTTGAGAGAAAATCACCATAGTGGTGTGAATCACCAAGTGCCCTCAAATGGGAGCAAAAGCTGATCACCTGTTTGGAGGAGAAATTCAGCATTTACCTTGTAGCGTAAAACATGTTCTCTCCACTGAAAAGGTGACCATCAAAGCACCAAAGCCAACATTTTCAGCTGTGTGTTGGCTGAAGTTAACAACCCAAATAAATAACCTAATTTTCTTCAACTCTTGTTAAATCAGAGTTGCAACCCCTCTGAAAACTCGTTATGAGTTGGAATCCAAAACTGCTTCTTGAAACACTGCCCAGCCTTGAAGCATTGGCCTGTGGTTTTAATGCTTTATGTTACTGATTTTTCTGAGCATGTACTTTGCAGGGTCTGGCAACCAAAACAGATAAGAACAAACTGAAGTCAAGGGACTGATTGAACTTCAGCAGACCTGTTTTGTTTTCTCATGTGTTCTTCTGGTCAGGTACTTGTGAGAAGGATTGAAGGAAGGGTGAGAAAACAAGGCAATGGATGATCAAATTTTATTTCTAAGCAGGAGAAAGCCTCAGGTACTGACAAGGTAAATCTGCTCCAACTTGCTAGGCATGGGAAGAGGCTCATAAAGAGGTCTGGCTGTGCAGTTGACTGTGTATTGAGGAGGACAGGGCTGTGGGCCAGCACAGTCTCTCCCGCATCGGGTCCCACAACACGTGACCTGCTCTGCTGGCTAGAGGCAGGATTTGCAGAATTCCTTAAATTCCTTTTTTTTTCCAAGTAGCTTGAAAAAAAACTTTGTTCTTCAACAGGAAAGATGTAACTGAGATCCAGATAATTTCAGTCCACCCAAAGTGAGGTGTTTCTGAGGCCCTGGGAAGGTATTTTTATCCATATCAGAAAAAATAATGAGTTATATCAATTGAACATTCAAAGTTACATTTTATTTCAGAAAGTCAAAGGGGTTTATAGAAGGAAAGTCCCATTAGGTTTAGCTTTTCTGAATTGTTCCCCCACTGCATTATGGCTGTATGTGGCACTGAAATTTCCCCTTGAATTCACCTGGAATTTACAAACACTTTCCATTGCCTAACACTGTGTTTTTCAGGGAACATATTGACCACCTGAAAAATCTCATTAATCATCTCTAGAAAAGGACTGGGAAGCTGGTGCAGGGGTACAGGTCCCTTTTCCCTTTCTGTCCCTCAGCCAGAGTCCTCATGTCCCCCAGAGGTGATGATCCTCATTTGTGTTCCATTTTTGCATGATAATCCCCTTCCCATTTCCTCTCCCATCCATTTCCCATGGACTTTGGCAGCACACAAGCCATCTACTTGGTTTGACATGAAGAGCTGCAGGGTACATTTCAATTGTATTCATGGTTCAGACCAATAGCTAATGCCCCTCCCTTGAAACATGCCATGAGGTACCAAGTCGAGCAGCAGAGAATACACCCTGGTAAATGCAGTCCTTGATGGCTGTAGGGAGAGAGCAGCCTCACTCAGGCACAAGTGAAGCAAAAATGGCAGAAAAATGGAGCAAGACCCATTGCTCATGCCCCTTTGGCCTGCTAGAGAAATTCGGGGAGGCTGCGTGCGTGTGCTCTCCGGGGAAGCCATGGCAGAAAACAGTTTCTCGTGCTGTTTCCAAGGTTTTAGCAAGGATACTGCAGTTTATTAACAACGTTAATATAAAAATAGTAGAAATGAAGCAATAAATTATACAATAAATGCTACCACAGAAATACTTCTAAATTGCCTAGTTAATTGTGGGCCTGGCAGAAGTTGTGCAGACAGTTAAAAAGATAGTTCAATTACTTGCAACACTTACTGAAGATCAGTAGCCTTAAATTACAAATAATCAGCTCGCTCAGAAATATCAAGTGCAACAACAAAGGTGTTTCAGCTGGTGCAGGAGCCTCATCCAGTGAGTGTATGTTTGTAAAAGCCACTTACCTATGCACACTGAATTGCAGTTCCCTGCCCCATCCTTCATGTTTTGCTTACTTATGACACTTGATCATTGCCTTTTTTCCAGGGATGTGTTCTCTGATGGCAGAGGAATGGATACCATTTCACCAGCTGATAGAAAAGTGCATATATTATTTATAAGGTCCAAAATTATGGACAGTATCTGTCTCAGACTTCATGCTTCAGGAAAATGTTACATTTGTGGAAACTTTTGCAAGATAGGGTGTTTAAATCTCCTGTACAACTCTTGGACAATAATTGATGAAATTATCTTTAATGAGAAAGGAATTCCTCAGGAAACAGTTCAAATTTAGCATCCTTTCAGGAAGTATTTTTGCCTACCAGGAGGTTTTGAGGAATATATATTTGTTAGGATCCTGGAAACACTTTTATTATCTTATTCTATTATGTGCAATGCTTGAACAAAAATATACTTTTTAACATTATTAGTTTCTCAGTAATTCACAACATCTGCTGTTTAGGCCATAAACTGCATTCCATCCACAAATAAACTCACAGAACCCTTAAAATTAGTCATCCTCTTACCATTGGCATAGTTGTCTGGGTATTAAATTCTGCCCTTCCTACTTGTGGCTTCATGATGTGATTACCTTAGTATCACGCAGTTGTGATAATATCACGTGTCAATGATGTTTTTTGATAATATCATGTGTCAATGATATTTAATCATCAGAGAAGACAGACAAACTTTTTGGTTTTATACACATCATCTATGTAAACAAAAAGGTGGAACAATCAGGAAAAACTGATATAAAAATATATGCACTAAAACATTCCTTTACAGAAAATTACTTGTATGAGATTCACAGCTTCTTCTAGAAAGCCTTGCTGTGGTCTTTCTGTAGATCCTGTAGTAAAATCTATAACACAGTTAATTAAAGAGTTTATCAGAAGGATCCTAGCTGGAAGTCCTTCAAAGCACAGCTGATCTTAAAAATTCCTGTTTGGCACAAAGCAACCACCTGTCAATATTTCAATTACTGCCCTCCCTGCTTGATCACACTTCAATTGTTTTCCAATAATTATTATAATCATCCACCACAAGGGCAACTAGTTGTTCCAGGGTTTTAGGTGAGAGGCAAAGAACTGAAAAAAAAAAAAAACAAAACCAAAAAACGCCCAGTCATTTGTACAGATCTTTCCTCCGGGCAGCTCCTTATTTGAACAGCTGCTGGGGAGGCACAAATCAGCCTTAGAGCTGAGCCAAGCCTGGATAGTATGATGCATCCTGATTTCTGGGAGGGGGTTTTGTTGTTGTTGGTCCTAATTTGAGTCCTGCACATGACCAGCCGCTTTCCCTACTGGAAATAATTTCTCTAAATTAGAGGTTGCTGCAGTGTTTCAAGCCTGTCAAAGATCTCTTGTTGGACAGGCTCCTTCAAAAAAATGAGTCAGTGTCTCAAATCTTAGCTTCAAGATCCAGGTTTTGCTTGATGAAAGGACTGAAAATTCATTTGCCAATCAGGATATTTTGTCTCTTGGATTTCATGGGAAGAAAATATTTCCGTATTGTTTTTATGTTATGGGAATAAATGGCTTGTGTCTATTGTTATTTATGTGACTTTATTCTCAGGAAAATAAAAAACAAACCTGAAAATCATGACCCATCCTACTAACACTGCAAAACATCTGAAAATTTTCTAGCTGTAATGAAAGCTAGTGCAAGGTAACCTAGAAACACTGAATATTTCTGACACGATCTCTTACTATTTTACACTGATTTCATGCCAGTGTAAGTTCATTTGAATGAGCAGAACTTCACTGAATCTATTGCTTTGGGCTGCTGTGAGTTTTGAAGTGATGTTATAAATATTACTGGAGACAAAATCCTGAAAATCTGTTGAAAACTCTTAGGATTTCAATGGAGCCAGGAATTCACATTTCAGGATAAAAATCCTGTGGGACAACATGCTGGATATTATTACGCCACTCAACCCTGGTAATAATAATAATTGTTATGCATGAGGAAGCCAGTGAGATTGCGATGTTAGTAATAAATAATATTGCTTTACAACAGAGAAGCAAAATATCACACACTGGGGTGGGAGGAAGGCAGAAATAGTGACTCTTATATCCTACAGTGTTTGCACTGAATCTAGCAACTGGTGAAAGGGAGACAGGCACCGCTACTGGCAGTTCAGGGAAGACTTCAGCCTAATGTGCAGCTACAGAGCAAAATCAAATAACCACTTTGCTGTGTAAGGAACAGCATGCTCAGTTGTATGGAGAATGCTGCAGAGCCTTTGTAAAAAGCAGCAGAGATTCCCATCTGCAAAGATGGGTAGAGCTCTGCTTCCTCCCACCTCAGAGGAGAAGGAGATCCTGCTGGCCAAGGGATGCCTGCTGAGCTGGGCTGGCAAAACTGTCCTCTGAAGAGAGAATGAAAAGACAGGGTCAGTTTTCAATAAGAGACAGAGAGGAGCTGCAAAAAAAAAGTAGATAATAGAAGAATGAATGCATGAGAGAAATTACAGTGGGAAAGTCTGTTTTCTCCATCTCCTAATAACCCAGAAAAAGAAAACATTCAATTTTGTTAATAAGAGAGAGTATTGAACTAGAAAACACAGAAATGCTTATTCTACACAACCTGTAGTCAGTCTGCAGAGCTCCATGCCATCACCAGGTCCCAGGGATGTTATGATACTTCAATTTGTATGGATATAAAACACATCCAGAAGAACCAGAAGAGACAATGGATCTCTTGGAGGAGAATCCAGGTCAACAGTTAATTAGCAGAGCAGAGGAGGAGGCTTAATGTAAAGGAGTTCTTCCCAGAAGCCTGTGGAAGGCAATCCCCACATGACAGAGAAGAGAAGCTCTGCTGCCTGGGAAGAGCTGCCAGTCCCCTTGGGCTGGAGGGCACCCAGGGTCTGTGCCCGGGCGCAGCAGCACCCCTCTTGCCGCTAACCTCTCCTCCATCTCCTGAATCCCGCCCTCTTGCTCCTGACCCTCAGGAACATTTCCATGCTGAAATACTTGTGCTGTCTTCATCATCTCTTCCTACCTCCACCTCCGCTGGTGAGACAGGATAAGCTTGGTGCTTTGGCTGGAGTTCTCTCATATGACAACCTTTTCTCTCCCATATATACTTTTCCCTGAGATGTAGTAGTAAAACTCATCAATTAGTCTTTATCACCCTTACCCAGAGCTCAGCCTGTTTCTTTAGCTTGAATATTGGCAACATAAATGTCTTTCCCCACAGTTTCTCTTCCAATACTTGTATGACATCCTTCTGCTACAGAAGCCCATAATATGATCGTTTTGTTGTTGGACTCCTGCCTTTCATGTGTTACAGATATTTAAAATCCGTTGCGCTATGACTGATTTTTGGGAGATCAGTTGCGAGGCCTGATGGTTAGATGTGTGTATCGCCCATCAAGGTCAAGAAAGAACTGGTTGTCCCAGATTTCTGAGAATGCTGAGCCCAAACCAATGAATCCACTGACCACAAGCAGTACTTTTTGGAAACTCGTTGCCTGTATAGAGTATGTCTGGGAGCAGACCACAACTGCCAGCATTTTTAAAGCGCACCGCCACTTGAAGTAGTCTTGTGCATGTCAGCTGCCAGTGTATGACTGGCTCCTGGCTTTTACCAAATGCTCTGGTTTGTTTCTTTTGTGGGATTAGGCAAAAGACATTGGCAATAGTGACAGGATATTTTTGAAAGAAACTATGCATAAATATCTATCCAGAAACATATTTAATTGTTGAGGTCAGGAGCTCCATTGTGGCAGACCATTGCAGAGCTGACTATAAGAAAAACACTTTTGATTCAAGTTCTGTTGGCAGTGCACAAACAGTACATGATAGTCTATATGCTTTTCTTTTGCTCAATTTACATGTGTGGGGTTTTTAATGCATATCTTTGAAAAAATACAATTACATCAATATTGTATTTATATCAGTTGACATGTGAAATCTGGGTTTCCTTACATAAATTGTGTAATTTTGTGAAGTGGTGCATTTAGCAGTTGTTGTTTAAGGTTATACCATTAATTTGTGAAGTTAAAATGCATCACATGGTAAATGGGTTCCAACCCTTGTTGATTTGCAGCCTACAAATAGGCCATCAAAAAGATTTACCATAATCCATTTGTCATTTATCATAATTCACTGCTATTGCTGCCACCTTCCTCCTCTGCCATGGTACACTTCTTCACCTGACCTCTGCTCACCTACTCATTGTCTACTCTGAGCCATTTTAAAGTTTTCCTCTGCTTTTCTTCCACTCATTTGAGCTCCTGCTAAGTGACACTGCTCTGTTGAGCCATCCTTAGAGTGTTCCTTCTTTGATCGCTTCAAATTGTCTCATACTTTGCACTACTTCTGGTTTAAAATTAGGCAGCTACTTAGGTGCTTTGCTGAACTTGGGTGTCCTGTGTGTAATTCAGTTTAATCTTTTCCCTGCCTCGCAGTCTCCTCTCACTGCCCTGTGGTGATTAGTACTGTTCTCCTCTGATATAGGCTCTTCCAGCAATGTCAATTTTGCAGTTACTTTTCTTGTTGAACTGGTAGGAAAAGGTCATTAACTTGTTGTCTGCAGTCTATTCCTGGTTGCCAATGAACTGTTCCCCACAAACCAAGGGTCAAGAGCTGCCCTAATGTACAGCTGATAAGCCCCTGCTCCAGTAGCTGCAATCTTCACACTTGTACCACACCATCAAGTATAAATGTACACCTGGCAGCAGGATAATGACACAGAGCCACCACCAGAGCTTCCATTGAGATGAAGTTTCAAGGACTGAAACCAATAGCTATTGCAAAAGCTATCAAAATTATATTAAAAACCACAGTATTGCTCTTTCTACGTAGGCCTTCCATCCAAGGATCCCAGTGCACGTTATAAACACCAGGCCACTTTCCACTAATGCTGCTTCACTCTCCAAGGTTTCTACCTTTAATGCCACCCACATCTCCTACAGCTTTGATTTCTTTTCCACTACTCCATTTCTTCCAGAGCTTACATAAACTTTCTCTATTCCTACTCCCTCTGCAATAAGAGTCCTGATTTCTGTCACTACCTCTTGGCTTCTTCTTATCCTCCCCCTCCATCCCAAGCCCTCCACCACTGGCCATTTACTTCAGCAGCCCTCTGACCGCCACCACTGGTCTTTGCAGATGCAGAGACAGCATCGTTCTTTCCACATCCTGCCCCATGGGGTGAGGGAGCCCCTTGCCCCACTGCAGGGACCGAGAAGCTCCGATTCCACCGGGGGTGAGCAGGGGCCAAATGTCTACGCTTGCAGGTAAACCACTTCGCCTGCTATTACCCGCGAGCAAATTTCCTTGTATAGTGGAGGCACTGAGATGCTCCGTAAGTGGTTCCTATAGCAACTGTATCCAGGTGAAAACTCCTGCAAGAGCTCCCCTTCCCCCTTCCCTCTCCCCACCTCTCCTTCCTTTGCAGTGGTTTTCATGGCAGGGGGTGAGCAAAAGGGATGCTAACCAGGCAATTTAACTGCCTCGGGTTACCCACACAAAAGGTGTTAAGTGCTGTGGCTGGGAAGCAGAGCCCCCCATGCCCCTGTGATCTGTTGGGCAGCTCGTTGGCCAGCTAGGTATCAGTGACCATGAATGATCAATACATATGGACTGAGGAAACAGCTTAATTTTGTGGAAGGAGAATATCAGCTGTTTTTTAAGGCTTTGCAAAGGTGTTTATCTGCCACCTTCATTCTATTGTATTTGTCATCTGGGTCCTGCTCTGTGCCCAGCAGCCCTGATGCAGAAATCACCACCTCCTTCTGCAGTGAAATTCTGATGGAGTGCTAAGCAAGGGATTGAAAAAGGTCTCCTGGGCAGAAGAAACTAAATTCTCCAGAATAAGTTGCTACAGCATCCGAGAGGGGAAAATACAGACATCATGTCCCTGCTGTGAAGAGAGGACAAGACCCTGCCTGTGTGGAGAGCTTCACCTGGGACTTCCATTCAGCCTAAATGATGGGAGCAATGGCCACACACCACGGTCACCTTTTGGGTCTGTTGTGCCCCTCCTACTGTGTGAGTTATCCTGAGTTCAACCAGCAAAGCTGACTGGGTAAGCGTAGATCAGCATTCTCAGTCCTTTACCTAAACTAGCTGGCTTTGCTGGAGAGACACTTAAGGGGTGCCCAAGTGTGCCCTTTAGCAGCTCAGTTGGAGGATAACATTCAGCAATGTGGTATTGTAACAAACAACTCTTGGGATGGGGGCACCATCAATAGAAAAACTGATTTCACAGCCATATTCAACAGTCAGAGCAAGTCCTGCAGGTGACAACATAGCTTAGGAAGTACTGAGTTCAGCTTGACCAAAATTAGAATCAAGAAGGAGATCACTCATAAGTTATCACACATCTCCTTTGCCAGAGTCTTTGCACAAGTTATTGGACCTCAAGCTTTTCTCTCCAGCCATAAGGGCTAGAAATGTACTCTTCATTCAAATAAAAAGTTAAAGGTATGAAATAGCAAGAGCAGTAGGATCTCTAAGTAGAATAAATATTTCCATGGCCACAGCAAATATATAAAAATTGACAACACTTTTGTTTACATATCTAATCATCTCCTGATGGAATCAGTGAGAATCATTCTACTGGTATCAGGGAGTTTCCCATGAGTCCAGAAATTGCTATTTCTCCTAGCAATCATACCAGCTATAGGGCAGTTACAATACAGGAGTGAAAAATCACAAGAAGCTGCAAAACCCCACAAATTTCAGTGTCATATCCCATATTCAGATCCAAAGCCTCTCAGTGTTTAGACCTCCATCGTCCCTGGTACATGTTGCTCACAATAACTATTTGATGTTGGCAAATTACTGACGCAGTCATATCCTGAGTAGTTGCTGATAACTGTGAGCGGTCCCACAGCCAATGTTCAGGGTCAGATTCCCCCTTCCCTGCCGCACCAGCCTCTGTTAGGACAAAAACACAGATATGCAGGGCCTTATCCTGACCCACCAGATGCAGAGACCTGAGTTTCTCACTCCTTGCTATCAGCCTACACTTGCTCACGCAGGCACCTGGGGTGCCCAAAGTGTGGCTGTGCTGGAAGGTGCTAGGACAAAGGTGCCAGCAGATATCCAGAGCAGTGGTGATTAACCCTAGAAGGGCTCCAGCTCTACTGCAATGCCGCACTGTGAGGTATCATTTACAGCCAGAGGAGGGTCTTCCTAAACTACATGCCAGTGCTGTGTGCTCAAACCATACAGCCAGGCTATGGATTATCTGACTAATCCAGCATGAAGAGAAAGACACTCTGTGCAAACACACTTATCACTTACCTCTCATGGGGAGGAAGATGGATTTTTTTTGTTTTTCTCCTCAGGGTTCCCTCCTTATGTCTCAGTAAAGAACCTCCTTTAGCTTTTTGCAGCTTTAGGTAGACCATACCATACTGACCTGACTCACTGTATGGGATCACAGGATATGTCAGGCTGGGAGAGATCCCAGGAGATCTCGATCCAATCTCCAGCTCACAGTAGGGTCAGTTCTGAGATCAGATGAAGTTGCTCAGAGCTTTATGCAGCCAGATCTTGAACCCACTCAGATGGAGACTGCACAGATTCCATGGGCAACCTGTTCTAGTGCTTGATTGAATCTCCTTGGCGAGGACAGAGAAGGGCAAATCCATTGACATTTTAGGGACTCCAGAGGCTTCACAATCTGTGGTGGAATATGTCTAGTGAAAGAAAATGTCTGACAGAATTCACTGGCTCTGGGTGGCTATCAGGACATAGGCAGAAAGCTGTGACTGCCAGTGAGGGAAGGGAAGATGCAGAAGGAGGAGTCCAAGGAGATACCAGGGACACCGTGCAAGGACACTAGCTCAAAATCATTGGAAGGTATTTTGAATCTGAAAAAAAGACCAGATACCTTTCCTTTGGACTTTTATTTCCAAAGTCTGGTGCTCTAAATTCATAGCTTCTCCAAAGTGCAGAGTCCTCTTGCTCTTGCTTGCAAGAGGAAATGGAGTGATTTTTGCTCCTGACTTAGAAAAACTGCAGGAGGAAAAATCTTGATCAGAATCTGTAGAATATGTAAGGGAATTACTGAATGATCTTTAAAACTACCTGAAAATAACTCTGAACTGTGCTGTCAGCTCTCCCCAGGGCCTGCCACCCTTGGGGTAATTGCAATATATCACATGTTGCTTGACATTCCGTGGAACAGGATAAGCAGCACAGCCACCAGAAGCTGAGACGCAGAAGCCCTAGACAAGGAAAAGGCAGGGTCCCATGGCTTTTTTAAGGATCCCAAAAATAAAAGCCAGAAAAATTATTCTGAAAAGAATGGAAGAGCTGTTAATAGCTGTGGCCTACTCCAGCCTTTCTCCTGTCATGCTCAGGTCTCTGCTTTACTTCATTGTACCCCACTGACAACGTGGTTGCTGCCAGTCTCATTGCTTCAAATTTATTTTTAATGCAAAAGATGCTGCAGCGATGAAGACACTGTGATGAAGTCATTGCTGTCATAAAGTGAGGGACAGCTCTCCAACTAAGTATGGTTTTACAAGCCATACTTAGTAGAGTCGTATCATGGCTGAGTAGTAGTGTTAGTAGAACCATACTGTGGCTGTAGAGTCCTGATGTACCAGTTATGATCTCAGTAAAACCAAGAAGCAATCTCCAGGTGCAGCAGGAAAAATGAGACAGGAGTAAGCTGATGGTCTGGGAATCTCAGTTTGTTATAACCATCCCAGACATGTAGTGACCTTCAGGCAAGCCAAATGCCCTATGACTGACATGCCCCAAAAGGACACAATGCAACCTCGTCCTCTGTGTCACCAGACTCTGCCCAAAGACTCTTGCCAAAATCAGGGCCTTGAGAAAGCAAAGCAAAAAAGAAGCATCCTTTTTTGTGCAGGTTTATGGTGAAGACAGGAAATAGAGGCAGCGATCGTGTGCCCTTGGGAAGAAATGCCTTCTGACAATGATGTAGCTATATAGACCCCCTAGCTCTCAGCTGAGGTAGGACTACATGGTTTCATGTGATAATTGACAGGAGGGGAAGGTTACAAGATCTCTGCTTTTTCTACCTAGAAAAATATGCCAGCACCATTTTCTATTTATGTGGGACTAGCAAAGGGGGCTCTCGGGAAATGGAAAACAGCAGGAGAGCTGGATTTTCTTTGCTACGCTATGCAAATAAAGCAAGTGAACATGACTCTGAAACTGAGCTGATAAATCTGATTCTCATTTCTTGAGAAGGCTCCTTTCTACTGACCTGACAATATACACATGTATTACAGTGGAGACAAATTACTCTCTGCAAATGAGAATCTTGCCAATTCATTTTTATAACTTAGCTGCCTCCTCACCACCAACACATGATTGTTTGACAATTGAATAATACTTAGAGATGTGAAAATACATGCAAATAAAAAATGCAAATAAAAAATGTCAAAACTCCCAAAATTGAGGGATCAGCATTTTTTTTTCACATGCAGCAGCCAAACTGGTGTCACCAGGTTCATTCTATGCAGCGGTGGTCAGTAACAAACATTGCATTGCAAGAAGAAATAACCCAAGCCTTGGATGAGACGTACCACATATATTTACTATGCAAACAAACTATGTGCCTGTGAGAGGAGCAACATTTGGATTCAGCTATGCTGGAAGCCTGCCGCAGCTTAAGGAAAATGTGTGTGAAATGGCTAGAATCAAAAAAGAGCCTTTAATGTACCTCAGCTTTTCAACACATGTTTTTGGCTTCAGAGCTGAGTAACTTTATCGACTCTGAAGAATGACGCAGAGGGAGCAGAGAGTGAGAAATTACCGTAAGTGCAGCCAAACATTTGCTATTTCTGAGTGGTTAGCCGTGAACTCTCCCTAAGTTGCCAGGAACTGATCAGGAAGACATTTTCTGAACAGCGCAGACCCTGTAGGTGTTTGCCCAGTACGTTGGGAGCAAAAGCCCTGTTGGCTTTCCAGCCACAGTGCTGGAGATTCCTGCACCACCACAAGAAAGCCTCAAGTTCATGAAGGGCACATCATCACAGTTTCTCACTAAGCTATTGATTTGCTCTCCCTCACTCAGTGCTGGTAGATCAGTAATGTTTTTTAAGCTTTCAGGTGTCCTTTAACATGGCTGTAATCTTCCTTATTCAGTTTTCCATCAAATCTACCTCCTCTGGATCAAAGGTTTTTCTTATGCCACATGACCATGTGGCAACACCTGCTGCTGCTGGGAAAACTGAAGAGGCTAGGGCTGAAACAGCTGCCAAGGCCACCAGCCGTCACTCCTGATTCACAGGCAACCGCCAAGCAGATGACTCAAATTCTCCTTTGATTTCCCTTCCCACCAGGGAAAACTGCTGTTGCCTCAACTGCAGAAGGCAGCTTTCCATTGGGCCTGGCTCTCAGCCAGTGTCACGGCCACATCCCTGGGGAAGGATACCTTGCCTCCCTGGGGATGCTGGTAGTATGCACCCCAGACTTGCACTGGCAGCAGGGACCATCGTGGCAGCTCCTCAGAGCAGGGGTTGGCTCAGCAGCATGGCACAACCTTCACGGGAGATGGTGGGACATGCAGGTGGGGACATGCACAGCTCAGGGAAGGATGTGCTGGCTAGGTGCCAGACATTCTGTCTGAGACAGCATCAGCTCAGAGCTTGAGGTGATTCACATTGCTTCTGACTGGACTTCACCCTAGGGTGTTTGTGTGGTTTTTGGTTGTTTTGGCAAAAACCACAGAGACCTACCCTCAGAGGTGTCTGCCATATATTTCAGCTGATATTAGAGAGAAATCAGAAGCTAAAATAAAAGGCATCTAAAGTTTAACGTTAGTTTTTGAGTTGCATGTGACGCCTTTTTAATTTCCATTCGCCTCTTCTCTCCTTAGTTTACTCTGGCATCAGCAGCAGAAATGCGAAACAGATTGTTCTCCTGGTAGTTCATGCCCAGAGGGCAAGACAAAACGCTGGAAATATGAAAAAGAAGTCTGCACTATGTCATATTCACAAATTAAGCATCCCCCATTCAAAAGACTGCTTTTCTTCCGCCTTAGAAAAGTTCGTTTTTTCCAGGGCCGGTTGTCCTGACTACAGGTTTTGACCTGGATCAAATACATCAAGTCTATGGAAAAAAACACACAATTCTTTATATCCAATTCCAAGGTACTCTGCATCACATACAAACCAATTGCAAGTTAGCAACAATTTGGCATGGAACCTTCAATTATTTTAAGGGAAAATTTGCTTGAATTAAGCAATTTAAAGGGCATGGGAATAATTTAGATATTTTTAGGAAGCATGGATATGTGGGAAGATTACCTAATACAAAGTAGTCTCAAAGGTTTCTGAATTCTCATCCATGTTGAGAAACCATGGTTCCTTCTCCCAAAAGTTTGTAAGCACAATTACTAACAAAAAACAATCATAAAGCAACAATATTCTTGGAGAAAAGTAGTATAAACCAAAATGGTGTATATGCTCTGTGGTTAACCATGTTTGTGGACTAGTTTCTATGAACAGCAAGGACAGTCCTTGGCTCAGATAAAATATTTATTAGTAACAAATAATTTTTGTAGAGCTTCAAACCCCCCCACTGAGCCTGGACTCCATTGCACAAGGCTTACTGGGTCTTTCCTTTACCCTCTTCTGTAATTCAGGTTTGCATTTGTGGAAATCAGGTTTTCTTTGTAAAAACATGGCTGTTGTACAGACAAATAGACTTTACAGGGAGTCACCCTTCACCTGTCAGATTAAACAGCAGTTCTCTTTTATGAAGCTCACTCTGTAAATGTCTTTACATATGGAAAAATAATCACCTGTGTCTATAAAAACCTCTGATGTGACAGAAGACCCAGACTACAGAAGGCAGTACCAGTCCTAGGATTAAGGATAACTGACTACAGTTGAATATTCAGCTTTCTGTTGAATGATACCCAAAACACCCTGTAGTTGCAATTGTATTTAGCAAGCAGTCTTTCCCTTTTTGCTGTGCATACTTGTATTTCACCTCTTATTTGCCCTTCTCTAATCTATATAGACCTAATCTTCTAGTATCCTCACATATCAGTGCTTCAGCCCTCTGACAATGTATCTTACCTTTTTGTTGGGGTTCTTATTTTGCTGATAAATATGCTATAGACGTGAGGATAGTGGAAACAAAACCAGCATTCAAGACAAAGGGGTACAAGTGATTTATATAATGAAGTCTTTTTCCTGACTTTGTACAGTTAAGACCTTAGGACCACTGTTGCCCATTATTTACAGTGGTGATGTGATATAGCCTTGAATCCACAGACCATGCCTGCAGTTGAAGTTCTCACATGGTGTGCATAATCACAAATGGAAGAAAAACTTTTGCATAGGTTGAGAGGGCAAAAAATTATTTCAGTTCTTCAATAAATTAAAAGCAATAGAAATTAAGTTTTTCCCCACTGAGCTTATGGATTGTACAAAGTTACGTGACTGTCATTTTGATAAATAATCATAGTAATGCAGTATGTTATAGTAACTTTGAAACTACCTGGAATATATGATATTGCAAGTACTTGGTAAGTACAGCACAAAGGACATATTCTCTGCTCTTCATCTGAAATAGGAAAGCTATTTAGTACTTTGTAAAACATGTTAAATGGAGTTTGCTCTCTCTTGGAGATAGCTATTTTTTCTTCATTCTGTGCGGGTGGAATGTTTGAAAATTGCACGAGACAGGCAATTTTGGCACTTCAGCTTGGAGTACCAAATGTTAGCAAATCATCCTGAATGGATCTGAAGTTTAAGCCTGCAATGTTATTCTGTGTGACAGTGGATGCATTTTCATTTTCACCTATTTACATATTCACAGTCAGAAATGCATGGTAGTTATTGTGTAAAAGGGGTCTATTTAGGAAGAAAAGGCAGATACCATTTTTGAAAGCCTTTAGTCAAAGAGTATATATACACCATGAAGTGTATAATAATGCTTTACCCCAAAATGTTTGTAGCAGGAAGCAGAGCTGGACAGGTGCAGAGAGACAAAACAGAAAAAAACAGAGATGGTTAGGTCTTCATGGGGGACACCGAGCTCCTGTGGGTCATGATGCAGTAGAAACCACCTACCATGTAGAAAGTGAAATAGTTCAGCTTTGTTTCTCAACAAGTTCGCACTGCGTTTACTCAGAAAAGCAATAACCCATTTCAGTGAGCACAAAACATCCCATCCAGGGGTCCCTTTCTGTCCCTTCTTCATCTCTGTGAAGACCTCAGGCCTGGGAGGGAGTCAGAGTCACCGTGATACTACACTTTGTGCAACTGGGATGCTATTTCAGGCGGAGGGTTGCAACTGTCATTGTTTCATTCATACTGGCATTTCTACTCCTAGCTTCCCCACACAACCAACTCTGCTGCTTTTGGGAACTCCCTGGTGCACCTCTGAGTGAAATGTCCAAGTATTGCCAAAGGAGTGTGTGAGGAGGGCTGGTCTCCACAGCTTGGTGGCTCAGGCAGAAAACAGTGGATTGTGACTATAAAGTGATAGGACAAGATAAAAGTTATTTAGCTAGGTGTTTTAATGGGGACATTTTTTTAAAATATAGGTTTCTTTTTGCCACCAGTAAATTATAGTGATGATGGCAGGAACCGCTTAATGACCCAAGAGCACTGCATCTCCACATTGGCTCTGAGCTACAGTTCACCCACCTCAGCACCCAGTGGAGTGTGCTACAGACCCAGCCTCCATGCGGGGACCCCTTCTATAGACACCACAATGGCACCAAGACCACAGCAGCTACTTGAGAGTGGCAGAAATAGCAAAAAAGGGTACCACAACTTTGGGGCCAAAATCTAATCTTAAACAAGTCAAGAAGTGCTTTTGATGGAGGCAGGTGGTGTATTATCCCATTACCAGCTAGTTAGATCTCTAATAAAAGGTCTAATAGTAAGGATTGGTCCCAGAAGCAAACATGGTTATCTGGGTGTAGGACATCATCAGGCAGCAGGCATGATTCACTTGCCTAATGAATCCAACAGTTCTGTTGTTGGCCCGTGTGGGTTAATATTTCATTTCCTCATGGGAAAGGTTTGCTGTGTTTCCTCTAGCAGTGTTGCTTGTTGACCTCAGCTTCTTCCTTCCATCATCTGAGCAAGCACAGCTTGGCATCCTGGCGGAAGACACAGGCCATTCGCTCTTCTAGTTAAAAAGTGATCTTGCTTCAGTGAAGTCCCAAACGCTCTCCCTGAAGACTATACTTAATATCCAGCGCATTAAACAAATTGATGTGTGTGAGCTTTGGAAGAAAAGGCATTTGAGTTTGAATGCAAAGGCCAGCCCTGGATAAAACCAGGGTCTCCACTCATGCAGAGCCACATCTGTGATAATCAGAGCTGAAAGGGAAGCCTTAACCTCTGGAGTGATAGAGACCAAAATGGTGAAAGGATTTTTTAGATGTGAAAAGACGGATCAAGAGTTTTACTAAATCCTGGGTCGAAGGGAAGGTTGAAAATTGCCTTTGCTCTGAATCTGGGACTTTTCAGGCTGAAGAAAGTGTGCCTCACATCTTGAACATTTCATGTGCTTTCATTTCATTCCCTCTATTTTCAATTCCCATTCCCTCAGATTTTATTTACTTATGTCTTCCAACAGTTTGATAGCAAAAAACAACCAAGCTGCAAAGCTTCTCTCTAAATGCCTGATTTAAATAATGCATCCATTAATTTTTGCACCAATAGTGGTACAACATAAAATAGTACATTATTTTTCAGAATCTGATTCTGCAAACATTAGACCATTTGACTGAAATATTCCTAATGTATAAATAAAGTTACTCTTGTGCATTACTGTTTTCAGGCTCAGAGCTTTAATGTGTTATTTTAAAATACAAATATTTTCAAAGGTGCAAAATATAAATGCAACTGTATTTAAGTCTTCACTGAAATGAAGCATGAAAAAAAAGTGATGAAGGCTTTTCTTCCTGCTGCTGAAATAGAGGACTTTTACCAATTTTAACAGAACATCCTTAATATATACCTAGAATATTATGTGTATAGTAGGTTGTTACTCTGTAATTGGTTTGGCTGATTACAATGATTACACTAAGTTGGCACAATAGTATAGCTATCTGGTGAAAGTACTTCTATAGAGCCCACAGAAATCTGCTCACTGGAGACCATATTGTATGTTTGGAGGTCAGAAATTCTTATTTACAAGGATGGCAGCTTTTTAACATTGCTTACATTTAATGTAAAAATAAAGCTGACTGTTTTCCAAGTGCTCCTTAAAATAAAAAATAAAAACCCTTTCCTATTGGCTGAAATATTCCTTTTGCCAAATGTTAAGATTGTGTTATTGCTTGTATGGGCTAAATCCAAGAAAGGTTATTTCAAAACACATTAAAGAAGTAACACTTTGCTCTCTACATGTAAAATGGGAAGCATTCAACACCACTGAACTTGTCTGTGATCTGGATAGGGCATTGCAATGGTGATCCCCTTTGCTGGAGGTGTGTTCTTCCACAGAGGTTTTTGCTGCTCAGCTTTAGGTATGCACTCAGACAAGCGTCACGGGGAGGAAGGAGCAAGAAGTGAGTTCACACCAACAGTGCCCACCACGCCTGCGAGGAGCAAACCTGGGCACCTCTGCCCTTGGACATCTTTTTTACACATAGATGCAAACACGTGTACACAGCTGAATGTTGCCAACGTGGGGCTGGACTGGCTTCACAAGCTCAACCTCTCCCACCTCCCTTGCAAACAGGGCAGCGGGTCCCCAGCAAACACGGGGACTGATGTGTCCCAGCAGCACTCATAGCTGAGGACAGAAGTCAGGTCTTCCTTGTGACCCCTTGTGCAGAGGTGGGGGGTGAATGGGGCAGCTGTCGGCCTCAGAGGGGAGGATTTAATAGGAAATTCTGCGTTTCAGCAAGTTGAATAATAAAGTCCCGACATCTCAACTCTTCACACAAAAAAGCGAGCAATGTCACGCAACGCTGCTTCCCGATGCACATCCCTCCCTGGCATTGAGTGCAGCTTGTTAATGGTTGGCAAAGCTGCCGTGAAAACTCTGTCATCCTCCCGAAGGGGCTCCCTCTGCATGTGGAGGTATAGCACCCCTTTTTAGGGGCTGAATGCTGGGTGGCATGGAGCTGCTGGCCACTGTGCTTCCCGGCCACATGCTGGCAATGGCTTTCTGTCAGCGAGGAGGAGAAACGCCCTCACTCCATTGCGGGGAGTATTAAATGCTTTTAGCAAGCAATGACCACCCTTAATGATTTCCAAGAGAGGAAATGAACCTCCAATCAATTATAACACTTGATTAGGTTACTTAAATTGCTGAATCTCCAGCAAAATCAGCAGTGCCAACTCCCCAACACCGTGTGTGTGATTCAATGGCCCTTATAGTAATGCAGCTCTGCACACCTCCTGTTTTATGTACGTTCCTTTTGCTGTTACTCAACTTCCATCTCATTACCAGGAGCACGGATTTCCACCTTGTCACTTTACAACCTTATTCGAGCATCGCTCTGTTGATCACCTGGTGATTTTTAGGCCAATTTTTTTTTCCTTGAAATGCTAATGCATTCCTACTGAAAACAAACACAGGCCTGTGATTGTAATATCGCCTTTGCTCAGTTTTATTTCAAATGAAACAGAAATGCAACTTCAAAGCCATCAAAGCAATGAGTGACTATCAAAGAGAGCATTGGCCTCTGATAACATGAAAGACCACTTTAATAGGAAAGTTTTATAGGAATTTCTAGTGATCATTAATAGCATGTAATTCACTTATTTGCTAATTATAAGAGTGCCAGTGGTAGTAGTTAAGTGGAATATTGAAAATGGCATCCTGTGTTATCACAGTGCTGACCCCGCTGAGAAGGCAATGTCCGCTCTTCTTCCCACCCCACCACCTTTCCCCCCTCTGAGGTGGCAGCTGAGAGGGTTCACCTCTGCTGTTTGGTGTCCCAGACCTCTGTGCCCCTTCCTCTGGCCTGATACCCCTCCACATAATTTGCCCCATTTCTGAGCAGGGGATAGTTTTTAACCCTGCACACTAGAAGTGAAAAATCTGTGGGCAACTACATCTACTAAATCCCCTGAACGAAGGGGAAGGACAGATGGCAGATTGGAGGACGCAGGATCCACAGGAGGTGTAACAAAATACGGACCCATCTGGGTCGAGTCCCAGGGAGGATAGGGGTTGTACTGAGCTTGAAGCTCTCCTGCAGTCTGTAAGCCTGTTAAAAGACAGCTCTGGCAATCTGAACAAGACTGTTTTGGCAGGGGAAAGCAAAAAAAACTAGGTATCTTTTATGAGAAGATACAAATTTCAGATACATGTGTTAGGTGATTGAAAATAGTGAGAACTACGCTGCTATAAATTCAGTAAACTTCACTAGATAAAAAAGACCAACAGGGTCTCAGATTGTCAATTCCTTAAACCAGCAGAAATATTCCTAAATAGGCAGTGTGGGATTCCCCCCAAAATATGGAATTTTCATTTATTATCATTTCCTCAACAAAGGGCCAGGAGTTGCTGAAACTGCACAACAAGTGACGTAGTGAAAGACCCTGCCTGGCAAATCACCAGTGGGTCTGGCTGCCACCCCTACACCCAGGGCACAGGTCCTCTGCTGGCGGGTGGTATGTAGGGGTGGGGAAGGGGACATCCACCCACCCAGCCACTCCCTGCCCTGGGCTAAGGAGTAGCCAGTAACCCTTGTACAGTCTCCTGCTCTCTTCCATGTTTACCCTAATCTCAGATCTGAAACGTGTAGCTCTACATGGTACATTCCCACAGAGACTCTTGGCTTCAGGAACTAAATATTTTCTAAAAAATAAAAATTTCTGTCCAGAGACATTCTGGCTAATGCCACAGGGTGTGCCCAGGTGAGGACGCATAATGGCTTGCACAATGAGGTGTCTTTGGAAAACCAGCAACTACTTCCAACATTTCAAAGTAAGCAAAACCAGAACACCCTCCTGCAGGAGAAGTATCTACCCCGTGGAAGGTTTCTCCCCAAAGGACATCCACCTGGGAGCTTGCCATCACTTTGTAAAACACATATGTTGACATATATACAAAGAGGCACAGCCCAGGCCCTGGTGCAACTCTGCATACCAGACACTGGCAAAACACCTACAGCACTCAGGCATGGGGATTAAGCACAAGCGTTCATCCTGATGCAACACGTATCTCCCTGAAGAATGCCGGATCCTTTGCCTCTGAGGTGGTCCCAGCCTGAAGTCAACATTTCTTACCGTCTTCAGCTCAGCGGTTGTTGTGGCTTTTACCTCTCTGCATTTTCACATTTTTTCTTTCCTCATATGTTTTTCCAAACCCACTAATGCAATATTTGACTTACCCCATCCCCTCCCAAACTAACCATATATTTGTTTTCAAGATTTTCCAGCAGTAGGTTGAAGAGGTTCAACTCCTTTCATGAATGTGGGGCAGTTTCTCCAATCACTTGAAGTCTCAGTAAGAGCAATCAGTGATGACGATTAACGATGCCCACTACAGAGCTGATGCTGAAGTGCCTCAGATGATCACTGTTGCTTGTCGCTCATTGTAGCTATAAAAGTCACCAGCTTGCACCATGGAGACATCCTCCTGTGAAGGCAAAAATGCTCCTCCATGACCATTTTCCCACTCAAAACAAGACACCAGTGTCTACCTGCCAGCAGTGTTAGAGGCATGTCTCTGATGGGAAGCTTTGGCTGTAGGGATGCTCATCCCAGCCAGGCTCTCCCAGCAGCTGATCCCCTCCAGGCACAGAGCCTCTGGGCTGACCTCTTACAGCTGCTCTTCAAGCATGTGGGACTTTCAGTGTATTAAGGTGGTTTCGTACTGTGACACTTACCTCTGAGTTACCTTGTCAATATGCAGAATATTTGCATTTCTTGATATGGGGAATCTTCTCCTGAGTCAGTTCTGTGGTTCTTCCCTACCCCTTTCTCCCATTTTCAAGATCTTTGTGGAAACAGCAAAGGTGAGACCAGCATGAGACTCGTCCACCTGCTGGAACTGGCTTCAGCAAAACTGAGGTGGAAGCTCCCTGAGTGCTCTTGCTAATATGAATTCCTAGGGGAAAAATCACTTCTATGTTCCAAATTTACAGAGCTGAAGCTCACAACATGATTCCAACAGGATGGACTCCAGCCACTGGACTACAACTAGTGTTCCTTGGAAACATCAAATATTTGAGAATTTGTACACCTTGCTCAGTATTTTGAAAGCTTGTAAGGAGTTTGCATCTAATTAAGATGCTGTATTTAAATAACTACCTTTGCAGTCTTCTGAAGGAAGACTGAAAGGAGACCCGTGCCCCTTCCTTACACACAGAAGGACCCAGCAGTCCAGTGGTGCCCAGGGAGCAGCTCCGTACACAGCACAAACAACCCTGTGGTGCTTCCTTGAGTCCATGGCTGCAGATCATTTTTCCTCCATGTTCTCAGACTCCAGGTTGTGGCCCCACACCAATGTGAAATTGATAAACAGCCTTTAACATCAATGAAACTAAAGCAGGAGGAGATAAGGACCTGGGAGGCAGACAGCATAATTTACTGTCTTCTATCATGGAAGAGGTTAGACATGGTACCACACAAACTCATGTTGCATACCATTAACGCACAGCAAAAATCACTGCAGTGCTGAGCAAGAGAACAGAAAAGCCATGGTGAGAAAGGACTGAAATGCGCATCTGCACTTATCCCCTTTACCATGTCCATATTTCCATACTGCCATGCCTGCATGACACCTACACCCTCTTGCTCAGCCATCACAAAGCATCAAGAAGCAGCCTAATCTTGACTACCAGCTCCGTGGTGGACAGATCACTACATCTGAGGGAGAAAAATCTTTCAATGGCTCAATGCAGAACCTGCTGTAAAAATGTGCGGCCTGAATTTGTCTAACTTGAGCTTCCAATCTCTCAGTCTTACTCTGCCTTTATTGTGATGTTAAAAAGCCATCTCCTTATGGGACAATTTTCTTCTCCATAAAGGAACCTGAGAACTACGATCAGATCACCACTCAACCATCTCCTAGATGAAACAAATTGACCAAGTTCCCTATGCCTTTCAGGAATGCTCTTCTTGAAGCTAGAAAGAGAGCTCATTTCGTATCGGCCTTTTTAATCCCAAAGCAACCTGGATCCAGTCCATTTTACGCACTGAAGCTGAATCAGGGTGTCCTTTGCTTCATCCTAACCTCTTCACTCAGGACACTCTCCTTTCTTCTGTTTGCCCCCAAACATCCATTATTTGTGCTGTTTTACCAATGGTCATCACAACCCACTCCATCCTCTTTTGTAGTGTATCCTGTGTGTTGTTTCTGTCTCAGTGAGAGTCTCAGGGCAGGGGGGCCATGTCTGATGCTGTGTTTGTAAAAGCACTATGCATGCCTGGCGTGACAGAAAGCTACTGCTGAAGTGTGTGTTTTCTCAACAAACAATATAACCTGCAAGCCCTAGATAGCTGTATAACATCAAAGTTATTTTTAAAAAGAATAGCAATTTCTAAATACATCATCGCAACTGGAAAAAAAAAAAAAAAGCCTATTTATAACTGTAATATATATATTCTATTTAAGATAAGTCACACAGTTTCTGCAGTTCCATCAAATTACAAACAAATCTCTACCCATTGGTTTTATAATTACTCTTATAACTGCTGTAATACCTCTAAGGCTTACCCCATGCCAGACCTTCTTGCGGTACAGACAGCAAGCACCTGCAAAGGGGAACAGACAGTCCCTAATGAGGCAAGCTTCAGCCTAGTAATGCCTAGAAATTACACCCTGGTAAAGACATGCAGTACCAATGTAACCTTACCTGTCCTCACAGGCAATGAAACAGTATTTTTCTCTCTCTTCTAATGGACATTGATCATAGAGTAGCTGAGCAAGGAAGAGAATCTAATGCACATTTTAATGAAATCCCTTAAACTTTTTAGCACCTAATGCTTCATCTGTGAAATGTCAAGTCAGAGACTGGGAGAAAGTCACATTCCTAGGCTAGAGCCGAGGCTCCCAGTAGGCAACACACAGTAGCACCGGTCTTGCTGCCACATCTGCACAGCCCATTTCTCTTCTGTGGTACCAGGAATCAGCTGCTGCCAAAACCTGGCTCTGAAGAGACTGAAGAGCCACACCTGGTTGCAGTGCTGAGTGCTCAGGAGATGGGAGAGCCAGAGAACTGAGCTCATACCTGTGGGATGAGGTCTGCTTTATACTGCACCCTCTGATTTTTAATATGCCTCAGGAAAAAAAATACTAACATGCCCTAAAAAGCCACTGAAGTAATAGTGTTGTAATGGATCCATCTACACTACTGGTTACATTAGAGATTTTGCCATTTCACACCTATAATTTGGAGTGAATTCCTCTTTACAGTGATTCAACAGTAGTGCCATGTGATGTGCTCACCTACCCTCTCACATGCAACTTTCTGCTTAGGAGTGATTTTCATCCTTTCCCATTTTAACCTTCAGGTAGAAAAGGTTTGGGTTTTTTTTTATCTGGCCCCTTGCTGCCACGATTTCCTGTTTGTCCTGACGCCCTGCTGGGATCCTCCTCCATGGTGAACTGCCAGCCAAGAAGAAATGTGCTTGGGTGTCAGCTCTGACAGTTTAAGCACCAGCTCACACTCACCTGCACAGAGGGCACAACAGACAGCTTGGGAAGGAAGGAGGAAAGCTAACATCTTAAATACTTCAGAGTCAGATTGATCAAACTCTGCTGCTAAAGCTTACACCTCTTCGTGCATTTCTGACCTGAACCTATTCTCTTTGGCATAAGAAAGCGGTAGTGAGCTGAGCACAAACAGGATCATTACACCTCTCTTTCTGGATTTGCTGATACCACCCAGCCATCCCAATGCTTTCTGCAAGGGAGAATGAGTGACTGTATAGCATCAGTTCATTACCCAAGTCTTGAAAAGCAAGGTCCCAACATTACTGTCAGCTTGACAGTACCACTGAACAGCCCCATGTCTGGGACAATTCATCCTTTTAGTCTTTATGCATGTTAGAGGCTTGGATTATATAGTTCCACCACATCCTATTCACACACTGCAAACCAATACCACAAGAAAGGGAAACACAGGCCACCACCCATCCTTCCCAGCTGCCCTATCTTGTCTTTTACATCTCACAGACTACCAGCTCCCTCGGGAAGGAAGCACTTTTATTTTGCTCATGGCAGGAGGAACCCAAGGCCAGTGGCTGGAGTATTGGCAGGGCTGGTTTCACATCCTCAGTGAGTCACGGAGCTGCCGTGCCTCTATCAGGTGCAATGTAAATCCAGACCAGTGCCTCTTCCCTTTCATTAAGAGCCTCGAGCTCACTGCAGAAAAGATGAAAAGGGCTGGCAATTACCCATTACATGTGACCCATTCACTTGCTGATGGCATGGTTTTCATCTCCCTGCCCTGCCTGTAGGCAAGCATCCTCCCATACCCTAATCTGCTTTTTTTATTCTCCGCCATTTATTTTCCTGGGGGCCTTGTCAGTGATGGCTCCGTTCCTTCCCCAGGCCTCCCAGAGCTGCAGATTCAGAGCATTAAAAGGTTCCAGCTCACGCTAACAAATTCCAGAAAGTCTGACCGTTTATTATGAAGCCAACACAGGAAGGATTTGAGAAAAGCACTATGTAATGAGAGAGCCAGGGAGATGCGGAGCACTGCCACATCCTGGAAACATGCAAAGGTGAACGGGAAGGGGAGGTGGGGAGCATTTGGAAGCCCATTAAATGAGGGCTTATCATCTGATTTATGTAAATCACTTCAAATGCCTTCATTTATTAAAAGTATTAAGCTGCATTACTGTTTGCCTTTGGTCTCCTAATTTGGTTGCTAATGTCTAAGACAACTGTTGAAATTAATTTGAAATTAATGTTCCTATATAATTACTTAATGAATCTCACATTCACTGCCCTTAGCTCTCAGCTGACAAAGGATCTCACCTACCACATGTGAGAGGTTGGAATACTGACTGTGATTTTAAAACAGTTGCTAAATTATAGTTTGCAAATATTTTACATTTATATCACACACTTCATCTTGAAGGATCTTGGTGTGTTTGAAATGTTACATAACATTCATTCTTTAGTAAAATTCCATCACAAAAACTTTCTGGGCATCAATCTTCTTACTTCCCTGCATGCCTTGGAATTAAATCAAATTTAGCTGTATTATTATGCAAACACAAAATCATACCTGCATTAAAAGGTTATTATTAGGGCTGTAAAGTCAGACACTTAAAAGATAAGAAATGCTGGAACTGTAACTCTGTGCAATATAAATTCCTTTTCCCATACATATGTATTCTCATAGTCTTTAGTTTTATGATCATATATTTTCCTATACTCACTCCCTCCCTCAGGGGACTTATTAGTCCTTGTTAGTGTTCAAGAAAAAACAGGATAAGAAAAAATAAGGTTCAAGAAAAAGCTAGCAGGGGAAGGTAGTGACCTGTGGAGTCTTTGCCCCACTCCTTAAAAAAGCTGAAAAGGTTGTAATGTGTGTTCCTCCTTTTCTGGGTGGCTGACTTGATACCCCATAAATCCTGATCGGCAGAAATGCTGAATATGCACAGCAGTAACTGACGCTAAAGAAACATTCGAACTTGCAGAGCATTTTATATACTACTGAATCCCTTGAACCATGAGGTCCTGGGGTCTTACACCGAGCACTTAAAATTAGTGTACACTTCAAATAGGTGTAAACACTTCTCCGTCTCCCAGGGACAGTGGAAAATGTATTAGAGCATTTGCAAAGCACACAGACTGCTGTGACCCAAACTTACTCGTTCTGTACAGCACAGCCTGGACACAGCACAATTAGTGGGGAACAGGACAGACTGTGACCCAGGAGCAGAAAGTATCTAGGGAAGCGGCTCGTGCTGTTGTGCAAACTAACAGAGGCAAGGACCCAATGGGAAAACAGGGCTTTTCTGAGACAAAAGAGGTGAACTGAAGGCTTTCTAGGCAGCCTTAATTCTGACTGCTCACCATTTTGTGTGCTTATCTGTGCCTTTGCATTTCTTCTTATGTGCATATTGTTTTTTAAGGATCAAGGTAAAGCAAGAGCACCAAACTCATTAGCACTCATGGACCCTTCAGAGCTTTCCTGAGTTAGCTGAACAGTGCTTTGCCTTGGGCCATCCTCAGCATCTAGGCCAGAGCAAGTCAACCTTCCCCACACTGCAGAATGCCACCTCAGTCTTCATGCAGAGAGCTGTAGACATGCTGCATACACTGGCATGGCTCAGACTAATGACACCATGTCCAAGAGTTGTACGGCTCAGCTGAGGCATGAGCTGGTGAGGAGGTTAGGTCCCCAAACACAGGGCGATGTCAACCTCTTTGTGACCTGAATCTCCTTCCCACAACAGGGAACAGAGACTACCCAGCAGCCCACACCCAGACAACAGTCCACAGTTCTGTTCCCACCACACACACCCCTCTACCTGTTGTCCTACTTTCTTAACTAGAAAGCCTAACTTCTCCTGTGCTTACACCTTTGCCAAACCTCCCTCTCTCCACCACATTCCCACCCTTGCCAGGCTGCAGATGCTCCTTCCCAAATGCCTGTCTTCTCTCCCTCAGTCCCCAAAGCATTCCTATGTCCCACACTTCATGCATTCCTCAGCTAATGGATTGCTGGAACATCTCCAGGAAAGACCTCCAAAGAAACCCTCTCCCAGCACGGCCAATCAAAAACTCAAGCCTCCAAGCACATGGGAAGATTATTTCCTTTTAAAGCTGTATAGGCAGGTAAATTAGGGTCAATCACTACAGTGACATGCTGGACAACCACCTCGACTTCCCTCTAGAACACCAAAACTGTCAAAGGTGAAAAAAAATGGCACAAAAATATCTAGCTTCAGGCTCAAAACCAGCTGGGTTTTAAAATTTTTAGAAAGAAATAAAGCAGCCAATCTGAAGTAGAAAGGTTCCCAAGACATTTTTATACTGGTAAGCTTAAAATAAAAGGAACCATATGGCCACACAATAAACTGGAGGGCAAAAAAATTAAGACTAGAGTGGTAATTATACAGGCCATCAGCCTCCATGAAATGCTTAATTCTACGATAAGCTACGTTCAGGTACCATTTTGCACAGGATTTCCTGTTTACTCCTTCACAACAAATTCTCTTGTGCAGACAGCATTATACAGACCGTATCATCAAACTGACCTGCAAAGCAGACTGCTCTTTATTTTCCAGCTGGGGGGTTTCAGGTCATGTGCTAGCAGCCAAAGGAAGGTTATTACTGCAAGCGTGCGGAGCCATCAGACTAACCCAGCCTAGCCTTCCCTGCCCATTCTGCTTTTGTGAATAAAGTAGAAAAAGATACTGAGAGAACTGTGGCTCAGCAAAATACTAAGATTTCTTGAGGCAAAGATGCTTTTCCGCATCCGTGGTTTCTTCCTGCTGCTAGCAATTGATGGGACAGGGCTGCTTTAGCCAGGTTTCCAGAATCCTGTAATGGAAAGCAGCTGTCCCTACCCTAAGATTGCACCAGACATCTCCATAACTCTTCTGTCATCTTCTTTTGGTCAGTGTCATTACTCAACTTCCAATCCTGATGTGTTAGTAACACTAGCAGCAATCCCAGAACTGTACTGAATGCACTTTTTTCTTAAAACTCCCATCACTAACTTGAATATGTTTGCATTGCTATTTTCCACTCCATACACAGATTTTTCAGTTGTTACTTGTCAAAATACAAGCTCCGGGACTTTATTCTACGGAGTTGGGCTGCATGAGCCCCACATTTCAATCCGAACAAGTCACTCACTTGAACACAGCGCAAGTCTATTTGACAGGACCTCCCTTTCTTTTCCCCAAGCAGCACAGAACCAGACAATCTGAAGGCATCCAACACCATCTGAAACATCCAGTTTTGCAGAACCACTGAGATGGCAATGGAAGGTCTCAGGCTTTGCAGAGTCATCTTCAGAAAGCAGTAAGGGTCACAGTGAATCTTGTCTCCATCATAAATACAGCACCATGTAAATAATTTGGGGAGGGGGAAGCTTCCTAGCATTTTGCATTAATAGATGCAATTATAAGATACTCATTCAGTTAACAAGGTTAAAGCATTTAATACCATTATTGCAGGTCCATCGACTAACACCTTTATTCTGAAAGCTCACTTTAAGTAACAATTACATCTCTGCTTCTCTACAGTAAACTGCTGAAAATCAAGCAGCTAATTCAAACTCCAGGAGTACATCGTTATATTTGCCCCTTTATTAAAATTAAACTTTTTTTAAATTTGCAATCATGGCCTACACTTCCAGGATTGCCATATCTCCCTCTGTCTTTGCATACACCAGCTCCTTTGGGGAGGATTCCTGGAATTGGTAATAGGTTTCATAATTTCCATCTTCTGTTTTCTAGTTCAGAGTAATCGAATCCAGTCACTACTGCTGTATCTATCTGGCAACTACTTCTTGGCCTCCATGAAATGAATTGGAAGTTCGATTTCCGTTCTCAGCAGGCATGTTTGCGTGATACAGATGAACTGCTGTAACTGGCAAATTGGAGGCAATTTCAGCAGAGATTCCTAGGTTTAAATAAGCATGAGCATAGAACTTCTTTCACCTCCAGAGAGGGCTCCTCTTTAATAGGCTTAAGAAGTGACAGGACAGGATTGGAGAGTTTGGATTTCTGCTGTGGCAAGATGCACTTTAAAGGGGGGTTTTATCTTTTGAGTCTATCAAACTGGCACCCACATGAAGTTATTAACAAAAATAAAACAAGTCATTAGGAAACAAAGCTTGAGGCAAAATAAGCTTTATCACTCCCCAAAATCCTTTCTACCTCCGCTGCATTTTAACTGGAATACATGGGTATTTTATTTCTTTTTGACATCTCCACACCCCCATGACAAACGTTCACCACTCTTCATTTTGGTAATGCTTATTTGGTTCCCCAGGACAGAAGCTGGTGCAATAGCATCAGCCACTGACACCATTAGTAGTGTTCTAGGCAAGTCCATGAATTCTGTCACACAAGGCATTTCAGAACTGAAATACAAGCTACCAGGTGAGTAGAGGCTGAACATATGACTAGGCTAAGATTAAAAACTTTATTTTTTATACAAAACAACAATAAATCCAAGCAGATAATGAACTAAGTGTGTCATCTCATTTTCGACCTTTTCTTTTCTCAATATAGTCTATCCACAGTTCCATGTTAAACCACTCCATATTCAGCAAAAACTATGAGGTTTCCATCTTGTATCCATGTTTTTCTAATTCAGCTCTGTGTAGAAAAAAGAAAAGTATATTAAAACATACAAATAAACACTGTCAGACATCTGCATTCTTAAAAACTAAATATATTGCACAATATACAATCTTTTAGAAATAATATGAACATGTGACACTGCTTTTTGGTTCATACCTTAACCTCACTTACTCTATAGTTCTTCAACTTCAGCTTATTGTCTTAGATCACTGGAAGTGACTTCTAAGTGAAAAATTCAAATGGTTCTTTTAATCATAGTTATTGTCCTCTGACCCACCATGGCTTGAGTACAACTATATGGCACAAAGCAGCACCTGTGAGCCTGAACCAACTCCAGACACATTAAAAAAAAAAAAAATCAAAATATTCTTATACCAGTTATTTTCAAGATTTCTGAAAGCCAAATAAACTTGTTAATCTAAGTAATTTAAATGCATGCACTTCCAAAATAATTTTCACTTTCTTCTTTGTTTCTTTTAAATAAAAATACCAAACTGCGTTATTTTTAAATCTTGGTGCAATACACCTTCCAAGGAACAATTCTGAGGGAAAAGGATTGCATTGTTCCCCTTAGTTGTGGCCAGGACAGCAAGTCAGCAACCTCAAGCTATTGCTCCTACCCTGTTGCCACTTTGCTTCTCACCTGCCTCCAAACACACCAGCCAGAACTACATCCTGTTTTATCTCCTAGTCTTACCATACACGTATCTAAATGCAGTAGTTCAAATCTCTAAAATTATTTCAGGTTAGTTTACATATTAGTAGCGTAATTTTAGAAGTGGAGAACTGCAGCATTTTCTTTCTAAAGATGAAATAAAAACATGCTGCCACGAAGCAACATTAAAAACTATCATTTTAACACTAGTATGCAGTCACCAATACTACAGGCTACAGTTAGTGAAGGTTAGCCAAGATGAACTACGTCAATCAAGAATTATGCCATCTGTTGAAAGGCTATTTCACTACATATCAACTTCTTTTCTAATATTACAGGTTAACTGCCTTTCAATCTTAAAAGAAACAACTATACCAACAGACTGTTGTATCTTCTACATAAAGGATCACTTTCACCCAAGTACAACAAGGGAGATCAGCCCAGGAATAGTTCAACCAGGCTGTACTACAGGTAGTTTGCTCCTCATGCAAATACTGGGGATTAATTATAAAATGTGACTTTGTATTGCTGCTTGAAACAATTTAAGTCATAATTATGCATCAGTAAAGGATTAACTGAAGCTACAAGTGACAAAGAGGATTAAACAACTAGATTAGAGGTACCCAAATTGCTATCACCTTTTTTAAGGCATGTGATGAACAATTACTTTGCTATTGTTGCTCATAAACAGCATGCTCACCACACACAAGAAGGGAACCTTAACATTAACATAGATAACTGATCTCTAGAAAATTTGTTCATTTGGACAAAGAACAGCAATACTATTTGAAGGTACAGAAAAAAAATTTATAACAACACACTTTGCATACCACACCACACAGAAGAGAATCTTGGATCCCTTGACATTAATCTTTGCAGTATGATTCAGAATTTTCACATATTCAAACAAATCCTTAGAAAAGGATTTATTCATGTTAAACTGAAAAAGTGTCAGCTGTATCACAAGTTCCAATGATCTTTGTACTGTTTAAGTTGTGTAGCACAGCAAAAGCCTGAACACATCAGGCATATTCAGGCACACAGGGTGCCTGAACACATCAGGCACATTTCAGGGTTCACAGTACAATTATTAAAAGATTAAATGCTTATCAGCACTTCACTCTGCTGTAGTCCCTTAAATCTGGTTCTGAAAGGCTTTAGACAGAAAAGCACAAAGCAGAGCTTTTATTTATTTATTTGTGTTTCAGATCTCTTGTTTTTAAAGTAAGCAGACTTCAAACTTTCAGATATTAACAGTGCCATTTTAAACATTTTACCCATCTTCTAGAACAGTAAATTAAAAATAAAATTACCTTAACTGATTGGAGAAATCATCTTCTACATTGTCATCATCCCAATTGTCTTCCCAGACATGCGCATCTTCATCTTCATCTAAACCAGTCCAATCTAAAGACAAAAAAAGAGGTCTAAATATTCTACGCTGCTTTGCTTTGGTACTGTGTCTTACTGATACATTAGCTCAGCCTTTGGACAAAGCAGACTTCTGCTGGTAACAAATTTCTCTTTGACAGAAGAGTCTGGATCATATTTAAGCATTTATGAGACAAAACAGCACAGAAAGATCTAACAAACACGCTGCAATTTCTTGAACTATAATAAAAATGCAGCTTGGTAAAAAAAGTTAAATCATTACACACTTCACATCATGGCTTGCAGGATTACACATTCATAAGAGACATTCTGCATACAAATGGACAAGCTGCAGCACCATTTTAAAAAGAAAGCAATAGTGAGTACTTGACTCCTAAAAGCTCAATAAAAGGTGTGCAATTCCAGGTTTGTAGTTAAATAGGTTTTTTCCAATTAAAAAAGTAAACATATATCATATGCTTTTGCCAAAACACATACACACGGATCCTCAGTTCACTCAGATCAGATGCAGAGTCTATGGATAAATGCCAAAGATGTATCTGTGATGCGGAAGCAAAGGCAAATTGAGAGAAGCATCTGCAAACAGCAGTTGCTACCTGTAACCAACCACTTCTGGGTTCACAAAACAGCAGAAGCTATTTCCTTAGAGAGGCAAGATACTAAATGTCCATTTGCTAACCTAACTTCTATTTTTCCTGTAACAAAGTAACCTGGCACATCTTACTTGACAAACTACTGATCACCCACCTCATGTTTCATTAAAAAAAATAACATCAAACCAACTAGCTAGTTTAAAACCAAAAATTAAAAATCAGGAAGGCTCAGAATCTGTGTGTAAATACAATTCAGTTTACTTCACTGGGTAACACAGTTTCTTGGTTTTCTTCTACTGACAGACACCAAGTTTTTATAAAGTTACCAAAATAAGAAGCACCCCAATTTTGACACTTGTGACCTTGTATTTCTCAAAGTCTATCAGTATATTTAAAGAGATAACACCATTCTTCCCATTACAATTCAGTAAGCCATCTGCTGCCTATCCAGAAAAAGCTTTGAGGACTAAGGCCCAAAGTAACATTATGATGAAGTATGGAAAAAAGCTAGTAAGGCAAAAGATTAAGAACTAATTCACTGTGAACAACTAACTTTACAAGAATGAGGGCTGGCCCTTGCATTTTGCTCATCCTTTTTCTAACACTGACAGGCAACTAAATTAATATTTGAGATTAACCAGAACAAGAAAATCCATTTGTAACTGATTAAAGACAAGGCATTACAATTAAACTTCCCTACTCAAATAAATTATATAATGGGAAAAGATGAAGGACCATAGAAATCCTACTGGTCCTAAGGACAGCAAAAGAAGGAACTGGGACAAAAAGGTGGAAAAAAATGCAGTATAAGAAAAGCACATTAAAAGGTGGAAAAAAATGCAGTATAAGAAAAGCACATTATTTTAATTTAGTTGTACTACTAGTTGCTCAAATGGAAGGATTTTATTTTAGTACTATCTGCAATAAACTTTGCCTATTTATAGGCAATGGATTTATTTTTGTCAAAATAAAAGCTTTACCACTCACATCATTTATCTGGATTTCAAAGATACAAAAATAACAAAGCTCAAAACAGTTTAAAAAGAACACAAAGTCAAACCTTTCCATCTATTAATTTACAAGCAGCCCAGGCAGATCTACAAATCTGAGAAAAGTCATAGTAACTAGTAACCAGCCCAACGAACAGCAGCTTCAATCATAAAAGGTCAGTTCTGAAGACTACAAAACCATGTTCCAAATTGCACTGAATGAAGAAGAGTCCAAAAGGGACCTTTGGACACTGAGGGGGACGGAGTGAAAGTAAAGCCTAAATTATATTCTCATTGCTGTATCTACAAGATTCTACAGTATCTATATGTTGACACTATACTCCAGAATTGCATACTAAAGTTATTATTCCCAACAACATTATAAGCCTGTGACTAAATAAAATATAGCATTATCTGGGATTGAAAGTATTAAGAACATTTGAGAGCCTGCTACCATTAAGTATTATCAATATACACCAAAATTACAGAATCAATTTTGATAACGTTGTCCCGACTGGACTCCTTTAAAACAATATTTTAGTATACTGATCACTGATTGCCATATTTTGCACTTGGGAAAGGAAAACAAAAAACAGTGTTTAAGAGTAGAGGACAAAAAACCTGAAATCCTATTATATTACACATTACATTTTACATTCTGAAAAGCAGTGTACAAAAAGTTCGTGACCAATTCACATACACTTGTATCTATCATGCTATACTTATGCTATACTTCAAATAAAGTATCTTACAAAAATACAGCACATCTGCTTTGAATACATAAACTTGATTTGATAAATTATTTGAAGAAAAACTCTACATCTGAATAAAAAAAATTCCCAAAGAGCCAGTGTTTTTATCCCTTAACCTAGGTTTGCATTATCTAATTTCCTTTGGATAAAAACTGGGTAATAGAACACAGAGTTTTTCTGCTGCACAGAAAATGGTGTTTTAATTTGAAAGAACAACAATCTGGCATGGGTTTCAGCACATAGTTATGATAATTCTTTCCTAAGCACTGAAGATAACATTCAAAGTGGTCTGAACATTCTTTATAACATCTCAAAACTACCATCTCCCCTGAAGATTTAAATGGGCCTCTTTAGAGGTTCTTATTTTTTGCAAGATAGATCAGCACAAAGCCTAATTGTGGTCACTCTAAAAGTCTCTGTTCTACTCAGAAAGTTTGCAAAGTACTTGGCTTTTGTAGTACAGCTTGATTCAAGTAGAATTAATTTCACCTTCTGTAACAGCAGTTCAGCGCTCTGACCAACACAAGGTTCTGAAGCATGCTTCAAAGACTTCCTTCATCCCTACTGCAAATGCTTAATTTACATTAAATAAGATAAATATTTTTTGCCTGTTTAGGAAACACGTATGGAAAAGAAAGGTTAGTCTTCTCAGTTTAGTTTAGCTCTCATCTCAACTATGTTAATAACTTTTTCTGTCAGTAAGTGCAAAAATAGTATTTTTACTGGTACTGAAGGATTCAGAACATCTAAGGCTTGTCAGGCCCCAAAAAACCCCCACAATATAACGAAGACATTACAGAAGAAAAATGCTGACATTTCATCCATCATGTTTTGTATCATTTCTCATTACCCACAGCTTAACACAATTCCCAGAATTAACGACATGGAGAAAACAATCATGCCCTGATGGGGATCTTTTCAAGATTGTATCTGTAAAAAGACACTGAGTTGTTTTACTGAATTCAGATTTAATTTCCTCGTTGAATATAGCTGTGCCTATGAAAAGCAAACCAACACATAAATATCTGTGCTTCAAAAGGTAAAGAGATTCAGAGTAACTACAGAGCACGTTGTTTCCTTTTCACTTTTCTCCACCTTACACTCCGTTCCCGCCCCTCACCCCTCCTCTCCCTAGCGATTCTCATCTCCAGAGCCGAGACGCTGCAAGTTCCTCCCGCACTTGTTTCCAGCTCTCCCGCACAATGACGCAGCACTTCGGGTGCGATGCGCCCAACGCCGCGGAACCGGCACGGCTGGGCACAGGCAGCACGTTCGTGCTGAACCCCGGCCCCGAGGGGGCTGCAGCCCCCCACCGCTGACCGGGGCGGAGGGGCGCAGGAACCCGCGGGGCACCGCAAAGCTGCTTCCGTATCGCTGGGGCGCTGCGTGCCGAGACCCATCGCCCCGCCGCGGAGGCCCCGAGGGCTACTCTGCGGGCAGGGACCGCTGACAAACCGCCCGCCGACGCCGCCCCCGCCCGCCGGAGGCCGCCCGCTCCCTCCCCGCCTCGGCCCACCGGCCCGGCCCAGGCCGCGGCCTACAGGCGGAACCGGCGGAACCGCCGCCCCCGCCGCCTCTCTTCCCGTCCCCGCCCCGCCCGGCACCTTCGGCCGGGAACTCCTCAAACTCGTCGTCCTCCTCCAGGAGCCCCAGGTCCACCGGCTGCTTCTTTTCCGACATGCTCGGCCCGCCGCCCGACCACCGCGGCCCGCCGCCCGCGGAGACTGATGGGATACGGGCGGCAGCCGCCACCGCGCCTGCGCCCCGCCGGCTCCCGGCCGTCCCCTCCCCTCCCGCCGCCCCGCCCCCGCGCCCTCACCGCCCCCTGGCAGCGCCGCCCCGCAGTGCTCCCGCCCCCTCGCTCCCCGCCTGCCCCGGCCTTCCCGCCGCCCCGGCCCGGCCTGGCCTCCCCGCCTCTCGCCGGGGTCCCCTCAGGGCGGCCTCCCTGGCGCCGGCCGCCCGCCCGCCCGCCCGCCGTCCCTGGCTCCCCGCCGGCACCCGCGCTACCCCAGAGCCGCTGGGCAGCTCCGGCTGCAGGCGGGCCGCGGCCCCCTTCACCCCCGGGGCGCGGTGAGGGAGCAGGTGCCGGGGAGCTGGAACGGGAAGAACAGGCCAGGAAGCGGGATATGCGCCCGCCGCCGCCGGTTCGTGCTCCCGCCCTCCGCAACGGCTCCTGCGGCTGCCAGGCCGGGGGACACCGGCCGGGCCTGGTGGCGGCGGGATTTATGGCTCCGGCATGAGCTGGGGCTCCCCGGAGCTGGCTGACTGACGTGCCGCACGGGCCGAAGCTGAGAGCAGATACCCTGTGTGGAAAGCGTCAAATGTATTTTCAATACTGCGGGTGGAATAAATCTGTCCACCGCAACGTTAGGCAGAATTACACAAGCTACTGTTCTCTTTACAATCTTTCATTATTGATTTATATTCAAGCAAAACCTACCAAGTCTCAGCCTTCTGTCCTTCTAATCTATAACCTGCGGTGGTGTCTTTTTTTCCTTCTGGCATTTTAACACACAGCTTCAAAACCTACATCTCATTTACTATCTTTTAAATTCCTTATCCATCACATCAGAGAAGCAAGGAAGCAGCTTGAAAAGGAGATTCTGACTAAACTATTCAATAAGAGTTAGGATGTTGTACAAAAAATAGAAATGCCTTGTTCTTTAAATATTCCAGAGTGCATTCATTTCACTTCATTCTAGATTCTGTTGATGATTTAAACAAAGGCAAAGTTCAACGCTTACTAGCCTGAACAAGTTTGTGCGTGTGGTGGCTCCGATGGCTTCTCTCTAGGCAACCACCTTCTAGCAGTCCTGCCAGTTTGTTGGAGCGATACGTTTTCTTTCCCTTGCACTGTGAGAAGCTGGTTCACGAGACAATGACTTGCACAGCTGGGTTATACTGTGTCCTAGATTTAAAGTCAGGGAAACACAGAACAAAAAACGTGTGGGAATTCATACATAGTTCAGTTTCAACCCAGTATAAGCATGTTCTGGCATGTGGCCACAGTTAAAGCAAGGTGGGAAATGAGTCCTTCTGCCAGATGAAAAGTCTAATCAAGCGGTCACATTTTATTTTTATGTGACGGAAGGACTGACTGACACTGATGATTGTGAAAATTATGAAAACTCCAGTTTAATAAATCAGTATGTGGAATCTAGTTATAACTTGGCTGGGATTTTTAGCAAGCCATGCATTTTGGAACAATAGATAGCCTGCTCTATCCAGGGAGTACAAGATGAAGTCATAAAGTGGATAGGGGTCTGTTGTACCAAAAGCTTGCAAAGATCTGTGATCATTTAGTTACTAAGGCCCATATTCAAACCCTCTAGTTTTTACCTTACCTAGAACTAAACTATAGAGTTTGCAGCACATTGGGGAATACTGAGATGCTCAACTGCACCTAGATCATCTAAGAAAAAATGTAACTTGGAAACTCCTATGGACAAGTAGCTTCAATTAGCCCTGGAGCAGGAAGCAGCTTGAACTTGTTTTGAAGACTTTACCCACATCTGCTGTGATGAAAAGATACAGCAGTCCTTTCCACCCTCTTCTCTCCTCCTTCTGTGCCAAGCTGCTGGTTAGGAAGCTCTGGAGTGCCAGCAGAGAGAAGAATCTGTATTTCCCTAGGGGATATGGCCAGCCACTGCACCAGGAAACAAGGAAAATCAGGGACTCCTGAAGCAGTGTCTTACTTATGTAGGGACTGACCAGTCAGTCTCGGATCTGAGTCCTTTGCATTTCCCATCTGTGGAGCTGAGTATTCCCATATCACCAGTAAGCCAAATTTAATCTTACGTTGTTACAAAAATCTGTAATGTCAAATTCTCCTCCTTTTATTATAAATCTCAAAATTTTTGATTGTTCTTTTAAATTTGTGGTTTCTGGAGTTTTGTGGTTACTAAGGAGCTTAGCTCGTCTTTTAAAAGGAGAAAAATAACTTTCTAGCCCAAGCAATTCGAAATGAGCTTGAAAATATGAACAAAAAGTATTTTAGATTTATCTGTTTTACCTGTAAGATTGCTTTAAAATAATGGATTTAAAAATAAAAACTTTAAATCCATTGTTTTAAATCCAACACCACAGATTTTGAAATCCTGGAATTTACATTACCTTATTTAGCCTTTCTAGCAGATGAATGCAGACTTCACTGTAATTCCTCAAACCCTTTAACTCTCTAGTTAAAGCTAGTAAGGTCTCCAAGGACATAGGTATCTGCCATGCCATGTTTCTCTCGTGAAGCTATGCCCATCCTACGTTGCCTGAAGGACCTGATCTGCGAGGCATTCTCCAAGCCAGCCCGCTAGACCTTGCAGGAAGAGGTGGGCAAGGCGACAGGCTTGCCTTCAAATCTCCACTGTGTCCAAGTTGGATATGACCTGATGTCAAAGACAAGTGCCACAAGCACCAAGCTGTTTGCTGGTTATTTGGGGGTCAGTCTTTTTCTCTCTTGCAAAGTATATTTAGGTATTTTCAGTCATGGTGGAGCAGATGTGACAAGTAAATAACTCAGTCTGCAACACCAAATAGTCTACCAAAGAGAAATTCTGGCAGTTGGTTGATGTGGGTAACATACCATATCCCAGATGCATGCTCTTAACAACCAGACTATACAATAAATAAGTAGACAGAGCTTATCCTCCTGCAGGTAGTTGTTAGAAAACACTGATTTTAGTGCCAGTCTTGTGACTGTGATTTATTAGCAGAGGCACAGTCTTATATTTTCTTAAGTTTCTTACTGGCATTCTTAGGTAGCTTCCTACTCAGCCTGCAGGCTTTGTATATCCCATCCCATACCCATGCTCCCAGGAAGCATGTAAGGAACTTAAATTTCTCCACTGAGAAAAGACATCTTCAAATTCCACAAAGCATCACAGCATCTAAAAATTTGATGATGCGGTTCATACTACTCAAGCTGGTTGGTGGACCTTGCCCCATTGACCAGTCTTAATTCTTTAGAGAAAAGAACATAAGGATTCAGCTGTCCAGAACAAATTTTCCAGTGTGAAAAGATATTTGAAATGTTACAGGAGAGTGTCCAAGCCCCAAGTACGATTGGAGTTTGATATTTTCTAGATGGGCCATCAGGAAAAAGAGTTGCCTTTCAGCATCTACCCTATGCAGTCAGACTGGGAAAAGACCACTGATACCTAATCAGAACATAGTGCCATTGATTTTTGTTTGATCCTTCCCCTGCTGTAGTCCCAAGACCAGTGGCAATCTTTACAGTCACCAAGCCTGCATCTCACATGGACAGAGGACACACAGAGCAAGGAATGGTTTTGATCAAATTAAGAAAGGCACTTCCTACATTCCTAAAACAGCATAAGAGATCTGCTTTCTTGGAGCTGCAGCCCCTGCACAGTACTTCAGCTACACGCTGAATAGATTGGTCTTCCAGGACCAACAGCCTGACACTATTGGGTGCTTCAGCAGAGAGGTCTACACGCCTGTTCCATGGGAATTAAAGGAAAAAATTCCTATAGATTTCAGTGGTTTGGGGTATGACTGTCTCTATTATTATTAAGTCCTTAACTTAAATATACCCTTAACTGGTAGCATGTTTGAAATAATTGAACAAGACAATCCTGAGTAACTCATCAGTCCCTCTATTATTCTTTCCAGAGCTGCACAGCAGCTATTTACTCAATATGATTTGTTTTAATTTTTTTATTCAGCATGTTTTATGCATTAGTATCAGAAAAGCCTGTCTTTCTCTTGGCAAATGTTACTGCAAGTTGTCTAGCAGGGAGGTGAGATTATGTAGATTTATTTATTCAGAGTGTAATTTGCATAAATGAAAAATGGAAATAGAGCATTTTTTCTGAATTAGAGACCTTTTTTTTCTTCAAGGTGAAACAAAAATGTGTGTAGTACACTAGTTCAGATTTGCAGATTTTTTTCAGGGGGACTATTAGTCATTTCAATGCCTGGGCCCATTTTCTTCGACTTGGACACTTTTATGGCTGAAAGCATATTCTGAGGAAAAGATTAAGAAGAGGAAATAGAACAGATTGGAAATGAATTTGCTTATAAGCAGTTAAAGGTGTCCTGTTGAAAAAAATCTCAGAGCCATGTTTAGGATTTTAGACACCCCAGGTTTGGAGGTCTTCATGGTCCCAGGCTACCAAACAGTGCCTATTCAGAGAAACCCAATGCTGCAAAGAAAATTGGCAGTGTGTGTATTTCATCCAGATGGCCTCATCGACGTAATGCAAAATCCGTGCGCACAGGCACTTCATCTAATGGACCACCAGCTCAGACATGCGTGGCTCAGGCCAGCAGTGCCCACACAATTTATCCGGATGGGAGAGGGAATGTCTTACAGTCCAGGCTGTTAGATATCCAGGAAAGCACCTAGTTCCTGAAAAAAAATGCATGAAATCTTATTGCTGTTTTTACCATATCTGGCATTCCAAGCACTGGTTAATGCATCCTGGGAATCCCTGCAGAGTTGGCGTTCTGTGTCTTAGGATAGCACTGCATTTCATGCTGTAGTTTTTTGGATTAAATTGAAGAAAAAAGCATATCCTACATTCAGTGCATCTGGATGTTAGGAATAGATTGCTCCACTTCTCTCAATAGCTGTGTGCAACTCTGGACGCATGGCATTATTCTTGAGGTCAGTGCCTTTGGTTTGCCACTATTTATTTGTTCATGTCTGCAGAGGTCCTCTTTTTCTCTCCAGCTGCTCCATCATTCACCAGCACCTCCTGGTAGCCCACCCTGCTCCCACAGCCCATCCCTTCTCACAGTTGACCCTCACTGAGGTCAGGATGCGATTAGGTGGCTGGAGATCATAAGGAATATTAATCACAAGGAACACTTAGATGTTGCTTTACAGACTTCCTTATGTGAAATACACTGTGGCAAGCTATCAGGTTACCGGTGGCTGAAAAAGAAACAGTTCTCTCTTTACCCTTGACAGTCAAAAGAAAGTTTGATTTATTTTCTCATTTTCAGTTAGTCTAAAGGCAGCTGGGCAGTATTGCTGCAAAGCTCTAGCTGTGTGTCATTGTAATAGGGGCAATATGTTTGTTCACTTCTGCTCTCTTCCTCTGTCTAATTGTTCTATTGTCTTTCTGTTTTCTCTCCACATTTGGGCTGACAAAATGTCTCCTTGGGTTTAGCCCTCTAGCCAAAACTTAACGGGCTCCTAATCAAGAACTAACACCATCAGCAGGCTATTTCCTGTCTTTGTTTACCATTCCTAGTATCATCTTTCTCCTCCTCTCAGTCCATCATAGCAAATTTTCACCATTATTTTCCTTACAATCTTCCTCCATACAGGGTGCAGGAAGCTTCCTATATGTTGTTCCCCTTTAATTTTCTGGCCACTCGACCTCTGGCTTCCCAGCTCTACGTCCTGGAAAAGGAGCAGATGCATCTAGAACCAGATTTTGACAAGCCAAGTAATCCTGGGATAACCGTATATCCCACATAGCTATATCAGCAGAATGTTTATTGCTGAGCCTCAATGCAAATTGTATTGATGTTTTGAATGTAAAAGGGGTAATCACAATGTGATTAATTACTAGGTACCATTCACCATGACTTGCATTTCCATGCAAATATCAAGACTGTCAGAGTACAATTCAGTTGCCTAAACAAGAGTTTCTAACATCATAGATCGAGATGCCCTAAAACACAGGACTGCCTGGTGTAGTCTGGGAGACCTTGGCTCTTCCCAATGGCAGTCAGAGATGGGGGAAAAACACCATGTGGTTTCTAAAACGGTACCAGTTGCCTGTGTTTAAGCAGCTTAATTGCACTTCTGCTGTACGTTGGAATAACAGCTGTTGGTGCTTACGTGTCTTTTTCATGTTACTGCACAACTGCCTTTGTTTATTTCTGCCAAGTCTACCCTGAGAATACTATGCTGTGATAACCTCAACATGAGATATTCACTGGATAGGTTAGTATGAATCATTAGGAATCAGGTGAACAGAGTAGGCCTTTTTTCCATGTAAAACATACTTCTAACTTTACATATCTAGATAGTGGTTAAGGCGGGGCCAGGATGAAGTTCAACTCAAATAAAATCAAATGTTGTAGCCTAGGAAGAATTACCAAGTGTTACTTCTGATGTTTTGATAGATAAGCAGGGCTACTCATTAGCAATCCTGGCAAGCTGAAGGACTTAGTGATGCTTAGACCATTGCAAGGACAAGAGCCAGGCCACCAAACAAGGCCACCCTCACCTTAGAGAGCTTACACAGCCAGACAACACCTCTGGATTCTCAGTTCAGAAAACAGAGATAAGTGGGCTCTTCCAGGTGGAGATTCAGAGCACCTGGGTTAAGTACCAGCCCTGAAATGTAATTTGAAGGAACCTGTCTCATCTCTGACTGTATTAGGAGCCCAGGAAGACTTGTCCCGTAATTATGTGCTGAAAGTCAGGGGACGTCATAATCTCTTACAAGTTCAGGTAACAACAGTCACTCTCATTGGTCATATTTTTTCCTCTGGCAAAGTTCCTCCAGGGCATTTTTAGCCCAAAATGTATCAGTTTAGCTTGCTTATCAGCTCAGCTCTCCCCCAGGAGCTTCACCAGTGTCTGGTGGCAGCTGGCAGTGGCAGTTATGTGTCACTCAGAGCTTGCTGCTGTGTGTTGGCTTTTCCATGCTCGTAGGCAGAGTGTACTCACTGCCCTTCCATTCCCCTGGGGACTGCTTTTCACCAGCCCTGGCTGTCGTTCAGCTGTTCTGCAGTGTCACAGGCAACACAGTCTCAGCTCAGGGAATTTCACATAATTTATTGCCAATTAACACAAACTTTTAATTACTGATTCGGGTATTGAGGAAATAAAAACCCAATCTACTATTGAACAAACACTCAGGGAAACACCTTTCCTCACCTTTCCTCAGGCTTAGCTTCAGAGAAACACCTCTCCTCCCTCCTTCCTCACCTCAACTCCCCTTGTTTTCACCTTTGGCTCCCACTTTCCTTCCCTCCCAGTACCTTCAGCGAGGTGATGGGCAACACAGGCAGTTGGGGTCAAGGCATGGTGGTTTCTGTCTGCTGCCCCTTACAGTTCACTCCTTGTCCTCCACTGCTCCTTCCTTCTCACTATTCCTCTGCCCCAGCATGGGTCACCCATGGCCTGTGAAGAAGGATCTGTAGTTGGTGGCTTACTTCCTAAGCTTGCATACACGTCTTCATTGCAAACACGACAGGAAAGCAAGAAGGGTGTATTTTATCACATAGACTTATGCAGTAAATGAAGATCAGGTATCTAAGGTATATTTTGATGCTGAAACCATGGATGTAGCTCCTGGGAGATATGGCACAGGTGCCAGCAGAGCAGGACCACCACATTGGCCACCCCAGCTCCCTCACTGCCAGCTGTCACACAAGTAGAGGGACTGCAAGGCCACTTCAGCTGGAAAAGCAGATTGCGGTGCCTGTGGTGTGATGCAAAGCATTACTTTTTATATGCAGAAACACACAGAGCCCCAAAGCTCTTCCTCATCTGTCCTGCAAAGCAGAGGATACCTTCTTCCTCAGAGCTCCTGCTAACCTGTCACACCTTCTTCAGCATGTGTGGAGGTTTTGATGAACCATCTAGTGGTTTTCCACAGCAATGAATGAAGAAATGCTATGCCACTAGCAGAGGCATCAATTAATTTATTTTTAAATGAGGACACTCTTGAGAGCTTAATCAAAGTCTGTTCTTTATCTTAGATTACCAAGTGAAGTTGATGCAGTATGTCAAACCAGAACCACAGGGAGCTATTGGGTCAAGTCCTGATCTTAATCTGGCTCATCCAACCCTTCCACATGAGTGCAGCAGCCCAGGGCAGTCTCTGGGCCGTTTTACATACAACCATGCAAAACCGATAGTCCTTTTTGTTTCTGTTAGATAATAGCTTATTCTGAATAGTATTTTAAAGAAAATCCTAGAAAACAGACTCTCTCTGTTCCTGACTTGCTTTCCAAAGCACATAAATCTTTTGTAACTTTAATTCTTAGCCGCATAGCAAATACGATAGCACCAGTGACAGCTGGAATGCTTATAAAACCAGCATCAGAGTAAATGGTGAGCATGTCAAACCAGTCTACAAAACCAATGGTTTTACAGAATATATATATAAAATCCTATGTATACGTATATATAAATTCATATACTTTTGTGTACAGTACTTATTAAACTCAACAGGTAAACTACACAATTAAGCAGGCTCATATGATAGTACTAGTTTTGCTAGTTATTATTGCTAGTTATTATTCTAATGTACGAAGTAAATTAAAAGTAGGTAGGATCACCTACAGCAGTATATTACAGAAAAAAAAAGTTAGATTTGAGTACATTGTTACTGAGGTTGGCTGAGAAAGAAAGTGAAAGATCCAAACTGATTGTCATGTGAAGGAGTGCATTAAGAAACAGCTCCCTCAGTTTTACTGTTTCTGGCTGTATCTTTTGTAATACACAATAGGAGAGTCTTTTCTCTGATTTGCTTTTAAGGCTTTAGCACAATCAAAAGCTGGAGGTATTGTAAAGAAAATCTGCAAATAGCATGAAAATGTCTTGTGGTGACATTCTTATTCAGGCTCTGGGCCTGATTTTGAAAGATCCCGAACACCCAGAGATGCCAATGCTAAGCACTTCTGCAGATCAGATCTTTGAGGTCTGAAAGATTGTTTTATAATCTTGTTTTCATGCTCTTGCAAATTTACAAAGTCTTTTTTTTTTTTCCCATGTAGTAGCACAGATTTTATTAAAAACATTCAGAACAGATATCTATGTTTTAAGGCAACAGATTTATGCTAACTGGTAAGATAAATAACTTTAGTCAGTAGAACAATTTCCCTTCTTCCAGGAAACTGATAGTATATTTAAAATTAAGATAACACTAATTATTTAAAAAACAGATCTCTGCAATGCTGGGGCTTTTAGATCCTCTACATTGCATCATTCTGCCTGGCTATGGCACTATCTTCACAAAAGTTTCTGCACATTAATGGCAAATGATTTATAGGCTATATAAAAAGTCAGCGCCTCAAAAATAAAAAAGATTTCTGTTCTTTGTCTTTCATTGCCTTGTCATCTGTAAGGAAAAATCCGTATTTGCCATTGTGTCTTCCCTCAGAAGTGGTTTGAGGTGGCTGCAGTCTGAAGTATAACCAAAACAAAACAATAAGGTTTGAAATTGTATGTTCAGTGTTTATGCAGGCTGTATGTAAGCCACAAGAAAAAATAAATTTAAACAATCACATGCAGATCTGAGAGATGCAACTGAAGCAATAGCTCCTCAATTCCCATAAATATGACTAAATTTAGAATTTGATTTCCCAACCAGTTATCACACACATGGTTTATTGGCACAGTGCAACTGAATATATCCCAGTGCCTCACTCTTGATTTATATGAGTTTAAACCCAAAGCTAAAATGAGAATTGAAAAAATAGGTATGTTTTTAATGCTGAAAGAAAAAGAGAAAGAGAGGTTGACAGATCTCTCCTATGCTGTCAGAATTCAGAATTCCTAACTAAGATATACAAGACTATTTAGAAACATCATATTTTGTCATACTCTTAATGACTCTAAGGATCTCCAAATATTCACCAAGGACTTGTGACAGCTGCCTTTTGGGTATAATGGAAAACATTGTTCTCTTAAAAGCACAAGGCAAGTAGCAATTAGCCTTTAGTTCTGTGTGCAGCCAAACTTGCATACTGAAGTCCAAATTCTTTGAAATATTACAAGGTGGATTTCAGCTATCTGGTGTTCACAGAACAACTCCACATTCCTCAAAATTTGGCCCACAGTACTGACGATCATTTAACAGTACTGGTTTTACACCTCTTCTTAAGGTAAGTCCACCCTCTCTGCATTTTCAATGACTTTCAGAAATGCCCCTATAATATAGCAATTTTTCTTCAGGATATAAAATGCTGATTTGATTGACAGAATCATAAAACCTACCTTATTTATTTCAAACAACAGGAAAATCCAATCTATTTGAGGCATACATAAGAACAAGCAAAAACTATGAATACAAATTTGCTAAAGCAATGTGGCTGATAATCTTCATAATAAAATTTAATCCTTTTTTTTTATTCACATGGGTAGTTGTGTATGTTATATACATATATACTTTATTATATACCTGCTGAAGATGGTCCTTTGCAGTTTTGCATAAACTTATTTAACAAGCACATCTGAAACACTTATTGCATAGAAACCTTGAATTGTACATTTTAAATAATGATTTTCAAATGATAAATTGTAATTTTCATTTATGGCTGTTACAAATTTATATTAAAGCTTCACTGAATTGGACAATTTTTCAGTAGAGTTTATTTAATGTTAATCTATTCATTTGGGGGTAAATGAAGAGTTTAATGGTGAAGTGATGTAACTAGAATATAGTCTCAAGTGGTGTGTTAGGTTTATCAATCAGTGAAAATTGTGCACTTGAGTGTAAGAGCACATGTCTATCCATATGATTCTTGCTACCTCAGTTAATTGAAACCCTTTTTCCACCCTATTATCAATACTTGAAAAATAGCTCCAACCACATCTATTAACCAGTGTCTTAATAGACGCTTTATCAGCTCCATATAAATTGCATGTATTTCACTAGAAAACAATTTCACTAATATAAGGGTCAGTTCCATGGTTCACTGGAGATGTTCACTCAGGAGGTGTTGGGGCACAACTGGCTGGATGGATAGAGATGGATAGAGATGTAGGCTTGGTTTTCAATCCACTGAAACACTGTACAAGGTTGGAGGTCCAGTCTGATTGACTCTCTCAGTCCTCATAGGTTTTAACAAAAGTAAAGTATGCTCATGATGAAAATTAGTTAGACACCACCACTTCCACTAGGAGATCTAAATCAGAATAGAAATATGTATTTTTAAATTTCCTATAAAATGTCAAAAAAAAATTTGTTTATAGTCAGGACAGCAGAATTATGAGATATCCTCTGATATCCTATGAGATATCCTAAACAACTCTGAAATGAAAAAAGTTCTTCCTTCCAAAGCAACTTCTCCAAAGTCTTCATTGATATTCACACATTTCCTCTCTCTCCTGGATACTTGATTTGAATGAAAAATAAATACAGATTTTCTGAGCGGCTCAGCTCAGTGTCATCTGAGATCGTGAGCAATTCAGCTGTGCTTTACTCTGCCTTAAGTAAATCCTAGGTACTTCCATCTCACAAGCCAAACTTACAAAACGTGTTTCTGAACATGTCCCAACCTAATTTTGCTGATGGAAACTTCTTCCACTTTCCAGTTCTCCTACTTTCCACTCCTTCCTTGCCCTTCACGTGCCCTTTTTGGTTCTCTCCTTTCCTGTTGATTTTCATGCCTGCTTTGGCTTTCTTGGCCAGTTGTAAACCTCATGAATCAACAGAAGAAGGAAAATGAAAGCATCTACAAAACAGGAAGAAAAAGAGGGATATGAGATGACCAACAGTGTCTAATCTAGTACTACCTAAAGCTCTCTAAAGGCTTCTCTAATCCTTAAAGGCATTTTGGACCCTTGAACCCATAGGGGTTTGCATCTGCTCAGAGATTACCCACATACAAGAGATTCTGCTTTCCTTTCTGCGGCCAAGTTGTTTAATCAGCTCCATCAGATGTGAGGATACAAGGTGAAGGGCAATTATGCTGGGTAATGCTTCTCCGTCTCGGAAGGGGCCAAATGAGAGGCTTACTCTAGGCAGTATCAGTATCTTCCATTAACTTTACCGTTATCTGGCAAAGGTGGGTTGCTAGTAGTTGTTCTCACAAGAGGGGAATTCGTGGAAACACTCCTCGACAGAGAAAGGGTGTTATTAGTGTGTTGTCTACATACCTCTGAAAACACATTACCCCCCGCCCTTCTGCTCAATTTTGGGGACATTCTTTCTCATGGTTACTTTGACTCCCAGTTCCTCAGAGGCGCTTGTTGCCATCACACAGAACAAGAGCTTTGCGTGTTGAAGGGAGTTCACTAGACAGAATTAATATCTTGTTGGTTACTGTTGATTCTTTGTGTAGATCTGTCCCTGTGTTCTCCACCCATGGTCAGTGGGCAAACCAGTGGAGCTATGAGAATTAGCACAATAAGGATCTGTACCCAGTTGTTATGAAGAGGTAACACACTGGAAGAATTTGCATTACAAGTGAGTAAATAGCTTTCCTTTTAGTCTTAAAGCACAGTTCTATGGGACTATATGTTATATTGGAAAGCAGAGCTGAAAATGGTACTACATTTATCAGGGCATGCATAGTTCAGTGCTTGTGGCACAATTATTCATAGGCAGGAAAAAAAGAACCCCCATCACAGCCATCAGATCCGAGCTATAGATCTGCAAACTGACCAAGGGCAGCTTAGAGCTCAGTGTGATACTAACAAACCTAGTTTGTATACAAGAAATCACGGCTTGAAGTTACAAAAAAGGGTACAACAAAGATCAGTGCTTTACCATATTTGAAAATGTATTGTTTTCATTGTGAAGACTTAAAAAATTTATCCTACAGTGGGCAGACAGGGCAAAACCATAGCTGAAAGCTAACAGAAATCCTGTTATGCAATGAAGAACTTCCTTTTACAGTGCAGTATTTCTTCACTGAAAGCAGATCATTGCTATAAAGAGCAGGTATTTATCAATTTTCAAAGGTCTTGGCCCATCAAAGCTAGTGTTAGATTTGGAATTTCGCTTTTGTTGCCAAGGTGACAAACACTTATAAATATACCACATCTTCTAATGTGCTTTTAACTTAGTATTTTTATGGCTTTTAAATCAGATACCATTAGCAAATATATTAGGTAATTTAGCTGAAAGACCATTTTCTACTAACACTTTTTGTTACATTTCCCCAGGTACTTCAGTAAATGTCTGTTGTGACATTGCAGTCCTGCCAGGCTTCTAGCATATAAGGATACGTACAGTACATCTGGTAAGAATTAACATATTACCTTAGGGTTTTCTATTTTTTTTGTATTGATAATTACAAATTGTATAAAAGAAGACAAATATTAAGGGTTGGATCCTACAGTCCACTGACTTCAGAGGGAACTCAACAGAGGTAATGACTCCGGCACTGGCCAGAGGCCGTACTATGCCTTGTTATTCTTGGCTCCCGTCTCCCCTTTTTATAGCACAGTAATGAGGCTGAAAGCACAGGGGAGACCATAACGGCTCCATAGCAAGGCCCTTCCCTCTGCAAAGGAGAAGCAAACAAACAAACAAAACCTGCCTGAGTGTTTTCCTCTTTTTCATAGACTTGAAGGCCAGAGGAGACCTTTGCCATCACCTGGTGTGGCCCTGCAGGACGCCAAGCCAGGAGCTTTCCTGCCAGGAAACCAGCTGGCGGCCGCACCGGCCGTGTCTTGGATGGAGCACGGCTCAAAGGAACCTGGCTTGGAAACTGGTGCTGGCAGATGAGGTAGCAGCGGGAGCAGGAGCTGCATGGCCACGGCGGGTGACTGCAGCCTCAGGAGGCTCCCCAGGGGCCACAGAAGAGTGACCTTCCCATGGGCAGGTGCTGCCAGCGCCGGTGGTGGGGCCATGAGAGAGCTAGGCAGCAGGGCTGGGGTGGCGCAGCAAGCGAAGGTGGCCATGGCCCCTGTCAGCCTCTGACTGCAGAGAACCACAGGTGTGGAAGTTGTGCTTTCCTTGCTGTCCTGAAACCACATCTGGAGGCAGGGGCTGGGCTGGGTTCTGCTCACAGGACCTCCATCTCACACCAGGAGCCCCATCCTGCACCGAGGGGCATCTTGGTTGGGAGTGCAACCCTGTGAGCAGGCAGGGCTGGAGGGGTGGGGTGCTGACAGAACAGAGCAATCATTTCAAAATACAATTTTTTTCTAAATTTTGACAAAGCTTGCCATCACTGAGGATTAAGCACAGTTCATAAACCAGTGAATAAGCTTCCTACAATAGCAGCATGTTAGATTGGGTGGAAAGGTCCGATGGAGAAGCATCCAGGAAACATCTTTCATGTCTGCATATTAAATTTAACCTGCCACCCCTCTCTTTTAAGACTCGGCATTCATCTGCTGAAAAAAAGATGTTGATCTCAAAGAAAAAGAGAGGGGGGAAAAAACCCCAGTCTGCTATAACAGTTTGCTTGGCAAAGTGGGAGAGTCTTAAGGAGAAATTAATTGTGTGCAAGTTACAAAGAGCCGCCCCGCACTGCAGACACAGGGCCTGTATATGTTGCTCTCACCCCCAACCCAGCACTGTCCCATTGGCCTCTTCATTCAGCACAGCTATCTGTCATGAAGAATTTAAGTTTCATATTTTCGTCTGTCAGTTGCGAAAAGGCCTGTCAGCTGAAGCTTACACTACTATTTGCCAAAAGGCCTATAGCCCATGCTGACAATACACTCTTATATTTGTGCTTCCAGGCTCCAGATAATCCCCTCACTTTCCTCCTCAGCAGTCCAGTTATGATGAGGCTTAAATTGCATATTTTGGGGGTTTTTAAATCCAGATTTTGCTGATAAATGCTATCAGCGGGAGTGAAATGAAATACAGCACGATTTAGCTCTTATTACCAGCATAAAGCCTACTATGGGCATTTTGTGAGGGCTATAGAGACGGTATTCATATTAAACGGGTTAATGCCTATAATGCCTATAGTCACAGGAACTAAACATAGGAATGCTAATATCAGCTTTTATCTACTTTGTCTGTTTGTCATCCCTGAAAAAAACCACCCATCCTTCAAACAGGACATTTTCCAGTTTGATTCTTTCATTTGATTTGCAAAGGGAAATAAGATAACCAGCTCATTACAAATCCACAGACGATTGTTTTTATGCTCTGAGATGCCACCAAATTACTTGTATAATGCCACAGAAGGAAGAAAGTGTCTAAATCCCCGAGGTACACTTTCAAACCACAACACTTTTCCTCTAAGACAGTTGACAAAAGTACCACAATAAAAGAGCTATAGTAAAAAACTGGTCACCAACCCATCTCAATCTGATACGTGTTATGGGGGTAAGGAAGGATGCAAGAAGTTAATCCTCACACCTGTAACTTTTGGACTGCACAGCTTTGATGCTCACATCTAAATAACAACACAGCGAAAAGTAAAATTGCTTCAAAAACTCAATCTTGTCTGAGGATTGTGGGGTGACACAGCACAGTAACCCAGGTTAAGCATTTGCTGTCTTGTCTCTAAGAAATCAATTTTCCAACCGTAATGCAACCACAAAGAAATCACATCTTTAACTCATTAAAGACTTTTAAATTGTCTAATCGATTATGACTCAATTACATTTTTCTGAAGTCAATATTAGATTATGTCCCTATGAAACAACTTTACCATTTTCTTCTTTGGTGAAACATCATTTTTCCCTGCAGTTCTAAAATATTCTAATATCAGAGGGATTTCTGTTTCATTGCCTTATATTGTCATTTGGAAACTAGCTTTAGAAACTAGCTTTAGAACAATGTTTTCCAACTAATGGTCTGAGACAGTCTGGAAGGAGAAGAGAGAGCAATTACCGTAGGGAAGTCTGCAAAAAGCCCTATGAAAAGCAGCCTTATTGTTAACAGGTTTCACCCTGATCCACTTCTCCCCCTGGGAAGGGTTTTCAGGCTTTCACATAAAAAAAAAAAAAAAAAAAAGATTGAGAGTTACTGCGTTGGAATATCTTTTCCATGAGAAACAAGGTGGGAAGTTGCTTACCCTCAATGGACTCACGTTCAGAAAATGAGGGCAGCTGCAAGGCACTGTGCAAAGTGACTCCTCTGTGGATACATTTCTGCACACGCTTCACATGGTATTCCTGTGACTGAAACAACTTGTGTGTGCAGATTTGAGCCACTAAGTGTCCTCCACATCAGAAACGTTACTGAAAAAGCTTGAAATGGAGGACTGCCATGAATGTTCTAGCTGTTGGGGTTCAGCTGTCTTCTACTACAGCCAGCTGTGGCAAATAATTCTTCTCCCAATGGGATTAAGTTCCCACCTGTAAAATATTTTTTTGCCCCTGCTATATCCTTTGGCTTGTCCCACAGTAGGTAAAGAGCAACCAAAAGAAATTAAGTTAGAAGAGAGTGCTGTATTGCAGTATTCTTTTTTATTTTATTAATTTACATGTTAAGATTTGAATAGGATCATGTAAATAGATAACAGTAGCTGACTAAAAAAAAAATAATGTTAGTAGTAGTATTAACACCAGCAATAATTATTAGACATCCAGCAAATCTATTTTTTCCATAATGATAGTGAAATATTGCCAAGACAGCAGCAGTGGGGCATTTTCTGTTCGATCCCTGTTCAAACCAGCAAGTACATCCTGCCCCAGAGTATTCCCACACAACGACTTTTAGAAAAGAAGGGTGGGAATTAAGATCAATAGGGATCACTCTGAAAGGCAGGGAAAAAGGAAACGGTAAAAGCTCGTGTAGTGTATAAATTGGCTTGGTGCATGGAGTAGTTGGAGGTGTCTGTGAAGCTAATCAGTGCTAAAGGACTGTGATTTGTGTCAGCTATTTTTTTTTGTCCAATAGATTGAAATATCTGAGGGACAGAGGTTTTGTGTTCCTATAATGTTACCACTTGGAGTATTTTGGATTTCACTATATTCTCACTGTTGTTACAAACAAGAATTCCCTTAGTATTGCATGTGTGTCGACTATCTTAACTTTTTTTAAAAATAGAAGTGAAAAGACTAAAATATATTCTGTTTCAGGAATAAATTACTCCCGGAACTGTAGCAAGTGATTTGATTCCCTAAGCAATACAGACTTTTAATGTCTGAGTTGTGCTATCTTGGAGTAAAACTGCAGAAAATAGTTTCACCTCACTGAAAAGCAGGATTTTACTCCTGAATTCCTGGGAAGTTCCCACCTAAGTCTAAGTGCCTTCTGTTTTCCTGCCTCCCAGTTCTTTTGTCTCTGGAGTTACTCATTAGGAGCAGGCTCACTGCCTCATTTAAAGAACAACAAATGGAGAAGGCAGATCAACATCTCTTTCTGCATTTTGTTTTACCTACAGTTTGGGAACAGCTTCAGTTAAATCCAGGTTACTGTTCTCCACAGGCACGTACAAATCATATGAGGGTGTCCAGTATATTTGTAGATAAATAAAGGAGGGAAAATTGCTCTGGTGTAACACGTTCTCTTTGCAAGTTAGAAATACTGGCCTTTCTTATGAGTTTAGGTTGGGCAGTTCCCTCCTCCAACTGCTGGCTTTTAGGACTTTCTTTCCTAGATGCTGAGCAGCTAATTTTAATTGCTTTAATTTTTCTGAGAAACTAAGCCCTTACCTTCCGTACAGACCCTGAGCAGCTAACTCAGGGTAATAAACTCATGCGGCTAGCATGATGCTTAACCACCAGGCATGGCAAATACCTCCCAAGTGTCTTTTAGAGATCCCAGCCAAACCTTTCTTCCCTTTTCTGTTATTCCTATTGCAATTATTTCTTCTTCCTGCCCTCGAAGGATTTGTTTGATTATTAGCTACATTTTCTATTTAAAGTTTGCAGTGGAATTTGACTCAACACACAGGTAGATGCCAGGAAAAATCACTTCTGTCAGTTGGAGAGCTCAAGGTAGCAAGCTCAAGGAGATCTCTTCTCCAGTCAGCATGGTAATCCACTGGCACCAGCAGAGGAGCCACTGAGATGAAAGACCTTGCACCCATCTCCTTGAAGTCAGCAGCCATGTTCGAGTCCTCTTGGTGGGAAGCACTGGGTGCAGCTCTCCAGGACTTCTTAGAGAAAGCTGATAGGACTCTGTGTACTTGCTTAGTTGGTCACGGGATAAAAGCAACTACATCTCATCCTGCCCTAAAGCAGACACAGCCTGCTTCTACCGGAGTTGGTGGTAAGTCCTAACTTCTTCCCTAACTACTTCAAACAAGATTCACTTTTGGTTCTTTGAGTATTTTGACATGTCAATAACATTCCCAGAAACTTCAGGCACCTTTAGTTTTATTTTCTTGTTTGCTTTGCTAGGGGATGAGAGAGCCAGAGGCTAGGCATTTAAATTAGGATTATACTATTCAATCTTTCTAACAGTGTGATAAAGTTGTAATGACTAGCTCTGGGGAGTCATCACCCTTCTGATCATCAGGATTCACGTTGGTTTTGATCTGGCATTGCAGTAATGAACTTTCTTTGTTTCCTTTATCAGCAGGATAGTGCATGCCTCCAGAGACAGAAAGACCCCCAGATGAGGGACACAGAGGCCACCAGTAGGACCTGTGTGGGAAGCACTGCCAAGAGCATTTGCCACCCACATTTTATCCCACTGCTTGCCCTCGTGCTTTTGCCAGCAATCGTGTGGCTCAGGGCAGGCCAGGCTGCAGGAAAATAGTAAGGAAAAACACAGTAGTGTTTCCTTTTTGAGTTACAGTATAATAAAATCAACGGCATGGAGTTACTTATCCCGCTCTATGAAACAAATAGATGGACTAAGGACAAATAACTCTGGTCCCCAATTTTTCATCTTCAATTGATCCTAGATATTAAAAGGGATGGAAAGGTAAACTGGGTATTGTTTTGAGTTCTGTGCACCTGACAGAGCATAACAAAGATGAAAGTACAGGAATGGAACCAGAAGATTTCCATGCTACCATACTGTACATCCACAGTCATCTACTACAAATTACTCACTTCACAAGATGTACTGAGGTGGGGGAATTCAGAGACTCCAGCTGACAAAAAGTGAAGAAATGGACTCATTTCTCCCCCAGACAGAATGTTTATTGTGTTCCTCTTGCTTTGTTCTTTGATTCAGTATTTCTTTGCAATTTTTAAACTACACATCTTTGTAAAAGTCACAGCTTCCCACAGTGTTATTAATTTCAGTTTGAGAGGATTGAAAGAGCAAGGGCACAATTAATTACACAGTATGAAATAGTTAGATTTAACAGGAAACTGTAAAGCTTTATTTTTTTAAATGTGTCTCAGCTCCAGCACAAAGTGAAAGTGTAAAGCAAAAGATGCTGGATTTTTTAAACGTCAAAGTAATTTTGGCCTCTCTCCGGCCTTTCCATTTGCCACATTAAAACAGCCCTGTTATTCTGTTAACTTCACAGACTCAGTGGGAACACAACACAGCATTTGCCAGGACCAACTTTAAGGATAGGCAAAGTAGGCAGCTGCCTACCTTAACAAGGAGCTAGATGTACCAAAAAAAAAGCAAATTTGCAAATATAAAACATTGTTATTTGCGAGCAGTAAGTGTTTCCTGTTCAAATTGGTCAGAGAGAGTAATATAATTCTTCTAATATTTTATTGGAGAGGCAAGATATCCAGGGGGGAGGACATGGAAAAGTCTGTGTGTCTGACATAAAAGGGGTGAGGGCTGGCACTGTCTCCTGTTGCTCTGCTATTTGAGGTGGGGTGGCCTTTGGCAGCCGATGGCCAAGGAGGCTGGTCAGAGCATATCTGCTAACCTTGCAGAGGCCAACACACCTAAACACACTCACTGCTACAGAAAGGCCTTGCCTCTACAAGCAAATACTTTTGGAATAACTTTAGAGAGGTTTTGTTCAAAATAAACTGCCTTGCAGCCATATGTAAAAGTTGGGGGTTTTTTTTGTTCTCACTTTTAGTTTTAAACAGTCTGGTGTTTGATTCCACATCACCTGCAAAATGGGCTAAAGAACTGTTCTGGGTTTTTTAACTGATTTCTTTTATCTGTGCAGTTACTACTCTAGAAAGAAGCACTGGCATTTTAGGTTTCCAGCACCTGAAAACTGCAATCTTGTGAGCTGGAGTCTTTTATATGGAAAGCAAGAAAGAAATGAGTGGTTCACAATGAAAGAATAACTTCTGGGACCAGATATTCAAGTCTCTTAGTTCTGGATCAACCAAGAAAATTAAGGTAAGACGGAGGGACAAATATACTGCACAGATCAGCTTGGAAAAACATCCTTTTGTAGAAAAAAACGGGGAAGTAAAACTCTTTAAAAGTGCATTAAGTATACTTTATTCCTCAGCTCAGAGTTAATTCAAGCAATAAACTCACAGATTTCACAGAAGCTAAAGCTTCCTACAAATCTCACAACCAAGTTCCCTACTGAACCTCAGGGGAAGCTTTTATAATGATAACTCCCTTCCCCCACCTCCAAGCTGACCTGGAAATGCTTAGGGAATTGTGCTTAGCAAAACTCTTGTCCTAAGACTTTTTATTATTATTACCTGTGTTTTTCTCTGAACCAGGTATATAAAAGAGAGGGGATTTCCCCTTGCAGCAATTAAAACCCAAATCTCACCTCTCCTTTCTTCCCCCTCAACAAAAAGTTAACCCCTGCTGAGCTCTTTCCCCCAAGGCATCTATAAAGCCTCACAGGTGAGCTTGCTGCAGCAATGAGAATGAATCAGCATTGATCTTCCAACAGATAAACCAATCTTTTATTCTAGCCACCTGGCTCTGGACTTATCAGACAAGAAAATGGTTATGGGTTGAGTTAGGTGGATTTTTTTCTCTTTTGTAATATTCTTCTTTTTGTATTTTTCTTCCTTTAGCAAGCACTCTTGGGAGCAAATGTGCTTTGGAACACGTGCTGGGGTTTTTCTTTCCTAAAATCCACATTCTGACACTTTTTGTTGGAGGAAATTACCTTGTTTTTTGTACGCTCAGTCTCTTAAAGTCTTTCAGTTGTGTCAGAACTCTTTTTTCACTAAGTCCTTGAAATACAGATGAGTTTGTCACACCTGGACAGAAATAATATGGAAATATTTTCATTAAAGTAAAGGTTTAATTATAGTTGAACCTAGTTGTTATACCTTGGGGATAATGAAAAGGTTTGTGTGGTTATACAAGTAAATTTGTCTTGTCTCCCTGTGGTTTTGAGCATAAGAATGTAGAGTCAAGGACCGTAATAGTCCACTAAAATATTTGCTGTCCTAGATGTGCATGAATTGTATAATTATTTGCCTAATGAAGCTCTTAAGAATAACTAGAAGAAATGAAATACATTAAGGAGTCTAACTGGAGAACAGGCCATTGCGCCAAATTACTTTGAATTTTTATGATTGTTCTCAAGTAAGGAGTAAAGTGGGAGGATGAGAAGACAATTCTCCAGTGCAATTTCTACCTCTTCACTCATTTCATGTTATAAATAAGTGGTACTGTTTTCAGTAGGACTGTTTTCTATTTACTATCTGGTCCTGGCAGACAGGTACAGTTCTGTTGCCTTTAAATTTCACCTTTCCCTCTTATCTCATACACTTTGAGGAGAACATCACCAAATAACAGAGTCCTGTTTTCTTTTTAAAAGTGTTTCTGAGCAAATACATTTATTTAAAATTTGTAATATGTATTTTGGGCTCTGCTGCTACCCATGATTTTTTGTAAGCCTCTCACAGGGGAAAGAATAAGTAGTCCATGTTTTGAGCCTTCTAAATGTGTGCCTTTTTTCTGCTGCTTTTTTACTTTGTTCACTCTAAAGGGAACGGTCCTTCTGCAAAAAAATCTCACAGAAACATTTATCATTGGTCTCGTGTGCAGTGCGGGTATTTGTACCAGATAGCAGCACAGATATATTAGCTAGAGTTCATCTTGGGTTAAATTCTGGGAAAGCCACAGGAGAACAAGCCCCCTATTTAACTGGCATTTTGTATCTACAAGGGAGGTTGTGTTGCTAAAACCCAGGCAGGGTAAATATCCCTTGTGTTTAAAAGACTGCAGATCTGCTGCTGAATTTATAATGGCTACCAGTGATTTACTGGTTTTGTTGTGTCCCTTATCCTTTATGATGTACTTAGGTGCATTTCTATGAGTATTTGTTGAAATCTTCCTTCTCAAGAGCTGCATTTTGGGTTCAGTCACTGCCCCTGAATTATTCCCCTGAAATGGAATGTTAATTGTGTTGGGGACAATGGATGACAATATTTACTTACATAAATAAACATTATTATTTTTTGCAAAAGCATTTTTTGTTAAAACAATTTTCTTTCTTGTGGATTTGAAGAAAAATATAGTCTTATTTTCTCTCTTGGTGACTTGGATAAGAGTAAATAATTTTTCTACATTGCATTTGTGTGGAAAGAGAAAGAAGGGCAGAGAAATAGACATGTTATTCATAATAAATGAGAATTAAAAGTAATTAGTGGAACAGCACAACTCAGAGGATTGGTAATAGTATCCAGAGCCTTTTCTCTTCCAGGTGTTCAGATGCTGGGTAATGAACGTGTCATAAATACCTCCATGGCAAGGTCACCAGTTTCAATGAGGTCTGTGTCAAGAGTGGCAGGATTGCATTAATGCATGAGCATCGGTCATACACCACTTCTGTCTGACACAGAATTGTGAAGACTGGGCTGTGTTGTTTAGGTTCACACCAGTCCCATGACCAAGGGACCCTCTGCCATGGCAAGCTGTTGCCATATACCCTGGCATAGGCTGCAGCTGTTTGTGGTAGCTGTCCTGGGAGGACCTCGCGGACCATAGCACGTGCTGTGTTTGCTGTGCGACTTCTGCTGGGTTTTCTTTACCTCATACAGCTGTGTACAAATGCAATGGCAAAGAGTCCCTAACAGGCTTATGTGCTGGAAGCAGCAAATTATGGCTTATTTTAAGCAGGAGATGTAAACTAGATGACTGTGCTAACTCTGGCCTCACACTGTAGTTCTCACAGTCTGTTTCAATGTAAAAATCATTACTTAAAGGAAATGCCACACTTGCTAACCTCAATCCATACTCTTCCTGACCTGTAGAGGAGCAGGGTTGGATGCCAGGTGTGCCTTTTCTGTTTGAAGGCAAAGCTGCTCACAGACTTGCTTAGAAGAAAGACCAAATCTTTATTTAGCTGAGGGTTTGTATTAACATCATTAGAAGTTTAGCTGTTGTTTTGAGCCCTTTGAAAGCAGCAAACAACTTGGTCAGAGGGCCATGTCATTCCAGCACTAAAGAGACTTAATTCCTTTTTTCTTTATATATGGGAAATACGGTCTGTGCAGTTTCTTAGCACTACTCAGAACTGTGAACAAGAACGTAACGCTTGGAGCTTAGCTGCATATACCTTTAAGTATTTCTAATTGAAAAAAGCAAAGCATTGTTTTCTCTTGGAGAATCAGTTCCCACTTTGGATTTAGGAAAGAATGCAACACTGAGATAATCTCACTTTTCCCATCATCATCCTTTCATTCTTTTTCACTCTCCCCCTCCCCAGACACAAGGTGACATATCCAAGTACTTGTCCTTCAACAGATTCTTCAGCAAGCAACAGAGCAGAAAGCCCTAATATCTATTCATTTGTAATCTGTCATTCTTAAAGTATTAAGGACAATTGACTTCACATGTCTCAGGTAATTAGAATAGTCATCCTTTGCTCCAGATTTTTAAAGTAAGTGTCTCAAACTCTTAATCAGTACATTTATTGATGTCTTTCAACATATCTGTTTCTTGTCAAGTGTGTGTTAGATTTGAAAAAAATCTTGCATACTGAATTGTGCATAAGAATAATATTAAAAACCTTTTTCTATTGCTTTTGTAATCAAATAAAATATATTAGTGACAACGTGGTATTTTCCACATTCAGAGTAATCAATCTCTTTTTTTAATATGGAAAACTGCTCAAAAGGAAATTAATAAATATAAATGTCAGGAGTTACATTTACACAAATGTTTTAGTACTTGTTTTCCCAAGTTTATATTTCCACATCAAGCAATATTAAGTATGATAATAGCTAATACCATTTTACAAGCTCTAAGGGGCTCATAAAAAGAGGTTGTTGGATTTCTTCAGCTGTTACTTATCGTAGCAAGAAAAAGCAGCCATTCCTCACCTCAGAAACCTGAGTCCTAACTTTGGCCACTAACAGAGGTTTATGTGATTTTTGTTACCTACAGATATGGGAGACCTCTAGGGACAGGTACACCTAAGTCGAGTGTCCTCAGTGCCCTCTTCGAGCATGAGCACACTCAACAGATAGCACTCTCCTGGTCTGGCAGATCTGTATTTGGGAGAAGAGCAATCTTTAGTGCTTGCTAGGGTATTGCCATTATTCTATAGCTATGACTATAGGGACTTATCCATAAATAGGTTTTTTGGGCTCACTGTCACATTGCTCATTTCAGTTGTCCCACTCAAGACGCTCTTCCCCAGCATCTCTTTAGCAAGAAACATGCAAGTGTCTCAACAGCTAGCACTAGTCACTTGATCCCTCAATGCTTTAGAGTAGTGGTTACTCAAACCATCCTGCAAATGAGTCTTAGGCTGTCTTCATGTGCTGGACAGGAGGAAAAAAAAACCCAAACAATTGGAGTGGTTTTTATTGATTTGAAGGTAGAGTAGGGAAGCATTCTGGGCAGTGGGAGATGAATGTCTCTGTCATTGCTGCAGTTTTCTTCTGTTAGCCACACCACACCAAAAGCAGGAAAGTGTTTCTACAGCAGGGATTTTGCATGGAGAACAGGAGCAATGAAGCAGTGCGGAGAGCAAAGCTAGTTCCTCCATCCCTTTTCCAGTGGTTGCCCTTGTGCACCCCACTTTCTAAGAGTTTCTGCCTTGTAGGATGTGGTATATTTGCAGTCCCATTCAGGGACTGGTTTGAATTCTTAAACTGAGAATCTCGTCTCTTGGTTGTTCTAATATTTGGCAATAAATTATTAATAAAGGATGGAGAGAAATATACTGTGGTAAAACAAAAGCTTAGAGATAACTTGGTGTTGTCACCATTTCCTAGCTGTCCCCCAGCCACAGGATATTCCCCTTCATCTCCCTGGGAAATACACATTGTAGACAGACTAGGAACCACATGTGGACACACATGCTCCTTAAACGGATGTTGTGCAGACCTTTTGCAGATCCAGCTTGTTGGAAGAAACAGGGATGAGCTCCGGTAGCTCTTTCATTGGCACTCTCTCTCCTGTCTTCAGCTGTGCAGGCTGTACCATTGTCAACAAGAGAAAAACTCGAGCAGGTGGAGTGTAATTCAACCTGAGCCTTAGAGCAGGCCCTGGTCTCCAGGGAAAGCTGCTTGTTCATTATAGGAGAGATATTTATACCTAAGGGCTGAGTACATGATTCGCTACAGGGGATACAAAGGAATATATCTGAGGTGTGCTTGTCAAGAGTTGTCCCCTTTTCAGTGAACTTCTCCCTTCTTCTTTTCATTTAATTTCTCTCTGGGTCTTGGGATGTGTTAAAACAGGATTGTGAGGGTGTGGGAAGAGATAACTCCTTACTAAGGAAGAATCTCGCTAGTCTGTGGACCCTGTGTATGCTAGTACCCTGCACGCTTCAAATAAACCTCCAGTTTCACCAGAGACTGTAAGATCCACGGGCTATAAGGTGGCTGGCAGTGTCATGAGCGCTGTGAGCACTTGCTCTTTCAAAACACAAGTGTGTGTTTGAGTCTCTCTCTCTGTTGAGCAGAAAAAACTCGATTACAGACAGGGGGTTAGGTCTGTCCAAGTAACATAGCATTGTGGGGTTTTGTGGTAATGACAGCTGTCCAGATCCAAAAAACAAAACTAAGTCTTCATGTGGATGGTTATCTCCATCAGCCAAGGAGATATATCTCAGGACTTCAGTATGTTGGTTACCAAAGTGATCCTGAATTGTAAACCTTCAATGGCAAAACCTTATGAACATTCATAATGGATGTATTCTCATTACTTCTCCTTACCATAAGAAGTGAATTGGTTCTGCACATACATATTACTTTCTCCTTTTTGTAATATATTACTCAACATGAAATAATTAGGAATGCAAAGGTTGCACTGAGCAGCAGATGGACAATGCTTGCCTCCCTCTGAATCATTTGTGTCTCTTTAAAGGATTCATTTCCCAATTACTGAATTATTTTAAACATAATATTTAACCTTCACCTCCTTTGGTTTGCATGCACATTAAATAGGCCTGATAATTAAGGACTGTTGCTGCATTTTGAAAATTTGGGGCCCCATTCTGAAAACCATTATTCTTACAAATTATCTCAGTGGAATAATTGGTGTAAAAATAGCTGTGATTTTAATATATAGACACTTGGATTTAGAATTTTGCCTTTATTCATTTCATTGGAAGGTAGTTCCCTGCATCCTTCTGACTGCTTTGAAATTATTTTATGTGGGTATCTAAACATGCACATAGTGAGGTATTGCTATGTTTATCACTGGTTTAGTTCACCAAAAGCCACTTCAGCTGAGCTGCAGATTCAAAGTCTTCCCATAGGAGAGGCTAATTGACTTGTGCTTTTGTGGTTTATAGTGTCACCAAACCCCTTGACACAATTCTAGCTCTCTGTTGAATGGATATGAATGTATTCTTATTCTAACTATTGACTTAATGTTGATATAACATTTATCGTATACTTCTCTTTCCCAAGAAGACACTTTATAATTCTGTTATGATGGTAAATATTGTATCAGCTTGAGACATCGTGACTCCATGAAAAAATAATGTTTTAGTGAAGTTATATAGATTTTAGCTTTGTAAAACATATAATACTTTATCAAGAGGAAAAATATTGATACTGGCTCTGTTCAAACTTTTATTTCAGGATTGAGACAAAAAAAACTTGGTTTCATGAAAGTGTCCAGAGCAATTTTATTGTTTATTAAAATCCGTAAAATATATCTAGATTTGATGTTACATTATAAATCATAGGCTTTTTCAAAACTAAAAATGCATAAACTGGATCTCTCTTTCTTCAGTTACATAGCCACAAAAATAAGTTATCCCATGCACTACATTTTGTCAGAGTTCAGAATTATATTGCTGTGAATCCAAGAACTAGAAAGGAGCCAAAGTGGAAGCCAGGGATAGAGTTGGGGCTTAGTTTTATAACAGTGTGACTCTGTTGACTCAAGAATAGCAGCTCAAAGCCTTAAAGTATGAATTCCATCTCAGGTGGGAGCTTTTCCACATGGAATTTAGGAAGATAGGATGGGAGTTTGAAACCTTCCTCTTGATTAGGGAACTGGGTGTGTTTGAAGTGAAAAGGGAGACTGTTCTTCACTGGTCTAGAGGGCTCAGCTTCTCCTGAGTGGAGCTACTAGGGGTAAGATTTTAGCTCAGAGTGGCAGAAAGCCAGTGAGAGCAACTGCTATCCTGGCTTCACCCCTCATCCCCTTTCAACTGGTAAGTACCTCTGAAGCAGGGACTGGAAGAATTTAAAGTCCCATGTCTGAATCTGAGCTTTATTTGACCCAGAACTTGTTTTTTAGGCTGAATTATAGTACTGGCCCTCTGGCCCACCACAGGTAGTGTAGTAAAAATGAGCACCTTTATGGTATGTTACCATTCATGTTCTTGCTGGGGCAGATCCAGCTTGGATGTCTAGAAAGCACAAAGCACACTGGAGCTGTAGCCACAACAAATAACAAGTGGGTTGGTGTGAACATTTTTATCTGCAGTATGTATTAATTGTTCTTTGCTTCCTGACAGGAGAAGATGAGCATATCTGAAAAGAGAGGAACGTTAGGGTATGCCTGGGGAAATGTGGGAAGCTGAAAGGCAAGGCCTGGTGCTCTTAATAACCATTATAATAAATTAGCATATGATACAAATAATGCATCAGAAAAAGAAAAAAAAAAACCTGTCTTGTAAAGCAGGACATAATTCTGCGACATGTCTACTGTCTCTAGATAAAGGTTTGAATGGTTTTCCCAAGAAGAAGCTTTATGCAAATGCACACTGTCATGTGAATCAGATTAAGGGAAGAAAGACTATTTATGCATGAAATCCAAACATGCTTCTGGGGAAAGGAGAGGAGAAATAAATCCTTTCTTTCACCTCAAATACAATATATATGCAATGACTAAAAAGAAATGAATGTGTCACCTCTATTACTGACACTAAGTGATTTCCCACTAACAATTAGCATGAATCATAGTGATAAAAATCTGAGATGGGAAGGACCTATTAGAACATCTAGTCCAGCTCCCTGTAAATACAGGAATCTCCCTGATGATTTCTGTAAGATGCAGTTCACTGCTTGAGTTTGTGTTTTCATCAGTGCCACTTCACACGGGCATTTGTAAGAAGTCTTTACAACTACCACATCTGTTCTTCACCTGAAAATACATCAATTCTGCTCTTCCAGATCAACGTCCTTCTGGAGAGACTTTTGGTCCTATGAGTACCTGGAGCTTAAAATACATGTTGTTGCTTTACAACTTTAAATACAATGGGTTGTCTTTGCCTTTACATGCCACAGAAGAGGTACAAACTCTTCATGCAGCACAGAAAGAAAGCAAAGGGAGATGCTTGGTTACAGTGAAATAATGTACCAGAATCATTTTGGGTGACACCAGACTGTACTCAGCTAAGTGGGGAAGGTGAATGTGGAGATGTTTGTGTCTGCCAAGTTTTGGGGTTTGTTGTGTGTTGTCTTTACCTCAAAGGTAGGCTAGAACAACCTTAGGGTTGCTCAGACTTCTCCCATCTCAGCTCCCAAAATAATTTTTTCCTGCTCCTTTTTCTCCCCCATGTCCTTTCTGCTGGTCTGTGCAGGAGGCCTGGCTGTGCTGGCTCTGCTCCCACCAAGGGTCTCTCAAGCAGAGGGCAGCTCTCAGTCAGCAGCTCAAAGCATCAGGGATGTAGATCACAATTTGGCTCTTTGTAACCAATGGGCCAAGCTTCAACAGGAATTTAGGATCAAGTTTGGCGCTAATCCCTTTTTTAATAATAGAGATATACCGCTAGAAACAGAATTGGCTGGGAGTGCCTTTGAAGGTAGACAGTGTATGAAGCAAGCCTGGAAGTGAACTTGCATATGCACCTTGTCTTGAGAGTTGGGGTAAGTAAGTTCATTTCACTGCAATCTCGGCATACCCAAGCTAACTGCTTATTTATCTGAATCTGTAGCTGTTTGCACCAGTGTGATGCTGTAGGCATATTCCATGCACTTGAAAACTGCCTGACCAGATTCTCAGTTGACATCAATTGATTTTTCCTCGCTAGTTTCCATAGACAATAATTTCTCATCCTACACATGTTGCATGAATCTGAAATGTGAGGCTGGTCATTTTGCTGATCACCCTCAGAATGCACATCATTATGGTATGATTCAGTTCCTATCAAAGTCAACTGGAAGCTTTCCACTAAACCCCAGGGCTGCCGAGCAGACCCTGTGGAAGTAAAGGCCGCAAGTGAGTGCAGAGATATAAAGCCAAATGCTTTTGTGGGAGTTTTTTTTTATAAGAGTGGTGTTTTGGGTGTGTGGTGATTCTGTGTTTGTGGCATCCTCCCACGTCCCTGCAGAGGAGGCAGCGGCCCTGTGCATGAGTTGCTGTTGTCCCAGGGAGGGAGGAATGAAACAGACCCCCTGGGTGGGTAACATCAGCTACAAGTTTTGCCTAGATGCTTGTGGCTGAACATTGTTCATATGTATGCAGCCTGGAACAAATGTGAAGGCTGATCAGATGATCCCAGGCAGATAAATTTTTAAAGGATATTGTTCCTCTGAAATGTGTCAATTTGCCCCACGTGAGCTAAAATAATTTAGGTAAAATTGATCTGCTCATGGTTTTTCTGATTGCTTGTAACGATTTCTCTGAATTACAATGATCTTTAAATACTACTCGTAACAGCAGCTGTAACAAAATTTTCAGGCAGAAATACGATTTACTTTTTATTTAAAATAGATAATGGGATTTAAAAACAAGAGTTCCCCAGTCCTGGCACAGACCCAGTCATGGGTGTCCTGATGTGTAACTCAGCACAGATCATTTTAAAAACAAGAAGTTTGCTGAACAAATATAAGCTTCCCGCAGCCCAGCATGTCTGTCCCTGTGGACCAATGAACTTCCCTGTGACTCGAGATATTTTTAATTCTGCTCTGGACTTTCTCCAGGAAATCAGTAATAATTACTAATTGTATTTTTGTAAGCTAAATGAAAGGATGCATTCTTTCTTGAAATTCTCCCTTAGCTTTTGCAATTAATTATGTTGCTCTTTTGTGTGATTAATCCTTGTCTTTGTATTACAACTTCACTTAATCAAATAGTACTGTGTAGCATGCCAAGGGTTCTTAAGTATAAGATATTTTCTTCTTTTTTGTTGTCACTTTTTTCTCTTCTCTGCTACTTACATCTCCCCTAAACTTTTAGCAAAGTGATCTTTTACTGAAGAACTAAAAAGTTCTAAGATCATCAGGGGAAATTTGCATGAGATTGTTGTAACTTGGCAAAGCCCCCCTGCCATGCGTGGAGCTACAAACTGATTTTTACCAGCTGAGGATATGTCCTTACATCACCAACACACACTAAGGCGGTTTTCTGATAAAACTATTTCAGTAGGTCAATCAAAACCCCTAAATGAACTCAGGTTTTCTTTCTAAACCTTTACTCTATGAAATATATTAAAACAGACTTACCTGACTGCCTTAAATTATATACTAAAATTATCCTCTTGCAATATGCCCACACTGGAAATGTCAGGAAGAAAGGAGCTGGTTTTGAGTGGTTTAGAGAAAGTCTTAAACACTTAGGTTGTTGTGGAATTTTTGGCAAATCTTACTTCTTCCTTTGAAGCCAGGGAAAGTTTTTTCTGTCATGGAAGTGGAGCATGTCTGTCATTCCATCATAGCACGGCTGCAATATTGCCAGCATTAAATATTCAGAAGTCAGGAGACTGGCTTACACAGACCAAGGTCCTTACTCTAAAATAAATAATTTTCTCTTCCAGTTTCTTATTTTTCAGGGTGCCGTAGGGTCATATTTCCAGGCCCCTTCTGTATCTTAAAATTAATAAAAAAGCAGACAAAATCAACTTCAGGAAAGGTGGCAACCTCATTGCTCCAGGACCTGGGGCTTTACGAGCAAGATCTTACCAGCCTGGCAATGGAAAAATCAGAACTGGTTGGAGCTGCAGGGGAAATGTAGTCAGTTTATCACCATAAAGGTGTCAGTGGGTCAAGGATGAGTCTGAATATCTATTATCATGGAAACCCTCTCTCCCTTGAACATGGCAGAGGATGGGCATTGCCTGTTCAAAGCTCCACCAGGATGAACTGGGCTGGAGACCAGGATGACATCAGCTGTTAGTTAGGAAGGCACAGAGGAAGCTGCTTACCTTTCATTATGGGATCACTCTCACAGCTGAATAATGAAATAATAGGTGAAGGCAGTAACTGAAATGTTCAGTGCCAGTGTAAATACGAGTGGTTAGTGAATAGATAAGATACGAAAGGATGTTGTTAAAATACACCGTGCCATCACTGTAGGATGAGTCAGACTTCTTGCTAGTGAGTACCACAGTGGATTCCTCTTTTTACGTGGAGTTACTAATTGCAAGGAGAATGAGCACACAGAGGAAAAAAGTTAAAAAGTAGAATTAATGTCTTCCATTAATAAATGCCAAAAAGTAGCTTCAAATATTCAAACGACTGACCTGCATCAGTAGAACATGGAGGTGCATGCTCACCTTAAGTACAGTTGCAATCTCATGGAAATAAAATAAATGAAAAGTTTTGTGGAGTTGTATGGCACTGCTTGCATGAGTAATGCCAGGGATCTGCTTCTTGAACCGGGTCCTTTATGCAAATAATAAGTCACAAATGTGGTAAGGATTTATTTTATGTTCTTTCAAATGAAGATGGGTTGGCTGTATTCAGTATATTAAATCCTTCCTGCTGCTAAGCTTAAAGAAACTGATTCTCTTGTAACATATTTTGATTTGACTACTGTAGCTTCCAAGTGCTATAAAGCACTAGAGTAGTTTGCCTTGGCCTCACACCTAGTTACAGTAGTGCTAACTTTAAAATTGCTGAAGAAACCCACATCTGGAGTCAATTGAGTGAATTTTAACCAGCTTTGGTGGTAATATGCAAGTAATATTTCATCTTCGTGTGTATTTCACTCATCTTATAAAAAAGATGCCTCATTCCAAGACTCCTAGACATATTTCTTTACTGTCTCATATATCAAGAGTATCAGACTAAGCAGACCGCTTAAAACTGGATATGTCCAAACACACTCTTATCCTAAACAACAGTGAATATTTTTGCCAACACTTCCATTTCCTGCAGCGGAAAAAAAATATATAACCCCAAAGCCTTGGCCAGATCCTTCTTTCCTTGAAATGCATGGCAAATTTGTCAACAAAACACTCTCTGGCTTGGTAGTGGGGGGAGAAGTTTAACAGCTGGAATTAACCAGCAGGAATAATGTGAAGCAGGCTGAAGCTTCGGATTAGGTTTAGTCTGATGCTGGGGTTCAAGGCTGAGCTTGCGTTCCGATCCGCCTGTGCCAAAATCATGGAAGCGACATCCAAAACCCGACCCAGAGAGCAGGCCCTTTCAGCTCTGGATCTGGCCCAAAGCCACAACAGGGCTGCAGGCATTGGTCCAGGAATCCAGCGCTGAGACACCCACAGGCCCCAGATTCAGTGGCTTGAAACTCCAGTTTTCTACTGTCAAAAGTATTAGCCCGGTGCAAAGAAAGTACTTTTATTTACAGAAATGTTATAAGTGTAAGTAATTCATTTCCATTTGCATGGACTCTGTTTCTCTGACTGTTTGCGGGGGATGACCAGCCATATGGGAGACAGGCATTAAGCTAACCAAGACCCAAATTGCTTTTATTCTCTTTTTTATCTGAAGGGACCACCACTGGTGCGAGGATCATTTCTTTTAGTGCCTCAAAAAGCTATTAAAGGCAATTGTCATGTTGGACAGACCGAGAGCTGAAATCTGGAGGTACCATCCTATTGGTTCTCCCAACATTTGCCTCCTCCACCCCTCTCTGACATGAATTTAATGCAGGTGCAGACACAAGCCTAACATAAGGGAGCAATTTTCTGATTCATTCATGTAAGACCCTGAGGGAGAGTAGGAACAAGATGTACAAAGGTAATGTGGCATTGTTAAAAAATTAACTTTGCTTCCATTTTATGGAGCTATAGTGCTGTGTTGCTTAGTTACGTGGATCAGGAATTTAACTGTAAACAAGGTATTTCACTCCTCAGTCCCTAGGGTTTTCAGCTCCATTTGAAAAACATTTAAAAACGTGCATCTTTTGCCATATCCTTGGGTCGCTTCTTGCCATTGCTTGCACCCTTTGTGTCTGCTGCTGCTGTTCCAGCAGCGCTGGGAGACGGAGGTGGTGGTGTCCGTGCTAGCGTGACTGCTGCCGGGCTAGAGCCACACTCCCCTCTGAATGCTGCACTTGTTCGGAGACGAGACAGACCGCTTATGACTTTTGTTTTGGTTTTTGTTTGTACAAATCCTGGCTGCACAGATTCCAAGCATCGGGAGTTTGCCAGATAGACTATGCAGTTATTCAAGCCGTTGGAAGTGGAAAGGGGGTTAATTATCTTGGTATATTATTACATCACTAGTGGAAATTCTGTTTTTGCCCTCAGGATCTCCACTGCTGTGTCTGCTCAGAGCTGTTAAATATGACAAGGTCACTCACCCTGCTTTAGTAACAATGAGTGCTAACAAATTTGGGGGTTGCATGCACTGTCATTGTTTAACAGGGTCGTCCCTGTAACCACAGGCATTGCCTATGCCTTATACCCAGGAAATCTCGCAGCAAGTTAGATGTTAGATTACACTGCTTTATGTTGGAATCTGTTTATAAAAATACAGTGACACACAACTTCCCTGTCTATTTACACTCTAAACAAGATTAGGCAATTAACAAAGGCAGAGAAGATGGGGAGAGATAAGCGATGAAGAGAGGTTAAGAAGTGGGGCTGAAGATATGAACAAAATACTTTAATTGATAAGGCAAACTTTCAAAATATTTTTCTGCTCCCTTTTTCTCTGGCTCTGCAGATGGCTGGGCAGAATCTGTCTTTTAAAACACCATGTATTGAAGCAACATGTACTTTTGAAGTTTAGTCACCCACTAATTACTAGTCTTCCATTAACAGCACAGAGACACAAATGATGAAGTACTTTCTTATACCCAGTAGTCTCTATTGTTGAGGCTTAAAAAATAAATCATTAGCTACATGCTTGTTAAGCATGCTAAGATTGTTTATGTAAACTCCCTTGCTCTTTTTTTGGCTCACACAGATGGTTAAGATACTTCAGCTTATATTTCTTATTTTAAAGAGAGGGCTAATTGCCTAAATGTCAGAAGCGCCAAGTATTGCTTGTCTTGGAGAGAATGGGAATGTAATGTGGGCACAGTTCATCCTAAATGTGGGTTGCTGTTAGAGATTTGTTGTCTGGCTACCAGTTTGTAAGAACAGCATCATCACAGTTGAGGAAAACCTCTGTTGTGGCCACAGCCACGCAGGTCTTTTGAATCTCTTGTTATTTAGGAACAGTTTTGCATTTCTCCACTGACGGTGCTCTTCAAGGGAATGTCTGAAGACTGAGGCAAACATTAGTAAGCAATGCACTTGTTTGGTTAAGACTTCAGCCTTGACCTCCATCTTTAAGCCCTTGTTTGTTATTAATCACGTGTTTCCTGAATCAAAGAGAATATTTTTGGAGAGGGAAAATTGTTCTGGGACTGGAGCGTTATACGCCAAACAGACTTGCCCAGATGACAAATAGCCTTCGCATGATAGCCAAGGTTCATCCAGCTGCTCGGCCCCGTACCAAGTGATTGATGGTGTTGATGTTCTAAATAGGCTTAAGATATGCCAAATATCAGGGCTGTAACAAAGTCCTTCAGATATATACTGTAGATAGGCAAGAAGGCATGTTCCCAGCATATGGCAGTTCTGAGAGCGGTGTCAGGATTATAAGTAACCTCACAGGGTTTGTCTGGTTTCTTTCGAAGTTAGACAAAAACAGTTTTCTGTGCCGGAATGAGCAGGGTCACGCGAGGTCTGTGCGAAACTTCCGATTACCACCGATTTTCTCTGTAACTGGACACCCTTCGGAGTTATAACAACATTTGATTTCTTAGCAGAGATCAATAAACTGTTTTTCTACCATGGTTCTGAGGAGGAAAGAAGAATAGGATGTGCTCAGAAGTTGCTGTCAGGAGTGTTTTTATGTCTTAAAGGAATGGGAAATTCACACCTGAATAGTTTTATCTTGGTAACATGACAGTGCTGGTTCTTTCTACTAATCCACAAAAGGCAGTTCATCGATATTCTGCAGGATCAAGCAGCTGCACTGCAGAAGCAACAGTTTCATTGATCACTCCTTTCTCTCAGAGAAACTTCCTTTATTTTGTATTTTCCCTCTGCTTTGCAGTAAATGCAGTTCCCTGGACTGAGCAGGGCTGTGTGCCTGCTAGGCAGGGAGCAGAAGCACAGCCTGGGAGATGCCAGGATACTGGAAGATGAGCTGCCCTCTGCTCCCACTGCAGGACAGGCGAGGTTAGAACCAAGGGAGGTAAAGTTTTTTCTGCTTGGTCATTCAGAGGTGATGGTTAGCCTGCATTAGATTAACCCCTCCCTGACAACTACTCGGATCTCAGAACCCTCACTAAGGAACGTTCTCTGGTACAGCCCCCAATTCGGCATTTCATGTCTTCATCTGCCACTGAGCTCTGGTATCTCCACTGGAAAATGTGTGTTCCTGCTCCCCCAAGCTCTCCACGCAATTCTGTAATCTCTCTTTCTAAGAGATTAATCCATCTTGGTTTTGAGCGTGTGTTTGAATAGTTTTCTAGGAACGATGCTGAGGAAAGCATCTTTTGTGAAAAGGCCTTGATGGTGTAGGCTATTTCCTGGATAAAACCTTTTCCTTGGTAATTGGAAGATGAGTCAGGCTCACACAAAACCTACTTCTCTACTGAGTCACTCTAGTTTGGGTCCAGCAGATCTCTACTGGGTGCTGCCATGAGAAGTGTCCAGGGCAGTCTCTGCCATGCACCAGACCCGTAGTGCAAATTGGCCATGAAATTGAATCAAGTGACTGCAGGGCAATCGAATTTAGGCAGATTGTACCAGTAAATTCAGGATCAGTGATACTCTGAAACACCAGCTGAGTAACAGAGAATGGCATTTCGTAATAACCAGCTCAGTTTGGGGCCACAACATGGAGCAATTGGCCCATGTTCCTTTTCCACTGGGCCCAGCTGCAACTGGCTTCTTAAGTGATCAGAGGTTTCACAATTCCCTTTTGTGTCATCCCCATGGGCTGGCTGGAATCAGCCGAAATCCCAGAATCTATAACTTTATTTATTGCCGACTCACTTCTTGTTGGCAGTTTGCATGTTGTGTCGCCTGCCTACTGAGCCAACAGGCTGTCAGTGGTGATTAGCAATTAAATCGTACACCATTCAGGGCTCTGTGGTGCCTCAAGTGATTTTGTTTGCATCCAGCCTGGGAGCGGAACAACAAGCCAGGTTTTAATTCACATTGTAATTTAAGCATGAGCCTGTGCGTGGATGTTCTTATCTCTGCGCTCTCCATTTCAATGGAGCTCAAACTTGTTCAAAGTCACTCAAATTAAATCAAAAGTGAGAGCTCAGGGAGTGAATGGAAAATGAATAATCACACAATTACCTTCAACTAATTCAATATATAAATGAAACCAGAACTAGCTTTTCCAGTGGGTTCCTGTTCATAGGTAGCCCTCAGTGTGACACATCAAATGCAATGCTAAGAGTAAAGCTGGTCATGGTCACAGTCATATTCTTGACTTTCATGTCATCTGCTGTTGGAGACGTTAAGGCCGTAATGGAACACCATGGTCTGACCCGCACAGCACAATTCATCAAACATTATCTAATAATTTGGGCATCGGGCCCTTAACTTCTGCTTGAATTACAGCCTGCATTTCAGAAAGACAGGCAATCATGACTTAAAGGCTACAAGTCACTGAAGCTCTACCACATTCCTATCTGACCTGATCTGGGGGTTAATTACTCTCCTTAAAAGAAGTCCTATTTCTGTTCAGTAGCCTTTTCTCCAAGTTGCACGTGTAACCTTCTGTAATGATAATGAACTGTGATATTCCTTACTTTTGCTGATTTTCAGTTGCTGGGCAAAAAAATTAGCATCCCTGACTTTGGCTGGACTGATACTGCTAGTTAATTCCAGCTGAATATTCTAGTTCATTGAATAATTTCAGTAAAATTACATTTGGGAGCAGGAAAGATAGATTTGCCAGACAGCCTAAATAAAGGGTGATGATGTTGTTCCCCTTTTAGGCAACAACCAGGACACTCTTCCAGGCTGAATTGAACCCAAGTTCAATTTTGCTGTCTGTCTGAGAGGGTTATGACCTGCCAGTCCCTGGCATGGCTCTGACACAGTTGCACTAGGTGTTTCTAGGTGGGGGGTCCAGCAGTCCTTTCTGATGTTGCTCTTTGCATGGGATGCTGACATATCATTTAGCCAGAAGGGGTGGCAAGTGGACATGTGGGGAGAACCCTGATTCCAAAGGTGGAACATTTCACCTCAAGCAAAAAATTTAAATATAGGCATAAAAAGTGGAACAGTGCCAAGAAGACAAATTGACAGCTTCCTTTGCCTCAGGATGCTGAGGCCTGTCAGATACGGAGTTTCCCAGCTATGGCTCCTGGTAAGAGGACTATTTGAACCCCTTCTCCTCTGCAGTAGGAGCCATTGGATGAAAAAAGTTGTCTCCTTCTCCCTCCCTGTGACTGTAGTCTCATATGCTTCTCTTAGAAATGACCAAAAGGAATATTTCATACTGACCAAAGCAAAATATTTTTTGATACAGAAGAACTGAAACATTTTAAAAAGTCATTTAAACTGTTCTTTAAAGAGTTGTTCTTTTGGCTGCTAAATCAGAGAACCAAAAAGTAGCTAATAACCCCGGATGATCCTGTCTTTCTAGGAATGACTTGTGAATAGGCTGTACACAAGGAATGGTTTATCTGATGATGTGCTTTTTTTATATGGCCTTTACTGTAAAGAAATTACATGGCTTCTTTGTTTATTATCTTCTTTTCATGTACACTGATGCAGCTGTAGTTATATGGGTGTAAAATTGATGTAACATAAGTTCAATCACGATTTCTATTATGACTTGCGTACATCAATATAAACTCATTGATACTCCTGGAGCCTCCTTCAGCAAAGGAAAAGCTGAAGACATGATGGAAATACACAGCAGAGCTAGAAAATAAATCAAGCCCTTTGCATTTTAGTCCCATGCCCTGACAACAATTTCTCTTCTCACTCCTTGTAACAGAGTATGTTTTGCAGCATTTTATTATTGTACCACTTGGGTAATTCAAACCCTGTTACTTGTTCTTCTGGCCTTGTAGATTAGAGATTAATCGGTCCCTGCCTTCCTTTCCATATCTAGAGATATTTTCTTACTCCTCTCAGCTCTTCGCCAGACTGAACTTCCCCAATCCCTTAGGCTTTTCCCACGTGGCAGGTTATACAGATGTCTCATTCTTGCTGCTCTCCTGAGCTCTCTCGCAGTCTCAGTCCTTCAGGAAGTTCAGTGCCCATCTCATCCTCCCCTTGCTATGATGGAGAAGTGTCTGGACATGTTCTCACTACACAGCAGATTTGAACTAGACTTCCAGAAGTCAACAGCTGCGTTGGGCCATTAAAATGACAAAGCTGGTTCTAGTTCTTGTAAACTTGCAAAGCTTTTAAATGCACCTAATCAAAGTTTGGCTTTGGATTGCCCCTGCCTGTGAGCATTTGATCTGCTCTGCAGCTTTGAGTGTCCCAGTTATTTACAACTAGCTATTTGTATACTCAATGAGCTCCACTGTGTGAGGAAACTGTTTAAAAATACATTTTAAAGAGATTACTTCACTTCATGTGGGTTTTTGCCAGCACTGTGGTTTTTAAAAATGTTTTTTAAAACCTGTGTAGCACACAACTATGAAGCTGTACCTTAAAAGGTGAAGCAGAGCCCTTCACTTGCCTGGAGTGCTCAAGGGAGCTGCTGTTGGAGCACATTGCAAGCCCTGTGCACTGCTTGAAGGCTTGGTGTGAGTTTTGCTTCCCTGTGTAGGAAAAACAGTGATAAGGTTGTGCAGAAGCAGGCGGTAAAGGTTATTTAAAAATTGCTTCAATATGGCCCTCGCTATAACATTATCTGAATTGGCCTGGATATTTAAAAGAGAATTAGCCATAATGATCTCACTCTGTCGCTTTCCTTTTGTTTCTACTTTTCCCAGAAAAAAAAAATTAATTTGGTTTATCAACACAGTTTGGTTGGGGTTTCTGCCTAGATCTCCTGTGTCCGACCAATCTCTCTGCTGCGTCCATGTCTGCCCCAGGAAGGAGTGCTAAGGGCACTTATAGAGATGGAAAGCCGCATCAACAAAATCATTCCTGTATAATCTTGCCATCTTGACTAATGTCTGCTACCCCCAAAGAGGTAACAGGTCAGCCAGGTCCAGCTTCAAGGGGTGCTCAGCGTGTCAGTTTGCCCTGTTAGTCAGTGGCTTCTCTGTTACAACAAAGCAGCCTGCATGGAGATCCCATGAGTCGGGAAAGGGGTGATGATTCCTCAGCTGGGTGGGAGCAGTCTCCCAAAAGGACATTTGCCCACTGCAGACAAAACAGTTGTGCAGGGAGGCTGAAAATTATGGGACTTCAGAGAACCATCAAGCCCTGTAAATATGTTCGCTCATTGCTCAATCTCCAAAGTAGTGAATGTATCACATTCTTAAAACAACGGTAAAATCTCGTTTTATAAAATTTAATTTTGAGTTGTAACAGACTCAAGATTATTTTAATAAAACAACAGAACTCTTTTCCCCATCCTATAAATTAAAAGAAATTTTCAGCTTGGAGCAATATTTTTGGTCAAGTTATATAAGAAAAGTAAACAAAGAAAAATGTGGTTTCTTATGGAAATGCAGATAGCAGCTGCTATAATTCTCAATAGCAAACTGGTATCTACAAGTTTTATCCATATATACTTTGCATGTAGTGCAGCAGTAATTGTTGGCTGAGCCCCCTATTTTCAAATGACGTGCTAAAAGCAGCTTTCTGGCCACAAGACAAGAATAGTTTCAGTTATTTGACTTAATTTTGCAAGGAGCCTTCCTACCGTGTCATAAATTCTCTTTGCAAAATGAATTCCTTAAAAGCAAGTACAAGTGGGGTAAGGTTTCTAGGGAGAGTTAATATCTGTTATTTGACCAGCCGATTTATCCAAAAGCATGTTTGGTTTTTTACAGCCAGATTTCTTGGTTTGAATTTGGTTTGTATAAAATCTCAAAACAACATATCTATTCAAACTATTCATGATGAATTCAAAGGTTTTCAAATATTCTTCTCAGGTTTGTAGAAGTTTTTAAAAATTATAACCCTCAGTGGCTCCTGCTGAATTTTGTGTGCCTCATGTTGAGCAGTATTAGTTTTTTTCTTTTTCCCCATTGGCTCCGTCCAAACAAAATCTTCCAGTTTTGCATTTGCCATCCAAAAATCCTTTTAGTCTCTTTCTTCTCTGCCTCAAGATTTCACAAGTATTAAATTCCATACTGAAAAATTGTCTTCACACACTTCCATACAATTTAATACCAAAAATATTTGGAAGACAAAGCAACATTCCAAATGCTAAAAAACATCTGAAAGGGAACAACCAATCAGGGTATGGAGCTTAATTTTTTTTTTCCCCCCAAAAATAAAAAAATAACTCTCACACACTTCTTAAGCAAAAAATTTGGATAAAAAATAAAGAAGCTAGAAGTGGCTGGAAAAGATCTTCTGAGGAGTGATTTTTTTTTCCCCACTAGCAAAATAGGTATGGAAAATGTAAGTATGCACAGCTGTGTTTATTCCAATGATTAGACATTCTATTTCTCTGTGACCTCTCTGCATTGAGCTGGCAAGACACCTGGGTATGCTTAGAAGTGTCTCATTCATACATTTACATTTATTCAGCTCGGACCTTTCTTTCTCCCTCCCATGCCCTTTTCTTCTCTAAAAAGACCACAGAAAAAAACAGTTGAATCTGGTGCACTCTTTCCTCTATTTTTTTTCGTGTTCGTGAGGTGTCAGTTAAGACTCTACCCTGTGCCTTTACACATTTTAAATGAAAGCTTTAGCACTATTTTAAAGTCAGCATAAAACCTTCATTTTCAGGGCTTTTTCTGGCTGAATCAGAGGGAAGGGGTGACTGCAGTGTATCATGTAATGTGACTGGACACGTGCCCTATCGGGAATGCAATAGAAGCTAAGCCCCAGTGTCTGCATCTCCTGTGCTCTACATTTGTGCTTGCATTTTATTTAGGCAAAATATGTGTGTATGTATAATCTGGGCTATCCTTGCACTAGAGTCTGGTTGCTCTGTTTGATATTGATGGTTATAGAGAGGTTTGCTTACAAAAAAAGAATGTCCACACAGAAATTCTCCAGTCCAGACAGTGTTACTGATGTAGAAGTGAGACAGAGAGGGGTTAAAGGATTTCCTCCTAGGTCTTCTGAGTCTTAATCTAATGCCCTACCTGCTACTTTAACCTTCCTCTGCAAGTACGTGTCAGGTTTGAAGGCAGGGCTTCCATATTTGTTTCTCTTCTACTATCATTGAAACCAAAAGCAGAATTTCCAGTAATTGAAAGTTGCCAGATCAATTCAAGACTGATTCCCTCAAACTTATTATAGTTTCTCCCCCTGCTTCTTTGGATATCTAGGCATTTCAGAGCATGAAATACTGACTGCAAACTATAGATCCAGTTCTTCTTTAATTACTGCGTCTTAACATATCGTTGGCTTCCTTAAGAATTACTATAAATTTAAACTGAAGAAATATGACTGTATATACACAGAATTAGAGTAAATGAAATGACAATGAGAAGCATCTGTACATAAGGCACTCATTTTTCTTTCCTTTCAAGCTATCTGAATTCATTAGCTGGCCTTCATACTGTGTGCTGTGTACAATACAATGTGTTGTATCTCCTCCACTCTGCCAAATTAGCTTTCTTTTTTTCTGCTTCAAAACCATAATTCAAAAGCTCTGAATTGCTATTAGGTATTAGTCAAAGGTGCATTTGATTTGCTGTTTTGATCATTTTTTACAGGAAATGTTTACAAAAGGATGACTCCCTTACATATATTAATTTTTACTTTATATATGATTAGGATGTGTTTGTATTTGACATATTAGCTGTTTTTAGTAGAGGTCAGTGCTGCACAGGGCTGAGTGTCCAAAGTTTTCCACTGGGGTCAGTAGCAGCACCTAGCTGGAGTGCCCTTCCCATGCAGAATCAAACTTTATGTTCTCAGTATGTATTTACACACAATCTAAAGAGAGGATTACTGGGAGATTCCTTGCACCCTCACCCCACAGCAAGGCTGAAAAGTCCTGAAACTCGAACACAAGAAAGCTCAACATGGTAACCCATCTCTTCATTGCCCCCTGACATCCTTCAGAGGTGGGAAAATGCAAGCAGATAGAAAAGACTTCACAGCAGAACAATCTTATAATTAGATTTGTAGGGAAGTGTAAAGAAAAGATCTCACTCTGAGATAAATGAGTTTCTGTGTATTGGTTTGCCTGCCTTTGGCTACCCTGTTAATGCACTGGAATCTATTGAGCCAGATCTGTATAGTCTGGTTATGGAAAAGGGAGATAAGCAACTTTGACAACACACAAGGTGGAAGAAAATGAGGGGAGTAAATGAGAATGAAAGTAAGGAATAGAAACAGCTAGTCTGGAAAGAGAGGGAGAGGAAGAAGTAATGGGGATGCAGTATGAAATCTTTTCTTCACACTTGAACTGGAAGACTCTTCAGGTGGGACATTTAATATGAAGCCATACAAAGTACTAGCTTATACCAGTTCCTGTTTTAACCTTGTCTTTTACAGGAATGAGCTGATACTGAAAGGGGTAGACGCATGGAGTAGTTTCCTCTGGTGGCAAAGCTGATTTAACAGGTTTCCGCCACCTTGATTAAACTATCTGAGCTAATGAAAATAACAACTATTTTTTTCAACCCCTAAAACTTGGATCATCTCACTTGCCCAGTTTTTAATGTTGCTGTGAAGAACCTGTCCTGCTGGGCATGAACTGAAGCACCCCATCATGGATAGCAAGCTGGGGGTGCTGCAGGTGGTGGTGATAGAGCACATCAGAAGGAAGCATCCCCTGTGTCACCAGAGAAACCATGAGCTCTAAGTACCCTTGGCAGCTTTATAGGGATTTCCCTCTGTTCAGTGAAGGGAGAGAGAGGGGATGACTCTTGGGGTTCGCTGTCCAGAAGCATCCAAGGGGTTTAGGCACTAACCCTCAATGAAATGTAATGGGAAAGAGATGCTCATTGGGGTCATGCCTTGGAGGAGCCTAAGCAGAGCATCCCCCTGGGATGGGCTGCGGTGGCCACCAATGTGGGAGCTCAGCCGCCCTGCAGAGCCGAGGTGGCAGAGGCCACATTGAGGTAGGGAGACCTGGGGAGTGCCAGGGGAGTGGGTTTATGAGGCTCCTTTGAGCTCAAAGCATTTTGCGAGGGGTGGGGAAGGGCTGCCTCTCCAGCCCCAGGTTGAAAGGAGGGCTGAAGGGAAGGGGTAGGAACCGGCAGCCACCCGTGCCCTGGCCCCGGGCGGAAAGGTGGTTTGTTTGCCGCCTTCACCCCTCCCACCTTTCAGCCACATTAAAGCCCGATTATTCACGCTTGATGTCAGCAAGGCAGGGCCCTGCTACTTGCTGCTCCCAGATCCCTTCCCCGAGGGGCCAGATTACCCCGACATGCACCAGCCCATTCGGGGTGGGGTTCACAGGGTGCCAGGCAGGCGGGGGCCCAGGGCCGGCACCCTCAGCCCCACGCGGCGCCCGCTTCATCTATCCCATGTCCCAGGAGACATCACTCCGTCGGCCTCTGAAGGACAGCAGTGGCTGTCGAGAAGTGGCTGTTCCTGGCCCTGCCACAGGCTGCAAGCTCCCCGGGGTGACAGCCGTCGGCCAGGCGGGAGCCATGGGTGCCGCGGCGGCAGACGGGCGCCAGAAGGTTCATGGGCCACGCCAGCCGTGCTGCTCCCGGCAGTCAGCCCTGGGACGAGGAGACAAGGAGGGACACCCAACTGCCCCACTGAGCGGCCAGGGCCACGAGGGATGATGTGAAAATTCAAGAGGAAGGCGAGAGGGAAGGGAGAGGACTGAATTGACCCTTTTTTCCCCTTACCATTCACATGCTTACAGATTTTTATCAGGTTTTTTAGCTTCAGGGCAAAGTGTTTCTTTATAGTTCCTTCCAAAGCGCTGCTGCCAAATTCAGGCTGCGGTTGCAGCAGCTGTAACCCATCCCCCAAGGCCTGCACACCCCTGGTCTGGGAGCAGTTCGGCAGGAGTGTTTAAGAGCACTTGCATAAGTCTGGCGGGCAGAAGATTTCGGTATTCTCTAAGGCCCCTGCGCATGCAGTGCTGTGAGCATTTTGTAAGGGCTTTTGCCAGCTTTCGCAAAAGTGGTTTGCCAAAATGCACGTGGTCACGGCAAAATCCCACCGCCACGCCCTGACAGCCTGGCTGCTGCAGGGGCCGGGGGGAGCCGAGCTCTGAGGCACGTTTTGGGGGCACTGCAGGCTCCCCTGAGTTCAGGGTACAGGCTGCAGGCTCCTTTCTTCCCAGGATGGGATTTACCTGCCAGTCAATGGGAACCATGAGCCGCTGATGCTCATGCAGTGCCCAGGGGCAGGCAGAGGAGGGCCGGGTATGAAATCCGTGGTGATGGGCACTAGTATGTACCCAGCACTGCTCCCTCCTCCCTGCCAAGCCCAACACAAGTGTCATGTTGGTGGCATCCCCAGGAAAGGGGCTGTGAAGCACCCACGGGTGGGGAGGGGTATGGGCAAGCTGGCACTGAGCAGCTCTGCCCTCTCCCAGGGCTAAAGACAAGGGGGTCATGCTCTTGCAGGCAGAATTAGACACTTTTATGGCCTGTCTGGGGCTGGTTTTCGCTCTCTCTCTTTTTTTTTCCCCTTCCTTAGTGGAGACTTGCTCATTTGTAATAGGAAGGTTCATTGTTTTCCTGTCTGATATTTCTCTGATTACTTAAAAAGAAATCCCAGAGGCTTGTTTTCACAAAATAGTGATTGCATAATTGATGTGATTATGATGTATTTTGCTGTGTCACTACAGCTCGGTTGATTATTTTGAGAAGCTCTGAGCACTGTTAGTGCTGCCATGTGTTGTGCGTGCACGGCCCAGGCTTTCATCCCCCTCCACATGTGTACAAGAGCCTTTCAAACACCATTTCCTCCAGCGGGGACTGCACAAGACCTTCCCCGGTGCAAGGAAAAGGATGCAGACTCACAAATGGCTAATACCAATGAAATTACAAATACCATGGCGTGAGCTGCAAAGCTTTTTCTGATTTAAATAGTGACTTGCTGGTGTGAACAATCTCCCTAAAACCAGTTTTATCAGCCAGGTGAGTACACCAGTAAAATCGTGGGGCCAAATTCTGGGCTCTTTCCCTGGATAAAGATGTACAGGTAAAGTAAATGCAGACCAGCCAGGTGTGCTGGAAATAAAATGCTTCCAAATACAAAAACGTGCAGCAGATCATTAATGGTAGTTATTAATTGTAACCTGAAAATGTATCAGCTAGCTGCAGGTAGGAATATTTAAGAGCTCACCCAGGGAAGCCTTGGCAAGAGAGGATCATCTTCGCTTTTCTTGGCTAGAACTTTTGAATTATTTTCAGCTCGAGGATAGAGACCATTCTAAGAGTCCTTTCTTTCTCATGGTGACTTTTTTTTCCATTTCTTTTCTGTATTCTCCTTTCTTTTCTTTTTAATTCAGGGATGAAACATTGCCCTCAGTAAAGCTTCTTGGCCAAATTTCCAGATTTCTGAACCTTTTGTTTTTCTCAACATGTGGGCAATTTTCACTATTTTTGTCCAGCAGTGACCTCTGGAATTCCACAATAATTTTCCCTCCCCTTCCTGGTGCCCTCACGTGACCCAGGAACACAAACATCTGAGAGACCTCTGGGCATCTTCACATCTGCTGGTATATAAGATCAGAGCCATTGTGTGATGTATTTTTAACAGCAGGTGTTGGGCTTGGAGAAGGGTGTGTTGGTTTTTGAGGGGCTGGGCAGAATCTGCACTTAATTCTCAGTTCCCAGGCTATTTAGGAACAGCTTAAAAACACACTTAATCTGTTTGTACAAATTTAACATTGTAAAACCACAATAAGGAATTGCTAATCAAGTGCAAGCCTGGATTTAGTTTCAGCTTTGCATCATTGCTGTCCTAAGAAAACAAAAAAACCCACCCAAACAAAAAAAAACACACCATCAAACTTTAAAGCTGAGTCCAAGATTCTAGTTTACAACTTATTTTCATGAAATACTATTGATTGATTACTTGAAGCCTGTTAATTATTATTTAGTCACGGTTTTCAACACAAACTCCTTACAGCAGCAAAACAAACAGTGTGGATGTTTTATCTTTTGCCAATTAACACAGTTTGAACATGACTTAAAATAGGCTGTTAGCTCAGGGTCTGATTCACGACTGCATGTCTCCTGGTTGTGCTGCTGTAATCCTGTTGATTTCCATGGCATTGCGGGAACCTCTGTGCAAAATGAGAGAAATGCTTCTTTTTAATTAACAACCCCCCTCCATGTGTAAAGGAGCTCATGGCACACCAAAGCCTCATACATGACTCTCTTCTGTGGTCCATTAGTAGAAATTTAGCATCTAAATTAGAGAAACAGTATAAGCAGAGTGTTTTCCCCAAAATATCATTGAAATCCTATTTTCACAGAAATCTGTCTCAAATTTTTTTATCAGACAAATCTAAAATGGTGCTTAGTGTTCAGTTATCTGCCAGGTATAAATGGCATAAATGGATGATTACTTTAAATACATCTTCTCTGAGAAAGGAGTTATGGGACCTCACAAAAGCATCAAGCTGTGACTACTTTCAGGAAATCACCTGGAAATAAATAAGATGATAAAGGTTGCTTGCCAGTCCTTAGATTCTCATTGCCTTTTTAGGCAGATAATTGAATTCAGTATGAGCTGTAATTCCTTTCTGGTTTCACTAAGGAACAAATTATTTATTATTTGGAAGAAGAGACTGAATGACCTGACAGTTCCTTTCAGTCACAGCATCTATGATTATAAATTCTCACAGCACCCATCGCATGGGTGTATCCACACTCAAATAAAGATGGAGATTTTAGCCTTGTTGAAATTGGTGAGATTTTGTTGGTGGTGGTTTCACCAGTAACATGGTTTCACCTGTCCACTTTTCTAGGCTACCTTTGAATTTTACCACATGACCAGTTGGGCTGTCTCTGACTGGAGCCAGAACAGCTATCTCCAAGTAGTTATTTTTAATAACGTGCCATGTGTGGGTACTTCTGAAATTCAAGGCCCTTACTGTGGATTGACTCAGTCAGTTCTTGATTCATCACAGCTGCTGGGTGTTGAATTTGTATCCTACTTTATTCCAAATTTTAATATAGAAAGGCACTAAGGGGGTGCGTATGGACCCGACATCCCAGGAGCAACCCAAAATGCCCTGCCCCCTCCCAGCTGCGTCCTGCTGTTGCTGACATGCCACTTGCTGTCTCAGAGCCAAGCAAATAGCAGCTGAACATGAATGTATGCACCTGGCTTGTTGCACTGGTAAGGAGTCACATGCTGCCCTCTCCTTGGCCTCTTCACCCACATCAGGCTTTATCAGGTGAGATATGGGATGCCGACAGTATCTGAATCCCTCTACCTTACATCCAGCAAAGCTTGCCTTGCATAGTCAGAGACATGGCTTTCAGATGACCAGAACGGTTCCTTGAAAGATGGGATGCCTGCACGTGAAGCTTCTTTTCATTTATTTTTTTTTTAAATTATCCCTATTCTGCAATTGAGGAAATGTCTCTATTGACTGTCTGGACATACGTCAAGGTCTCATCCTTTGGGCTGCTGGACTTCATGGTGCTGCAAATGCTGTTTCCAGTCCTGTGTGCTGCATTCTCAGAATGCACAGGACAACCAGGAAAGTTTCATGGAGCAACTATGAGAAGGTCTGGAGGAAACAGGATCTCTGAAGGAAGGGCAAAAGCATTGGGGTTTCTTAGTTTTAAAACAAATGCTAAGGGGTAACAAAATGAGTCTATACTGAAGGCTGCTGCAAAGAGGAAAGGAAAGATTTGTCCTGCATATTTGTAGGGGATAAAGCAAGGCTTGAGCTTCAGTGGGAAGAATTAATGAGGAGTAAGGGTAGCAAAGCAGCAGAGTATGTTGCTTGAAAAATCTATGGAGGTCTTTAAGAAGAGATCAGTAAAGACTGGATGACAGTAACAGCCCACTCTGCCTTGGATTGTGATACCTCCAGAGATCCCTACCAGTCATATCTGGTTTTAGTGATTCTAAGGAGAATAAGAGTTTTTCCATTCACTTCAGTGTAAGCAGAATCAGAAACAAAGTAGAGGAGGTCTCTACTTCAGTAGAGGTGCTCCTGATGGTGGTAGAGGATGGGTTTGGCAAAGCTCTTTGTTAAGGTGCTCAGGATGAGCAAGCCCCACAGGTTGTGCAGCTGTAGCTGCCCTGTTGCTCTTCTCTATCTGGGGCTGTGGAGTGCTTACTGTGGATCAGGTCCTATGTCCCGTAATGAGATACAGCAATGGACATCTTCCCCAAGCATATCAGACACACTAGCTGTGTCCATAGGACATTATGAAACCCATAGTGATTGCGCAAATCCGTTTTACACTAAGACTGACTCCGTAACTGATCTGCACTGACTTGGAATGTTTTTTAAGAAATATTAAAATAATTATGACTATAATTCCAGATATCTACTCTTGTAAAGCTTAGTCTTTGCATCTTTCACAGCACAATAAACCTAACCAATAAAGCAGAGAAGCTGTGGGACAATTACACAGTCAAAGTAGTGGAAAAGTCACAACAGGCATACAGGGCCCTTTCATCTGCCCCGTGATGTTTATAGGCTCTTGGAAACTTGCTTCATTCCACTTAGAATACAATTTGAGTTAGCCTTCAGACACTGAGGATGCTTTCAGACAGCAACCTACATAGCTGTCCTGAAGCGACGGAGGCAACATTTTTTTCCCTTTCACCATTCCTAAGAGACTGGAGGCCAACCATCTGCTTCTTGTCCTCTGCCAGACTTCTGCAGTTGTTAAGCACTGTCTCTCTTTCCTCTACCCTCCGAGCAAAACAGCCAGTGCTGGTACAGCTGCACTCAACACTGACAGACCTAAAATATCTCTTCTGGTTTTTAGTACAAGGATAAGATATGATGACAGGGGAAAGGGCAGTTAACATCCCAAGTGCTTTTAAGATAGAGTGAAAGATGAAGGGTGGTACCTGCAAAATAATGACGATTATTTCTAACAGTGGATGCCCTCTGTTCCTATGGATGATGTTACAGAAGGTCCACTGATGCTCAACAAACAAGTTGTTGAGACCTGACAAGCCCTACACATGCTGTCCCAACAAGAAAGTGTCATAGAAACACACAATTCCAGACACTTCAAGCCTGGCTAATGCACTAGATAAGGCCAGTGAGTGATTTCCAGAGAAGAGTCAAAAGGTCTCTGGTGGTGTTGCCTGCTGGAACTGAAGCTCTTTATGTAGTGTACTAAGGCTGTTGTGCTGAAAAAAAGGGCCAACAAAAGGCAAGGAGAAGGAAATGAGGAGATAGAAAAGCATAAGCTTTCTCCTTCAAAAAGAGTTTTCTGACTTGTCCAAGTTGGTAGACAGCCTATCTCTTGTCTCTACATCAGCGAGTCCTCTCTTGTACAGTTAGTGCCTATGCTGACCCTTTCAGAGAGGATACAGACAGAGAAAGAGGGTAGCGCTCACTTTGGTTCAGTAAATCCACCGCTAGCAATTTCATCCATGTTAATTGCACTTGATTTCTCTCCTGCTTTGCTCCCCACTTGGCCCAATGAGTACCTCCTGACTGGCCCATCCACAGGGGCATCTTCATGAGCAAGAGTACCTTCAATCACAGAAATGACTTGAGACTAGAGTCTGTAAGACAGACAGGCCTCCCTCACTCGAAGGGGATGAACCTCAGTTCACACATGCTGCACAGGTTCTCTGACCACTGAACCATGGAGATTCACCACCATTTTTCTTACTGAACTTTGCATGGTGCCTGATCTGGAAGATGTGCTCTGAAAATGCATGTCAGGTCAGGCCTGGCAAGTGGGGGTAACGCTTTGTTTGCAAATCCCAGAAGAGCTTAGATGTGATTTAGGTGCTCAGAGGCTCACACTGTTAAGACCTTGGCAAGTTCTGGGCCGATATTTAGGAATTTTTCTGGCAGGGAAATAGAAACCTCCAGGCATATGCAAGAGCTCAATGGGAATGCAAATGGTGGTGCTAAGAAGTACAGTGGCAGGTAAGTGGTGCTAGCTAAGTAAACCTTTTTGTGAATCTAGTCCAAATCCACTACATGTAAATAAGGATAATATCTGAAATGCTGGAACAGTGAACTGAAGGAGGTGTGGACTTGAAAAGGAGGAGGCTAATAACACCAAGAGAGAACTAATGGAAGAGAAAAATTCCATTTAATGAGCTCATCCAGTGAGGGTTGTGTAGCAATACTAAATCTTCTGTTAAAAATCAGACCCTCTGCACTTGTAGCTTAATTTGAGTTACAGAGAAGGGTGGTTAGAACGTGGCTGGCAGAATCGATCATGTCCCAAGAATAGACTGAAATCTTACACTGTGTTTATGTAAAAACACAAGTGCCTCTTTGCCTCCCTCAAACCTTGATGCATAGAATTGCTTTGAGTTGCAAGCAGGATAATTAATCTGGTCTGTGCCTGCTCGTCAAATCTTTCTTGTGGTAAGAGCATTTCAAGCCGTTTTAAGTGAAAATTATTTTATTTTGGAGAAAATTGCTTTGTGTTTCAGATTTGGGGTTATCCAGCAGGATTTTGGATAGGATAAAGGCACCCTGCGTGCTACTCATTTTAGGGCCAGAAGCGGTGCTTCCTGCGCTCGTTTGGCACCAGGCGTGCAGATGGATGTATGCAGCCATGGCACTTCAGGGGAGCTCAGCCCTGTTCACCTCATCTCCCATGGCTGCATTGATGTTACTCTGATAACATCTTATGGGCTACTACAGCGTGGCTGCCCCAGAGCACATTGTGTGGCTGTGATCTGCCTTCTCCCCACCCCCCTTGCTGAGGCTCAGGGCAGTCAGTCTGGGCACCCTTCTCAGAGGTCCTTTGAGTTTTGGTTTGTGCAACCAGCATCTATTTTAAGTTCTGTAGTAGGAATGTTACACTTTATACTTACAGTTAGCTGAATCCAGGCAAAATACTTTATTTTATCCATTACTAAAAGCTGAGCTGCCTTTGTTGTTGTTAGCAAAACATGTTTTACTTCTTGGCCCATCTTTTCTTTTGTGTGGCATCTACATTTTGCTGTGGAGAAGATCTTTTAGCATGCAAATGCATCTAACCTCAACAGAATGGTTTGTGTTGGATGCAGTGTGTTTGCACAGTGGTGTTTAGAAGAAAGAAGATTTTCCCTGTGATGTACAGATCGATTCACCTTAACCCCAAAAAGGGGTGCTATTGTTGTTGCTTTTCTCTGCACACTGTAGAAGAAACACAAGGGAAGAGCAGACATAAAATAGATTTTTTCAAACAAACTCCAGACAGAACAATGGATGAAATGAGTCTCTTCAAGGTTTCTGTGTCATCAAATGTTATTGTTGACACTCTGAATGTAGCAATAGTTGTTACACTAATTAGAGTGGTGTAGTTCTAGAAACAGGAACTGTGAAAAGACCGTGTCTAGAAGGTACTAATAATCTTTTGATATCTGTATTTTTGCCATTCTTTATTATTATAATGAGAGTGTTAATGTGCAGGGGAGAAATCATGTGTGTCCTTAATAAAGAACGAAGCAGCACAGTTGTTATCATCTTGAGTATCATATTCATTTAAAATCAAGTAGGCAACTCAAAGGTTAAGAGGTTTAATGTTCCTGAACTGTACAATTGAAGCACTATAGTCCAGGTTATTGTTAGCGATTATTCAAAGTGCTTGGGGGGTTTTGTTACAAACTTCATTTTCCAGAAGAAAGTCCTCCACAACTTTAGCCAGCATTGCAGTGTGACCATTTAACAGTCAGACACTTCTGCATGAAGTGTATCACAAGATGTCATGACATAATTTGCTCCCAGATATTTGTATGCTGTTAGATAACCATCCTCAAAAAATCTTCAACCTCCTTTTTCATGCCACATATCTTTCCAGTGAGAATCAGAAAGCTTAAGAAGCTCTGTATTTAGAGATTAATATGATATTCTGCATGCATTCCTCCCAGCATGAGGAATATGCCATTTATCTGCAGCTTTTCCAAGCACAAGAAACAGACAGGCTTTACTAAAACAGATAGTGTACCAGTAAATCTATTGGACTGTGTGATAAAAAACAATGAGCACAGAATGAATATTATGGTGAAGAAATACTGAAGGAAACCAGCTAAACTAGAGGGAAGAGAGAAAGCTTAAAGAGGAATTACAGATAGTTTAAGAGTGTGTTAAATGCAAAGCTGAACTCCACATCTTAAGCACAGGCAACCATAAAATTGATATAAATGAGGATGATTGCAACATAGCATCCACAATTAACCTTTAAAGATAGGGTCTCTATAGTAAACAGGGGAGATGGCCTACATGCTGGAAAAGATATGCATGAACCTAAATCAGCCCAAGGAACTTCAGAACACTTTTGCAGGAACACTGCAATACCTAAGAAATGCACTAACAGAACAGTGACCATTTACTGAAAGGCCATGATTCAGACTCTCTTGCCTACTTGTTACTTCTTTAATCCCTTCAGATATTCTAGAAGCAACAAAACTGCTGTGTATTTTGCATTACTTCTCTTCCACTTGATCAGTCACAGCCATGTTGTCTTCCTTTGGTCCCTTAATAGAGGCTTATCGGCAAATGCATGTACTGCAGGATGGGTGTTCCCAGTCAGGTTCTTAAACTCACAGCCTTCTACCTTAGTAGCTAATTTACAGTCTGGTGCCTACAAATCAAGACCTTTCAATTGTGACTGTTTAATCTGCTAACACAATTTATGGAAGTTACAGCTTAGACTCCATTTGAGCAGCATCGGTCTGTATCAACTGTATCTCAGCTAGCTGAGTTTCTTTCTAAACTCTAACAAAACCCAACCAGAGAGTAAATTCATTCCTGTTTAGTGATCCTCCCACAGCACAGAAGGACCACTAAGCCAAGGCACGTGGACATAGTTTCTTTGCCTTTATTGATATGCACACCATTCCAGTTTTACTTCGTTAGTTCAGAATTTTGAAGTTTCTTTAACCTTTGCTGCAATACATACATTTGTGTTTAAAGCAGTCTTTTCATAGCAGCATCCAAGTCTTTCCAGATCCTTTCAAACCTGTGTAAAAGAAGTCACCAGTACCTCCTTGCACATTGTGCCCCATGTGCTTCGTGACATAATTTGCTGGTCAACAAATCAAGGGTTTTGGTGAACTGAGACAGAAATTTAGCTCCACAGTACAGTTCTCTCACTTTTCAACAGCACATCATATCTCAGAGTCAGCAATTGAGGCCTCCTTGCTATTACACAAGGAAGGTCACTATCTGATGTGGCTGAGATGCAGTTCCTTCAGGATGGATAAAATAAAGTGCAAAGAAGAAAATGGGGCAGAGCTGAGAGGTAGAATGACAGACATCACCTTTACCAACGTTTTCCCTAATTTGCAGATGCTCTAGTGATGAAGCCATATAGGAACCCCTTAAAATGAGCTCCTGGCCTGTATGCAGACGTAACCTGCAAACCAGGGTGGGTCCCCAGGCTTTGACCGTCTCTTGCAAAAATCTCCTTCAGGGCCCTGCATTGGTCCTGCTGAGGGGGAGGATTGGAGGTGCTGGACCGCAGCAGTACCATGCTGAATAACACTGATCCATGATGATGGGGACTGTGGTGAGGATACCTTCTTCATTCAGTTAAGTGTCACAAATCACCAGCATTAAAAAAATAAAACCTGAAGGAGAAAATAGCCATTTGTGCTTCTCTATCTAGCTGGTTCCCCTGACCTCTAGCACAATCCCATCCTTGTCTGATTGACTCATAACCAGTTCTGCTTCATCCAAACCACAGCTGCGTCAAGGCACAGTGAGAGCCAATCAACCCTACCAACTTCGTCCGTGTTTCATGACAGTTTAATCACTGAAGACTGTCCCTGTGTTGAAATACTTCCCCTTGGGCTTTTGGATAGCAGGATTATATCAAGGCAAACAGAACCAAAATGTGAAAAAGGCACTTGCCCTCATGCAAATCCTTTGGAGTGAATATAAAAACACCTATTCTGTTGCCTTTGCAGTGAGCATGCATACTTGTCATGAGCCCTCCACCTCATGCAGTCATAGTGGCTCAAAATTCATCTGAAATGGCTGCATTTTACATTCTTTTCATCAACATCAGTGATGACATAAGTTAGAGGACACAACCTAGAAAGATAGTCAGTCTCACCATCCACATTAGCTGAAATGAAGAAAAGGCACTGAACAGTGTGAACTGACGGCAAATACATTATTTCCTGGGCTGGATTCACTCTGGGGACAATCAGGAATTAGTACTGAGGTATTCAGAGTTAGACTGCTCTGTAACCAGGCCAAGTGGAAACAGGGTCAGAGGAACAATCTCTATTCCACCAGTGCCTTTTTCAGGTTATAATTCTGAGTGCACAGTGTCATATTTTCCTCTGCATCATATTTTTATATCAACCAGTAATATATGACTGATGTGGCTCAAACTGCTGTGTTGAGATTCACAAAAAAAAAAACAAATGGAGAGATATTAGAATCGAGCAGTGCTAACGTAAGGCCTGAGTGCTTTCACCCTTCACTGGAACAAGCATGCAGAGACGCTTGTTCACCATTTTTGTTAAAAATATCTAATCAAACCAATATTATTAATGCGTACAAAAAAGTTATCCCATACACAAGTAACACTGCTGTAAGGAAAACACTTTTTTCAATGATGGTACAAAAATTATAGGTCATTGCACCCACCAAAGTTATTTTAGCAGAGCTATGTTGTTAGCACTGGAACTAAGCCATGTTTTCATAGTCAAATGATAGGCCTTTTCTAAGGTCGTGCCCACCCAGTGCAAAGCCCACTAAGTGCTTCACTGAAAAGGCTAAATGGAAATCACACTTCTCAGGCAATCGTTTTATTATGATCAGTATGAGTATTCACAATGTAATTTTTGAAATCTTGGAAATAAAGCAGGCCAGTAGCTAAGACCAATCATATTACATGTCACATTGAAAATCTTGTGATTTCTGGCTTTCACTTCCAACATATAACATACCATACAATGAAATTAACATTAGGTACCTTACTCTGGCCTTTCAATCACATGCTTCTGGCTTACAGTTTTGCAGAAAAAAAATTCCACTTAAAAATAATAGAAATCAAATTTCACTTTTTCATACTGAGATCTACCAACACTCATGTAACATTATGCATTATGTAAGTGGTATGGAGCCTTTAAAGAAGGAACAGCAAAATGTCCGTGCATGAATTTAGGAACATTCAGACTTTCACTGGGTGTTTGGTTTTTAGCACCTAGTTTAGGCAAATCTAGACCAAAATGTGGTCAATGAATTAATGAAATCAGACTTTCATTATCCACCACAAATGGATATTAGCTTAATGAATAGATGACCCATGAAGACGTACTTCTTGGTGGTGCTAGGCAAGGCCTCTGCTCTACCCTCAGCCTCTAGCTATCATCAGGGTCTCTCTGCAGGAGATGGCATTCATGCCATCATAATGAACAGCCACCTCCATCCTCCATGAGTTTGTCTAAATCTTTTCTGAGACATGAATACCTCAAACCTCTGTGACAGTCTGGGCAATGCGTTCCCCAGTGTAGCCACACAGGCATAGAAAAGAGTAGAGGCCTGCCAGCAGGCTGGTATGTTCACATGGTCTTGCAGGGTTGTCTAGCTTGACTTCAGTAAGATTTTTGTCATCTTCGTGCATGGCATTCTTTTAAGGAACCTATGGAGAAATACCAGAGGGGAAGTGCAAAACTGACTGGGTACTATACCCAGGGAAGAGTTTAGTGTTTCAACACTAAAATAAAAAAAATAAATCTCAAATAAAAAACCCACTCCTGCCAGGTTCTGTCTTAAACACACTGCTTTTTTCCCCCCCTTTAGTGAGCTGGGTGATGAAATAGAAAGTATGCTTACTACAGCTACAGATTATATGATACTGCAGAGATTGTTGGCAGATTGGAGGATAGGCTTGAATTCAAATTAATCTGGACAAGCTGAAGAAATAGGCTTGAAAAAAAAAGGCAAATTTAATAGAGACACCTGCAAAGTGCTAAATTTAGGTAGCAATACTCAAGCAAAAGCACAAGATTGAGAAAAACTGGTTAGGGAACAGTTGTTCAAAAAAGGAGACAAACATTATAATGGATCCCAGGCTGAGTGAGTCACAGAATCACAGAATCATCCAGGTTGGAAAAGACCTTGAAGATCACTTAGTGCAACCATTAAAGTCAACCCTGTCATGCTGTGGCAAAGAAGTCAGACTTTGTGTTGGGTGTCTGGAGTATGCTCCCATACAGGGCCACAGCTTGCTGGGCAACTGCAGGCGTCCTTCTGCTCCATGAAGTGCTGGTCCAGCTTCAGCTGCAAGGATGCACTTAGGTTTGGCTACTGTGCATCAAGGAAAGTTAGGACATCCCAGAGACATACCATCCCTTTGAGGAGGGACTGAAGAAATACCAAAAGAGTTGGACTAGGGACTCCAAAAGAGAACCACCTTCAAGTATGTAAAAGGCCATTGCCAAAGAGAGAAACATCTGACCTCTGTTTCTATTGTGTCAAGAAGCAGCAACTTACTTTAATTGTACCCAGAAAGACTCAGGCTGAGCACTTTAGGAAAAACCTTCCTAATGCTACAGATAGAGAAGTGCTGAGGTTCACTGGCTGGCAAAGCAGTGATGCACCCTTTGCTATAAATCTTACAAACCAATTGGATATTTATACAAATAAATGGTAATGAGCCATCACTAAAAGATGAAGACATACGTCCATAGTCCCTGTCAACGCACACTGAGTGCCCATAGTACATTAAGTCTGACCCAGGAAGGGAAAGGTGGGGTCTGCCTTCTCAAGAGGGCTTATGATTTTAAAAGAATCTCGCCATCTAAAAAGGAACTTTCCAGCTAGATATGCCATTTTTCATTCTTGTGCACACACAGATCAAGGGAAGGCTGTGAGTCCATGGATCATAAAGCAATTCTAAAAAATTTCTTAATCTCCTTTGCTTTGGGAAGTGTTAAGATCTGGTCTCCTTTACTTTGCCTTCTTTTATTTATTTATGAACCCAAAGACTGGGTTCTTTAGAAAAGAGGGAAAATTGCTTTGAAGTTAATTTTAGATGTAGAAGCAAACCCTGACCACAAAAATGCTTTCAAAGGGTCACAGCACTGTCTGGAGATTGAGTTGTCCTGACATTTTCTAATATTGGGCATAAGGCAAATTCCTTTCTCCTTGATGTGAGATATTAAACTTACTCAGGTTTTATGGGTTAAAAAATTGTATCCTACAAAATTAAACTTTGGGAGGACACTTTCCCTTTGTTGTTCTCAACATTTCTATAACCAAATCCTCCAAAGGTGCCTCTGAACTTGTATTCAGCATGAGTACAGCTTTGCAGTGGTGGGGTTACAGCGTAGACATCATGGAGGTGGTTTTATCACTATGTCCTGTAACCTTTTCCCAAGCAATTACCTGACCACCAGACCCACTGCAGCCTGCACTGTGTTTTCCCACTAACCTCTTCCTTCTGCTGTGCTCTCCTCACAGCAGTAACTGCCAGGAATATTTTGAACATTTTGGTTGTGCCGGAGCAATGACAGCATCTCTGTCCTGGTGCTGCCGGCTGGTTTGGTTCCATGAGGAAAAGAGGACACTTCAATTAGAAGAAAGCCAAAAGCAAACCCAGAGGCAGAGGGGAACATATGAGGCCTCATGAGCCCTCACAGCCATCAGAGCAGGTGTGCCCTGGCCCTGGAGGATGGGCAGGTGTGAGAACATAATGGACCCTCCTGCCTGGCCAATGCCACATAAAACCACGGAGGATTTACCCTTCAAAACTGAAGAAGATAGCATTCAGAGGCAAATCAATGGTAAGCTTTTTGGTACAGAAAGATAAAAACATGTTATATGACTATTTTATATGTGCATACACTTACTGCACTATGATCAAAATAGCCCAGTCTATGGCTAGTATATGCCAGTGTGCCATGGCAAAGTTTCAAACAGATAACTCTCTGCTTCCAACATCCATGAATCTCCAAACTGTGAAAGCAGGGAATCTTTTTTTCCATTATATTATTATTTTCTTAAGCCCTATTTCAGCTAGTATATAAGTGTGAATATATAGGTGTATACATGATGTTACACTCTAAAAGAGAGTTATTTGCAAAAGTATTGATGTCTTTTCATTCCAAGGTACAAATGGCCCTGCAGAATCAGACACCCAAAACCACTAATTGCTTCTATCAGGCTTGATCACTATTACTTACTGAAAATTATCTATGTTTTTACTTTAAAAAATTCACACTGTCTTCATCTTGATGTATTTTTCAATTTCCATCTTTTTGGGACATCCTTAACAGGTTCACCTGAGATGCTACCAAACATTAAACTGAGTCATATTTCTTATCACAGTTTAAAAAGAAAAATGTTTAATCTTACATAACAGACCTTAAAGCCTAACTAAAGAATGGCCCCAAACACTGGTCTCTTGGTAAAGTACAAGTTTTAAAAACAAAAATTAAACACAGCTACAATGAAAACATAATTCTTAAACCCCTATAATCTTCTGGCTTTTCTCTGAGTTCAGTGAATACATGGAAAGTGCTGTCACCCACAGCAGCAGCTTATCGGAAGTGAAGCATTTCCAGTCCTACCTGTGGCCAGAGTTCCCTGCCTGCCTTCCTTTGGGACCCCCAGTCTGGAGGTATTTCCCTAAAACTCTCCTTTCTGCCTTCAAGTCACCTGCTCCAACTATCAGACACAATAGAGGGAAGGCAGGTTTCTGGCCTGTCTTTCTCTATTTTTTAAAGAAGGGAAACTTTTCAAAGCTCTCTTACATAATGTTCATTAAGCTTCCAAAAATCCTGTTCATTTTTTCCCACTGAACAAGTGTGTTTTAAAAAAGCAAGGTTAGCCACACACCCTGTTCCCCCACAGCTCCCCACTTGCTCCCACCCTTCAGCTGGGTGCACCCATGCTTACCCACAACCACACCATGGCCTCTCCTCCAAGGGTATGGTCCAGAATATTTTTCCCTAAATGTGTAATTTATAGAAGGCTTTTAGATTCCCTGGTCAGGCTCCCACAAGGTTAAAAGGATATTTAGTTATATAGGAAGGATGAGGTGGAAAAGGACATCCAAGCTGGCTCAGACCACTGGAGACAGGGAAGCTCTTGGCACATTCCCAATACAAAGAGTCTCCCACATGGATGGATCTTCCTCTTGGGACTGCCCAGGTACTCTAGCAATGATGCAATTAAAAAAAGCATCACCATTTAAATGCAGACAGTGGGCAAGAGTGGCAGGACCATGGCAAGGTGGGAGGATTGACACCTACTTCAGGGTGAGAAATGCCACATGGTGTGTCAGTGTCCACGTGGAGGAGGGCCGTGGTTTCTGAAGCTTCAGATGGGCACCCAAACGTGGTGTGACTTATGCTAGGAAAGACTTTGATGTGTTGTAATTTGGTTGCCTTCAGCATGGAAACCCTCATTATGGTGGTTCTGTATTTTCATTTGAAGGCATATTAAACCATTTTATTTTAAAGATCTATCAGATAAACGGTAGAGCTGGTAATGCATGCTTTAGGTTACTTTATCTCTGGGAATGAGCCAAAGTGGTTCCTATCTGTGCACATATGCCTGTGTGATTAGCCCACACATTCAGACGCAAATAAAAATAACTAGGCAATGAATGTAAATAATCGGGCCACGATACATACCACTCTCAAAATGTGATTCCCGTGCACTGAGAAGACACAGGGACTGTAAAAAGAGAAACCTCAACTTTCACTTCAATCACTGGGAAGAGCTGTGGGGGAACATAGATACTCCCCACTTTGGTACCTGTCTAAAAAAGGAAGCGAAGCAGAAAATCAGGACCAATTTTCATGCACAAGGAACTGCCTAGGACAGTAATGCCAACGGCAGAGTCTAGCTAGAAGTTGAGAAGGGGGGCCATAGTTGGCAGAGAGTTCTGGTTTGGAAGCATCTTGCTGCCTTGGAGGACCCAGCAGGGCAAGTGACTGCTCCAGCCCTCACACCTCCCATCCCAGCCTCACCGGCCAAGAGCTCAGGAAAAACCAAGCTCAGGTCACCTGCTGCTAGAGAAGATTTTTATATCCCACCCATCTGGACTGCTTAGGTGAGAGACTGGGGCATTTGACCTCCCCTCCCAAGCACTTCAGGGACAACTTCGCCCCATGGGCCAGGCTTCAGGGCTGGAACCTCAGGTAGCACCTGCAGCACGTGGACATTCCTTCCTGCAGCCAGCCCAGCCCTGTGCATGCAGAGCAGCCTCCAGGAACCTCCACCCAACATTTTTTCCTTCCCTGCAACGTGGCCACAGGTGCCTCTGCAGTAGTGGTGGGAAGCTTGTGTAAACAGGTCTTCAGCCTTCCTGCCCTTGTGTCACCTAACATGAACCAGGACACACTACGGTGGTGCAGACTCCTGCTGCCAGCAGTAGCCCCTGCTACTATCACTGGAGTCATACCGGCATTAGTAATGATGGAAAAATTCAAGGGGGAAGCCTGGAGGGCAGTCTGCTGAGATACTTTCTACAGATGCTTTCCCAGAATGAGACAGTGGTTTCAAAATATTCAATGGTCTGTTTCTCGTCTACCCCGATACTGAGGTCAGAGGAGCTGTAGGCAGCCACTGCTGGCACAGCCAGGCAACATCACATGCTGCCAGGAGATGTGAGGGAATGGAAACACATGAAAGTATGCATTTGCAGAATTCTTTTCACCTCAAAAATTACTGATCCTTCTTTTCATACAGTCACAGGACCTATGTACTCTGGTTCAGGAGGGTGTCTGGTCATGTGCTAGAGCCATTTGTAGCATCACATGTGTGCAAGCCCCAGTCTATGGTCTGTGCTGCAATACCATATTGCTCCAATTCCATATTACCTGTCACCACTCCTCCTTCCCACCGCTCAGCTATGTATACCTTCATTTATGAAGCATGACGTGAGATGTGGATTTGTATCCTGAGACAAATGTGCTGAAGGTCCCCACATGTACTTACCACTTACCGCTAATTCAGGTGAGCAGGGAATCCAGTAATTTGATTCCCAATATGACCAGCACTGCCAGGCTGTGCTGGGGTAGTACTCCTGAGCACTTGTCTGCAAAGCCTTGCACAGTGTTCAGGACCCCAGGCAGGGCTGCAGAGCATTAACCAGTGACTGCCTGCCCGTGTGCAGGGCGACTGGATGTGCTGCACAGGCGATGTGGAGTCATCTACAATGGACAGATAGCACACTCTGGTCTGTCTGGCAGTGGGGTGCAGGAGCTGCTGGCCAGGGAGGATCTCTTATGAGTGAGTACCTGAATCTATCCCCATGGGCTCATGCCTCAACACATCACTGACTGCCAATATGAAAGTAGCTTGCCATCTTTTCCCACTATCAACTGTCCTGCTGTCATACAACTTGGTAATGCTTACTAAGCCAAGGTTTCATTGTAGCTCTTTATGGACACACATGTTTTATCTTAGGTTCTTAGGTTATTAGTGGTGTTACCACTTCGCTGACTATAGATTGATTATTCAAGAAGCTTTATAGATTGTGGCATCTGAATAATTGTTATTTGATCATTTTAAATTCTAGATATGATGAAGTCTTAATATCATGATGATGATAGAGATACATTATTGTTCAGCACATTATAATTTAAGTAACAAGCTTTCACCTACCCATCTTCTAAATTCTTTTGAAATAGAAATATTGACAGAAAGCTAACTATTCTCAAATGCCACAAAATTACCCAAAGTATCTGTGTACAGTTTACATTTAATTTCACAGTCAACTGCAAGTTCGCTCCAAATCAATGATCTGATTCTTTGTCTACCTGTGTTTGCAGAAACCGTATGACCTAGTGGCTAAAGCAGATAAGGCTGTGTTAATGACATTTTACAAGCTCCTTGTGAGAATTTATCTCAAATGTTGTGTACCAGTTTGATGTTCCCCTTTCATGAAGGAGCTTGAGATGATGGCCACAATCAAGCAGAGTCAGATTCTCTGGCCCTGAAAGTACCTTTCCAGTCCTGTTGTCCTGTGTGCCAACTGGCATGTGAGAATGAGCTGAATTGATATATTTTTCACAACTATTCAAATGATTCTAAAAGCACAACCTCACTTTAAAGCATACAGTAGTCTAGATAGCTGCAACTATAGGGCATCTCTTTTGGGTTAAAATTACTGGCTGGGATGCGGGCAAGGACACAGCTGGGTTTCTGGAGTCAGACATGATGACATTTGAAAATGCATTGCAGTTGTGTCTTGCTGAGGTGATTTCTCAGCTCCACTGAATCACGGGGAGTTTAACCACTAGTTTTAGTGGTGCAAGATCATCACTTCTAGAAGTAGTTGAAATCAGTGTAATTATCCATATTTGCAATGACATCACTGAGATCAGAATCTGGCCCTTGTTTTCTTTCTTGGTGAACTAACAGATTTAAAAGCAGAATCTTAAATTCTTCTAAAAGTTTGTGAAACTCCTATCTCCAGGCCCTTGTTGTCAGCACCACCCACTGCTCTGGTGGGTCTCCCAATGAGAGCATCCCAGCTCTCCCAATGAGGATCTCACCTCCAAGCCCGCTGCCCCAGATCCTCTCCTGAAAGGGCTACTCTCATCCAGGACTGAGTCCATGCAGTGACTCGGGGTGGAGCAAGTTGCCTTGTACTGGCTAGTCTGTGGTAACTCTCCACCCCTGGAGATCAAAGGCATCTGTTCCCATCAGCATGCTGAGAGAGGCAGCAGCTTTTTCAAAGCAGCTAATGAGAGGCAGATTGCCAGGAGGGATGCAAGGCATGGGTGACACAGGCTCCCAAGGACCCCAGAAATATAGGACCCAAAGTAACCACCTGAAGTTGCTTGTGCCTTTGACTGGCCTTGACGGATTTTCTCTCTTGGGGACTCTTGGCAGGTCTTTGTAGCATATAACCCCAAGCATCTCACATAGTGCCCATGTTAGAGTATGACCTATCTTGGTCGTATGGGCAATGGCTCCTTCAGTGCACTTACGGTAGGCTACTGCAGCCAGCCATCCTCCAGGGAGCCTTCCCTCCTCCAATGACTATGCAGGAGAGCCTGCCTGCCTTGCTTCATCACCTGCGCTGTGTGCCTCAGATTTTGTTGTGCAGGTACCCACGCACAGGCGCACATGCCTTCTCCCCTTTCACCTCCTCCCCTCGGGCCCAAATGCATCCATGAGTCACTATGGGAAGTGCAGCTGATGAGCTCAGAGCCACGCACCAAACATGAAGCATCATAAAGCAACCTCATGTGAGAGCTGGAGATCCAGCCAGCTAAAGTCTAACTGGTCAGATATTCATATCTGGGGTTTTATCCATTTTCACAGTGTTTTCCAAGCAATAATAGTTCTTTGCTGTGTGAGTTTGACAGACATTCAGATTTTGAAGTGGTACATAAAAATTTACATCTGTGATGTTATATGATAGGTCTGAGTGAACAAAATGCAAATAACTGAATTGTCATAAGAGAAATGGAGAGGTTATTTATAGTTTAAAGGTTGCTTTTAATCTACAAATGTATCTGGCATCGATTGGAATAGTGTAATATGATCACAGAGCAGGAGCATGAACTTTTGCTATTGGTGCTGTTCATGCACCATTAAAAGGGACAGAGAAATTCAGTCATTAAATTAAATTGTCATAAATACCAACAATAATTCAGTGTCCATGTATGGATGCATGCAGTTGTATTTAAATTGGCAGTAGCAGATGGTCCATTTGCAAGGAATAGTCATATTGGGCCTCATACATCAGTGAATTTTGTGTGAAGCTTATGTAAGAAATTAGATCCATCTTACACCACTGAAAAAGCACAGTAAGTCTCACTGAACTCTAGCTTCACATCTCTGTGGTCAGGATTTTCTTCAATGCTTTCTGAGGCAGGAAAAGCATTTCTTTCCATTTGTATACATTTTAAAGTAATGCTAGAAATTATTTTTAATAATACAAACACTACCCTGTATGGGAGCAGAGCTCTCATGATGCAGTTGAGGGCAGTAAATCCTATTTTCTACAGAGACGAACAGGTTTTGCAGGCTGAACGTGCCTGAAGGCAGCTGTACTCTACACACCCAATTTTTTACAAAACACAGCAAGACAGGTTCATGTCTGGTGTAATCCCTTTGCCTCCAAAACACTTCCATCTTGGCAAATTGGTCTTAGAAGAAAGCAGTACGCTGCAGCTTTCCACTCAGGGGCCAGTTTTTCTTCTATTTCCCCCTAGCTTCCCATCAGCTTCCTGGGCTTGGCCCTTTTCTTCAGATGGGCAGGACACTCTACAAGGTCAACTTTGAGCAGTCCAAGCAAGAAAAATAACACAAATGTTCCTTAAGTAGAGAACTGGTGTGAAAATCAGAGATGGGCAGGAGATTGTGGTACAGACCTCGTTAACAGGCCCTGTATGGAAGTGGTTTTGGCTGGAATTTCACCAAACAGTCCTTTTCCTTGTGGCTTGGAGCTCCCACACCTTTCCACTCGTGCAGGAGATCTCTTGTGCATCACAGGCTGGTGTGAGTCAGACTTGGAGCCTCTTGCTACTTTGATGTGGCTGCCTCAGATTTGGATCCAGTTTGGAATATGGAGCATTATTTAGTACTTCATCCACATGGAACCACGGACGAGTTCACTGCTGCTTCCCTGTGTCATGGCGGCCCTTGTTCATGGCTGTGCATCCACCTCACTTCTGCTACACCCATGCGAACCATGCCTCACCACAGGAAACGAGCTGATCCAGTTAAAATTCTCCTCTCTCCCTGTCAACACACAGAAATGAAGACAGAAACTGCTGCCTCTGTGTTGCTCAATGCGCTGGGCGTTTGAAAGGGCTTCTAGGTGAATGTGGAGCCAAAGTGTCTGTCTCCACCCACTCTCCTTTTGCCAAAGAGGCAAGAGGGAGAAAAAAAAATATATAGCCCTCGTCATTGTTCTCTGATTTCAGTGGGTTGCTGGATGTGTGTGCGTGCGTCTAGCAGTTTCTGCTATAAAACACCTCCCTGTTTTGGAGGGGAAGAGGTTCCTTTCTGTGTGCACAACTGACTCAGAGACTTGTTTGTCCTGCAGGAAGAGTTGCAGGATTAACTTCAAATACTTTGATATTCAGCAGTGAAAAAGCACACACCAACATAGGGATTTGGGGAGGCTCAGTGTGTCCGTTCTCACTTTTTATGCACCTAGAGCTGGGCATGATTGACAGATTGCAGCTTCAGTCCTGGAAATAGTCTCTTGAGGCTTAATCCAAAGAGCAACAAAGGCATCGTGAAACCCAGTCCTGCTCTACTGAAAACTCAAGCAGCCGGTTGCAGGCGTGAAATTCACAGTGCCAAGTTAGACTTTAATGATCAAATTCACAGCTGTGAAAGGCTTCAGTGCAGTCAGCTGGAGCTGCCAAAGACAGAGGCACACGTAAAGCAGCGTCCTTCTCCCAGGCAGCCATAAGGTGCATCTCTCAGGTGGCAGCTCACCCTCACCCTGTATCGGTGCTAAATTCAGGAATGAGGCAGAGTGACTTGGTCAGTGTACGCATGTCTCTTTTTGATGACAAGAAAGGAGGAGGAAATGCTGATAGCACCAGCCTAGCATTCATTCAGGAAGAAAAAGACCTAGACACCAGAGCTTGCTCAACCTGTGAAGATTCAGATTCACAGCTCCAACTCAATGTAAGCTCTCCTCAGCTTCTAAAGCATCTCAGAGGAGTATGACCTGAACACTAATTAAGCTCCATAATAGGCTGCATAGTGTGCTAACTTGCATATTATCCCTAACCTCCAGTTTGTAACCCATAAGTACTTAGGCATGCTTTCTGCCCACATTCAGAAATTACAGATCAAAGCTGTGGTTCTCAGGCTGCCCAGCACCAAACTAAATCTCTTCAGGAGGGCTGATGAGAGATGGAGTTGTAATGGGGCAAAGAATACAATGGAGTAGGGTGCATTTCTTTCACTCAGGAAGTTGATAAAAACATTTGTCTGTAAACCTTCTTCACACTGGCATTTCTGATACAAACAAATTATAATAATTACAGATGAAGTATTTCATCTTGGAACCAGAAAAAGAAAAAAAAACTGAAAGGCAGCTGTGCCTGTTGCTCTGCAAGATGAGTGTGGTTGCTACTGAATTTCTCCTCTAAACCTTCCAGTAGGACATCCACACCTCCACACACATATGGCATGAAACACCCCTGTAAAAGCATTGCCTCTGTAGAGGAGCAGGGGTAAATGTGATTCTCTCTTTGAGAGTCTCAGAAGGAAAATACTATATACCAATCATAGAACTGTGATTTTTACTACTTCTTTACCCTTTTTTTCCCAGTAATTCCCTTAGCTTGGCTTTCAAAGTCAAAAAGTACCTAACACTCCATCCTTAGGAAGTGCCTTTCCGTTCTTCAAAACACTGGGGGAAAATAATGTTCCTCCATCTGCCAAACTCGTGGAAAATACAGAACTGATCCTATCTCAAAATGAGTTTAATTTCAAAGAAAATAATCAGTGTTAATGCCAAAAAAGAGCAAATCCTGTATTCTTTTTTTTTTTTTGCAAGTTACTTACATTAGACCTAGCTAAGAGATTAATGGCATAATGACCTACAATGAGGTGGATATGCTGCAGCATCTTATATTTCTTGAGTAGACTGGGGTTTGTATCCCTCTGTAAGCTTCCCATAGCTGAGACATGAGAAGAACTGAGCATTACAAGTCTAAGGCTGCACTGCTGTCCTACCAAGGTCCAGTGACACTAGCAGACCTTTAAGGGCAATGGGAAACCAGACTGACTTTAGCTAAACTTCCGTGACATCAGCTGATGGCTTACCTGCCTAATTTTAGAAGATGAAACATTTTCAATGAGCTAGTGTTGATAGAAAACTCTTGTATTATTTTAAACTCTGGTTTGAGTTGCATCATTCCCATGGAGTCAATGTAATGTTGACAGCTCGCACAGTCCAGGACAGCCTACCCTGGGTTTGAGCATAGTGATATTTAGAAGTCTGTCCGGCTGAGGACTGTCATTATCCTGAGGAAAACTGTGCATTCATCTTCAAAATATAAATGTTATTGGAAAAGTGAAGGAATGGCAACTGATTTAAGAAATTATGGACTAATTAGAGTATGCAATATGTTTTCATCAGGACTCTGCTGGATGAAAAATGCAGATTTGTCAACGCTGAAACTTTCCAGGAATGTCCCATTTCACCAACTTATTTTCACACACAAAACAGGAGAAATTCCCTGAAAATTAAAATCTTTTGTTGTAACACTTTCAAAATTAAGGATTTGGTGTTTCTTTACAAAACAACTTTTTGTTTTGAGATGCCTTTCAACTTTCTTTGAAATAAAATTGAAAACATTTTTTAAAATCTCAATTTCAAAATAAAACCGTTCATTTGGGGATCAAACAGAATATTTCATTTAAGTGGTCAGAAAGGCTTTTTATGCTTTGGAGCTGCTGATGAATCAGAAAAATTCTTTCTTTCCACGATTTTGATATATGCTGTGTTGAAGTTGCTTTGATATTTGATATTTATTACCTTAATCTTATTTGTGCCTTAGCATTACTGGCTATAATGGCTCCATCCTTGCCTGATGTTAGAAGTTTAAATGCTGTGGGCCTGAACAGTGCTGGGATGGAAGCCCACTCAGAAATCATGAATACTGTTGACATAAACCAAGCAATTATGATGGGACTGATGACCTGGTATGCAAAAAAAGAATAATCATCTTGGTCACTGACAGTCACAAAACATGGGCATAAATAGAGGATATAATAACAGTGAATCTTAATTAGAGGAGAATCTGAATGTCAGAGAAAAATCAACTCAAAAGAAACTGAGAGATCTTATGGTATTCAGTTTAACTTTGAATCTATTTAAAATTATATCTGAGAGCTGATGAACAAGGTGACATGTTTTCAATGACTAATAAAAGTAGTCTTGAGCCAGAACTGATCCAAATTTAGGTATTTGCTTTTAGCAAATAACATCTGTTAGTGCTTTGAATACACTGACTTGTGACTGCAGGAAAGCTGCCCGTCATCTGCATTTTATGAGTACATCTCTTTTTAATGCAAACACTAGGGAATGTTGGTCTTTGTGTGGCTGGTTTTCAATGCATTAAGGAAAATACTTTTTTTTGGAAAAGAAAAGGAAACTTTTGCCACCAGAAACCCAAAATTATCACATTAGGACCACCCTGGCTGGCTTCTCTGTGGCGTTCTAGCTTCAAGCAAGTAGTATGGATACTGAAAGTTATGTTTAAAGAGAAGATTATATAGGTTTGTACTGGAGATTTCGGTTCTCTATTTGGCTTTAAAATAGCAGTCGTTATCAGAGCAACCGAGTATCATGCAGATTTTACTCTTAATGCTTAGGGAAGTATTATCTTCCATTTTCAGAGAGAAAACAGTTTGGCTCAAGGAGAGAGCAACTTCCCAAAGTCCAAATGTTAGGAAGGGAATCAAGGTCTTTGGACCTCCAGTGTGCTGTGACAGCCACAATCCTGTTCTTTCTGGCAAAGGTTGTTGAAGGCTTTGGAGCTGGAAATCTGCCCTTTTGTCTTGATTTTTGTCTGTGAGCAGGGCAACCCATGAGAATGACCAGCCATGAAATTCCTACACAGTTCTACGTTTGGATCCTGAAGCTGCCCTCACTAAGCTTCACAGTTTGGATTCAAGCATTTATTTCAGGGCTATTTATACTTACACAAGGAAATCTGAACACATACCAGCTGAGCCTTTGAACTGTATCCCTTCTTCTTAGTGGCCTAGTAATCTTTCCATGGTAAATATGTTAGATACAGTGATCACTTAGAGTGGGTTCAGCCAATTCCACATGGAAAATACCTTATGTTGAGATATTGAGAAGTGCAATGCCTAACTTCAGCAGGACACATTTCTGGAAATTGGCTTTAATTCTAGCTACAAAGACAGCACAAGCCTGCATTTCAAGTGGTACAAATGGTGGGGTCAGTCCCTCAAGCCAGAATTTCAAGGTCAGATATCTTCATGCTAATTCATACAGGCAACTGAACAAATGCTCTCAGAGCAAACATCCATGAGGGACACAAAGGATATGAAATAAGGAGAATTTTCTTCAGTTTACTCCTACTTTTGTTTGGTTTCACTACTCAGATGTCCATAGCAACCTTCTCTCCATCTCCTTGTCCTGTCCTGGGCTGCATCAAGAGAAGTGTGGCAGGTCGAGGGAGGTGATTCTCCCCATCTACTCCACTCTTGTGAGACCCCACCTGGAGTCCTGTGTCCAGCTCTGGGGCCCCCAATATAAGAAGGAGCATAGACGTGCTGAAGCAGGTCCAGAGGAGGCCACGAAGATGATCAGGAGGCTGGAGCACCTCCCTTATGAGGACAGGCTGAGAGAGTTGGGGTTGTTCAGCCTGGAGAAGAGAAGGCTCTGGGGAGACCTTATAGTGGCCTTCCAGTACTTGAAGGGGGACTACAGGAAAGATGAGGAGAGATTCTTTGTCATGTAGTGTAGTGATAGGACAAGAGGTAACAGTTTTAAACTGAAAGAGGACAGATTTAGATTAGATATAAGGAAGAAATTCTTTACTGTGAAGGTGGTGAGACACTGGAACAGGTTGCCCGGAGAAACTGTGGATGCCCCCTCCCTGACAGTGTTCAAGACCAGGTTGGACGGGGCTTTGAGCAACCTGCTCTAGTGGGAGGTGTCCCTGCCCATAGCAGGAGGGTTGGAACAAGATGATCTTTAAGGTCCGTTCCAACCAACCCAAACCATTCTATGATTCTATGAGATAAGTTTATGCTTTGAAGTTCTGCCAAAATGCTTTGGTGTGCCATGGGATGCTCACAAGAGTTTCAGCTCCTTCTGGAGAAAGGGCCGTATTTCAATGCATCTTCATCCCACATCTCCATACTGCTCCATACAAGTGTGGAAACATCCTACATTGCTGCCCATGCGTGAGCTTTTAGCACTGCTGCAGTGTGCTCAGGTGTGTGCTTCAGAATGACCAAACACGTCAGGGAAGAAGAATTGGTCAGTCACATCTAGGTCACACTGCCAACTCAGGAGTTTTCCCTGATATGTTGTCACCATAGCGTAGGCAGCTCTGATAAGGCACTGTGAGCAAATGAAGGGGGTCAGATGAAAGGCACCTGATTTGGAAATCTTGTCGCATTCCTTCCCATTGCTGTGAATACTGCCTGTTTCAAGTTACCTGGTAAATACTTTTGTCATTGTGACTAATGACCTGCCAGAAGAAAAGGAAAAAGACATATAAAATGGAGCTGCATTTAGGGGTAGGTGGCTGTACCCTGCCTCTCCAATTTCCTTGCAGGCAAACTGTGATGGCTCCTTTGTGAAGAAGCTCTTTGAAACTTCACATTCAAAATCTGCCATTTTCCTTACAGTATTGTTTATAGTGGTCATCTGGAAATGTTCTCAAGATTTACTTGTCCCAAAAAAAACCCCTCAGGTTTTATTTTAAAATGCATCTTTTGATCAAGAAGGCAACCAGTACCATTAGCAGAAAAGCGATTTAGTTAGACAGTAACTGTTCAAAAACAAAGTTCTGCTCTGAGTTTTTCCTGGACAAAACCAGATCATACAAATAGCAGTCTGTACACATGGCACAGCTTTCCCATGTAGGGCCTTCAAAGTCCTTACAGAGGATACAGCTACTAGTCCCTTTTACAGCACTAAACATTGAGACACAAAGGGACTTATCCAAACAGAAAATGAACCCCAGCTCTTCTGCAAGCCAGGCCACCAAGCAATCTGCTATCCTCTGCCTCACCCGCAAGAGGGGTGAAGGTGAGGAAATAGTTGTTTTCCCTCTGTCACATCCAAAAATTAAGTTCTGCTCACTCTGATCCCTGGACATTAAGATTCATTCATGTCCATGTGGGGTCACTGCTTATCTTCTGCTGAGTGGCCTGTGGTCATTTTGGAACAGCCCGCTTGCACTGTGGCTTTGTTATGCACTTTTTTTTTTTACCTGTCTCTCTTTTATTTTTCCTCTCAGATTTTTCAGCAATAATTGAGCCCCTTTGTTTTGTCTCTGAGGAAGGGAAACTCAATGACTGATAATTACCTTGCATGCCATTTAATGAAATTGAAGGAGAACAGTAACATCCATAATCTAACTCTTCTAGCTTGTTAAGACCTAGTTCTGTGTATTTCCAAGTGTTAATATTCAGACATAAATGGAAAAAGGTTAAAAGGATTCAGTAAGTTTGTAACAAACATGCCCTTTGTATATATGAATTCCGAGTCATCTCTACTGGACATGGTGTATTGGTTAATCTTGCTATGAATACCCATATTACCTCCTTGTTAGCAGGACTTTTCACTGTTGTCATTACAGTAGCCCAGTGGAAAGGCCATTGACTTAGGTGCTAAGAGACTTAGTTTCTCATCACATCACTGCTACTGTCCTGCCATTTGTCCTAGGACAAATTCCTGCATCTATTTATTCCTCTGTTTCTTTTCCCATCTGGTGCTCTGTTATCTATATAGAGGTGAAGCTCTTTCGGACAGAGAGCTCCTTACACTCAGTGTCAGGTACAAGGGAGCCTGATCTCAGCTGATGTCTTAATGAAGTAGCAACAAATGCCAACCAGTTAAATGTTAAATGAAAAGAAGTTCCATTAAAAATTAATGAACATACTCAAAGCTGAGTATGCTCTGTATGAAGTTTAAACCAGCTTTATCAACTACATTTTCAGCAGTCTTATGTTATCTGATGCAGGAGATGGCACATTCTGCAGCAGCTTCCTCTACATTTTAAATATGGAGGCCTTTAATAAATATGCATTGAACAAAAGCCAACACAGCTGATCCCATGCCTTTTCAGGTTTACCTTCCTTCCAGTCATTCTGCTTTCATTTTGTCACTTCCCATGCACAGCAGATTTTTGCACTGAAAATGAAAAATGAAAACTCAAGGGGAGAAGTTATCATGAGGGAAGACTGAGAGGTGATCGGAGGTTACCTGGAGTGAAGGTATATGAGTTCTGCAGCTGTACGGAGAGACAGAGCGATCAACAAGAAAAGAGAAAAAAGGAGGGGCTGGAGAGAGAGGCAGCACTTTAGTAAGTGCCATCAATGTTTAAGGCATAAGGCAGAAATTCCTGAATCAAGTAATTCATAGTTTAAGTGTTAAATTGTACCTTTAAGTGGAAAAAGCCCACACTGAGGCCAAGAAACCACTTACTGAGATTTCTCAGAACGTTTTCCAGTGGTGCTGGGGTCTGCCTTCCTCCCACCACTCCGGTGGAAAAAGAGGGTGTCTCCATAAATCACAATTTCCTTAGAAGATTGTGTCACCCACATGGATATCCTCTTCCCCCTCCATGACTGTTGCTTCACCACCAGCTTTGTCTTTGTGGTATCCACACTCTCAGGAAAGCCAACAGCAAGAGAAACGTGGCAGGGCAAGACACTGCCAATCTAGCGAAGGATTGAAACCATAAAACCATTTCCTCCTCATGAAAAGGAACACAGCTGGTGGGTAGCAGATAATGTGAGCATAAAGACTATTAAGGAGTTCCCATCATCCATAGCTAAGCTGTCCCCTCTGCAGCTGGATTGGTTATGTCAATGTACACCTTTTCATCAGAAGATACCCGCTGTTTTCTGCAATGTTGATGCTTGAAGATTGTTGCTTTTGGTTGTTTTGGTTTTTTTCATGTTTATGTGCCTGTAGCTGATGAAGTTTGGTCACTGCTGGCTGGACCTCAAATACCTATGGCAAATTACAACATGCACCTCTCCTGGTTAACACAGGGCAATGGCCTTTAGATCAGCTGAACCCTTTGTCATCCCATCCTAGCATGCCTGGATACCAAAGGGTTTCTCTGAAGTCCAACAACTTATGTGGTGGGACAAAAGTGTAAGAAAGACCTTGTATTCCTGCCCCAAGGCCTGATCCACCTCATGCAAGTACAGCGCGTTTACCGTGGAGGACTTACACACCACAGGCATCAAGCTGCTCTGTACTAATACCTTGACATCTACGAAAATAGAAACAACAACTACAAGTAGGGAAAGAGTTATGGGTAACCCTCTCATTAAGGACGTAGAGTGGAAACGTGACATGTAAAACCTTTTGAAGCATTTCCAATGTCGTTCTTGAGTGTGGAGCCCATGTGAGGCACACAACCTTAGCCTCTTCCTCTCTCTCTTCTCAACACCTTCGCATGCTCTTTGGTATTTTGCCTGTGTTGGTAATAAAAAACTGACTTTTGACATCATCTAAAAGCACAATCATGCATTGGAAACAGAGGAAGAAAAGAAAAACACGACCCCGTAAGCTGAGAAAGCTGCAGAAAGGTAGTAAGCCCTCCCAATGGAGCTCTTGGAAGTCTGTTTTACTACCACAAAAAGCAGATAAAAATCTAGCTGAGGACAATCATATTTGGCCTAATATGACCTCTACATTTAGAGTAAGATTCAGAAAGAAATATGTGGCCTTGCAAGCACAGAAAGGTATTAAAGCATCCACCCTAGAAAGGGCCATTAAGCTAAAAAGGCTGCTGATTGGAGCTGTTTGTTTTCTCTGTCCATATTTTTCATACCAGGAAATGTAAGACTTTTGTTGCCTTTTCAGAAAATACCAAGGTTATAATGTCTACCATGCCAGAGTATGAAACAAAAAGAAAATAAGAATTCACTTCTGGTTTACAGCTGTTGTCCCAACAGTTGTATATGCACCAATAAAGTATCACAATGGTCCAGAGAGACTTATTTACCAAGCCACAAGCACAACATGCTCCAGAAATAAACAAGGGCCAAAAGAAGAAAAGTCAGTCCTGTTGGAACTATGTTAAAAAAAGCCTCCTTAGTTTGGTTTGAAACCACGTATGCTGTTGCCAATCTTGCGATACCATAAAACACTAGTCTTCCACTCCCAAACTATGAAATTAAATGTATCTGCACTAGGTATTTTTATTTGTCTTCTACAAGCCCCAAAGTTTCAAATGTACAATCTTCTCCTTGACATCATGAGGGCCTAGTGCATTTCTTTTTAAACAAAAGCTGAGATTATCATGTAATTAAGTGGCTCTAGGCACTGAGCCTTAAAAGAATACCCTTTAGAGGATCACTTTCAAACAATGAAAGATGGTAACACTGTAAGTGAGAGAGCCAACAAAGAAAAGTGTGGCAAGCAGATCCATGTGAAGGCTAAGGTGAGAGTGGCTGAGCAGGGCTGGTGGCAGTCTCAGCTAACCCATGGCAAGCAGGGTCTGACCCAGGAGCCCAGGGAAGAGAGAGGCAAATACACCAACCTCCAGCCTTGGCATTTGGCTGTAGTTTTGCTGTGCTTGATCTGCAATTCCTTCGGGAAATCCCACTGAGATTTTTGGCCGGGGCTTTGGAACACTGGAGAGGAAACTTCATGGAGCCCTCTGCCTGTTTGGAGAGCACTTTAGAAGCTTATGCTATGCTGACTGAACACTTCTGCAGTCCAAACACCAGCCGTTAGACTTCTACCTTATATGCACAGCAGTCAAGGTTTGCAGAAGGGCTGCCAGTGAAAGACAGTCCGGTGAGGTGGGGTGCAAGGCAGCTCTTCTTGGCACGAGCGTCTGTGAATCATTCTTTCGCTCTGCAGCTGCAAGTTGCAGTAGTTCCCCAATGGGTAGATGGAATCTGTTGTTTTCTCTCAAGAGAGTTACTAATCTTTTCAGCTACATAAATACACTTCTATTATTGTCTGAGTAAATTGCCTTAGAATACTGTTTCTTCAGGAAAAAAAGCTGAAATTTCTTAAAAGGAAAATGTTAGTATATTTTTCATAATTATTCCAGTTCTTTTTTCTGCCATTGTTTATGGTAAAATCTCGATAGTTAGCAACTAGCATATAAACTGACATTATCATACCTACTTAAGGATCCGAGCTTACCGAATCCCAAATAAAAAGTGAGACGTGCATCTCAATATATCTCCCTTGCTCCTCTGCAAATCTCACCTAGATTTCTTCCCAAATTATCACCTACCTACATTCGTTTGTTATTACAACATTTCTGTTATATGTCGAAGAGCTCTGAAATGAAGATTATACGACCCCACCATAGGCATCTCACTTCTGTGCTCACATCCAGCCCTTCCCAGAAAGATTCCAGTTCAGTGAGGTATTCATCCAAATGCTTAATTCTGCACACAGCAGTCTGCACTCACTCTGCCCCCTCCAGCATTAAGATGAGGTGTTTGCTCTGGGAGTTGGAGAAGCAAGGTAGTGTTTAACAGATCCAGATATTAAATGGTCCAAACCCCCCAAAAATGAGGGCAGAAGCCAGAAGAGGGATCTGCTCTATTTTATACAGAGCATTAGGTGTTTGTAAAGATATTACTGGAATTAATAACTCTTACAATACTTAAAACTGGACAGCCTTTTGAATCATTTCTTTTGTAGAAAGAAAATAAACTGTGCAACTGGCACTATCTAGATGTAATTTCCAAACAAATCTGCACTGTGATTTCATGAGGAGGTCTGTAAGTGGAACACAGACACATCCAGAGCAGATTTGTTGAGATGCCTATGGATGTCTGTCAAATCTGCCTTTATACTATAATAAAAGATTTGGTCAGAAAAGAATGCATGCCTAAGCACTTTAGAAACCATAGGCAAATCTATACCTTATTCATATCATTAATTTTAGTGTCTGCACTTACACCTGAGGGGCATTTAATGAACACAGTGAACAGATGCAGTTTGGCTTTATTCTTGACAGGTATGTTTATTTGTTATCAGAAGGGTAATAACATCCCAACAGTAGTTCGCATGGAAAAGTCCTGCCCCTAGCTGCAGTTATTAAAATCGTAATAGTGGAAGAGACTGTAATAATTTTTGAGTCTGGTCCTGAAATTACCTGCCCAAACAGCAATTTTACATACCAGATCCCATTTACATCCGTGGGGCCAGGAACTTGCACGTAATTCCTAAGAAGCTCGTATATTTGCCAAATTGCAGCTGGATGTGAACATTTTGCCTGGTCTGAGGGCCTACTTACGCTGTGACCCTGAAGATTTTGTCACAAGTCTTGGGATAGTTTGCCCCATCAAAATCTCAGATCCTGGCAGAAGCGGTCTGGCAGAATATCAGCTTTCCATTGTTTATTTTTTTGAAACCTCAAATCTTCTTGGTTATAGAGCAAAGCTCAGTCATATAATCTTCTAGAGGCTTAGAAATCAGAAATCAGATAAAGTCCCTGTTTCCTAGATCTAAAAATCTCATGAACATTTAAGCCAAGCTCACTATTCCAGGGATCTCAGCACTGGTAAATAACTGGGACTATGATACTGATTAAGGGGTTCCCAGCACCATCAGTAGCACATCTCTCTGGCTTCCAGCTGTAGCAGGTCTGGCCTGATGTCAGTGATTTATTCATCACAGAGTTCATCAAAAATACGTTTCAGCTGCCAGTGTTAGCAAGAGACAAGGGGACAAGAATCAGGTGTTACGTTTTAACAGAGAGGACTGTGCCTATTAACTTTAGAATCTAATGTTTTTACTTTATAGTTATAAATTTCAAATAAAGCTGTCACAAAGCCATTTAGTAAATAATGGAGGGAGCGGCAGCACTCGGGCAGGCGGCAGCTGCTATCGCAACGGCAGCTTCTGACTAGAGGCTACTGTGCAGAGCCTTGCTTTCCTGCAGCAACGTGGACCTGTCAACTTCTGATCTGCAGTGTAAGGAAACCACTATTGCCCTGCTGAACTAATAAAAGGAAAATGTTAAAAAATAAAGGCAATGTTTACATTCTCCAGACAGCGTTTCACTGTGGTAAAAGGTGTCTTGGAGGACCGGGGGTGTCTGAGCCTTAGCGGTCCCATACATTCTTGCATGTGCACCCCTGGTTTCTCCCCAGACTTTGCTGGGCACCCCGAGTGCAGCTGGAGATGCCTGACAGCTTTTCACTGCAAACACCGCACCCCAGCACTCCTCAGCCTCCAGCGGCTGCTGACTCAGCATGCCCGTGGGAGCTTTTACCCCATCAGAAACGTGGGGTTTGCAGGGGGGACACAGTTTCCCAGCTGGTGCAACCCCCAAATAGACATTAGTGCAGAGGTGTTGCAGGGGGATCGTGACCCTCCCATACTCCTTCTGTACTGTCTCAGCACTTTCTGGGTGTTCCCTCCTGCTTCCAAAAGGAAAAGAAAACTTCTGCCATGATCACGAGGATTTCTTCCTCCTGGGCCAATTATTGCACCTTTTTAGTCAGGGTTTAAGACAGCAAAGTGACTCCAAGGTGTGCGGTGCCCTTGAGAGGAGGGGGCCCCAGTCCCCTCCACGGGAAGGGCACGGCGGGCAGGACCAGTAAAAGCAGTGCAAGATTGAGCCCTCCTGACTTTCTTCCAAAAAAAATACTTGCAGAGAAACCTGGAATTATATATAAGTAAAGTTGCCTTTTGATATTACCACGTAATTTCCACTTCTGGCAAAGAGATTTTTGCCTAGGCTAATTTAGAGACATTTCCCTTCACCACATTGGCACCGCTGTGTCATTTTTGATAGAAGTCTCATTCATTGGGAAAGTCGGGGCAACCCGCTCGCCTCTCGCTCCTGCAAACAGGGCTGTTTGTTGAGATTCTTGAAAGACTGTGCGAACAGATAAGCATGCTACACATGAAGTACATTAGGTGGAGGTGAAATACAGATGATTATATTTAAGGACTTACAATAGTCGTTAAGAGCTTCTAACCACAGGCCCTGGCAGAGCTGGTCCTCAGCTTGCAGTGCATGTCTTGGCTACATCCTCAACCGACTTTCTGTTTCTCCCCCTTGAAACGGGGCCAATCTTGTCAGTCTGGTGGCAATGAGAAAAAAAAAAAGGAAAAAAAATCAACTCTGTTAATAGGATTATAAGATTTGAGGAATATAATGCTGTTGCAGATCATTTATTTTGAAAGCTGATTTCATTTTAGTGAAAACAAGCTCAGCCCTGCACACTGGGGGTTTGCAGCCATTATGCCAAACACAATCATTGCTGGTTTGTAAGATGTGATTGCTTTTTAATGTGGAAATTTCACAAGGTTACAAAAGAGGAAAAAATTAAACTCCTTTCTTATAACAAAGTCACTCTGGGATATGTGCTACAATGCCCTGACAATGTCCAGATACTCTGACCACATTACACATCAGAAAGGTGGATGAGTGTGATTTACACCATTTCGCAATTGGGATTTTTTTCATGCAGCTGAAAAAGACGAAGAGTTTTGAGCAAAAATAAAACCAGGGCTTTGTAAAATGCATTTGGAATTGCACAAACACAGCCCAGGGGGCAAGGAAGTAGAGAGTGGATGAGGAAAGAGTCCAGAGGGATAAATGAGGGGATAACGTGATCTCCCCCTCTGTGCCTGATAGTTCTGGACCCACGGTGGCAGCCCACTCAGCGTATTGAAAACTAAGCTCCTCCTCAGCACAGCAGACAAGCTTTATATTTGTTAGACATCAGAATAAAAAACGATAATCAGCATCCCTGGCCTTTTCAATAGCAACCTCTCAAAGGGCTTAAATATGCTCTAGAAATAATGGCTAAGCCCCATTTTCCTGGGTGTTAGAAGACGTTCTGTCACCATCTCAGAAGAACCATTGTTGTGACAAAAGCCTCATGGCACAGCCCGGACAGGGCTGAGTGGGGAAACAGGCACTAGCAGGAACATCCCAGACAGAGGAATTCATCGGGAGAGACCAAAAGGAATGAAATTTTCCAATGTGCTCTTAAAAGAGTGATGAAGGGGGGAATAAGTCTGCCCGTTCTGAGGTGGGGGAGCGGTACAGATTCGTGGGCTCTCTTCTCCTTTGTCGTGAAGACACTACTTTTGATTTACAGCTCAGGGAGAGCTCTCCCCAAAGGCAGAGGTGAGGGAGGGGGTAGATCTGAAGGGAGACACAAAGGATGGAGCTGAAGCACTGCCTCGTAGCCGGGGATTGAAATGACACGTGCACCATGGAACCTTTTTCTTTTCAAAGCAATTTGCTATCATTATATAGCCCGTGCATTTCCAATACATGTCAGCCTGTTCTCTTTTAACTTGGCGGGAGGGGAAGGTGCTTTTATTGCAGGGCTCCTTGCAGAAGCTCGCCAGACATTGCTATTATTACATCTACCGGGCACAGCACAGAATGATGCATGTTCATTAAAGGAATGGGGTTAGAGTAAAGCAAATTTGTTCAGTCCTTGTTAGAGAATGCTTGAGTGGACTTAGAGGTTTTCACAGACAGAAATATTCCAAATTTTAAAAGTAGGATGGTTTCTAACCCTGTAACTTCAGTTCAGCTTCTGGCTGGCATTACCAAAATAATTTAGCTTTGTTTGCCTGAATCCTGTAAGTGGTGAAAATCCAGGAAAATGCTAGAACAACATTTATTAAGGATTTCATAAAGTTGTAAATGGCAAGATTCCCATTGACTATTTCTATTATGATTCCTCTTCTGCTTTAACTCACGTGCTTCTCTGACTGTGTTGGGGGACAGTGGTGGTTACATATCTGCATTTGTGGGAGGAGAGGTGGGGCAATGTTTGAAACAAAAATTCAGATTTCACTTCTTCAACCAGCTGCTCTCTCATCCACATGCCAAGGGATGGAGCTGATAATCTGTGTGGCACCATGCCTAGACTGATACACTCTGAGGCTTAATACCAATAGGCAGTACGCAGAGGTTAATTTAGTCTCTGTTTTTGCATTTCCAACTATTAGTACAAGGAAAACTACGCAGAGCAGAACAATGTAATTTTGGTTCCCTTGTCTATTTTACCCTGGTGTTAGTTCAACCCCAAACTCCCTGAGAATGACCGAGCCCTTCCCCCAAACTTCTTTTCCTTCTGTTCTTGCATAGGAGGTTGGTAGCTGGAAAGGCCTTTTTGGTGGGACAACAGCCAAAACCAGCCACCCCTGGCTGTTCAGCTTTGGAGTCAGGATTCCTAATGGTACAGAGAGGCTTTGCAAATTCTTTGGTTTATTCTGCAGAATTGTGAAGATGACATCAGTCGCCTCCTCCAAAGATGTCAAAGACTATGGGAGAGTAGAGCAGAAGTCTCATCCACTCAGATTCATGACCAGCAAGCACCAGAAAACTGGGGACCTTGCAATGTAAATACGTGAAGTCATCCTGCAACACATGGTGAAGGAGCTTCAGAAAGAAGCACCAACAATAGCGTGCTGCCGGTTTACGTCTGTCCTTTCCTCTCTCGGAGCCACTCACGGGGCACTCAAAAAGAATAGTGATGCTGCTGGGTGGTGGTGATGCCTGCAATGCTTCTCTCCATAATGACAGCCTCATAAAGTGCTTTAGAAGGACTTCTACAGCTGGGCCAAGAGGTGGGCTTGGGAGACGAGAGGATCAGAATTCACCCTGTGGTTCATTGTGGTCTCCTGAAGGAGTGTCAAACCATGAGGAGTCTCTCTCTTGCTCGCTCTCCTTTTTTGCACAGAAGCCCGACTAACAAAATCAAAAGTGCAGCTTGAAATGAGCCCACTGCGCACAGGTTTTCTCCTGGCATGACAGGCTATCGTGGCCTTAATGGTAGGCTGCTAGACTAGAAGCAGTCTTTCATTGAGTTTGTCTTACTGAGAGGAAAAACTGCTTTGTGTAATAACTTTATGGTAAATGTTGGCAAAAGATTTGCACTGCATACTGAAAGAGAGACATTTCTGACCACAGCTCATGAACCACATTTATTTACTCTGGCATTTGTCCATTATTTGTTCATAGGCTTTCTGTCTCTGCTAAATGTGTTCCAATTTTGGGAGCTAAATCATTGCCAGTAGTTTCCAGGACATTCCGCTAGGCTAAGCAAAATTGCCCTAAGCAGTTGTCAGAAACCACTGGAGTAGTATTTTAAATACAGAGTATTTGAAGAAAATATAAGATACCAAGCGACCTATCTGTCTGGACCCTGGATTCTGTGTGTTGTAAAAAGTTAGGGAACAGAAGCAGAGGACTTAAAGCAGTGCCTGTCTTTCCTGAGACATTTTCCATCATTTAAGGAACCTATCTGATTTTAAAGTGAGAATAGTAATTTAAAAATATATGTATTTAATAGCAATTCTCTAGATAGAAATCATGCTCAAACTTCAGTCTGGAAAATCCTAGTTGTTTACTTCTTAAAAAAAATTAATTACAAAATACAGGGGGAAAGCCATGGCTGTTAAAACTGACACTCAATTGCTATCAGATGGCCTTACAAAAATGTATATTTATAGCTTAGGCAGAATAATAATATGGGAATTGCTTTTCTGGACCAGCCCCCTGATCCATCTGCTCACTGTCCTGCATCTGATAGAGTTCATAATAACCTGACGTATTACCGGCCCTGACCACGGTCTAATGAAGACTGCAGAATAATCCCTAAAACAGTGAGTGACTGGCTTGAAGTAAGAGTTCCTGTATTCTTCTTTAATGTTATTTTTCTTGGCCTTAATTACTGTAATTGCAGATAGCCTTGTTGTCCAAAAGAAAGCTTCTTTGGACTTTGTTGAATTCCTGGTCTGTGTGGTATCCTCTGACAAAGCGGTCCAGAGTCAGCATGAGCCCTCAGGGAGCAGGAAACTTGCCTGCTAGTGCTGTGGAATTAGATGCCCTTCATTTTCATCAAGTGTCCACTTTTTGCTGTGTATGAGAGGGTACACTGATTATTTTCTCTACTTTTATCATGTCCTTTTCTTTTTCTCTCCATTTCAAAGAGAAACAAATCCCAGATTTCCACTTTCTCCACCAATGAGTCAGAGTAATTTCTGAGCTCATTTCCAAACACTCTCTTTCTGCAGACAGAACAACCAGTCCCATCTATGCAGTGCCAGGGGAAGTGGTGGTAGCGATTTACATAACAGCATTCTGCTGTCCTATTCCTTTTTTACCCCATTAAATCCCATGCAGAGTTTTAATCCACAGCTTCACATTAATAGAGCATTCTCAATGAACTGCCAACGAGGATTCCCCTCTAAATCAGTGCTTAAATTTAGAGCTCTTTGAAAAAAGGGGGGGTTTCCCTTTCAATATGTATGTATAAATATTTTATCAACACTGATTTTCAGCTGCCATTTTATTACTCATTAGTCTGTCTGTAACCACATGAACCTTCTCAAAATGCTCTCTTCACACAGTGAAAAAAATGCTATATGTCCTCTATTATTTATCACACTGACCACTTGTATAGTAAGCACAGTAGTAATAGTAATATAGCAATAGCAGTATAGTAAGTAATGACGCTGATCCTAATAAATGGAGCATCTCAATGGTAAACCTTTTACTTGGACAAAAGCTAGCCATTTAATCCCTATCTGAGTAATTGTTTATTCACTAGGTATAAAGACTACTTTGATTCCTGTGTTCTAGCCAGTTTTGATTGATGGAAATATTCAGCTTAACTTGCATGATGATTTGGTTTTTTTCATGTGTGTACTTTGTTAGAGGCTTACTGGAAGTCTAGAAGGATGGATGTCTGGTTTGCCTCTGTCCACCCCCCTGTGGGCATGAGCAAAGATTCAGAGAGATTAGGGAGGTACGATTTGGCAAAATCTGTGCCAAATCTTATCTGCTTACATATTCCTGTTACTATTTTATTTTTACTTGCCATTTGATTAATTTAATGGGTGCAGATTAGATTCCCACTAATCCATGAATCCCAAATTATCCCTGTATTTTTAAATACTGGTAGTCTAAGCACTATCCTAATGCTTTAAATATTATATCTTCTATTTCCTAGAATTTTTCCTATTCCCATCATTAATAAGGAAATGCAAATGTTCTCATATCATTTGGCAGTGGTAGATTTATACTGTATGGTAATTCATTTGCTTTTAGTTTACCAGTGACACCTTTGTTTCACATTCTGTACCATTACTACTATTAGAAAAGAGGAGGTGGAGAATAGATAACTTTCCAAAACCTTATGTAATAAAAATCTTCCCTAGCTCCCCCTTTAATTCCTGTGAGCCCAAGCAACACTGCAATTCCCTTGAAGCCTTCAAGCTTGTGATATATTCAAATAAAGCATTTTTATTCTGTTTGAGACATTCAGCCACTTGGGCCTGTAAAAAGCTATCCTGACTTCCTAATTTTCCTCTTGCTTGTTCTCTGCTAAAAGGCAGCACCGTTATCATTCAGTCATGCATTAGAGCATATTTTCTAACCAAAAAAAAAAAAAAAAATTAGAAGCAGTACAGTGGGAAAGCAATGGCATCTGGAAAAATCAAACAATGTGAATTAATACATTCTTTGTGGGCTAGAGGAAGCAATGGAGTCAAGAAAGGCCTTTGGATGTTATGTTTTACAATACCTCTGGAGGCCCAAGCCCCACTGTAGGCTGTTTTCTTCCTGTCTTTGGACAAGCTGAAATTAACTGGTAATAACACACAATTAAAAGCGCATGTGTGTGTCTGTGAGAGGGTGTGTGTCTTTGCTCTAATTCCACTCCTTCTGTGCATTTTAACTTTCAAACTTAGACAGCAGTGAAGAGGAGACAGACAGGTATACACAGCAGCCACATCAAAATCTTGGTGGGGCAGGGAGAACATTTGACACCTCCTTGTTTCAATGCCCCCTGTCTGTTTTTAATTTCACTAAATCGCTCCCGTCTGGGGATTGTATATTTTCAGTGGCCTCTCCCAGCAATGCAGAGGTAGAGCATTAGTGTGCCAAACCCCAGCTATGCTCAAGCATGAGGCTGCAGCTTTACAGGAGGCAAGAGGGGAGTCAGCTCTCAGGACCAGCCATTCACCAAACTTAACTCAGGTCTAGAAGCGATGCCAAGAAATCTCACTTGCCCTTTTCCCTTTATAGCCATCTTACAAGGGAAGAGGTGAACAACCTGAGTAACAAATTGGCTAATAGACTTTTTACATCACTGCTTTGAAAGTAACGTCAAGGTCTGTGTGTCTGAAAGGTCCCTCATTAGTGAGAGGATACTGTACTGCAGTTGCTGCTCAGGACAACAAGGACTTTGTTGGCTTGAGTAGGAGGTTTGCTTGTTTTTAAGAGGCAAGTGGGATCTGGGCCTGAGTACTTCCAGGGAAAGGAATGACTTGAAAGGGCAATTTGAGGAGGATTTCACTGGACAGCTATAGGCACAATGGAGCCTGGGCTCCCATCCCTTGTCACTGAGGCCAGTGGAGGTTTTGATTCTCATTTTGTTGAAACAAAAGCCTGCACAATCTTGGGAGGAGCCGCCTCACAGCAAGGAAAGTGAGCAACAAGACAACATTAAATAGGGAAAAAAGAAGAGCCCTCAGTCAGCTGCTCCAAGGAGGAAAGTCACTGTCGTAGGGCGTAACCCTGCATCCCTCCTCCTGTGATCATCTCACCCGAGCAATCCCCTCATGAGCACTGAATAATGAACAGCAATTTCATATAGTTATGCCTGAACAGAAACCCTTCCTCACCTATGGAGACGTGTCAGGATGTAAAGCAAAGCCATTTCCCCTCGTATTAGTTTGCACAACTCCTGGATACTCATCTGCTTGTGCATGGACAAGGGCATGGGACGAGTCAGTGTAAAGCACTAAGCAGACTCCAGGCATATGTGGCTGCTGGGGGGTTGCAGAGCTCTGCCTCTAGTAGCCAGGGAACTAAAATAACCCTCAAAGATAAAGCCAGCCAAGAGACACCATGAATTACTTTGGCCCACTGGAGTTCCTCTTGTGAGGAGCGGGATTTGGCCTCAATACAGCAAGGAAACCAAGGTGGTAATAGGATGCTTTGAGAAATCACATTGTGCCATTGTGTGGCCGTGAGGATGCAATGAATGACTTACACAATAACAATAGGCTAGCAAGAGTATGAAAAGATAAAATACCTAAGCCTATTCCACTAGAGCTTCATTATGTGAAAGCACACTTTTTTGAGATCTGAAGGATTTTTTTTCTCCTCCCCTGCCCTCACTGAGTTCTCTGTGAATTGAGCATTACAGTGGCTTTGACTGTAACCATTATAATCATTTTCCAGTGCTAATGTTGTGGTTTGAATGAAAGGAAACAGCAAATGGGGTATCGACTCATATACACAAATCTGCACTTCATTTGCACAAAATAGCTTCTGGATGGCTTTCCTCCATGTTTTTGGTCAACACCACTCTTTTTGAGAAATGATCAATGTCTACAACTGTTTGCTCTTCCACAGATAAAGCAGATGCTATTCATTACTGCCTTTGCCATGCATATATTGCTACTTTCCCCAAAGCAGCCGCAGTGGGTCATGTGTTTATTTTTCTTTAAATCCTTTTGTTCTTAAATCACTCCACTTTTCCTTTCAGGATATGATGAATGATTAATGCTGTAGTAGCAGCATTATTGAATTAGAAAAGTCACTGGCAGCTTCCAAAATCATTGAGACAACCAACAAATAAATACAAACTACTTCTTTAGAGTTAGATATAGTGGAGCAGTGTGATAGTGATGAGATAAGGAGAGGTGATGCTGATGTGAGCACTTTTAAAGCTGTAGGACAGACTTGCGGTTACTGATGTGTAAATCATAGCAGCTCTGATAACAATGCAGATGTTTTGAACAATCTTGCATTGAAGTAATATAACTGCAACAAAAACAATGTTAAGGCAAACTCAGAACTGGTGTAGGCATTTGGAGGGAATTCTTTTCTCTGAGAAGTTATATTATCATAAAGAAAAGAATTATTTGTGGTTTTATGGTTTGGGTTTATTTAAAGAATAGAGATCTGGAGTCAGATGCTGAAAGGTAGGTGTTCGGCACCTCCCAGGGATTACAGCCAACAGCATGAGCAGCAACTCACCAGAAAAGGAGAGAGATTGTAGATTTCTGGAGTAACCCTTTGCAGTCACCACTGGAATATCTGTCTGGTTTGCATGTAGAGTAGCGTGGTGATTCTTGAGAATGGAATATGGCAAAATTCCAGTTAAATGGGAGTTTGCATGAAACAGGAAAGCAGGATTATGTTCACCATGCACAGAAGGTTCTCTGCTGGCTTTCTAGCGAACCCCATCAGGTTTCTAAGTGGGCCTGTCCCTCATGTGTTTCATCACAGCACCTTGGTGACCAGCAGAGCTATGGAGGTCAGGCAACTGCTTGCACCACTGACCCTTTAAAACTCCTTTATGTAGAAGTGAAGGACTGAAAAAGCTATGGGATGGTAAGGATTAAGCTCTAGCATCTCCAGCTCTCTGGGTTTGCAATCTGAAGGGAGGAACCTCTGTGGGTATGGCACTGTGCAGTGTTTGACAGCAGTAATAATCATGGCTTTCCTCACCCAAGGCTGCCCCCAAGCACACTGCAGAACTGGTTAATTCTTCTCCCCGCGGCTCTGTTTAGGATTCCTACAGATATCAAGAGACTCATATTAGTTACTTCAGTGTACTACTGAAAATAAAGGGCCCCTTTATTGAGTGTTATAGTGCTATATACTTTCCTGACCTTAAAATCTTTTTTTTTACTTTTCAATGACTTGTTCCTTATGAGACCTGGGTAGGAAAAATAGTTCCCTTGCAGAGTGAAAGGTCTCACAGTTTGAAGAAGGTCCCTGCTGCTGTTCTCCTTCAGGATGTTACCAAGGCCTTTCATGTAGGAGGCCTCCTCAGAGCAGTCAACAGCCAGGGATTAAGACTCTCACTGGAGCTGCTGAAGAACTGGGTAAAAACCATTTCTATATGGAAACAAGAATAAAATCTGCTGTAGTCCAGGAGCAGGTCAGCATGCTGGAGGAGGGTGGGGCGCTTTTGTTTATTTCCCTGGCTGAAGTGGTTTCACTTTGTGCAAGTAATGACACGTCAGTCTGGGAAAAGACCTGGACTTCCGTCTGCTCCTCCCAGCATGGTGATGTAATTCCTGGACTACCAGCTCAGGCTCTTTCACTCTCTTGCCTAATGATTGTCTTGATGCAAACTGGAGCATCTCCAACAGAAGCAATTCTGATTTTGAAGCAGTCAGCAGGCCAGAACACACCCGGGCTGTGGGGTGCTGAATTTTATGTCCCTGGGTCAATTTAAAGAGATTATAGCCCTACATATGGTCTGCTATTTTGGATCTGAATAGCCTACCCAGGGACTTCTGGCTGCCCTGAAGCAGCAAATGAAGGTTTTTATTTTGACCAAAAATGCATTGAACCAGCGAACATCTTCCCATTGCAAGTTCTGGGTTTGACAAATCAGCATTTTCTGATTTGAGGACATTATTTCAGAAAGCTCCCAGCCATCTGTCCTCCCTGTCACATTTACCTGTAGATCTTCAGTAGGTTCCCCTACCTGTGAGTCTTCGTTTTTCTAAGAAATGTTTGTTGATTCAAAGAAAAATAATGGAGACTACTTCATCAGCCTTTCCATAGCAAAGGCTCTGCCTTTTTTTTCACCATTCTTTCAGACAACTTGTAGCTATCCTCACTGAGGTGCAACCCTAGAGAGTTCTCTCTCTTCATCCCCCCCACCAATAGGAAACAAATTGCTGAAATCCTTGGCAGGCATTATACATACGTTACATCTCACCAGCTGAGCAGGGGTATCTGAGCTGTTATGGGGAGAAATTGGAGGTTCCTTCCATCTGATTTAGTGAATCCTAGATGTAGGCAGACAGTGGGGACTATCATGGGCAGAGGTTGGAAAATGGCCCTGCCCCCTTGAAAACCACAAAACCCATATGAGAATCAATCAAAATCTTGCCCTATAACAGTCCCATTCATCTTTCCTTTATTTCCTTCCCTCACATGGCAAAGCTTGTAGCAGGAAATCTCTGCTCTTCTCGTGCTTGTGTCAAAAAGAGGGAGGGCAGGGGCTGCTAGAGCCGGCAGAGTTCAACTACATTTCTCCCCCTTCCCATTCAGACTCACTGCTGTTTTGATGCTCCAGCTAAAGAAAATCTCCACAGATTTTTTTTGTCCTCGGAATGAAGCTTCCCACTGCTAGCCTTGGGAGACACAGAACATCCCGGCTGAGCAAGAGCTCTTTATGGATATTTCTAGTGCTCAGAGGGAGAAGGGGAAAAAAAAGCAACAAACTACAGCAAGTTTACGGTAATTGCTTTAATGAGGCAAAGCCCTTTAGAATGCAAACACACTCAACAATACACAAAGAAACAATCAAAAAAAAAGTGTTTTATACAGGCTGTTTTATAAGAAGGTAATAAAAACAATTGTATGGCACACTCAGTTGCATAAACAGGCTCACCATGGAAGGTGTTTGTGTGAGAGCAGGACTATGAATACTTAATTGCTTCCATTATTCTTATTTTCAGTACAAAATACTGCAATCAAAACTTAATCTGCAGCCTGATTTTTAAATAAAAAGGTTATATTCCAGTTCCATTGTTGTAAACATAATAAAACACAGTCTTTCTGTTAAACGCTATTTCATTTCTTACTCCTTGTAAGGAGGTATAACACTGATTAATATCTACATCCCTGGCAATTTCAAAACATTTTCAAAGGCAGGATCATTATTTCTCTTCATATTGAAGATAGAAGACCAAAATGTTCAAAAGGTCTTCATTAATGACATGACTAGAAGTCATGGTAGCCTTTGGTGAGATCCTTCTGTGGCTGCTAATCCTCTTTGAACCAATCCCCAAAAGTGATGCAGATTTCAAATCTATTTTCATTCACACATCTCTTCTGACAAACGCAGTGAGTACAAAGGAAGAATGTAAAGAAATATGAATTTGGGGACCTCAATAAGTTACAAAGAACAAAACTGAAAAAATGCCATCCATTTTCCCATACCTCTCAGGAGGGTAAATTACTCAGACAAAAGGCTCATATGAATTTGAATACAATCTGGTGTGTCTGGAATGTTGTATACTACATCTAGTGATTTTTTTTTTAAATATGTACTGTTACACTTGTGCTTTAGTGGCATCTAGACCGGAGTAATTTTCAAATACTCTAGTCATAAGAACTCCTTTTTTTTCCCTCTGACTTTTTGCTTTAGGAAGAGATACAGAACTGTCAAAGACCTGTTGTGCACATAAACTGAGTGATAGGTCTGAAAAGATTTAGGGAACAAGATTGCCTTATATAAGGCAATGAGTATCTAGATGAAAAAAAAAAAAAAATTCATTAATGGCTTGTACTTTACAGGCTGAGCACATTGCTGTAAAATAACGTAACAGAAAGACCAGAGTTACTCTCACTGAAAATGGATGTCTCTGGGAAAGCAGTGATGATTTCTGGTTTCAAACTAATGGCAAAGCATGACTTTAAATTTGGTATTTGTTGCACATATTAATTTCCATATTTAATTAAAAGAATATTCTGCTACAATAGACAGTATGAAGTAGCACTTTTTCAGTTCACTAGGCCTACAACTTCTAGCCTAGAAATCATCTGACTGTTGGACTTTCTGTTAGTGCTACAGAGCATCTGCGAAATAGGAAATGTCATTTTTATTTTCACCTTTCTCATCATTGCAGATAGCATAACGCTGTCAAGAATCAAGCAGGTACCATTAAATGTTTCCTGCTCACACTTTCACAATCACATTTTAATACATTATATCACTAATGCCCAAAACCAGTTCACATGAACCATAAAAAATCTGGTGAGGCAGAAGCTCTCATTCCCCCTGTCCCAGGGAAAATAACTAATTTTAACACCTTCCATCTCACTACAGTAGAACTACTGCCCAGGAGAACAAAGGACATGTAACTAAGTTGATGAATATTTTATTTTAAACTGCCTATGACTTGCATGAAGAGTATGGATCTTCCTACAGCCAAACTCTGATCAGCTCACAAGAAAGATCAGCCTTTCTAGAGACTTATTTGCAGGGTGATCAGGGGGCCAAGAACTCCCAACCACCAAATGTTGACCTTTCAGCAATGTATCTTACACTCCTATTAGACATCAAAACCTGATTGTTTGCTGGCATCCATCAGTCTTCAACAATGAAAGGCAAGAGAACATACTGAGAAGAAACGTGTATATGTATGTAGATGTATATATAAGAAAGAAGGAATTAATGTACAAATTATATCCAAATTATATATATATGGAATGCATATATATAAAAATATATAATATGTATTTTTTATATATATATTAGGCTGAATGCCTACACATAGAATATATATATATGTTTGTATGCATGCATATCTGCTGGCCAAAACAGCTTTGATGATTTAAAGCAAACTGATACTGAACAACTGATACAAGCAAACTTGATATACTGAACAACTTCTTTAAAACCAGGCAAATGATGGTTTCTAACCTTCCAGTATATGTGTCTCCTTAATTTAGTCATGAAACGAACCAATTGCCAAACAAAGATTATATGTGTACCATGGTCCCATTGATCTCATTTCTCCTAGGAAACAACGATGGTATTTGAGACCAAAATTTTGTTTGCAAAATAAATGGCTATCTAGGTTTGGGTTACATATTATGCAGAAAGATCTAGCACATTAATCTGAAATTTTCAGAAGGAATCCAGACCATGTCTTAGTATCAAATTCTTCAAGGATCAGAAAGGAAGTCTGCAATCAGAAATCCAAATATGCCAAGACAATCTATAATATGCTACAGAAGTGGGATTGAAAAGACAAGTCATTCAGTCTGATGAGGTAGATGGTGTCTGGAAGCATGCTGAAATTTCATCTGCTAACAACAGCCATCAAGATCAAGGAGTCTATCAGGGGCAGACTGAATTGATTCCAAAGTTACTCATGGGCTAACATCTGCCTATAAGGGTGTGTGAAGAACAGCCAGGAACTAGTAGTGACGAGCTTTCAATAAAGAGGTGTGATATTAACAGCCCCCAAAACTAATCAGAGAGGCTTAGTGAGATGCCACCATATGATTATCTGGCTGATCCTAAATGCATTTGCTCTAAGATCCTAAAGCAGAGCTTTGCCAATGTATGTTTGTTGTCATAGAGGAGTCATCAAGTTTTCCTCCTCAATCCCTCACCAGAGGTCCATCATTACAGAAATCAGGCTACAGTGAAGGTGGTCCTAGATAAACCACACACTGCTCCTTTGACCCTCTTCTCCTTTGGTTTCTCTTTCTCTAAGAGGAAGCTCTTTGTATGTGGAGATCAGTTGAGTTCATTCACTGGCCTGCCTACATCTACAGAATACCCACCTAAGTCACCTAACAACAGTCCATTATTACCTTGGAGACGCCTCCATCTCTCCAGGCCAGTGAACACCTTCACAGCAACGTTCACCAGTGGCAGCTCCCTCTGCCACTGCAGCATGTCCACATGCTGAGGAGACATAGTACTGAAAAAAATGCAAGTGACTGCCACATGCAAGCGTACTGATCAGGGTACTGACTGCAGGCAGCAGCCTGCAGTGATGCTGCATTTTTATTAAGGGCCTCAAAATAGCAAGAATTAAATGCTAATGCACAGAGTTTGGGCTTGTTTTGCATTGCCAGTTATGTGTGTTAGATAGTAGGTGAAAGAGCCCTTTCTGGATGTGAACCTGCAGTTAAAACAGGATGCCTGATTTGGCCCTATGTGATATAACACATTAGTGACTGCATCTCAATCACATGTCATATCTCTCATCCTTACTGAAAGAGTCTGCACACAGGTCAAACCCCTAACAAGGGCTTTACAAAGCATCGTGATCCAAGTCTGTGGAAGGTATAAATGGGCACAGTAGCTATGGTCAATCCCCATTTCCAATAGCTCTTCCTCTTTACCTCTGTTTTTATCACACTTGCATTGGTAACATTGCTTCTGAAGAAAAAAAGGCTGCTTCCTTAGAAAAAATGTTGCCCAAGAGCAGTTTACATCATATGCTATCTGGAAGCTATTCTGTGAAACATCGTAATAATTGCTTTTCCTGGACTGAGACACTTATTAGTAGCAGCTAAAGTTAACAGATTGGAAGATTGCCTGAAGATGATGGATGGGTTTTCTCAGACTGTAGATTTCTGGTCATTTTCCATGGCAGCTGTAAATTTAAAAATAATATAAAGTTAAGTACTGGTAGAATAGAATTCACAAATATTACACAGCTACTGACTTGATCATTAATCATCCTAAATTAATGTTGAAGTGTTACATATGATGAGCCAGATTTTGCCCTGGGGTGTATACAGAAGTTTCTCATTGATTATAAACAGGAAACCTATGTGAATGCTGAATTTAGCCAACTGCTTGTTTGTTTTGCTGAAATTTTTTTATTACTATTTAAGGGAGGTGGAGACGTTTCTGTTTTATGAATCTCCTTTCATACTAGTGATCTGGAAGAAAACGATCAAGAGCTATTATCTGATTTGTAGTCAATATCCCAAGTTATTGCAACAATATCTCTACTTATTTTCAAAGCTGAAGAACATCAATGCCCTCCAGAGTTCAGGAGTCGTTTGATCTGCCGGATGTCCACTTTTGAGGTTGCTGAAGTCAAAAAAGGATTTCTTATTGGACCAAATAAAGATTTTTGTCCACGACTGAAATACGTTCTAGGCTAAAACACCATTTTTCCTAGACTTTGTCTTAATTTACCTTTCTATTTTTGATGAAATCATGTATCTGTCTGCTTCAGATGAGCAAGTAGAGAGGAGCTGCCAGAGATTTGCATGTTAAAAAAAACCCCATCAAACCAAAACAGTCCTCCTCTCCTTGTCCAAGAAAGCAAATCTGATGCAAATGAAGACGTCTTGCAGTCAGAGATACCATAATGATTCCTCACCTTCTCTGAAGAACCTGGAGGTCAGAAAACCTGTAATAGCCTCAGCAAGGTCATGGAAATACATGGGCCTTTACCCTGTGAACGTCTAACTTGTCTCAGCTCCCTTTGCACTTACCTAATAATATTATACTAATTATGTATTAGTTATGCTGCATTTAGGCATATTTATGTTATACATGCTGTTAGTATTAATATATATTAGCTACAGGACTGAGTTTTTCAGCATTGCTTAGTCTTGTATTTAATGTCTTTCAGACTCTAGGTACAAATACTCTACAGTAGTTGCACTGAAAACAACTTATTTGAATGCCAGCTACAGAATACTGTTATCAGCAGGTTTTCTCAGGGCCGATTTACTTCTGTTTATCCACAGGGTTTGGTAATAAATACATGTATTTTGGGGCTCTAGGTACATTAAACATACTGAATAGTCAAAGCTTGTAGAAGTTAATTTCCCTGTCATTGCATTATAGTTAAATTGGTTACACACGTCTCATTCAATTATGTAACTTGAAGAATACCACCAACATAGGTTCCTGATTTCAATAGCACATATGCTGGTTTTAGCACTTACAATGGATCAGCTTTTAGCATGAGACGCTAAACTCATCATGCTTTGAAATTCGGAGCCACAATTTCAAATCTAATATTGTCTTTATTCATATGTGTCATTAATGGCTTTTCTTTTTATACTTTCTGGATGTATAGTATAATATTTTGTTCAAATCAAAGTGAAGACTGGAAGGTAACTCACAATTAATATATGCAGTTAAGTGTTTACACCATCAGATCCTCTATTGATATCAGTTTAGTCGAGTAGGTATTCAACCAGTAGCAAAATGTGCAATCGTCAAATAAACTATCTGCTGTTAAATCCTGATGTAGGGAAAGTGCCAGGTATACTATGAGGTCTCTTCAATGGGACTTCTTTTAGTAGTATTTATTCTATGTGGAAGGCACTCAGCTACTGCAGTATTACAGAAGGAACAAGGATAAAGGAAGGGTTAAATTAATAACCAAAAAATTGACACACTATTATGATTTTAGCATTGTGTAATAGTAATAAAACACATATCAAATGGATTAAAAACTGGCTGACAGATCTCAAAAAAATAGGCATCAGCTGGGATTTGCGATTGAATGAATGTTCCCAATGTTCCCTTGAGTTCTGTACTAGGCTTAATATTCTTTAGCAATTTCAGCAATGGTCATGTAAACATATCCCTAAATACAATCTGTGAATGACATGAGTTTGGCAGGTTAGTATACGATGATGAAGACTGGGCAGTCAAACAGAAATCGGGAATGGTACAGGAAAGAACCACAAAGTTATTCAAAGGAGAATTCCTTTCAGTAAAAAAAAAAAAAACCCAAACCTAAAAATTAGAGTTCTGCCTGTTAAGTTTATCAGAAAGAAGATGGGAAGAGGTGAGTTGTACATATAAGTAATTCACAGGGGGGAAATACTGAGTAAGAAAGGACTCTTCCATCTAGCAGGAGAGCCATGGGCTGGCAACTTAAGCCAGATAGATAGACTGAAAGTAAGGTGCCTTTTTAACAATAAAGATGCTTATCTGTTGGAAAAAACTTTCCAGGGATATACCAGATACATTTTATGATCTCATAAGGCCAAGAGGAAGACATGCTTTAGCCAAAACAGAGGTTTCTTTTTTAACATAAGAATAACTGGAGATAATGTAAAGACATATAAACAGACAAACTGATCATATTCTATGAGTATGAATACATGCAAATTTACCAGAGCCAACAATTCCTCATCTGCCTGTGGTATGTCTCATTAAGGTAACTGCTTATTAAGAACCGTCTTCTAAGGAGGTGGATCATTGTTTAATCTTACCTTAAGGGATATTATGAAAGAAAAAGCTTATCAAACATTTAGAAAGTATAGTAAAGTCTACAATACAACTTGTCTGGAAACACTACAAGTTGCTGGAGAGAACAGCCCTTATTTGTTAGATCCATACCTGAGGTAAAATACAGTGAAGAAATGGAATTCATCTTAGTTTAGCAAATATTAACAGACTAATCATGAAAATACTGCCACCACATATGCTCTGAACTATGTGTTTGCCTCAGTGTTAATTTTTAAATAATTAGAACCACAATATATCTTCAGATACCTTCTGTCTCTATCAAATAACAATAATTAATAACTGTTAGCATCCTCCCCCCTCTTCCATTTTGTACCATATTATATCTTCCGGAAACTTGCTGAGCCAGTTACATTAGCAAAAACAGAGAGTAAATCCATTCAAAACAATGTGACTAAAAGCAGAATCTGTCTGTTTGCTTTTGCATGGTTAGAACAAAAGGTTCCATTGCTGCTTTTACAGCTAAATAGCATTTTATAATGAGCTCTGAAATTTTTGGGAAAGTCAGATTACAATGTTGGTTTAACATCAGACACTCTATTGTTTAGATGTAGGATCACTGCGATGTCCGGTCTCTGAAAACTTTAGTTTTTCTTTTGATATTAAAAAGACCACTGAAGTAATCCACAAAGAGCTCCGGCCTCAGGAAAGAAGTCTGAAAAACAAACACTGTTAAAGATCGGTCAGACACAATTATGTAGCTGACAATTACATATGATAACAATTAAAATTATCTGATTCCAACCACATGGCATCTTAATACAGCAGATCTCCAAGCAAATAATGTGTCATATAATAGGTTTTGATTGATGTTGTCAGCAGCCTTTTGAATGTTACAGATACCTTCCCATCAATGCCTCAGAAATCAGTGGAAACTATTGACCTCATCCTAAACTGAAACTATTTGCATGTACCTAAATACCCTAGTTCTAACTGCTTGGTAACCCAAAATTCTTGTTTTACTAGATGATTAGATACATGCATACATGGTGTCCAGCTGCTTACTTCCAGCTGTAAATAACTTAGCTAATATATGCATTAGTGGTTTTAATGAAAACCCGAGATGTTTTCTGAGAGATCTTTCAGTTACCTGCCAGTACATCTCTGGGAAGATACGTCTGATTACAAGCCAGCTGAAGCACTCCAAACAATTGCTGAAGTCCATGTGTTGGTTGGCATAGGGGACCTAACCAGAGAGCGTAAGGAACTGCCAAGGAGCTGCCACTGAGCAGCATGAGCCTACTCTACTGCCGACTTCAATTTGTGTCAAAAAAAATAGGGATGAGTTAATGATTGCTAAACCAATAAATCATCCTCCTATTGGAGGAGCCCCAGAGGACATTCTGTCTCCAGTGGTGATATAACCAGTAAGCACATTGTCACATTGCCTAGAATGGGCAAAGAAAAAGCAGAGGGGATAGGACCAGGAATTTGGAGTATTTTCATGGTGCCAGTCTCCACACATGTTCTTGGCTTAGCCTCCTGCTCCTTATTTTCCTCTAGACCAGCATGAGGGCACAGCCCAAAAACTATTCTTCAGATCTGTGATGCAAGTTTTATTGTTTCCTTCTGTATACTGTTAAGTAGGGAGAGAAACATAATGTCTTAAAAACGAATTGAGGAAAAATACCATACATTTGTTAGAAGGACAGTTTTTGCTACCATTGTTGTTTTAAAAAAAACAACTTTTTCTGCTTTGGCATCTAAATCAGGATTGCAACATTGCAGCTGGAGAAACAGCTGTCTCTTCTAACTATGGCTGCCATGTTCTCCCACTGTAGACCGCAGAGTCAACAGCATATTGAGAATGAAGGTTCAGTTAAGATATTGCAACAGCTTTATCGGTGTCGTTGAAGGTAAGCAAAAATCTGGTGTGTTATTCACATCACTTTCACTGGTCTGACAGAGTATGTTACCCAGCCACAGTGCAAGATCTTGCCTGTGTTATAAATATATGGGGGTTTTAAGCAGTGCATCGCAATTTTTCCCATTCTTTATAACAGATCACACTAAGGATCAAGAAAAATATGAAGCAATAAAACTCATGAACAGACAATGCAACTCAGCAGTTATTCCTGACACCTCAGTCATGAATGCGTTTCCATCCTGAGTTAACAATTTTACAGTGTATGCCACAGCTTTATCTAAATGGTCTTTCCAGTAAGCAATAGTCATTAGACTGCACGATGAATGTCACCTTACTGTGAAGGAAATATATTGGTTTTCACATAATAATGAGGGGAATTATCTAGAGGGTCCATGTTAAATTAGAATCACATATTGCTTCTCTGCAAGAAAAATTACAGTAGTTGTAGTTACACCAAAATTGTTAGCATCACATGAGAGCAAGTTCTCCAGAAGAACAGCAAAGCACCATCTCACTGCAGTACACCAGACAGGATGAAAACTCTCCATATCCATATAGCTCTAAACTTTCATCACCAATCCGACAGTCACATCCCTCGTCCTGAACTGCAGAGAACTCTCTCCAAAAAATCAAGTCACGTGATACTTAGACTTTACAGACAGAAGATCTCAATGTTGTGCAAGAATACATTAGACAAAATGTCCAAGTCATTAAAGAACCCTCAGTAGAGCAATCAATAGAGTCTGTAAACAAAGTCAAATTATACAAAACCAGATGTAGCCATGCATCTGTAAAGATGTAGCCACAGCCATATTCTCCAAAGAACTGGGTGAACAGTATGACAGAGCTAGTTCATCCCTGATGTCCAACACTATTCATTCAGAGGCCGCTTCATAAGTAAAGTGTTTGTGCGGCTGAAGCATGAGCAGAGGTGATTAGCATGGGAGCAGGGCCTCTTGTTTTCTTCATGCAGAGTCTAATACAAAGGGACTTTGATCTTTAGGGGGATCTTTACCACAGTGCAAAATAATAATGATGATAACACAACAGTAATAATAGGTACAGATAGCAATGCTGAACCTTGAACATGTATCCATTATAAACACATAAATATTCAGTTGTCTACCATAAGAGCACAGGTCATAGACTCTTTAGCTTCATTTCCCTCCTACACAGCCAAAAGTAGGCAGGAAAATTATTGAATTATATTTATTAGGTGGTAAACTGTATCTTTTTGAATTGGCATGACAGGAATTTGGGGAGTCAAGCTCCTAATGTGTGTCTGAGAATTTATATAATATTAGAAGTAAACAGAATATTTGAGCTGTGGAAGAATCTACAAAAATAGCCAAAAGAGCAGAGACTTTTTTTCAAAACAGGACAGGAGAGCTTGTGACACACATCTAAATTCCCTGCAGTGTTTTGAAAAACTTAACATCTACCTACAAATCAACTGAGGGCATCAATTTATTATTCTATTGATTATATATATATATATTTTTTTTTTTAGAATAAAGGAGAAATGTCCAACCTGTGGCCTCTGGGCCAGCTTCCAAAGGGCAGAATAACTTATCCAACCGATAGACACACTTTTCTGTCACATCCTTCATGGAGGCCCTCAGTCACAGGGAAGTAATGAATTGCAAGCTGCTAAATTGGCAAAAAGGTGGCCAGAAGCTTGGTCTTAGCACTGGTTTTGGCCAAGACCCTGTGGTCTCTACACCATTACAAACCAGGAATTGTATCCATCCCAATTCAGGCATGTCCCCACCACATGATGAATGGGTGATGTGAACAGCCCCGTGACAAAAGTAAGAGTGTATCTCAGCCTTGAGACAGGCAATACTTGAACTTACTTTTCTACTGCCAAAATGAACATTTTCTGAAGGAAGAACTTGCATTTTGGTTTTCTAATGGATATGCCTCTCACCAAGTCAGAGGTTAGAGCATATGAATTCTTCCTTAAAAATGACACAGTCTTCAAGACCAAAAGGCTAAGATTGACACAAGGTATGCGGAATACATATTTACAGAGTAAACACAACTATTATTTGTTGCCAGATCTAATGCACCAGAACTTGGCTTTGGGCATATGTAGCAACAGTCTAGCATTTTCCTGAAGTTGTGAGTAGTGTCTTTCTGTCACAGTGATTCAGCCACGACAGTGAAAGCATATTCATGTTTCAGATGTATGTAGAGACAGAGCAACTGTCTGGGAAAATCAACTGGGAAATCAACACTCTTAAGAACAGAAAGGCAAAAAATGGTCCAGAGAGTAAAACATTCAGAAGGTCATCAACAGTGAGATTTTCTGCAGACATCAATAGGAAGGGAATAGGTAGATTGAAAGTGGGGGAATAGGTAGATTGAAAGTGGAGAAGGTAGTGGCTTGGTGAAATAATTCAGGGATGCTGAATAATACCAGTGGGGCTCCATGGAAGAAGCCAAACATGTCTGTTATTTTCTAAACAAAAGGAATTAGTTGAACTCCAAACTCACTAAAAAGTGATGAGCTAGTGCTTCAGAGAGGGATTGAAAACAGGGAGGTAGGGATGCTTGCATAGTTTTGCTTGGCATAGTTTCATTGTTCACAAAAATGAGGGAAAAAAACAATATTCCAAAACTCTTCCCAGGCAGTTATTAATTATTTTCCTCCCTTGGATTACAACACACACAAACATTAACAACCCTTTTGGTTATGTTGGTCTGGAGTCCTGTTCAGGCCTTCCGTGTGGAGCTCTTAAGGAGCTGTCCCACTCTGTGCATGTTGAAAGTCTGTCCCCTTGACAATACATTTGGGTTGGTGCCTTGAAGTGACATTTGAAACCTGCCCATGCTGCTTTGCTTTTTTTCCCCTTCTTGTTGTCAGGCTCATCATGCTGAGTCATATCTGCAGATAGATCATAATGATTATCCTGAAATGTCAGCAGCTGCTCTTTTCACCCCCATATGGTGCCACATTTAGGATGAGGTTTCCCTAATGCATAAACAATTACTATAATTGTGGTTTTTGACAACCAAGGTATCACAGAGATGTTATTCTGTTGTAAAAAACCTGCATTTCCACAGTTGTAATGAAGGGGTGGGTCATACTGACCCATATGTTTCTTTGTATTTCTCCCCAAGGAAAGTCTATGACATAAGTGAATCCCTGTCAGTGTGGCTGTTGGCCATCGGATGTTGTTTGACAGGGGAAACAGCTAAAAGCTTTAGCAGTTAATATCTTCTTAACTGTGAGAGCATTATTTGCCTAATTCCAGAGCTGATTGTTTGATAGACAAAAACCTGGCTTTAACCTCTAGTCTCTTAATTTAGATGTAATTTCCTTCAGGTCCTCAGATAGATCTGTCTTCTCCCTTAGTGCTGCTTAAAGTTACCAGCTTTCTTTAAATGTCAACAAAAAAACCCTGAGGTATTAGAGAAATAAAAAATAAAACAAAACAAAAAACTAGCAGGAGTTGACAGAAGTAATGAAAAACCAAGGTTCTGTCTCTTCTTTCATTTATAGATGTGCATCAAAAGTATCTCCACTATCTGGGGAGATAGAAGATAGTGAAACTGTGTCAGGGAAAGGGGAATCTTGCCCCAGCACCTCCATTCCATATTTTAATGCCAAACAAAGCAATACAGAGATAAATGAAAGATAAGCAAGTACAAAACCCTGTAAGGGCAAAAGCAGGGTGAACATGATGTATTATTGTTGAAGACTGGGAGAAGAGTCATTGAAGCTGATGGAAGTAACCACCACCCTTCATTTGAGATAACAGAGCCAAGTAAGTTCTTTGATGAGGTAATACAGGTTTCCAAGACAAGGCAAAAGTACACCCTAAATCTTGAATAATGTGGGCAGAAGGTACTGCTGGTGATTGCTTTGGGTAAGGGTGTATTTGTGTGTATGTATGTACAAGAAAACAAGCTAGCTGAAACAGAGAGAGAAATAAGCTCTAAACATAGCAGCTGAAAGGAAGCTATTGAGGCATAAATGCCTAAAGGGACAGCTTATCGGGGGTACTGAACAAGAAAAATGTGATGCTATAAGCAAAGATACTGTCTTTGGTGGTTTAATTGCATCTGCAGTCAGAGAAAGGGGAGTTTGCATGTTCTTTGTAAATAGGTAGAACTGCATCCAAGAAAGGCCTGACTCCATCAATGATTTATCTTCCTAACCAGAACAAGCTCTGATTTGTGACCATCTGTGTCAAAGGAAGGAATATTATAGGTAGTGAAACAGACTAAAGGGAAGACTACAGACAAACCTACTCTGTCCTGAGAAAGTTAAGGATGTTGTAAGGAATTAAATCTTGTTGTAATGAATTACATTTATTACATTGTAATGAATCAAAAGCCACATGTACAGAAAATATTGCAAATGCAAAATGCTTTTAACAGATAGCAACACTGACATTAGCTATTTTTCACTAAAAGAAATTCTCATGAAGCTTAAATCAGCCCTCAGGAATGAGCCTGAGAAGATACTAATGCTCTGCAGGACAAGAGGTTCAGGTTGGGTGAGACCAAAGTGGGAGGTGAGTTCCAGAGCAGTGTCCTTCTGTGAGAACAAAGTCCCTTCAGGCTTAATACATAGGTGCTTAGGCCTTATACTCAAAACTGGCTTAGGCAGCTGAGCCCTAATTAGGTACCTAAGGTCCCATCCCCTCCTTCCCCTGAAACAATCAATGAGGCCGGATTTTATGTACCAAATTTTATTTTATTTTATTTTATTTTATTTTATTTTATTTTATTTTATTTTATGTACCAAATGGTAGATAAAATGGCAGACAGGGGTCTACCTATTTTGCTGGTTTCAACCCTGCCTGCACAAGCCTTTCTGCTGAAGCCATCAGATGAGATGAAAACTAGTTGGAGAGATGAGCACAGGGATGACCTCTGCAGTAACCTGAAGCATACATGTTCTACTCTTCCTGTGGCATCAAGCAGTACATGTGACCCTCCTGATCAGCAGTTAATTTGGATCTCTGGTGCTAAAACCATACTGCACTTCCACAGCTGTAACTGAAAAGTGAAATTGGTCTGACTGGAAGCTATGCTGATTCTTCATAAACTACACACGGAAGAAAATCTGTAGGATGCCAGACATCCAGTTACAGCTGGATTTTTTTACACATCTTTACTTTCCCTGTGTAGCTGTTCTCTGGGCATCTTGTTTCATCCACTTGGATGGTATCCAGCTCCTTAGATTTAGCTGTCTAAGAATCTGGCATCTAGGATAACTCAGTTGTCTATGCCTCCTTTATAGTTATGAAGGTAGATGTTTACTTCCAGAAACATGTCACCATACTCTAACAAAGATATCTAAGTTAGATATCGCTGAAAAATAGTACAGCCTGTCTTTCTCCATTGGCTAAATTGGGAGCCTAGCCAACTAGCCAGTCTGAACATACTACTTTGGGACAGTTGCAGTCAAGTGACACAAACACTAGCTCTTGTGTATTGGGACATGGTATATTGCCAAATCTTTCTCAAGGGCATCTGTGGTTACTCATGTAACCTTTCTTGTGTATGTCAGAAATGACACTTGAATGGAGCAAGCTTATGAGAATAGAAGATCCAAGAAGAGCTCTCAGAGAAGACAGCCACTGGGCAGGCTACTCGGGTGTCTCACCTGATGAACAAACGTCACATGGCTTCTTTCCATGAAGGAGCACTACTTGACATTCAGTATTCCTCCCTCATAAGAAGTTGTGTGTGTTGAGAAAAAAAAAGAGTATTTGTGTTGTCTCAAAAAGGTGGGTCTTGTTTAGGTGGTTGGACTTGAGCGCCATGGTTGTCTGAATGAGTAGTAAGAAATGAGAGCATTTTGATCTGTCTGCCACTCCATAAGGGGTAATAGGAGGTTGTTTTATTGTTCCTCCAGCATAACGTACAAGGATGATTTGTAATGAGGCAGAATCTAGGGTAAATAACTTTTGCTGTAATACTTTGCCTTCAGATACCTTAAGAGGTAATGTGCAGTGGGTATGCCTGCTGTAAATCAGAGGCTATGTCTTTGCATTGGAAGTCACTATTATTATGTTAAAGGGTGATTGCTTACATAGTTCACGTATGGCATTTGGAAAGAAGTAATTTCACCTCAGAGTGGAAGTTTCCCTGGGGCACAAATCTTCAGCAGTGAAATTTTGTATGTGTACTTTGACAAACGCATGCCCAGTGGGAATGTGCCAAATTATGCCTTTGAAGCCATGAAAGCCTGGCTGTGGGAACCTAGAACCTTGAAGAGTTTCTCAAGGGAGAGGAAGCAGAGCCAGCTGGACTCATTTTCTATAGACAGAGATTTAATTGCTAGCTAGTAGCTACTACATTAGAAGAGAAAACATTTCAGAGACCTGAAACTTGCTGGTGTGAAGCCCTTGTTAGGGGACTTGGGTGGCAGCCTGACTGTGACCCATCCAGATCCCTCTCTTTGCACATTCTTTTTAACTCAAATATTTACTGTCACGGTAAAATGTGATCATAATTATAAGAACCAACACATAGTTGTCATTACTCAGCACCTAAGAACAAACTGTAAATACTCTGCTTTTGAGTATTTGCTTTCGAGCAAACCAGCTGAGCAAAGAACAATTTCTCTAGAGCTAATACATATCAATTCAGCAGACTTACAGGCATGAAATTAAATCTATGCAGTAAAATTGATGCACAGCCTCTTCTGCAAGAAGTGGTTTATTTTCACAACCAAGTGGTGGCTGGGCTCTATCTTCCTCATTCTCTGAGACATAACCTTGCAGCCCCTGAGGGGCAGGCTCCTCTTTGTGGTAGCAGATACCTGTCTTCTGCTCCATGAGCTCTTTTTTGACTTCATCCTTCTTCAGTGCTCTCAACTAGGTCCTGTATCATCCTTAACTCACACAGACAAATACATGTGTTATTTTGTCTGACCACCAAAAGAGATAGAAAACTGGACTAAAACATTGTCCTAAGAATAGGCAGTGCGTGTGTGTGTGTGTAGTGTGAAATAATAACTCACATGTTACCGTACTATTAAGATAATGTTTCTCTACCAAATTCATTACTTTATAAAAAAAGAACAATAAGAAGTCCAACTGAGGGAAATTACCTAGTGAAAGGAGGCTCAGGATATACCTTTATCACTACTCTGAGGTCAGAGCTAATTGGCAGACAACAAAGCTTATAGTCCCAGAGATTGATTGCTTCCTTCTGCTTTTCTCCACTGATGATGAGCACACCTCTCCCTCTGTTACTCTTGTGATTTATTTTTACTTGTATTCAGACCTCAGATATGATCAGTCCATCATTCAGTTGGACTCTGTACCAACACGGAGAGAGAGCATCTCTGCTATACAGTTTACGATCTTGACAAAGAGGGAGAAGAGGGAGGTAAAGGTTCCTCCCTTTTTCCATGGGCAACAGATGCTCTGATCCACAGAGATATTTAGGTGCTTTGCTGATTTGGATCTAATAGGTCAGACTCATAACCACATTAAAATACCTTCAAGCACCAGCTGATCTGCTGTCTCCATGCACATCCTTTTACTGCACAGTAAGGGCGAAGTAACTAGACCTGTTTTACTACATGTTGTTAAATGTATGCCCAACATAGCTACCAAGAAAACTATTCCTGCAGAGTGACCTGCACTGGGGAACTGGTGAAAATTAAAAACAATCCAGGAAAAAAGCAAAACAAAAAAACCTACCATATTTTAAACCAGGCCTTCTCAGGGACACAATCTCATGGGAGCAGAGTTGGTTGCACTGGCTTAATTTGCTCGTATAACTACACTTGGGATCACATCAGCCTGTGTTTGCCCTGGGTAAGAGTGCACACAAGGACAGTCACTGCTGTTCAACTGAGACACAATAGCTTGTTAAATTGTCATAAACTGATCATAAGTCTGAGTCCCAAATGGCTTACCCGAGGTCACCCAGCAGTTTGAGACACACCCAGTGACTGAACAACATCTCCGGAGTCCAGCCTAGTGTCAAATACAATGGCACTTTTCCTCTCTAATTGCAACCAATTGTCACTGTCTTCTGGTGGGTGTAACCAAGACAAAATGGGCATGGGAATGAACTGGGACTGTCCAGTGAGCCCCTCCAGTTTCAGCTGATGCACGCTGGCAAGGCTTCGACAGGAAAACTCCATGGTTCCACCAGGTCCTGTCTCTCCAAAGACAACAAATGATTAGCTATTGTTGAGTAACTCAGAGAAAAGTTCTTGTGATTGGTGTAGGTGTTGCTGTCAGACAACAAGTTTCAGGAAGAGTGGGCATCAGCTGCAGAAATGAAAAAGCATTTCTGACCCTAAAGAAGCTCGTTCAATTCAATGCTTTCCCTTCCTATGCACCAGAGTGGCAGAGTGCTGTGGTTAGTGCTATGCAGTGCGTAGTTTATTAGCATTACATTGATCTGAAAAGCAACTAACATGGGAGATGTAAAAATGAAATAGCCGGCAGAAGGACCCAGTGTTGGAGGAACACTGCTTTCCACAAGCTATGTAAACCCTAATTAATAGACAAAGAGCTCTATTCTTCGCCTGTGTTTAACTTCCCTCCTCTTGCTTCTCTTCCCTTTAACCGTACATCTTTTCCCCCTCCGGTTTACAGTAGCATATACAAGGCCTAACGAAAGCCCACACAAATCAATGCCAACACTCCCATTGACTTCAATGGGCTTTGTAACAAGCAAAGAAAGAATAGGTGACTATTTTTCCTTTCAAACAACAACCTTCCCCCCTCCCCCCCCCCCAGTAAAGCAATCCATATAGTAGTCATAAGTGCTTTATATTGTGCAGTGCATGGGCATAATTACTCCAACCATCTAAACCGCTAGCAGCAGTAAGTCTCTCTAATGCTTGGAAAATTATTTTAAATAGACTCCATATCTACAAAATAAGATTTTTTTAGATTGTAAATACCTAGGGTCAGATCTCAGCAGTTGCCACCAGCATATCTGCACTGACTTCAAAAAGGATAGTCAATTCATACATATACAAGAACTAGCCCAAACCAGCACTTGCTGCACAGCCAAAATTATTTTGATATCCATGAGCTGTTCTCTCAAAGCCATAAATGCAGGGCCAACCCTGATATTACCCTTCAGCCAATTATCTAGGTATGATCTTGATTAATGACTCACCTGGCTCTTCTTTGAATTGAAGCAGACTGTCATTCTGTGTCTCTACAACATCTCCATCTATCTTCCCTACTCTACAACAGAGCACGAAAAGATTCTTCCACCTCTTCTTCTTAATTCATTGATGTAAGGACTTTACTGTGAAGAGTAAAAACCCCAGGTGTGTTTTAAAAATTATTTTCTTTTCCGTTATTGCTGCCTGCAAGTTTCTCTGCTCAACAAAGGTCTATGATACAGGAGGAAAAAAATCTGTCACTAATTTAGTGTACTAGCATGTCCTGGACATCTAAAACATCTTTGTTCTGAAAAGCTGCATGCTTTTTTGGCAATGCTTGGACAAAAATGATCCAACTGTATTGAAGTTTAGGCCATATGCAAACGCTCTTATTCAAAATGGTGTATGGATTACTATCTTTCTAATCCTTCCACTAAAATATGATTTGTGGCTGTTCTTCGGAATGTCTGCCTGATTAAACATCCTTGGAAAAAAACATGTGTGGGATTGTAATAAAGAAAAATAGAAAGGTTTCTTTTAATCAGTAATTAAGTAGCAATTAAGCATAATTATTACAATTTGTATCTAATTTATAATATCAGTAGAATGAACAGATGCAATTTATCCTCTAATAGTCAACAGTATTTGGTTTAAGAAAAGCCACCTCACACTTTCTTTCACATTTGCAACAGAAAAGGACACCGTGGATGGTGAGCAAATGTGTCTTTGCCAAGGGGTGGGAACATTCAGCTGTGGAGTAGGAACTGCTCAGTCATCTGGAAGCATGTGAAAATACCTGCACAGACAACATAAGGTTTTCCTACTGTCTTCAGCAGAGGAATCTTCCCTTTAAGTCAAGTGATAAAAATCTTCAGGTTTTTAACCTCAAGTATGAGGAGCTCTCCCTTTTGTGTAGCTGGTGCAGTAACTCTGTTCAATGTTGCAATCACCCTTTGCAAAATATACCCATGGGCTTTTTTTCTATAAATTATGATTAAAATTGGTCAAGTTATTTTCATGTGGTGGTTGGGGGGAGTTCTTCATTAACAGGCTAGGAAAAATTACTTAGTTTACTGAGTTACTAACTCAGAGAGAAAAAAAAAGTTTTCATTACAAACTCTAGGTTAATTTTCTCCACAGTTTTTAAATACTTAGGAAACACTGGCATGATCTTGGACTGTCTGGAAGCAGTCAATCTGACTACTTTCTGCCATGGATGCTTTCAAACAAAACTGTTAGGAACGTTTCTTTTGTTGTGTGACCTTGCTTCAGGTCCACCTGAGCCATACATGACTTGATTGTAAAAAAATCAGTCTTTACATACAGCTGATTATCACAGAACTGTGTTCGAAAAGTTAGGTGATGGATAAAAGCACCTCAGAAAGTTCTCTGGAATCACTCAGTATAAAATAGATACATTTACAGACCAGAAGCTTTACCATTTGTGTAACAATAGCAAATTGTTACACAGGCCTCCTGCAAAGGTGACCTTATGAATCTGGTCCAAGGAGAAGTAAAAACTGTACATTTGATGGATCCAGAATGCCCTTCAAGTTCATAAGGCTGAATGCACATGCCCCGCCCTCACCCTGATGCCATATCAGTCTAAGAGTTGATACCCCAAGCATTCTTGCTGCTTAGGGACGAAGATGCCCAAAGGGAGCTGCAGACACGCCCAGAAGGAGCTGCAATGGACTAGTGTACTAGTATTAGATCTGACCAGCCTGAATCTAGAATTGCTCGGGATTTGAAAAAGCAAAGGAACCTGTCGAGATATTAAAATCTAGCTTGCTCAAGCCAGCATTACTTTGTAGAAACAAACAGGTCTGTAGTTTTCTCAGTGACAGAAGCCTCATAGAGTTCGTGGTATCTGTAAACTAAAGATTTCACGGATTCCTTACCCCTTCCAGGGACAATGTAAGTCTGTTAAAAAGATTGTTATACAGCAAAAACTTTACGGTTTTAAACTTAAGTGGTTTCCTGATGGAATGCACCATTAAAACCTAGCCATTTGAAAGTGGTGGTAATAAGGAGACAGATGCATATTCAAATGTTTATCTCTTTAATTTTCCAACACCTAATCTCTTAAATGAGCGTAATCAGAAAAGAGGCTTTCTAATTCTCTTGTGAGGAAGAGAAGGCGCCAGAGATCAAGTGATAACCAGGCTGTGTCTCAAGCCATTCTCATGAGACTTGGGCTGTGTTTGAACCCAAATTGGAGAGAAGAGATTTTTTAGGTACTGTGTCTGCCAGAATTCAAACAGCAGACACACTTCTGCTCTCAGGGCACAAACGATGGGCAACCTTGGTTTCAAAAAAAACTTTATAAAAAAGTCATGCTTGCTTATTTTGCTTTGGTTTACATAAAGATCTTTCTCACACACATATACCTCAAAGCTAAAATAACAATAAGGTTGTGGAGTTAGTCACTCAAAAGGTAGAAAGTGCCAGTCGTGAGGTTACATATGCAACCCAAATTCAGTTCCTTCGGTGAGCTCATGATTAGACATGCTTGAGTTACATGGCCACATACACTTTTTCCACAGGACAAAGATAGCGTGAGCTTGATTTATTAGAGGAGCAAAGAGCAATATCACATGCTGTGCTGGATGGTCCTGGTGAAAGACGGAATTACCAGGTTTGCATGGCAAGAAATGGGTGGAACGACCCAGCTCTGCCCTGGACCGCGGAGGTGGGAGGCTGTGAAATGCCCTGCTGCCATGTCAACAAGTTCCTTCCCTTCAGTGTGCCGCTCACCTCCTGCACAGACATGTGAGGAGGAAAGGAGAGAGGTAGCAGGCTAGGACTGCAGCAGTGTGCCATGCTACACGCCATCAAGGGAATCGCTGACAAAAAGGGGCAGACTGCAGCCAAGGCTGCTCCCTAGCCTGTGACCCGGTTTGTTTTCTGCGGCAATCTGGTTCACATTACAAGTACAGTACTGACAAAGTTGGGGTGGTTTTTGGTGGGGTTTTTTTCGGTTGTTCTGGCAGTTCCATGGGTTTTGTCACCTCTTCCCTAAATATTTCTTTGTTCAGCCTTGTGCCTTTGAAACTTTATACCCAGGTCTAGCTATCTTTGCTTTTCTAGCCCTCTGAACAAAGTAGTCACTATCTTGTAAGCAAGCGTTGGGCTCATCTAGGCCTAAAGTTTTCTTAAACAAAAGACCCCCAAAAAATCATTATGACTGTAATCATCCGCTGCCTGAAAATACACTAGCACACTCCGAACCACAGCGGGTGTTACAGATATTTGGTTTGACTTCTACAATCACTTCAACGTGCAGGCGTTGGCTTCCTTGAGCCCAAGTCAAGTCACCACATTAAGGATGGCGGGGGCTGGGAGGCCCAGACAGAGGCTCTCATCTCCCAGATAATCGCCGCAGACGGGGCCGGAGCGGTTTTAATCTCGCCTCCCGGATCATAATTTACCTCTTTCTATTGCCAGCCAGGCACCTGGCAGGGGAAGCGCGGACTCCTCCGCGGGAGCTCCTCCGCAAGGCGCTCATTTCCCTGGCGGGGCCTGCCAGGCCGGGGGCCACCCGGTTTCTGCCGGGATCGCCCGCCAGGCACCCAAGCGGGGCTCAGTCACCCCCCGCCGCTCGCAGCGGGCACGACAAAACCGGGGGGCCCACGGCGAGCGCGCGGCCCGCGGAGACCTGAGGAGGCTCCGCTCGGCGGCGGCCGCCAGCCCCTGGGGCAGGGCCAGGGCCGGCCGCGGGAGGCCGGGCCGCGGGCGGGGGAGGCGGCACCTTTCCCGGCGTGGCGGGTTTCCGCCGCCCGCCAGGCGCCAGGCCCGCGGGGCCGCCGGGGCCCGGGAAGTGCCTCCAGGTGCGCCGCTCCCGGCGCTCCCCGGCAGCCTGGCGGCGGGGCGAGGGGACCGGCTCCGCGCCGCCGCCCGGGGCCCGCCTCCGGCCGCCGCGCCCCCGCCGGGGGCCGGGCCGCCGCCGGAGCGCGGCGGGGGAAGCGGGGAGGGGAGGCCGCAGGTCCCCCGGGTACAGCCCGCTTCTCTCTCCCTGGGGTGCAGCTTGGGCCCGGAGCGGACCCGGGGATCCAGCCCGAGAGGGTGCTCCCCCCCCCGGGCTGCCCCGCCGGCCGGCAGGCCCCGGTGCCCCCCCGCCGCCCCCGGGCAAGGAGGGTGCGGGGCTGCCGGCCGGGGCGGCGCGGAGTCGGCGGCGGGGTCGCCTGCCTCGGCGGGTGGAAGAGCTGGGTGCGGCTGGACCCTCGGATCCCCGCGTTTAGCCTAATCTAATAGCAGCAGTGATTAGACTTTATTATTATTTGCGCGCTGAACTTTTCGGCTGAAGGGAGATTTAAAAATCAATAGTAAAGTCGCATGCCTGACTGCTTGGGCACTTATGGAAAAGCTGTTGGCCAAGGCCAATAAATCAATCCTCCTTTTTCTTTCTCTGTCCTGTTTGTTTCTTTTCCGCCTCCAGAATTTTCTTCCTTGCAGAAGGGAACCACATCTAACAAGGTGCCACTTTGAAATACATCATGCTTGAAGCCAACGTGCTAATTATAGATTAATAAGAGGTAAAACTCGGTTGAAATGACATAGTGAAAAAAATCCAAGCTGATCAAATTTAGTATGTCATCAAATATATTATGGTCGCTTAAAATCCTATGTTTAAGAGGATGCCGCATAATCTTCCGAACCCCATGACTCACTGGCACCGGCTTTTACTCAGAGAAGTCAGAATTCACTTAAAGTTATTTTGCGGTAACCGGGCTCTCAGACCTCTGAGAGTTTTTACAGCCCCAGTCGAGGTATGTCCAATATTTCCAGCCTGACACGGCAGCAGCCTGCAGACGGAACAAGTAAATGGAATGGAAGTGTTTAACAGGCTTCACACGTTTCATTTATTTGGATTTGAACTGAGGAGCTGAGCTGAGCCTTGAATCACCAGCGAAGGAAGAGCATAATTACTTGTCATTATATTCATTCCGATTTATAAATAATGTTTCTGGCTTTATTTTATTCAATGCTTAATTTAAAAATAATGATTAAAAATTAGCCCTTGGGCTACGTGTTGGATTATAGCCAGATGAGTTATTGCTTCTCCTTGGGACTCCGGAAATATCTAAATGGACGGGGAGGGAAAATGAAGATTTCCCACTCGATTAGTTATGATGGAAGGACAGTGCCGTGGCTTAAGCTTTTCAGATTTTAATTGTTCTAAAACGACGAGGTATTTCGCCAAGAATCAACACGTAAACGTTGGGCGAAATCACACTTGCTGACGGGTGATGGTGCGTGTCTTCGGGATCCTCTCCGCCTTGCCCACGGAGTAGCACACAGCGCTGCATTTCTGGGTCTGTCTGTGTATACACACACGCGTAAGGAAATCGTAGGTGGCTGCATATCTGCACACACACGTAAATTTCTCTAATATGTTTATATGTTCAGTGCCTGGAACGGCAGCAAAATAAGCGTTCCCTGATTTAGAGCACTTCCCAGGTACTGCAAACACTGATGAACCAAAATCCTTATGTAGAAAATGAATAGTTCCCTCACACATACTCACATACACACCCCCAAAAAAGGGAGAAAGGAAGAAAAAGAGAGAAAGAAAGGAGAGGAAAGGGGAACTCGATTTATTCTCATTTGTTTATCTCTAGATTTTTCCCCCTTTCTGCAAATTCATTTGAATAGCTTTCAAGCTGCAAAATGGAAATGTGGCTCCTGCCCTCTATTTCAGCAGCAGCGTCCTGGCAACAGAGCAATTTTCTATCATCAAGGATAAATGGCATCGAACAGAACATTCTGATAAAAAAGAAAAAAAGCTTTAGCCCAAGAAGCCCATGATTGCTGCCCTTCCTGTCTGTCATCCCTTTACAAAATCCTCTCCTCCAAACCTGAGCTGCATGCTGTCAGAGCTAATAATGTCTTCTAAAGAAAAGGGGAAGAAACAGCATTCATGCACAATGTTCCCATTTATTACATAGAGTGCTTATTTAAAAATTGCAAATATCTTTGTTTGGTTCACTGCAAATTAAAACCAAGATGTAGGAAGTTACACGATGCAACAATTATTCATGTCACAGCAGAGCATCAAACCCTCATATCTTGCTTTTCTATTGGTTAATATGTGTGTGTGTGCGTGTGCGTGTGCGTGCGTTGTGTATGTGTGTAACGCGGGGAATATCCCTTGTTGTGAAAATAAAACCCACTTCAGGTAAGTCTGTGTTTTGTTGTTTTAGAGCAAGGGGGGGGAGTCATTACCGACACGCAGTAGGAAGAAGCTGTGCATGTGCGGTCTTTGCAGTTCGGCGAGGGGTTAAGCCCCAGGACTCATCAGAAAGGGGAGGCTGCTCTGGGAGCGGGGTGCTTGACTGGGGTCCGGGGCTCTCTCGGTGCACCCCGTGCCGGAGGGGCCTCTCGGCCCCTGCTCCTCGCCCCACCAACACCCCCTAAAACGCCGGGTGGGTGGGTGGGTTGCTGGGTGCCGGGGAGCTGACGCTCTGCGGCCATGAGAGGACCCTCATGGGCAGGAGCAGTCCGTCCCAGCGGCTCCTCACCGCTCAGAGGCTATTCAGGGGAGGGGGGCCTGCCCTGTACGGTGAAAAGTCCCCCGCTGCCATCTCCAAGGGCCAGGGGCGGCGGGGCGCTAGGAGCCGGGCGCCCCGCCGGCTCTCACAGGCCGGGGCGCGGCGGGGAGAGGGGGACGGCAGGGCCCGAGCGCCGGTCCCCTCCCGCTCACCCGACGGGGCTGGGAGGGGAGGGAAGGAGCGAGGGCCGCCGCCGGCCGCCCGCACCCCGGCACCTGCGCCGGCCGGCGAGTAGGAACAGCCCGACCGGGAGGGCTAAAAATAACCCGTCGCGGGGGGTGACTTCACAGGGTGCTTCATCGCTTCGGGGCTTTTCTAAGCCCGCAGACGTAGCGCCTCGGCGGGCGGCGGAGGGCCCCGAAGCGCCGCGGAAGGTGCGGAGGGGGGGGGGGGGGAAGCCCCCCGCCCCGCGGAGGGGCCGGGGCCGGGGCAGCCCGGGGATGCCCGAGGCGCTTCGCCACCGCCCGCTGCCCCTCGCGCGCGGCCGGTGGGGCCGTTGAGGCCCGCGGCCTCTCGCGCGCATGCCCCGCGCCGCGGTCACGTGCCGCGCGGGCGACGGTGAAGGGGCCGTTGAGGGGAGGACAGCGGGACCCCCCCCCCCCCGCCGCCGCGGGAAGCCGGCGGGGGCCCGGGCAGCCCCGCGGAGGAGCCTTGGCCCGTCAGCGGCGGGAGAGGACCCGGCCCCGAGGCGCCTGTGGCAGCGGGGGGCAACCGGCCGGAGCCCGGGGCATCGCCTTCCGAGGGCGGCCGTGGGGTCCCCGGGGGCCTCCCGCGGGGCTGCCCGCGGCCTCGACGCGCGCAGAGGGGCAGCGCACGCCGCTCCGCCAGCCACACCGCGTCCCTCAGGGAAGCCCGCTCGGGCAGTCGCGGGGGGCCGCCCGCCAGGCACGGCCAAGCAGCCCTCCCGAAACAAACGGCAGCAAAAAATAACCCTCCGAATCACCCGTTATAAAAAGCCGGGGCCGGGTCTCACGGCCGGGCCCTGATTTTCCTCCTTTCCTCGTTCTCACACGCTTTGGGCAGCGATACCCCTGACTCTTGCTTTACACGGGGGAGGAGGCAGCACAACCGGTCCCGGCCCGGTGTAGCGAGAACCTTTGAAGTTTAGATTAGTGTCCCGAAAACTTGTGTAAAACTTATTTTAACCACGGGCCGCAGGCCACCTGACGGAAAGAAAAAAATCTGAAGACACAAAGCATGAATCTTTTACCTCATTTTTTTATCCATATATATGCATATAAAATTGAGCGGACCCTTTAAAGTTTGCTTTAAACGCGGCGAAGTCCATGAAAGGCTTCTTGCCCTATTCTAGCTGAGGGCTGCAGGCAGACCACTTGATTTATTTTAATTTTTCAAAGGAATGGAGAAAGTCGTCCGATTAGTGGTGGTATTATTATAATCTCCATTCTTAAACCTTGAAAGACCCTTGTAAACAATCGGCTCCTTCTCCCAGCCCGGTTCCCACCGCCGTTTAGCAATGACTGGAAGATTAATGAGGCTTTTTTAGCAACACCTGTCTTTTTAAGCTGTCGACACAACCAATTAATACTTTTAATTACCACTACAAGGAAACTAACCAGAACCTTTCTGATTTGATTTGCCCGCTGAATTTTATCCCCTCTGAAACGAAGCAGCCCCAACGCCAGGCAGGGCGGCCCGGGGCGCGGGGGGGGACCGGTTTTGCCACGGGTTTATTTTGCCTCGAACTGGATGGGGGGAATGTTTGTTCAGGAGGAAAAAATTGTTTTCCGTTTATTTCGCTTCGCTTTTTTTCTCCGCGCCTTTGGAAGTATTTTGCCGTCCCTTTCGAGAAGAAGAAAATAAAAGCGCTCGCTGACAGGACCCCGGAGCGCACAAGTCCCCCGGCTCCCCGAAAACCAGCCTCTCGCTGTACGGCGGGGGAAAAGGCTGGAGGGACCAAGCAGCCGCTTAGACAGAAGTTACCGTAGAGAGAATTACTGAGGGGGGCCCGATCCGTCTCGCACAGAATTCCGGGCAGTTTTTAGGAGCTATTTCAACGAAAGAGCGAGTGCCCCGCCGGCGGAGCCGGGAAGGACCGGGGCAGGCGGCACCCGAGCCCCGCAGGGACGGCGGGGGCTGAGCTCTGGACGGGAGCTCCGCTCTCACCGCGGGGCTGGACTATTCCCTTCCTGTACCCCCATTTCCTCGGGGGTCGCTGATCGTCGTTTGAATATTCGAGCGGGAGATGGGGCGAAAACTTGAACAGAAAGTGTGTTTTCCGTTCAAACGGCATGGGTGCCATCAGAAGTTCACAGACGCCCGTGAACGGTGCCTGTAGGGCACCATCCCCCTTTCTCCAGCCCCTTTCAGCCATGGGGTGCGCGGGTCTGCGCGCCCGCTTCCAGGCCCGCCCGAAGTGCTAGGAAATGGGGCTGCCAAGGGACCCCCGACCCTCTCCGGGGGGAAGATTGCAAAGGATGTGATCAAACCTTGCCCCCACGCACGCCTTTCCCAAGGCGACGCGAAGTGGGCAGCAGCGTGCGGAAACGAAGCGGGAGCCCCCCGCTCGGGATGCTTAACCCCGGCCCACCCTCGGTGGGCTTTTCCCTCTCCCCCCAGCCCCCAGCTACGGCATGTGCGTTGCTGGGAGTTCCTCCGTTGGAAAGTCGGGCGCTGCGAAGCAGAAAGCGGTGGTCTTCGGGTTAAACAGACACCTCTCCGCCCGGTAAAGCACCCCGTGCTGTTCCCTGCCTGCTCGCCTTTGTGTTATCTATCTCTCGTGCTGCCCAGGCCTCGCAGAGTTATGCCGTAAAGGCGATGTCCCACATTAAAACAATATGAATTCGCGAACGGATCCTGAATATGAATGAGGTATGTGGTCGTATGACTGCTTTGAAGCTGTACTTCTCCGAATATGGCTTTAATTAAATGTCTTCCGGCTCTAAAAGATTACATGTTGTGCAAAATATATCCTAGCATGAAATTTACTTCCACGATACGAAATTAGGTTACTTATAAATGTCTTCATTTAAAAAAGAAAATCGCTTCTCCTCGTTCTGGTTTCTGTTTTGTTGAACAGAGAGCTCCAACGAGGAAAGAGGGTTGGGATAATGTATTTATAGAGGCACGTGTAACAAAACCTGCCAGAAGCGGAGTGGGTGAGGGCTCCTTGCTCAAATGCAGACAATTCACAAAACAGGCAAGTTAATCCAGATCTGATTTGTTTCAGATCCAGCTGTCAGAACCCCGGGATACCTCCCGCGTCTCATGCTGCAGATACCTAACGTGCTTTTACCGCCCCCCCCCCCCCCCCCCCCCCCCCCCGCCCCGTGCCCGTCCCTTCCTCCTGCATTTATTCCGTGCGAGGGATGCCCGGGGGGGAGAGGGGTCAGGGCAAACAGGTGGGGAAAGGTGACGGTCTCCACTCGCGAAAAAGAAAAGTAATTCTTGGCGGGGTGGAGGTGGAGGGTAGCGTCGTGGTGAGCCCGGGACCAGTTAATCGGGCAAAGCAGTTTCACTCCGCCAGTGAAATCGCGCTCGGTGTCAAGAGCTTTCCCGCTCCTGACGGTGGATGCAGGCGGAATTCACGTTGCTGGAGGCGATGCTCTGTTTGTCTGTTTCTTTTTACGCCCTCAGATACGGGATCTCGCCTAGCTGAGTTTCTATAGAGAGATCAGATAATGGATCCCTCCGGATTACCTTTCTAAATTAACTTTTAGATTTGTTTTTATAGTCCGTTGAGACCCTGACAAAAGAGGCTGTAGCTAGATACAGATACGAGATAAACATATAAAGCAATCTCATTACAAGGGAACGAGCGAAGATCTCGCCTTGCAATCTACTCTAGATAACGAGGCTGCCTGAAGAAACAAGTAAAGCCGAGATATTTACTTCTTTTCCTATTAAATAAACCTCAATAACTGCACTGACTTCGCGCAGTGTTTACTACATTTCCATTCAATGCTTGGGTAAATGCATCCCTAAAGGTAGAGTAAATAATTGCACTGATCTCAACAAGGGAAATGTGTAGGCATTTGAAGTGTACTAAAAATAAACGAAGGCGAAACAGGCAGAAGAGAGAGGACATCGCGCTCGTTTGCCGCAATTAAAGCCTCTGCTTCCTCTCGCCGGGACCCGAGGCTTCCCGAGCGCAGCCGGAGTGACACGTTCCCCGCGGGTATCACCGGGACAGGACCCGGGTGGCCGTGGGGAGCCGCGGCTCGACCCGGCGCGGCTGGGCTTGGCGCGGCGCTTGGCTCGGGGGAGAAACCGGCCGCTACCGCAAGAGAAATTGCAGCCTCTCTGCTGACTTAAAAGAGCCTCGAGTTTCCATTCGCCTCCGAGCCCTTCCAAGACGGGCACTTAAGAGCGGTGGTTTCTTTTTTTTTTTTTTTTTTTTTTGCTTTTAAATTGGATGGCGTCTTCTTCTTCTGCCAGAAGAAGGGGTTTTTTTAATTGTTGTTGTTTTTTCTTTCATTTGAAAAGAAAACAAAACAACAAAAGTCCCCGCTAAAACCAACATCTCCGTTTCAGCAGCACCCGAGCAGGCGGGGACGCCTGCCAAGTGAAAGCCTCACAGCCGGCGGTCTGCAAACCTGCGGCTGCATTCGGGGAGGCTCCCCCTGACCCACGGAGGGGAACGTCCCCCCCGCCGCTCCCACGTAAGGCTCACAGCGGAGGGGCGAGAAGGGCAAACGCACCCGCTCACTCTCTTTACGGGGACCCCGCACGCCGGGGTCAGGCTCCCCGTGCGGGCAAGGCGGGAGAGACCCCTCCCCGGGGTTTCGGTTGGGGCGGTGTGGATGCACACCTGGCCAGGTGCGGGGGGAAGCGGCGGCCGAGCCCTCCGCGGGGGTCCCGTCCCCCCGCCGGGCAGCCACTCGCCTGAAGCCTAATTCCATTTTAAAGCAGATATCCAACACACACACCCCCCCCCCTACACACACCCCCCACCAGGGAAAGCAACCGACGACAACAACACGACAAAACATTAACCAAACAAAAAGCCCCAACCCCCGGCCCTCTGCAGAGCCGCACATTGAATGAATCTGGCTGTAAGGTTTTAATTACAGCGAAGGCTTCGCTACAAATCTGTACAAGAGACAGTGGCTGGTTCCCTCTGGATCTTTCCCCTTCTGACTCCTATTATTTTGACCCAGGCTACAATATAGTGAGCGGCGTGTGTGATCCATCTGCGAGGCTGGGCTGGGGTTTAGCCCCCCTCCGCCTCCCCGCCACTTCCTTCACACTCGCGGTATGGAAAGCCATTGACGCCTGCCTGTCTGTTATAATGTTAGTGGGTTGAAATCCAGAGGAGCCTTCGCTCCGCTCTTGCTCTCGCACTGGCAGCGCTCAAATTCCCCAGTCTCTCCTTAAAATGGCTCGCTTCCAGCTTGAGGAGGTGACCTCCTTTTGCGGGAGCCTTTGCTCACCGCTCAGCTGCTATTAAGACGATGGCAATATGACATGCTGGCAGAAAGAGAGGAGGCCATGTGTTTTGGGGTAAACAGGCTTGAGAGACCAGGGGAAAAAACCGCCATCGGCAGATGCAAGGCGAGATATTTTGTTGTAGCTTCTCCGGGGGCTGTAAATAACGCGGGCAGAGCCGCACTGTCAGGGCAGGACGGCAGCTGCCGAGCCGAGCCGAGCCGAGCCGAGCCGAGCCGAGCCGGGTAGCCGCCTTGTGCGGCCGCGGACACCCGCGGAGCGCCACGGCCGCGCGGGGCGGGGGCTAAAGTTTGGCGGCCGCCGAAGCCGCGCTCCAGCCGAGGAGAGTCCCGTGTCTCTGCGGAGGGAGCCTCTCCGCAAGAATGCATCGGGAGGGGACCGCCGCCAGCGGGAATATTCTCCGGCTTTCCACTTCTCTCGAGATTTTCCCCTCATCACTCTGCGGGAGACTCCCACTCTCTCCCGAACGCCTTTCGACTGCTCTGTGCATTCCGTTCTGTGGCTAAAAAAGCAGGGGACCTCGCACTAACCTTTGACCTCTCTCCCCCCCCCCCCCCCAGCATTTCGCTGCCCCCTTTTAAAAATCCTGTTGCAAGACCCGCTTCATGCATGTACACGGGCTTCCCGCGGAAAAACACGCGCATTAACATCATTCCTGAAAGAAGCTTCTCTCGGACCTTCCCAGCCACCCCGGTCGGGTTGGGACAGCACTCTCCCGGCCCCTGGTGTGAATTGGGGAGGGGGGCTACAGACTCCCAGAGGGCAGCCCTCAGCCCCTGCACGCTCCTTCTTCGGGCAGGATCGCCCCAACGAGAGCATCCTGGGGGAGCCTCGCCTGAGGGGCGTCATCATCTCTCCCCCCCTCCCCCCCCCACAACAAACGGACAAACAAGCTAAATAACCCGAAAGACGGACGCCGCTGGCAGAGCCCACCCGGGCAAACACCAGAGCAGGACTTCCCGGGAAGGAGGGGATGAGAAACGGAACGGGGATGTTTGTTTGCCCCTGTTGTTATTGTTGAACGCATGAATGAATGGATGAATGGAACAGAAGGTGCTCGGAGGCATATAGGAAGCCTCTGGCCGCTTATATTAACTTCCTATTATACCCTAAAAATAGTACCCCGTTTCCTGTTGTTCGTCAGCTCCTTCCAACTGTTGTGTCTGTTGTGTGACATCTTTCGACTCGCAAATGTGACTTTAAACCACGCACACACGCTTTGGTCTTTTGAAAGTATTGCCCGCAAGCATCATTGAAGCGACGCGGTTTAAGGTGACACGGAGGACCGGTGGCACGAAGTCATCCAGTCCTGGGACACATGGGACCCGGGGCGCGGTGCCACGCTCTCCGCCCGCCACCGCAGCAGCGGAGCGGGAGAGCACCGGGGAGGGGGGATGCGGGCTGCCCCGCGGCTCTCTGCCAGCCTGGGGGAGGAGAGGGACTGGCCCGAATCCCGCTCGGGGTGCAGAGGCCTCCCTGTCCTCCAGGAGAGCGAGGGTGACTTGCGAAGCGCATCGCCACGGAAGCTTAAACCGGGGAGTGAGGGGAGAAGAAGCCCGGCCGGGGATGCGCGGGTAGGGCCCGGTGTTACCCGCGGTCCAGAGCGGACTGGGCGAGGGGCAATGCGCAGGGCGCATCCCTCTGGCCCTCGTCCAGGGCTGTAGTCCCCTTCTCCGGGAGCTGGGCTTTGGCAACGGAAGGAGCGGAGAAGCCAGGCTGGGGGTTCACGGGCGATGGGCTCCTGCTGCCTTTCCCCGGGGAGGGACGGGAGCTGCCAGGAGGCGGTGCGGGGGCTCCAGCCCCAGGGCAGTCTCCAGCCGTCCCCTGGCTCGCCCCTTGGCCAACCGGGCCGACTGCTGGCCCGCCCGGCCCCGCGCTGCTCCCGGGGAGCTGGGCCGATGCCCCGCGTTGGCTCCCGCCTGCTCAGCTCCGCGTCCCACTCATGACTGCTGCCTGCTCGCTGCGAGGGGACTAGGAGGTGCGGGATGTCCGCCCCCCCCCCCCTTTCCATGAGTCACCCACCCTGGAAACGAGCACCCCACTGCTCCGGTGCGTCCTGAGCTATTGATTCAGGTCTATTTTCCTCAGAAGGAGGCCGGTGGCGGAGCTCGGCCGCACGCAAGCCGGAGCCGGGGAGGACCGGTGTCCGGCAGCGCGGGCTCCCGGCGGGCAGGGACCTCCCGGCCGCCCGGTACCCCCCGCCAGAGCGCGGGCCCGGGGCCTGCCCGTCCTTCGGAAAAGAAATACCCCTGCGGCCGCCGCCGCTATCAGGGCACGGCTCGCGCCCCTACTGCCCCCCCGACCCCTGAACCCCTTTGCCCTCCACCCCTCGGTGCGGGTAACGGGGCGGGGGGAGGGGAAGGGCGGCGGGGCAACGGGGCGAGGGGCAGCTCCGTCGGGCACGCAGCGGAGCTGCACCGGGCCGGGCTGTGCCGGGTCGAGCCGAGCCGAGCCGGACAGCCCGGCCCCGCCACCCGCCGTGCCCCGGCCACGCCGCGCTTCCCCCCCCCCGCCGTCACGGATCCTTCGTGCCAGAGGCCATGGGGAAAAACGAGATGGGGGATGGGGAGAGAAAAAGAAAAGAAAACAATAAATATTGACAAGCAGCGTGACTCCTTGCAGCCGAGTCATTAACATCGACCAATCACCGGCAGCTCCATACCGAGAGATTTGCCTAATTAAATTGGGGAAAATTATCGGTGTGAGGCTGGATGGAGTCAACTGTCCTGACGACAGACGAGGATGCCTGAGCACAGCGGGGGAAGAGCAGCGCCGGGTGCCCGGCGCTCCCCTCCCGCCGGCGCCCACCGAGGACTCGGCGGGGGCTCCCGCACCCCCGCAGCGCCGCCGCTGCCCCGGCCCGCCCCGGGGCCGCTGCCTGTACCGGGGGCGCGACACCCGCTCGCCCCGCCGCAGTCTCTCCGCCAGCCGGGCTGAGCCAGGGGTGCCCATGTATCTCCGTTCGCTGCCCAGCGAAGGGAGCAGCTCCTGCCGCCTCTCCCTGCCTTTTCTTCGCCTTTTTGTTTCACGTTGCCAGACTCAGGCGCCTTATTCCCCGCGCCAAGGCGGCTTATAGGTATTATTTCAAACCGATCTCCTCTCCCGCCCAGCTTTCCCCCGTTCCTGGGTTAGCATCCATTATGCGGCAGGAATTATTTCGGAATAAGAAAGCAACGTGTTGCAAACACTCCCCAGCCCATTTTCTGACACCTTTTGTTATGCATGCTCTTGCTGCTGGAGAAAATACTAGTGTGTGCACCTGCGAAAAAACGCCTTCATGATGTTAACAGCGAGCTGGAGGGTATAAAGCAATAAAACTGCCAAATGTACCTGTTCCTATTGAGTACATTAGCTACACCTATGAATAAAGAGTCCCAGTACGAATTTTTTCCCTTCTCTTCCCCTTTCTCTATATTTTTATTCATTGTAGATTTGTAAACGCCTGGATCGGGTTACCCTTTCGCGTGTTAAAGTGGAACTCTTGTTAAAAGCAAGAGAACAAGGCAAGACACTTACAACTGCATTCAGAGTTACTGAACCGACTCCAAGGGCTCAAGAAGTGAAACGACGATGAGAGGGTGGGTAAGGGGGCACAAAACATCCCAGCCGCCCAGGAAAAAAGACACCCCCCCCCTCCATACCCCCCTGAAATAAGCCAGCTGAACTATAAGCGCCGAGAGACTGTGGGTTATGCCCTACCACCGATCAAGCATCGCTTCGCATCCCCCTTCACCCCCACCCCCACGGACGGTGCGATACGCAAGCAGGGGGCTCGCGTCCCCCGGCTTCCCACAGCTAATGACCGGGCTGTGGAGAAACAAAACCCAAAAGCTAATGAAGAAAGGGATAGGGGAGGAAAAAAAAAATCCCAGAAATAAAAACCCTCTAAATATTTCCAAAAGCGACGCTTAAAAAAAAAAAATCTGCAAAATCTAGAAACCAATCCTCAGGCAATGTCGCAGCGGGAGGCAGTGTCACGACCTGGGCTCGGTCTGGGGATGTCTCTGGGCTGTGCGGGGTTTTGCAAGCGGCGGCTGCTGGTGCCGGTGGTGGTTTTCAAAGCCCGAAGCCTCCAGCCCGTTTCCCCATCTAGAGCGACTTTGGGATTTCTCTAGGCTTAGCCAGTTCCGCCGGGTCCTTCCTACCTCAGTCCTCTCCGGTGGGGTCTGTCTCTGGAGTTCATGCTTAGCTGGACGCGAGGAGATTTAAGCGAGGGAAAAGGGGGGAAAAAAAGGAGAGAGGGAGTGAGGGAGAGAGAGGGGAGAGAGAGGAGAGGGGAGAGAGAGAGATCCTCCGCCGTGCTGGATCAAACTTAATGTCTTTCCCTAGTCCATCTTTGAAAGAGAAGTGGTAATACCACCTGGATGTTCGGATATAAATCCCCTTGCAAATAATAAATGGATTAATAATAACAAGGTATGAAGTTCTTTTTATAGAAAAAAGGAGAGAATTGAAACTAAATGCGGCAGTTAGACAACCATTTTGATAAGAGGATAATTGAGGCGACACTGGTGTATAATTAGAGGATAATTTATGCTATATCCACTTTTATTCCACCTCCCAAAATAAACCCAGTCCATAATCATTACAGGCAAATTGTTCTGAATTTTATAGCAGCAATTTGAACAAAGTACTGCAGTTAATCATGGGAGATTTTTGTGTATTCCTGATTAGAAGTCTAATTGCCTCCTTCCAGAAAGTAAAAATAACTGTAAAACGACTCTATTTTTATCATTAACAATGTTGACAATAAAATAAAATCAACTGGAATTGTAATCTAAAGACAAATTTAGGGCGCAGGCACTTTTTTTTTTCCTCGGGTCGTTTATATCCTAATCAAGCCTTTGCCAAAACCGCCAACCGCACGTAGCCATTTGCATATATTTGAAAGCGATTACGGGAGCTGCTGCCGCTGCCGCTGCTTTCAGCGGGGAAGAATGCGCTGCGCGTCGCTTCGCCGCAGCGAAAATACCGCGCAAGGGGGAGTGAGGGGGGGTGTGTGTAATGGAGGGGGTCATGTAGTGGGGGGATGCGTGACTGGGGGGGGTGGGTGGAGGGGGGATGGGGGTAGGCGCTCCCCTTTTCCCCACCCGCGCGCGGCTCGCGGAGCGCGCAAGGCTCCGCGCGCTGCGCGCGGGTGGGGAAAAGTGGGGGGGTGGAGGGGGGCGGGCGCGGGCAGAGCGCGCGCTGCCGGCGCGGCGGGGCGGTGACGTCAGGGGGTTGAGTGACCAATGAGGGAGGCGCTGCCCTCCGGAGACGAACCATTCGACTTGTGCGCGTCCCTGCCCTTCAAGTCGAAGCGCCGGAGCCCCAACTTTCCCGGCTCCCACCTTAAACCCCCTCCCTCCCCCCCTCCCTCCCCCCCCCCACGCCTTTCCCCCCCCCCAAAAAAAAAAAAAAAAAACAACCCACCCCACGCGCCGGGGGGATGAAGGGGAAGAGCGGCGCAAAAAAGCGCCGGGAGTAGCCCGCCCTCCCCCTCCACACACCCCGCACACCGCCCTCCCCTTCCTCCCCTCCCTCAGTGAACGAGGCCCCTCGCACAACGGCTCCTCGGAGAGGAGGGGGGGGGGAAGAAGAAGAAGAAAAAAAAAGAAAAAAAAAAAAGGCGGAAAAGAAAAAAAAAAAAGAAAAGAAATTAAATTAAATCACCGCCGCCTTCTCCAGCGGTGCCGCGGCGGGTAAGGGGAGCGGCGGTGGCTGGGCAGAGAGGAGGCAGAGCGCGGGGGGCGAGCCGGGGAGCGCCGCGCTCTCCCTCCCAAACTTTGATGATGACCATGACTACGATGGCTGACGGGCTGGACGCGCAAGACTCCTCCAAATCCGCCTTCATGGAGTTCGGGCAGCAGCAGCCGCCGCCGCCGCAGCCGCCGCCGCCGCCCCACTCCCAGCAGAGCTCGCCGGCCATGGCCGGCGCCCACTACCCGCTGCACTGCCTGCACTCCGCCGCCGGCTCCCACCCGCACCACCAGCACCACCACCACCACAGCTCGCCCTACTCCGGCACCGCCGGCTCCTACAGCCACCGCTCGCTGGCCGCCTACCCCTACGTGAGCCACTCGCAGCACAGCCCGTACCTCCAGTCCTACCACAACAGCTCCGCCGCCAGCCAGACGCGGGCGGACGACGCAGGTGAGACGGCACCACTTCCCTAACCCGCTGCCGGCTTCCCCCCCCCCCGCCCCCCAACACCCTCCCTCCATCCCCGGCCTCTCCCCGGCCACCCCCGGGCATCTGCATAACGACCCCCGCCGTGCACCCCCCCACCCCCCCCCCCCAACCGCTCCTGGGGTGCGCGGGGAGAGAAGGGTGTCTGTCTGTCTGTCTGACTGCGTCTGTGTGTCTGTCTGTGTGTTGGTTGCTCGTGCGGCCCCTCCACGGGCCTACTGCTCCGGTACCCCGCGCTCCCCCCCCCCCCCCCTTCCTCCCCGCCCCACCGGCGGTACCGCGGCGCTGGCCACCGGCGCCTCCCCGTTCGCCCCGCGGCCGGCGGGCAGGGGGCTGCGCTCGCCGCTCCTTTGTTACGGCGGGACCGGCTCTAGGCAAAATTCCTGCTAACACCTGAGGAGTGAAAGTTTCCAGGCGAGCGGGTCGCATTCCGCTCGGGGGCCGTCTGATTTATGTATTTTTTTTGCAGGGAGCCGCTCATTTGTACGTATTCATCCGGAGGGGCGCGGCGGGGGGGGCAGGGGGGGAAAGCATTGTTAAAAGTCTCGGACTGGTGATTCACTGACCACCGAACTGGCGACGCGAAGTCAATTAGCTGGGTAAAACCTGGATGGCCCTGAAACCAGGCATCCCTTCACGAAGCCAGCGCCGCGCTTTAATTTTTAAAAAAATATTCTTCTTTGTTTTTTGGGGTTTTTTTCCTTCCCCGGGGGAAAGGCAGCGTGCCCACCGTGCCCGGACGGGTGGTTTCTGCCCCGGTAGCTCGCAAGCAGCAGCCTGTGTGGCGACGTGCCCGTAAGGAGCCGGAGCCTGTGTGTACGCGGCGGCGTTGAACCGGCGCCGGGGCCGGCGGCCGCGGGGTTTTTAGGAGCCGCGGCAGCCGAAACGCCCGCGTTCAATAGCTAAAGGAGGGTGATGTTTCAGCTGCGTTGTTTCGCTTGCAGATCAGCAAAAAACCACGGTGATTGAAAACGGTGAAATCAGATTCAATGGAAAAGGGAAAAAGATTCGGAAGCCTCGAACCATTTACTCTAGTCTACAACTCCAGGCTTTAAATCATCGCTTTCAGCAGACTCAGTACCTGGCGCTTCCAGAGAGAGCCGAGCTGGCAGCTTCATTAGGACTTACCCAGACACAGGTAATTACTGGGAATCCCAAATCACTGAACTTCTGCTCGAGCAATAAAGGCCAAACAAAGTACGGGGCTGCCTAAACGCTTTGGCCTCTGTATGGGAACGGTAGAAAAGGTAACGCACACGGTCCCCACCTGCGTGTGACGAGACTTCTCTAAGGCGCCACAGAGACCCGGCCTCCGCAGAAGGAGCCGAACGCGCCCTTCCCTCAGCCGCCCGGCGAGCGATGCCACACAAAACATTTAAAAATTGCCTGTATTTTCGGGTAATTCCAGCACCGAGATGCAATTGCCCAGGAGAACCAAACAAAGGCAAGGAATCGCTGGGCCTGAGGTAGAGCTCAAAGCAAAGCAAAGCTGCCTCGTAGCAACCTATAGGTAGAGGGGAGGCAGGAACACATTAGGAAATACCTGTAAAATCAATAGTTAATTCACCCTGGATGACTAACGCAAACGCAGTGGTTACCCTTGGGCAAAATGTACGAAAGGCGATAATAGATCTGAAGATCAAAGACAGCCGTGTACAAAATTATAGCAGGTTAAGCCATAGTTAAGCGCGGTTGGACTAGCTGTGCCATTCTGCTAATTTAAGCTTGAAAGGCACACGAGGCATTACAGGCTTCCCAGGCTGGGCTTTGCGGAGAAGTGCATGGATAGATGGGATCAATTCGGGTAAAATGTAATCATGTGAATTTACGAGCTTAACAAATAACTTCAGGGTTTTATCATTGTCACCGGTAACGGTCGCTTCCAGCCAAGCGGTTTCCAAATACTCAGCAAACATTAATCATGGGAATAGACCTCATGGTTTTACAAATGGGATTTTAGTATCCTTAGCATGCCCGCTCTGTCTCGCTGCTGCCTCGCTTTCTCTCCCGCACGCACAGATTGGGGGGGGCCGATCCTGAGCGTGCAGCTAGACAAGCACCCCTGCTCATGCCCTAACGTTACCTCTGCAAAGTTTGCGAGGTCAAATACACACGCGGGAGTTGTTTTCTTTCTTTGTTTACTTTTAAGGAATATGTGTGTGTAGATGTCTTACATATAGATAATTTCTAGAATAGCTGCGATCTGCCAGAGTGGGCCCGATCCTTGCACACCTCATCGAGTGCAGGCTCCCTCCTCGCGAGTTCTGCTGGCTTAGGAGCAGGACAAGACCCAAAGCAACCTCGACCGCCAATTACTCGCCGAGAAAGGAGAATTTCCCTTTCTTTAAAAGCCACTTCTAAAATAAAGCCACAATCCTGGTTCTATTGTGCCTTCTCCCCCGTCACATCAGCAAGGACCGCTTGATCATGCCTGTTTTCGGATGCGCGATTTCTTTGTAAGATACCCTTTGTCTATTGGCTCCTGTCTTCTGGCACCAAATCATATGATTGCCCGAGTTTGACAACAGTTTGCCCAAACGATCGAATGACCCCTAAAATTCTGAGTGAGGCGTTAAAGCAGGAGAGCTCGATCAATCTGGCCTGCGCAGGGCACATAACTTTCCGGGTTAAAAACTGCATCCCTCCCGCTTTCCAGCTTCGCTCTGCCTCTCCTGTCCTCCCCAGCTGCACCCAGAGCCCGGGAGCAGCAGTAGCTGCCTCTCCTTCCCCTCTCCCCATCCCCAACTCCTCACCCGGCTGGCGTGGGCTCTCAAGACCTTCTCTGGAGCAAACCCACGGCCCCCGGGCTCCCCCCTGCCGGGCCCCGGGTGCTGACGGCAGCCTAATATCTGCTGCGTTTTGGTTTACAGGTGAAGATCTGGTTCCAGAACAAACGCTCCAAATTCAAGAAGCTGCTGAAGCAGGGCAGCAACCCCCACGAGAGCGACCCCCTGCCCGGCTCCGCTGCCCTCTCCCCTCGCTCTCCAGCTCTGCCTCCAGTCTGGGACGTTTCAGCTTCTGCCAAGGGAGTCAATATGCCTCCCAACAGCTACATGCCTGGCTATTCTCACTGGTATTCTTCTCCACATCAAGACACAATGCAGAGACCACAAATGATGTGAATTGTCCAAGAGAAATAATCTCCCAAGAACGCCTCGTCTCGACATGGCAAGAAGTTCCCCTGCTTTGCCAAGCCGTGCCAGCTAACAGGCTCTGTGTGAACTTGTAGATGCGGCAAAGAGACAGAGTGGCTTTATTTTATTTTATTTTTTTTAAGTAACCTCAGCGATTGATCTTGAACAGAAAGACACAATTTTCATTCTGGCGCACAGAAGACACTTCTCTTTAGGATATTTTCCTTTGGACTCCAAGGCACCAGCCTCTTTCTCTGTGGAGTATACGTCAAAACAAACTTTTTACAGACTTTGCCCACAAGAAGAACCTGAATCTACCATGGCAGCCGTTTTTACTTGTTTAATGAGCTAAAGACATTACATGATGAAAGAGAGACTAGTCAAAGCTCCTTCATTTTTATTCACCAAATCCGGACTGGGGAAAAAAAAAAAAAAAAAAAAGAGACAGAAGAAGGGATTTAAAAAAAAAAAAGAAGAAGAAGAAGAAGAGGGGAAAAAAGGAGAACTGGTTGAAAAATGAAAACATACTGTAAGATTAGAACATTACCACGAAGCAAAACCTGCATGCTTTCTCGAAATGCAATGGGCTGCGGCTCAGAAGAAACCACCGTCTCTCCCGCGAAGAGCCCCCTCACCCGCACCCGCACACACCCGCACACAGCCGGACAGACTCCCGGAGACGAGCAGGACAGACAGAGCGAGGGATCCGCGGCACCACCCGCCGCCGCGGTCTGGGGAAGGACGGCTCAGCGCTGCCCGACGGCAGCCTCACCCCCCGAGCCAGAGGGACCTTTCCCCCGAGCAACCTTTCTGTATATATTGTTGAATTTTAGTTGTACATATACTTTGTATGTTTTTGTCTTCTTTCATATATAGAGTAAAAGCCACAAAACGCCCGCCTGGCTCCTATTTCTCTCTGCCTTAGTGGATCCCCACCTCCCCCCCGAACTGCCCCCCCAGTTCAGCCCAGGCAGCTGGACGCTGTCCCCCCGCTTGCCTGCACGCACAGACACCGCTACCTGAACACATATCTGCGAGCAAAGACAGAAAAGATGGGGGGGGGGGGGGGGGGGGGGGGGGGAGGGGAGGGGAGCTGGTGGTTTGGTTAGTTTTAAGGCTACGACTAAGACAGGAGATCTCGAGAGCGCAAAGATAAGCCTAGAAGAAGTTCCCCATCACCCGGTCATTTCTGCTGCGATTTCACGGCTCCGCCGCTCAGCTGAGCTGAGCTTTCTCGCCGAGGCAAAGCTCGGAGCCCTGCCTTTCTTCCCAAAGGCTGGAGACTCCGAATTATTAAGAAAGGAGGCGCCCTCCTTTGTTTTTCAAGAGCAGACAATGCAAGCTGAGGAATGTTTTGCAAAGCCCTGAGAGGTGCCCAGGCACACAACACGCTGTCCAGCCAGCTCCAGCCTCGCCAGCTTGTGGAAAGCACAGCAACTACTGCAAAAGAAAAGCCCTTTCCTCCTCCAAGCTGGGTGCCCCATACTGCGAGAATTAATGGCTAGAGACCTGGGCATCCTTCAAATTATGAACCTTGAAACCACTGAGCCATTTATCAGAAGTCAATAGAGATCCTCAGAGTGCTCCATATAATGACAGCTACATACAGTCGTGCAAAAGGACAGTCACTATAATTAGACACAAAGCAAAGACTACTTACCAATATACCAGTTTTTTGGGGGGTGTTTTTTTGTTTTTTTTTGAGCAACTTCCACGCTCAGTCAGTCTTCAGAGTGGTTTAAAACCGATCAGTCTTGTCATTTTCTACCATTCGTATTGTTACATTAGGAAAAATGTTTTCTTTTCTTTTTTTCCCCTTCCCACTGTGAAACTTTGGGTTCAGAGCTCCCCAGGATCAATTCTGAACAAAGCCTCCAGCTGCAGTGCCATCCAATTTGAAGCAGACATTGGGGACAATTTAAGGTTTTTATCCACAAGAAGGTTTTTTTCCATTCTCTTAAATGCAGCCATAATTAGAGTAATTTTTCATGTAGCCCGCTGATTACAGCGTTTTTACCGTCAAAGATAATTACCTGTAATTTTCTTCCACTTTTAATACTAAAAAGCCATCTTTATTTAGATTCAGGAACAGGAAAGGCGAAACAAAAGAGGAAAATTATTCTGTTATTCATACACAAATTGCAGAGACGTAGGGCCTAAAATTGAAAATTAACCAAAATTATAATGCTGAAAAGAATGGAAGAGGCTTCAGAAGTACAGCTGGTAGTGGGGCTCACTGAATTATTCAAATGACACTGGAGAGAAAGCTACCATACATTTAAACCAACAGCATTTGTGTGTGTGTGTGAGTGTGTGCATCTTTCAGAAGCCCCTGCTCCCCGCCCCCCCGGCTGGCCCCCGTGCGGGCTCACCCTCGCCCCCACAGAAGGGCCGGCGGGTGCCCCGGTGGGCGAGCTCTGCGGCCGCCCCGCAGCCCGGGGAGCCCGGCCCAGCCGAGCCGAGCCCAGCCGAGCCCAGCCTGGCGGGTCCCGGCCCCCGCAGCCGCCTTAACCCTTTCGCTGCAGCCCCTGAGCGGGAACGGCGGCGGACGGTCCCGTACCCCGTCCCCCACCCCCGTCCCCCCACCGCTGGCGGGGCCGGGGGGGTGGGAGATGGGGTCTTGCTGCTTCTCGTGGGTTTTCGGGGGACTCATCCTCGCCTGCACGCCTCGCCGGTGCCAGCGTGGGTGACGGCGCGGAGAGCCTCTCGGTGCGTCGTGCCCTCCTCCCCCACGAGTGATTTCTCGGATAGGCTTAAATAAAGCCCAGACAACAAGCAAGCAGGGAAACAAATGATAACAGTAATAATAATAATAGCAATAATAATAATAAAAAGAGCCCGACAGCTTAACGGAGCGGGAGAAGGTGGGGGAGGCAGGCCTTCCCGAGCGCGGGGTGGGAGCGAACGGCAGCGCCGGCTCCCACTCGCGCCGCTGCCGCCCCGGGAGACTCTCGTGAAACAGCGTCATCTATGGATGGAGCGGCAGCAGCTCCCCGCGCCGCCGCCAAACCTGCCGCCGCCGGGCTGACAGCGCCGGCTCCGCCACCGCCACCGGGCGCCGCCGGCTCCGCCGCCCCGCGGCCGCCGCCCAGAGCCGCGGAAAGGCGCGCGGCCGCGGAGAGCCGCGGAAAGGCGCGCTGCCGTCGCCCCACCCGCCGCGGGGCCCGGCTGTCCCCGGTGCTCCCACGGATCCTTCGCCGGCCGCCCGGCCCCGCGCCGCCTCTCCGGTAGCCCGGCGGGACCCCCCCGCCGCCCCCGGCAGCCCCGGGGGGAGAGGGGGATGGAGCCGCCGGGGTCCGGCCCTGTGAGGGGAACCACCGGCGCAAGAGCGGCCGCGGAGAGGGGGAACGAGCAAAGACGGAGCGTGCCTCGAAGGGGAAGGCACGAAGCGGTCCCAAACCGACCCCGAACCCAAGCGAGCCCCAAAACTTACCCCCTGTGAAAATCTGCTAAGCAAGGATCGGGGTCTAGAAATCTATACTGAACAGAAGCAGTGGAGAATATTTTTCTGAGTCTCAGGGCAGAAGCTCTTTCTCTATATTCTTGGTTGAGTGAGCACATCCAGGTGTGAAATTGTTTGCACACCCCAGCACCTCTTATATTGCCAGCAAAATTAGCTGTTATTACTGTCACTGTTTAGTGATGGTTAGCTTGATAAAAAAAACCTGCTGTAATCAAGACCTGGCGCATCTTTGCAAATTACAGATAATTGTAAACGTCCAGATTATGATAATAGCATCCTAATCCAGCCTGCAATATAATTATTACAGAGTGTTACATCTGAAACTGTCCAGTAGGGCTAATTCAGCCATTATTTAGACCCTATTTTTGCACTGCAAATGGGTTGCTGAGTTGAAAATGTACGATTGTAATTTCACGGGGCACTCAATGAGTAATGGTATAGGGAGAGAAAAATACAAAAGTGAAATGTGAACAGTAGCGATCAAATCAAACTCTGAAGGACAAAAGACTGTTTGATTCATAGGGAATGAGAAGAGCGGGAATTAAGAAAATAGCAAATCAGTGGTCTGCAGCGTTACGTGTCCAAATCTCAACGAGCGCGAGCCTGATGTGCAGGCAGGGGCTGATGCTTCGGGCTCCCGCCTGCCTCCGCCCGCCGCTCGGCTCGGCTCGGCTCGGCTCGGCTCGGCTCGGCTCGGCTCGGCTCGGCTCGGCTCGGCTCTGCCCGCAGCCTCTCCCCGGGACCCGCAGGGTTCCCCGCGCTCCCCACCCATCCCCAAAAGCGGGCTCGCCCTTCTCGTGTGCCTCCTCTCAGGTGACGACGGAACGTCACTTTCGGGCAAGAAGCTTCGGGAGTCCCGTAACCGGGCGGGGAGAGCGCGGGGCGCGGGGTGCGGGACCGCGCACCCTCCGCGGAGGGCTGCGGAGCTCGCAGCCCTTTGCGCTCCCGCGCACCCGCTGGACCAGTCGTCAGGGGTCCTTAAGGACATTATCACAGAACCGACTCAATTGTAATTAATTAGCCAAGAGAGCCTGGCTAACAGGACTACCTGCAGCTAGCGAGGTTAGCTCGTCGGGCTAGTTCGCTTTCGGCCCCGGATTAGTTTTTATTAAACCTGGGCACTAAATACACAAGCCCGCACCATTTTTAATGGGCCGAATCATCAAAGCGCGGTTGCTGCCCCGCCGGTAGCCGCCGGCGGGGTCCGGGTGCGGGGGGGCAACGCCCGGGGCTGGCCCCGTGGCCAGGAGGGCTGCCGGCCCCGGCCCTTGCTGGCCTCCCCCGGCTGCAGCCGCGCTTGGCAGCCCGCAGCCTTTCACTGCTCGCTTTCCTCCCCGGGAATTAATAAAAATAACGCGAGGAAAAGGCAAGGAAAGCTCAGCGGATACCGTGAGGCGAAAGCGCCTATAAAACGCGTTATATGGTGCGTATCGAGAAGACTGTAAAGATTTCCCGGGACGGAGGGCCAGCTCCGCACTCGGGCAGACGATGCCGCTGCAGAGCAGGGAGTCAAGGGGGGATGCGGCCCGGCGAGGCTCGCTGGTCCCCGCTGCAAAGCCGGCCTGAGGTTTAGGCAACCTCTGCGGGACTGCCGAGGGGCAGGCAGCAGCGGGAGAAGAGCGAGGAGCCATCCCCAAGCTCCTCCTTGCCAAGCAGCTTCTGGCCGGGCCCGGGTCCCCGGGCCCTCACCTAAAGGGAAATAACAAGGCGAGGGGCCTGGGAGTTTTCCCCGCAGCCTCGAAGGTCGCGTCCGTGGAAAGTGCTCACACAGACACCCGGGGCGTGGGTGCGTGTCGGGATTTAACGGGTCTGTATTCCTGGCAGATAAACCAATGCTTATCCTCCCCAATCGCATGTAAATAGAGGCACCGCCGAACAAAGAGCAGAAGCATTTAATTGATGTAACAGATTATCCCTAAAAAAAGAGAGAAAGGGAGGCTTAATGTAAACTCCGCAGTTCCTATTTTCACGGCTCTTGCCTGACCCATAAAACAGGTTATTGCGTTACTGCAGGCAACCTCTCCAACGACTGAAAGCAAGAAGAGGGGCTTCTCCCCCACCCCCCGCACCCCGACTTTCCTGAAGCAATAGATCTCCTTTCCGTAATCCGCAACCGAACCACCTAAAGTCTGTCAGTCGCAAAATTGCGTGGTAGAATTCTTTAATCGATGCCACATGTGCGATGCACGTTTGAGGGATACAGCGCTGCCGGCGGCGGACGGGCAGCGCCCGGAGGCCCGCGCAGGCAGCGCGCGCCGCGGGGGGGACTGACTTTATGGGGGACCCCGAGGGGAGCGAGAGGGCGACAGAAATGACTGGCGAGCGGGCTGTCTTCACGCGGTGACAGGTTGGAGGGGGTGGGTTTTTGGGTTTTGGGTTGTTTTTTTTTTCTTCCCCCCCACCCCCGAGGGAGGGAGGGAGGGGGAGAGAAACCGAGTCACTTGGCGAGGAGGCAGCGCTCTTCTCCGCCTAGCGATGCAGAGATGCCCGGGCAGGGAGCAGCGGGGGGCTCTTTGGGGAAACGGGGGGGTGTTCCCCTGGTTTCTGTAGGTGGGGGTGGCGGGCAGTCAGCTGCGTGTGTCTGGGTGCGGGTGTTGTGGGTGTGCGCCCCATCGGGGGCGAGCGCGGGCGGGGGGGGAGGGGGGGTAGGTCTGCTGTGGGTGGAAGAGCCCCAGGGGTGCAGGCAGTGTCAGGAGCTCTCGATGTGGGGCAGCTGGGGCTGCAGGCTGCTCTGTCTGTGTGTCTGTGTGTCTGTGTCAGGCCCTGTGGCTCAGCCCTGGAGCCGCTCGGCACCCACAGGAATGTGGCTCCTCTCGGCTCCCCGAGCTGCCCCGGCTCCGCATGGAAGTGGCCGCCAAGAAAAGAGAAGGGAGGGGAAGAGAGAGGGGGGGGGGGAAAGAAAAAAAAAAAACCCGAGCCAGCAATCCGCCTAGCCCAAACCCAGCGTCAGACAAAGGACAGTTCATCCCATCCCTTTCCCGGGGAGGCAAGGGGGGAGGCCCGCACCAGCCAGGCTCCCTCCGGCCGCCGCCGGAGCCCCGGGGGTGCGCCCGGGCGGGGAGAGGCGCCGGGGTGCCTGCCTGTGTGTTCGGGGACTGGGGGACAGGAGCATGCCCCTCGGCCCGGGGCGCGCACGAAGGGGCGGGCGGCTGTAAACCCTGGGTGTGCGTTGGGACCGGGGCCGCGGATGCGGGGAGCCCCGGCAAGGGGCATTTCCTGACCGGGCTCGTCTGCCCTTTCCCGAAGGGGTGCCAGGCTCTCCCCGAGCCACCACCCCAAGGTGGGAGGAGGAGAAAGCAATCAGGGAGGGTGGACCGGCATGGAAACCGAGCCGAGGTGACTCGGCCGTCTCGGAGAGGGGAGCTGTGCCAGAGCCCAGGCGGCCCGGCCTGCGCCGGCGGTGGGAATCGCCCTCCCCGCCTGCCGGCATCCCGCCCCCCCGGAGCCGGGCCCGCGCTGGCCCCCGGCCCTCCCGGCCCCTGCAGGTTACCGTAGCCAAACAGCCCCGCGGCAGCTCCTCAAAGAAAAGGGAGGGTGAGGTGGGTGGGTGGGTGGACCGACCTGGGAAATTGACTTCCACCTCTCATGTCCAAGCCTTTCTGCAAAGGGAAGGGACCTCGGGGAGAGGAGAATCTTACTGCAAATTGGAAAAAAAAAATTAATGCTTGTCTAGAGGGAAACGAGGAAAAGAACGGAAGAAGACGGAAAGGTCGGGCTTTTTTTTTTTTTTTGCACGGGGTGGAAGTTAGCAGAAGAGACAAAGCCGAGCTCTTCAGCAACCCTAGAGTCGCAGAAAGTCCCTGGAACCTTGCGAGTGAGATGGGCAGCGGCCGGTCCCCAGAGCCGCTGAGAGGGCGCGGGGAGCGGCGGGGCACCGGCGGCGGGCGGCCGCCAGCCGGCAGCGGGCAGGGGGGGGCAGCCGCCGGCGGCCCCCGCCGCCCTGTCTCCGGCACCCACGCACCCCTCCCCGGCGTGCAGGGAGCAGCTTTACCGAACAAACTGGTCTATTGTACTGCAAGCCATTTACCAACCCCCAAACCTGTTACAAAGCAACAACCCCGGGCTTCTTTCTTTGGGGAGAAAACACGCACACACGCACTCACCCTCACGCACACGCACAAAACATGGCAGGCAGGAGCGGAGGGAGAAGAAAGGAGGGGGGGCAGCGGGGGGGAAGACTAGAGACAGGTAAGTGCGCCCCGGGGCAGGAGCGTGCCTTTTCAGGCCTCGCCTGCCAGCCCTGCCAGCGCTCTCCCCGCCATCCTCGGGTGACAGGGGGAAATTTTTTATCTCGGGGAGTCTTCAAGCGACGCCTTTGTCACAGCCACTGCTGCCGCCTTACCCCGCACGGCCGCGAATTCCCAGCGCGGTTCCCCGCTCCCACCCCCCCGCTCCCGGGAGAAAGGGGGGGCCCCCGCGGGAACGTGCGCCGCTGTGGGGGCCCCGTGGGCCGGTTGCTGCCGGGCAAAGCCCGGCGTTTCTGCTGGCAGAGGGGTCTACGCGCGGTGCGTGTCTCCACGCGAGTGCTCCGCGCCCGTGGGCAGCGCTCAGGCCACCTCGCTGAAGCCGTGCCCCCATCCCCTGCCCGGTGCACCGGGCAGCGCTGGTGAGGGCTCCGCCGCCCGGTTTTTTCCCTAAATCGTGTCGCTAGAGATTAAAACAAAAAATAAAAGTACCTCCGCGAAGTCCCTCCTTCAGCCGGAGCCGCCGCAGGCTTTTACCAGGAGCAAGGGGAGCGGGGGCCTCATTTTATCCTTTTCTCCTATTTAGTGGCTCCCTTTGACGGAAACGTAATTTGTATAATTAGCCGAGCGCACACGGGCGACTGATGGGCTGTGGAGTGTGCAGCTCTCGACGCTAATTGCTCTCAGGAAAGGATTCAGAGCGGCTCAAGGCGAGAGATTTGCTTTCTAGCGCCAGGATGGGCACTTTTCTCTTCGCTTAAACCACCGTGCGATAAGGTGTAAGCGGTCTTGCAAAAGCCCTTTTTCCAGCGGGGAGGGAGCATCGCCGCCCCTCGGCTCGCCCGTGAGTACCTACAGGGGCCAGATCCTGCCAACACGCCCGGGCTGCGGTGGCACGGCACGGCACGGCACGGCGACTCCCAGGATCAGACCCCTCGAAATCCCTCTTTCCTCGCTCTCTGCAAGCAAATTGGCATTATCATTATTATTATTATTATTATTATTTTCCCTCTTATTAATAGAAGAAGGGGTGATTTGGAAACGTTTCTCGTGGTCGAAATAATTTTATTTTATTCAGAATATACAGTTTAATTCCTCTATCTACAATTATTTACAGGGTTAAAATAACATTGAAAAAAAGTCTCTGGAAAAGTTGAGGTCATAGATTTCAAGGCACCATTGATAGTGTCCACAGCTGAGCCAAAAAATGTCCGTATTGTATAAAAAAGTGTTTCCTTTGAAATGCAATAAGTTACATGCACAAGCTTTACACATTTTAATCTTTTTGTTTGTTTCTTTTCCCTTTTAAAAATCCCCCATATGCATTCCTTTCGTTATTATTCCTTAACAGTAAAACACAGGAGTCCAAGGAACAACAAAAAAAAATTAAAAAATAAAATAATAAGGGTCAGACTCTAATAAATTGTCCCAGAGGCCAGCGCTAACGGGTGCTGTAGGGAGCCGTGGGGTTGGAGGTGGGAGTTGATGGAGTTGGCAGCGGGGTACCAGGAAGCGGAGCTCTCCAGGTAGCTGGATGCGGGGGACGGGTTGGAGTTTGGAGGGTGAGCGTGTGCGTGGGCATGGTGGCTGAGGGAGCGGGACGAGCCCTGAGGTTCCCAAACCGCAGGCGACTGTGGAGAGTTGCAGGCCATGGGGTCGCTGGAGCTGGGGCTGTGCTCCGGAGGCATCTCCCCGTTCTTCATGATCTTCTTGATCTTGGATCTTTTATTCTGAAACCAAATTTTCACCTGGGAGGGGGGCGGGAGGAGACGAGAGGGGAGGAAAGTGGGAAGGAGGAGGGAAACCGACACCGTTAATACCCGCCTGGGCAAGCCGGCGCTCCGCGGTGCCAGGGCCCCGCTCCCCGCCGCCCTCCCGGCCCCTCCGCGGGGCCCGATCCGGCCCTTCCCGCGGAGGCCGGGCTGGGCCAGGCCGAGCCGAGCCGAGCGCGGTACCTGTGTCTGCGTGAGCCCCAGGGAGGCGGCCAGCTCGGCCCGCTCGGGCAGGGCGAGGTACTGGGTCTTCTGAAACCTCCTCTGCAACGCCGCCAGCTGAAAGCTGGAATAAATAGTCCGGGGTTTGCGCACTTTCTTTGGTTTGCCGTTCACCATCCTCACCTCGGGCTCCGCCACCTCCTTCTCTGCACGGGCGCAAGAGCGGGAGAGAGACACAGACGCAGACGTTAAGGCGCGGGTCACGGCTCCGCTCCGCGCAGCCTGCGCCGTCGCCGGCGTCCCGCCCGCGCCCTGGGCCGGGCAGCGGCGCCGGCCCGACGGGCCCCCGCGGCTCCCCCCGGGGCTCCCCCCGCGGCCCCGCGCACCCTCCGCCGGCTCCCGCGGTGAGGTGGGAGGGAGGAGCCCCCGCTCCCTCCGCGGCCGGGCCTTGGACACCCCCGGCCCCCCGCGACCGCCCCGGGCACTCTCCGCGGAGGGCGGCGGCGCCGGGCGCGCAGCGCTGCGCGGGCGCGGGCGGGAGCGCGGGGCATGCGCGCCCGCCGCGGGAAATGAGAAGGATTCCTGGTGCCCTGCCGGGAAGGGGCCGGCCCGGAGCCGAGACCTACCCAGGGCACCAGCCGCTTCCCCCGCCGCCGCCGGGTCCCCAAGCGCCGTCGCGGCCGCGCTCGTCCCGGCCAAGACCCGGCCGCTTGGCTCGGCCACGGGCTTGCTTTTTCCACCCCCTCCCCGCCCCGTCCTCCCCCCCCCCCCCTTTTTTTTTTTTTTTTTTCCCTTCCACAAGAACTTACAAAGAAGTAAATGGAAAGAGCTAAAAACGCGGCGCTTTCTGGTAAAAAAACCCTCGCGGCTTCGCAGCCCCGCCACGGCTGGGCTCCCCCTCCCAGTCTCCTCCCCCGCCCCTCCAGCACAGGGGGAAGGAAACTTTCTTTGCCACCGCGAACCTGAGTTTGAGACACGCAACAAGGCTCGGCTATTTTCCCCCCTCTTCCTGCGGAGGGAAGGAGGAGGGAGGCAGCCGTGGGGGCCCGGGGCAGCTGACCGACGGTTGCTTCTCTGAAGCACTAGTCCCAGGATTTGTGTTTTAGACGGTGCGGGCTGGTCAGAAAAACTAGACCAGCTGCCACCTTTTTTTTTTTTTTAAAAAAAAACACTTTTTTTCCCTCACTTTCTTTAATTTTCTTTTTATTTTTTCCCCCTTTTTATTTATCTTTTTTTTTTTTTTTTAATTTCTCCCTGTGGTTCAGGGAAAGCTGCATCCCCGCGGCCCACGGAGCAGGGATCTCCCAGCCTCTCCACGGCCGCGGAAGCTCCCCGCACGCCCCCGGCTCTCACCTGGCTGGCTGGCGGAGCTCTGTACGCGGTTGTAAGCCCCGCTGTACTGGTGGTAGGGGCTGGCGTAGCTGTAGTCTGCATAGGCTTTGGCAGGATAGTTCCCAGCAGATCCGTTCATGCCGTGGTACTGATACTGGTAAGGGTTGAGCGCTTTGCCGTAGGAAGCCGAGGTAGGCGAGCAGTAGCCGTGCGGGGCTCCCCCCGCCGGGCTGTAGTAGTCGGAATCCGTAGCCGAGGACTCGGGTAAAGTGGGAGATTCCTGGGACGGGTGGTGCATGGCTGCGGCCGTCTGGAAAGGAGCCTGGAAGTCGCCGGATCTGATGTTGGGGACCCTTCTGTCAAATACTCCTGTCATAGCTCGGAGCCGGCGGCTGGCTGGGCTGGCTGCTGGGGCTGCTCGGCTCTAAGCAGACATGTCTGGGGGAGGAGGCTGCGGCGCTGTGTCTGTCTCCGGCAGACTGCTGGCTGGGGCGCAGCATAGGCTTGGTTAAATCCTTAATTGCGCTCTTACGCACAGCAGGGTGGATCGGGTTCCATTGGCCAGAGCAATCGGGAGCAGCGACACCCTAACTCGTCCAACTAGTTTAGCACAACAAAGCTTTGGCTTAAAAAAAAAAAAAAAAGAAAAAAAAAAGGAAAAAAAAAAGGGAGAAAAAAAAAAAGTCCCATTCAAGCTCTTTTAAAGTGAATACCACCAGCAATCTCCGAGCCGGTGCGGCGCGATCGGGAGGTTTCCGGCTCCCGCCCCCCGCAGCCCGGTGCCCCGCACCGCCAGTCCGCAGCGCCCGGGGGGGGGCGGCCTCCGCGCCGCTGGGCTCAGCCGGCCCGGCCGGTCCCCCCGGGCCGCCTCGGTGGCCCGGGAACAAGGCGCCGGGCGCTCCGCGTTCCCAGCGCGATTTCTGATCTGGCGGCGATAACCACGAGCGTCTCACCCGGGGTGTTTCGCTCAGACCGTCCTCCCTCTCCGGGGGGACGCCGTCCGGCACCTCCCGTTCAACGAAGTAAATCAACTTACCCCCCCACTCCACTCCAAACCCCTGAATTTTAGTTACATCATTTCCTGCGCCGAAGACCCTAGCCCGGCCCGGAGCTAGGCGGGAGGCTCCCGGCAGGACGCCCTGCCGTGGAGGGGGTGGGGGGAGCTGCTGGGGGCACTGGTGGCACCAGGAGGCCTAGGGGTACCCACCCCGCGGGTTTCGCGAAGGGCGACCTGGCTGTGGGACGGTGACCGCGGGCGGAGACCCCCCGGCCCCCCTCCAGGTGCGCCCGTGGCCGCTCGGCCCCACGCGTGGCCGCTCCTCAGCGCCCCGTGGCGATGCTCGCCACCTGGTCCGGCTCCGGGCCGGGGTCAGATGCCCGACCCGAGGGGAGCTCAGCTCACCCTCCCGCGTGGGCAGGACCACTGCGAGGCCGCCGCGGGGCTTCTCTGCTTGGAGGACGTCCCAAGAGCCCACTTCCCAGTTGACAGCCCCCCAGAAGTGGCTGGCGCTGTGCGGAGGTGTCCCCCCGCAGCACCCTGACCAGCAGCACCCTCCTTCGCCGGCACCCGGTTTTCCGCGCCCGTCCGCACCCCCGGGTCCCGGGCGGTGGGCTCTGCGGCTGGGCCGGAGCGAGCCACGGGCTGGCGATGCCCATCCCCGGTGATTTTACAGCAGCGTTGCAAAAAAATGGATCAGATTTTACTAGACACTAAGGAAAACAAATAAAAGGCTGTTTTCAGTGACCTGGAGTTGTAGATTTTTCTGAAGTTGTTTACTCTCCAGATTTAGCCTGTTTGCTCACCGAAGATCTCCCAGCCAGCTGGGTAACACTTGTAACACAACCATGCATGTTGTACTTGAGCTTATTGTTTGCTTTGGAAATGTCCACAGCTCATATAAAATCACATTAAACAAATCCCTAAGCATTTCATTATACGAATCACTTACTTAAATCCGTTGGAAATCTCTCTCTCCCCCCCTTTATTTTTTTTTTTTCTAAAGAGAGGAACCGGAGAGGGGTATATGTTTACGACTTGGGGAGGGGGGAAGTAAGTTTATTAAGGCTCCCAATTTGCATCCAGTTGGAAGGGACGATAGAGATTTTAAACAGACGAGGGGGGGAGAGGGTGGTGGTGGTGAGAAGCCCATTTGTGTCATAAATTCCAGGGCACTTCAACACGTCCGGGCAGGAAAGTGCCGTTTGAAGGGAGAAAACCGGAGGGGACCGGGGCGCTGGTGTCGCACCCGGCCCCGGCAGCGCCCGGAGCCGCGGCGGGTCCCGGCCGGGCCGTCCTGACACGCCGCTTTTGCCCCTCACCGGGGAAATCTTGAAGGGTTTCCCGCAGCAGAGAAAGTTTGCTCGTGTTTTATTCAGAAGGAAGGCGGAGGGGGGGAGGAAGTTTCGATATTAAAAGAAAAAAAAAAAGACAGAAATCCACCAGATACAACCGCAAAACCCCCAAGCTGATATTTTTTTTTCTTTCTTTTGAAGGCGTCCGCAGCCGTTGCAGTCCGAGCGAGGATTACCGAGCTGAGGACGTACAAATCCGCCTGTTGGCGGGTTTCCTGCCCCCCGTCCTCCCCAGCCCGAACCCGATTTTCTTGACTTTCTGCTGTTTTTTTCCCCCAGCGGTTTTTATTTAACACATCCGGCGGGGAGCGAGCCTTTCAGAGGGAGCCGGAGTCTGTTTTCTATTGCACAATATGCTCATTGTTTACCGGCACATGCCCGCCGCGCCGCCCCAGCGGCCGCCCGGGGCCCCCGCGGCCCTTTCGGGCCCCGGCCCCGCTAAACCCGCGGGGCGGGGGGCGGCGGGGAGGTGCCGGGGGGGCGCGGGGGGAGTTGTCCCGCCGCCGCGGCCGGTCCCGGGGCGCGGGGGCGCCGCGGCCACGTCGGAGGCGCGCGGCGGCCGTGCCCGTGACAAGAGCGCCACGGTGTGGGCGCGCGGGCGCAGCGCCGCCGCGCTACCTGCGCGCTCCCCGCCCCCCCCGCCCCGCCGCCGCCGCCGCCGCCGCCGCCCCCGCCGGGCCCAGACTGAGCGGCGGCGGCGGCCGCGGAGCCGGGCGGCCCCGCCAGCGCTGCGTCCCCGCAGGGCACGGGCACCGGGGCGCGGGAGCCGCCGCCGGACAACGCGGCGATTGTTCCCGGCCGGCCGCGGCGGGGAGCTGCCGCGGAGACAGCGCTGGGGGCCCCCGGCCGAGCCCCGCGGCGGGACGGGGCGCGGTGTCCCGGCCGGTGCCCGCCGGCCGGCCCGGCCCGGCCGTGGCTGGGGAGCGGCCCGGCGGCCGGAGCCCCGCGGAAGGGCTGCCCGGAGGGCGGGGGTGCGGGGGTCTCTCCGTCCTCCCTCGCTCGGCAGCGCTTTGTTTCCAGCCAACGAGCGAAGGATTTCGGATGAAGCCGCTCAGACTTTTGGATGAAATCTTGCAATTGTTCAGAGAAAAATCTTTCACTTTCTGGATAAAATATTCGCGTTTGGGCACCGAGTTTTTGCTGGAAACTTTATTTCCATGGAAATTGCTGGCAAAGAATGAAAGGAATTTTTTTTCCCCCCTTCTTTAAAACAAACCCCAAACAGCCCTACACAGTGGAAACATGGTTTAACTCTTTTTTTACAGCATCAGAAAATGGTGATTTCCAAACAACTTCAGCAACGGAGGGCTTTCCTGGCGCTCCAGTGCATCGTTTTAGGCTTAGGACTTGTTTGCCTGGGGGAGTATTTCTAGAATGGGGAGGCAAAGGGATTGAAAATCCTTGTTATTTTCACCTAAGGCTGGGCAAAAAAAATTACATCTGCTTCAAAGTAAAAATCTTCTCATGTTTAGTATGGGCAAAAGCTAGCAGGAATCCAGTGGAGAGGGCTAGCGAACTACCCAGAAGGATGCTCACAGGGCAGTGATAAGAGAGGAAAATTCAGGAAAGGATTCAGGCAAAGAAACAATTGGGAGCAGGGGAGGAGAAATAAACTCAACAGAAAACCCAGGGAGAGAGTCTAGGACTTTTTTCTCTGATTTCAGGAGCTTTCTGCAGAGCCTCTGGCTATGGGTACAGCTGGTTTAGGGAGAGGAAAACGGGCAGTTCTCCACCTAGGCATGACATGCTCTGCTTTGGAGAACTTACGTCCTACCAAAAGAAAAGGAGGTTTTGTGCTCCTGTGAAGGTCACCGTTCGTGTTGATGGAAGGATGCACGTGTGACCTTGGGCTCGAAGCCTGTCTGGTCTCTCAAGCACTGGGGTAGGTGTTGTTTTTGCCTTCCATTCTGAAGCATTCACTAGGCTTCAGTCATTTCAGCCTTTTCTCTTCCCGTTGCTTGCGTGTGCCCAGGAAACGCCGGGCCTCTAGTTAACGAAACGAACCTGTCACTTCGGCATTTCCACAACTGATGGACTCACTGCCGGTGTTGGCCGCAGTCTGGGCTTTGCTGGCCTCGCTTGTTCGGCCTGTAAATTGCACTGCGCATAAAACCCATGACGTACAATGTTAAGAATTAGATTTTGCTTTTTAGGGCAAATTGTGGCTGTCTTTTTTACTTGTCAAGAAGCTGACATGAGAAGCTTACCCTTGCACCTAACCCCCCAATTGCACTGACATGACTGAAGGGAGGAGCCAGGGCTCCTTGTTAGCATCAGCTGTAGCAGACTGAGCTGAATGTGCAGGACAAAATGATATTAAGAGATTCATGGAGATGCAAGACCCCTGCCTGCAGCCCCCGCTTCCCTCCTTTCTCAGGGTGTGCCTGCCAGGGTCACTGAGGGGTTGCTTAGCTGTTTCTTGATGTACAACAACCTTCCCAAGGCAGGGTATTGCCTGGCAGTCACAGTCCAGCCATGGCCTGCCCCTCCAGAATGGGAAATACTCAGTGAACTCACCCATTCCCTTCCCTTTTGAAGCTCTGTCCACATGAGCTCATGGGGCAGATGGGAACTCTTGTTGTTCTTCGATTCAAGGGCTCAACATGGATGTAACCCATCTTTATAAACAAAGAGATCTACTCTGGGCTGGGCAGGATGTTTCAGGAAAAGCCCATCCCAGTCTTTTTTCCCATTTCCAGCCCATGTACTTCCATCATGGTGTAACACTGGCCTCTTTCTGAGGTCATGGAGGCCAGCAGAGAAACATCATCAGAAAACCCAACTTCTCCCAACTGAGTTGTTCTTCTACCTGCCCACTCCCCAGGTAGCTGGGTGTTGTTATTCCAGGAGCTGTAGGTACTTCTACTGATGTGAGGCCCAGTGGTTTCCAAGAAAGACAAGACATAAACCAGGTGGAGCCATCTTCAGATCTGCAGTTTGGGTCAGCAGCGAGAGCTGCAGTAGCATGGCTCCCTGCGCAGTTGCCTGAGGTTTCCATAACAGATGTTTGAGGATGGATCTGGAGCTACATGAGAAAAACTGCTGCTGGAGGTACTGCCCTGACGCAGAGCATAAGCCAGCACTGCTGGAGAGCTGGATGTAAAAGCTCTCTTTGCCAGAAACACTCCCTAGAAAATATTTGCGCCAGCTGCCCTTGCTGCCTGACTGCGGTGGCACGGGCAGGGTGCTGCAGAGGTCTGGCACGGCAGTCGGAGTGATGGTGGCAGTGGCATGCTGGGAAGGGCCTCCGACCAAGAACAGAGGAGGAAAGAACCTCAGCCGTGGCGGCAGGAGGGAACGACTTCAGGAAATTCAGCGTCCTGGATGAGTGGGCAGCTGGGCTGGATGACTGTAATGATCTTTTCAGGCCTTAAAATTTATTACTGTAGCTTTTAGCTCTAAGTAGCCAAAGGCAGTTGCTCCTCAAGGAATAGGTTGATTCATCTCCAGTACGGCCATTTGCTCTGCTTATTCTCTCGCGCCTGTCACATCTCCTTCAGCCGTAACTCACTTCTCGGCCTCTCAGATAGGAGCAGGGTCGCTGCCTCTCTGCGGGACTTCAGATGTGAGATAAATCCCTTTGCATCCCAATGCCGCAGGAATGCTTTCCCAGATCTCTGACATCCCTGTTAAAAGATGACCAGTCAAAGAATTTAGGGCGTAGCTCTTCAGGCCCTTTGGTGTGTTTTCAGCAGAGCAGGGCAGGGCAGGGCAGGGCAGGGCTGCTGGCCGAGGGGCTCGGGGAAGCCCCTCATGCAATGCAGTATGTGGATTTTTCCCCTATGAACCTCAGGAATTAAGCTTGCAATTTTCCTTTTGCCCTTTTAATAATGATCTAATATGTTGTTATCCTACAGAGGTCAGCCAAACTTTTATAACTGAGACCTTCAAGGATTTGAAGATGATGGCAACCTTAGGAAAAAATCTCAGAAACTCTTGTTTAGCTAATGCTAAGTTTAGTGCAAGGTTAGCATGCCTGTGCAATCAGCTCGAATCAGGCAGCATTAAACCATACAAATCGATGCCGAAATAAACCACAGCAATTAGGCTGCTGGAGCAGCGAATACGAGAAGTGACATTGAACAAGGGGCCAGGACACCTTGCAGGTTAAAAAGCAAAATAGCAAAAGCACATCTCTTGTCATATGGTTCTGTCCTTATTACTTATGTTACATGGTCTGTCAGGCCTTGCCTATTAAGTTTGACAATATGTACTCACTGACAGTATATATGCTAGCCAGCAGTAGATAATATCTATAAAATGACTCAATAACTTACATCTGTCATAAAACCCACTTCATGTTCACTTCCTCAGTTATAGCTTAATATTATTATTATTATTTTTTAAATAAATATGCGGCTGCAATTCCAGGTCTATATTATTTTATTTAATCTTCTGCCTTAGCTTTTATGTCCTTCATTAAAACGTATGCTGCCATAACCCAGACTTGGTCTCCTAAAAGTTTCCTATGTAGCACAGGGGAACCTTCTCTTCCTTCATCTGTCGCAATCCAGCCTGCAGCTGCGAGCAGCCCTGCAGGGAAGCTGGATGTCACTGGCTGCGTTGTCAGTACTCTCTCTTCAAGGGGCTCTGTAAGGTCACCATCATATTCATAAGCATAGAGGAAAAGACTTTTCTTCTTTTTCTGGTCTCCATGTTTGAATTACATCTTTGTCCTTGAAAGAGGCCCTGCTGCAAGAAGCGTCAAGATGCTCTGCTTTAAGATTCATTTTACATTCCTGTGAAGATCTTCATTTATTGGAAAAATGGAGGTTATTTTCTTCTTCAGCTCAGATTTCTTCATCACAATGTTCTCTACAGTGACTGAAAAATAGCTCTTGGGGCTGTATCATTTGTGCTTCTGTGAGCCTGCTAGTTCTTTTATTATTAGGAAAATGCCTTGGTTGGGGAATGAGCAATGAGGTGTTTTTCTTAAGAGACTTTGAGGCAGGCACGTATTTTGAGGTGAAGTACCACCTGGGCGAATACCTACAGAAGGAAAAGAATTTTCATTAAAGATATTTAGCTGAAAATACATTTGGATCAGAAATAAGATGTTTTATCTTTTTTTCTTTCTTCTTTCAAAAAGGGTAAATTAACCTTTGGATAAAAACCCAAAGTGTTGTGGTGGCTTCTGCATGACTTGTACTTTTTCATGAAGGTGCCTCCATTTCCAAGTGAGACCTTTGGATCAAGCAGAGGATGAACGAATGATGCAGACATTTCCAAACTGGGTTTTATGACTTGTGCTGTTCAAGAAATCAGAGCAAATGATTGCTGTAGTCCCTTCTGGCCTTAAAATTTGTGTATTTTTAGTAACCTTTTGTCAGTTTTACAAAAAATTCCACTTTTTTTCTCACGTGCTGCCAAATAAAGTCCTCATGTTTAGTGTGCCATCACCCTGATTTCAGAATCCCTCTTTCTTAGAAATGGTGGGTGCATGACAATGCCTGGATTTGGGCTTGGGACTTTTCATCACTTGAAGGACCAGCAGTTAACTGGTCTTTACAACAAGATGTCCATGGCTGTCTCTTCCTTTTCCCTGATCTCCACGGGGAACCCACCTGATACAAACCACCAACATGATCCAGGTCCTGCTAAAACCAATAGAAAGGGTCCCTGTTGGCTTCAGTAGGGGTGGACAGATGTTTTGTGTGCCCGTGCTCCCTCTCCTGCTTCAATACTTGGAACCACAGAGCTGTACCTTCTGCCTTAGCCTACCCATTTTGGTACCCATGCTTGAGAGGCTCTCACCTGCCCTCTTTCTTCTCCATCCCACTTTGCTGGAGGATTCTGCTGTGATGAGTTGGACATGAAATCTTTTCTTCCTCTGGCACTCGTTACTGATTTTAGGCAGATCAGAAATCCTCGTCACTCTCATTGCTCTTTGCCTCCACATATTTACAGTCTGGAGAAGTTATGAGGTGGACTGGAGAGCAGAGAAAGCCATCGCCCCGAAGTCTGTCCTTGGCCTTTTTGCTGTGTTATACAAGAGATGACAATTATCCTCTGTGGCTTTGGAAAAGAAGCTAGATAAAATGCAGAGATTATGAAGGGAGGCAGTCATATTACAACAATTCTGGGCAGCGAAATAATAGTTGTAGATGGAGTGAAAGGATGGTACAGTGTGATCCAAAGGCGTGCTGGTGCCAGTGCAAGTCTTTCCAGCTACAGTCAAAAGAACTTTATGCAGCCCTTTGTGTGCTTACACATCGTGATACAAAAGATGAAATCTTTCATAGACTGAAGTGGCCAGGGCTTTGTTAGTGTTATTTTACATGGGATTTCAGGGGAGATGGCGGGTGTTTGTGGGCAGGGTTTGGTCTGAGGATCTCTATCAGAGTCTGGTTCTTCTTTTGGTGAAATAATAGTTGATGGAGAACGGTTGCAGCTCGAATGGAGCTGAGCTCCTTATTGAGGGCTTCACATTTAATCTTCTCCCACTAGGACTTCAGAAAGTAATAGAGTGTTAAAAAAAAAGTGACAATCACATATTTCTGCACATTTTGTTTTTATAATTGTAATATTATAGTGCTGTTTACTCAACCAATATAAGCCCAGTGCTCTTGGCAAATACTTACAATGTGTGTGCTCCGAATTTATTCTTTGCAAAGCAGACTTCACACACCACGGATGAAAATGCTTCAGCCTCATTTAAATAGGAAATAAAAGGGATTGCATTACTCTATTTCTTTGCAAGCTGAAAAAAATAAATAAAAGGCATTGTCCTCTTTCAGAGTTCAGATTTCATTTTCTTCAAATGAAGTTGCGGTGGTTTTACAAAACCTCTATTCTTTTTTCTTTTTTTCACAGATCTGCAAATTTCCTATCTTTAAAGTGTTTTCACAGAGTCAAAAAGAGAACAATAGAAACACAAATTTTCAAGCCAAAAGTTCCAAGCTGGCATGAAAAATGACAAGAACAAGATTTGAACACTTCTTAATACCAGTGTCACCATGGGATTACTTTTAAATTCCTTTTCGCTGAAATTCTGTGTTTTATTTATCAGGGCAAAACAGAGTGTAAAGCAGAAAAGACATTGCTGAAGATTTTCTTGGACTGTTTAAAGCTGTATCTGAAGACATATAGACTATAATAGAAACACATAGACCAAATTATTACTGTGTTTTACATTTTGGCATTTTTGCAAACTTCCATAATTATGTCATTTTAGTACATTAAAACAAACAGCAAGGAAATAGAACATACTTCTTCCACAGCTGTGTTTACTACCTTAAATGTGTTTTTTTCTCAACCAGGCAACCAGTCTGAGATAAGAGGTTTCCCTGCTGTGTAACACAGCATAATCAGAAGCGCACGCAGCACCCACCTGGAGTATTCCAACATACAAGAGTAGTGGAAAATTAAAGCAGTAGAATGGAAAAGTCAATAGCTTTTTCCAGTGAGACACCTTTGACATAGTAATAGACTTACTTTTTAAATATATGAATGTACAGAAGATCTTGGAGAGTTTCTTTGAGTGAAAATCCTGTTTATACAGGGGAAAAAAAGAATATGCAACCTCCCTCGAAGAAATAAAAATTTTAATTGAAAGGCTTTAAAACATATCTCCATTTTACCATAATGTGAAACATGATTTTCCACTTTCTTTGCTACTTTGGGGAGCATATTTTACACAAATGGAAGCCTAATGAGCCATTCCTAGTCAAATGGAAATATTTTGTCAAAATTACAAACATCCGAAGAATCTTATTTAGTTGAAATCAGCAGCACCTTCAGGGATCTCTTGCGGAGTTTTAATCTGCTTGAATATCTATTTAGAAATGAAATTGAATTTTTTCTTATCACCATTTCTATAGCAGAAATAAGTTGCAAAATCATTGCAGAAAAATATCTTTCCCTTGAAATTAGCAATATTGCTTTTCAATTTTCAGACATTGCCGATATGAGGTAACCTGGACTTTTCAAAAAGTCCAGGCATTTTAGGTAGGATTTTATTTCACTGGAAAGCCTGATGGGTATTTCAAAAACTTATTTTGCATGATCACTCAATAATTATTCTGAATGTTGTAGAAATCAGAAATTCTGACAAATTTTTCAGGTCATGCAAAACATGCATTTTTCTTGACCTGAAATTAAGTATTTTACTTCAGCTTCAAGTGTTTCTTTAAGGTCTTTGGTTCTGTATAAAGGAAGTGAAAGATATTTTGTAATCACAGAATGAAAATGTGTTGTAAACCATCAGCGTGGACTTTTTAGACTTCCATATTATTTTGTCTTTTTTTTCAGTATGGACAGTTGAAGATAAAAACCTCTCAAATCCAGTCATGCAATATTTTTGAGTAACTAAATTTACAGTTTTTGTTAAAAAGTTTTGGCTGAAAAAAATAATCAGAACCTACTTTGTTGTTTAAATCTAGCGCTGGCAAATGTAGCGTCAGCCCCTACAGCAGATTAGGCACTTAGAAAAATTCTTCTCAACAGCTGAGTTTTAGGCAACTTCTTTTGCCTTGTTTGAAGGTTCTACCCATGAACATCGGACACAATCTTGTCAGTTAGCTTCATTAACATGGTCTTTGCAGCTTGCCTTATTTTAGCCACCTAAAATCCAGGTCTCAAGTCTAGGCTGGCACCCTCATCTTCCACTGCTGAGGTGGAGAACGGTGGATGTGTCTCTAGGAGGGATCACTGTCTCTTAGGAGAGACATCATGAGACATCTGTGTCATGACATACCTGATCTATTGCTTGGAGAAAGAATACTGCCAAACTCAAGTATTTAGGATACTTGTGGACGCTAACATAAGCACTGCAAGCTGTATTAATTTGACCTGCCAGGAGCCCTTTCCAGACCATCTATAATGCAGGCTGAGACTGAGCACTGTAACTGCATGTAATCCAGGAGATCTACCAAGAACCAGGAGATAAAGACAGTTTTGCTCTATGTGTGCATATGCCATGAGTTTAATGTTTGACTCTTCAAACTCCTAGGTAACCAGGCATCTTCTGGCATGGCTGCCACTCCAAGCATTATGGACAGGTATTCAAACACAGGGACAAGTGTAGCACAGTCCCAGGAGAAGCTGAAGTCAGAGTGCTCCAAACAGAAGTGATACCACTGCTTTTTAATAATGAAGGTAACTAAGTTTCAGACATCATAGTAAAGGTCATGGCAAATTCATTACCATCAGCAAACCAAGTCAAAAGTGTTTTGGAGTCAGGCTGCTCCCATTGGTGCTGGAGGAGGTTTACCACGGGCTTCCCCAGAAGCAAAGTCAGGTCAGCACCGAGCCTTTGCAAATTCTTAGCTTACTGTGATGTGTGTTAGCTTAGTCATTGAACGGGGCAGGGATAGGAGCCACCAGCTGAAGTTTTGTGTCTGTGTTGCAGCAGATGAGGCTGGGTTCTTGCCCTTGCAGCATGCCATTTCACCCTTTGCTATGTCTTCTGCCACACTTCGCTTTAAGGAGGACTTCAGAAGTATTTAGAAATAGTTTTGGTTATGAGATAGCTTAGCAAAGCCTATGACACAGACTTAATAAGGTAAATGCAAAATATTTGGGAAGCTTGGGAGGTCTGTGTTTTACTCAGCAGTGTTAGCCAGTTCACCTCCCTGCTGGGTTGGCCCCAGCCAGCAGCTAAGCACCCCCATTGCCACTCAGTCATTCCCCCCACCCAGTGGGACAGTGAGAGAAATAGGAAGAGCAAAAGCAAGAAAACTCCTGGATCGAGATAAAGGTTGTTTAAGGGATGAAGGAAAGAGAAAACCAGCAAGCAAAGCAAAGGCAACCACTCACCACCTCCCACAGGCAGATCATTGCCCAGCCAGTTGCTGAACAGAGGCCACACTGAAGTCAGGTGCCCACTCCTCCTTCTTCTTCTGCCTCAAGTTTTGTTTCTGAGCATGATGTTACATGGTAGGGAGGTGAACAGCTGCAAAATATAGATCCTTCCTCAAAGAATGTGGGAATTTTTAGGCGCTTGTGACCATTACAAAGTAGAAAAAATAGATAGATACAGAGATAGATTTGTCCTACCTGTGGTGTCTAGAGAGTCCTTTCTTTAGGATGGTATTACAGACATGGGGATGTGGGTTTCCTTACAGAGGATAACTGGGTGAGAAGTGTTTTGTTTTTCCTCCTCTCAAAAGAGAAATGGCTGTTTTTTTAAGCAAAAAATGCAATGAACCTTCCTATTCCATTTCAGAAGAAACCTGGAGTTGCGACTACTTAAAAATCACTTTCTGCAACACAAAACACTGTTCCACTCACAGAGATATTTATAGATGAAATTAGCACAACTTCTTGATAAATCTGTTGGATTAAAAAGTGATGCGGCTGGCAAACGCAGTTTCCCTTTTAAGCTGTTTGAGCATTTCTGTCATAACAAACATTGTCCCCAAATTGTGGCACCCTTTCCTCTCACAAATTTTTGAGTGGTGCTGGAACACACTCTGATATGATTCCCTTTCATTTCTGACACCGTTATGTCATTTTATGGATTTGCACTGACAGCATTTCATTTCGACATCATTATAGCATCTCAACTGACTTTCCACACTGAGCACACCAAGAGAGTTTTGTGATGATACTATACTAAGAACAGTTAGATTGTAAAATAACCCTGCTGAAGAGTAATTATTATGCATGAACATGATCAGGTTTTCTTGCTTAAATTTTCAGCTGTTGCAAAGTTTGATATTTTCTTTCTTTTAAAAATGGCCAAGAGATTCAAGGTATAGGTAAATCTACCCTGAGGCTGGAGGATGCAGAGTCTGGTGGGTGCACAGCCTGCTGTTATGGCTGGCAAAGGTGGGCACAGCACTCACCAGGAGTCAGGAGTCAGTCCATCATCTTCAGCTCCTCGGAAGTCAAGTGCCTGAGCTGGACGGTGAGGTGCCCAGGTGCCTCAACATCTGTCACAGGCAGCAGAAGGAACCAAAGGGGGTTTGATCCATCAGTGTTAGGCCCATCTCTTAAGACTTGATGAGATTTTATTGGGACATGGTGGTCCCAACTGTAGAGGGAGCCTGGAGAAGTGAATTAGCCTTGCTGCCTAACTTTTAAACAATTAAAGTCAGGAGACTCTAGTTCCAGCCAAAGGGATAAAGAAAGGCAACTGGAGAAAAATACCATGGTAGAAAAACAAATACCCACCCCCCCCCCCCACCCCAGCACATCTCTTTTTATGCCTTTCAGTGCTATGTCTTATAGATTCATGGCTGTGCAAGCCAGGATGTGCACTGAGTGAGCTGCCTCTGTGGTGTGCAGAGGAATCCCAGGTGACGAGGCTCAGCCAGGTGCCTGAGGTCTCTCTGATTAGGGGGAATCGATCCCAGAGGAGATGCTCTTGTAGTGACACCTACGCAAGCCAGCACTGCAGTCACCCCAGGATCACACATCTCCCTGGCCACTGTGGAGGGTGGATCTGATTCACTGAACCCTGCTGCAAAATCTCCACCTGCACCTGACTGTTGCCATGCTGAGATCTGCTCTAAGCAAGGAAAGATACTCAAACTCATGCACAATTACATCAAAAATTAAAGAATATTAAGGTAGTGGCAGCTCAAACACAGCAAACCTCGGATTTATCAAAATGTACAATATTCAAAAAGTCTTCGTTTGTCTCCCTTATGGAAATGTGTTCTAACACAAGCTCTGATTACATCATCAACCACTATTTTTTTTTAAATTGGAACATTTGTGTTGGCAAGGATATCCAAGACATGCTTAGGAAGTGAGATAGGTCAGTATTTTTACTGTCATTTTTAAATTAGTGATTCTCTCCCTCAGCTATGGCATTTGGTACAACAAGTAGAGTCAGTCACTTCTTCATGATCTTTTGCAGGCGTGGGAATTTTCTAGTGTCTGTAGTATGTAAGTGCCTTACTAACCTTGATAACATTTTTCCTCAGGTGAAACAAGATAATGAATAGCATTACCTCCTCTGTTTGAGATGGAAAAATGAGACAGAGGAGACTTGCTGGAGTCCAGATTAAAGTCAGCTCTTTGGGCTCCCACATCCATCCCACCAGTGTACACGCACTGTCTCCACCTGTGTGTGGATGTCCTCAGGCATATAGAAAAACAGGGCTCTATTTTCTTCTCCTTTACATTTTGTGTATGTTTGACAGCGTCTCGCTGTAATGAAAATAGTGTGTACCTGAAAGTAGAAAAGTTTCTGATGTGCTTCTAGTCAGTTAAATGTGCCAGCAAGCCCTGTCTGCGTGGGACAGGGAGCAGGAGTGAGAGGAATCAGATGGGGAAGCACTGAGCTGGGATTCCAGCTTTTCGAGACAGTGGCTGCATGTTTCTTTTTTTATATTTATGGCTCAGCTGATGTAGATCAAAAAAATTACCTGAGGGCAATTCTAAATTATCTTATTCCAATGAGAAATCCCAGGTAAATGTGAGAGTGTGGAAGCATAGCACTGGGAGCTCAGCAGCCCGAGCCCAGCCTCAGCTGAGAAGTTCGGAGTTTCCTCTGCGTCCCCTGGAGAGCGAGCAGCAGTAGGATGTATGACATGAGTGTAGAGTTGTGCCCGGGAAACGGGTATGTCACATGTAGCCAGACTTGTTAATAGTGTTAGGCTTATATTTTGTCATGCAATTATTTTTTTATAAGGGATGACATTGGAATATTATTACAGACAAGTTCTGCACTGTGGATGGCTCCTGTATTTGCAAGTGAGTTTATCTGTAAAACAACAGGTGATGTTGCTGTGATCATTAAACATGTCCCATGCATTTTACAGCCCAGAAGAAACTGCTGTACTACCTATGGGACCCCACTGGGCATCCTTCTGCTCATCCGGTGGAAAGGTTTGATGGTCTAGACAGCCAAAGAGCTCCTCAGTTACAGGGTCTCTCTGCAGGCTACAGGGTCAGCATATGTCTCATATCTGAACTTGAAAACAGCCACAGTTCTCATCCATAGTTGAGGATGTTCCACCCCTGGAAACGTTCAATGTTAGGTTGGACAAGGCTTTGAGCAATCTGGTATAGTGAAAGGTTGTCCCTGCCAATAGCAGGAGTTGGAAGTGATGATCTTTAAACGTCCCTTTTCCAACCCAAACCATTCTGTGATTCCTCCCCATGCAAAAGTCTCCCAGGCCAGAAAGGGGCTTTGGTGTTTCTGTGAGCAAGCAAGAGGATGAGTCACTCCTCGTAGCTCCCATAGGCGTTGCAAGGGAGGGATGTCATTCATCACAGCATCATCTCAGGTTATTCCTGAGCAAGTTAAGCTTGAGCAGAGAGAAACTCATGAGATGGAGCTTGCCCTTTCAAATCCAAGCCCGCGCCTTTTAGCTGCCTCACCCCAACACAGATGTGCTGTGCCCAGCCTCCAGAAAACCTGATTCATGGCTTCATCCACAGCCCATTGCCAGCAAGCAAAAGATTTCCATTGACTTCACTCAGTTTTGTGGCTGGCCCCTGGGACTCAAAACACATTGCAAAAGGCCAGTTCTCTGCTGAATCTGTCAAGGGTCTCCTGTGTTGTTAGAGCCAGTGGAGCCTTGCTGGTTGCTTCCAGCGGGGGATTTGGCCCTACACGATTTCTGGCGCGGATGTCGCAAGCTGACTTCACCCTCAGTTCATCTTGTGCTTCTTCTTTAGCTTGGGAAATGAGCTGTAATTGAGAATGTAGCGTTTTAGATATCAAAGCCCGTTTACATTCATTAAGTTTATGAAACGATGGTTAAAAATAAAACCTAAAATGATGTCTCTTGAGTTTCTGCTGATAAAAAATATGTCAGACTTTCTGGAAAACCCTACCTCTGGGATGACTGCCAAGTGTTTGCTTCTCTATTGCTACCATATTTTGACCTCAAATGGAACTTTCTAATTACATCACAAATATTATTATATCATGCAAATTAGGAAGCTGTTAACATAGTCCAGGATAAAATAGCTGAAAAATAACAGGCTGCAGCCACTTTTCATTACATTCTGAAGGTCTAAAAAGTTCTGAAGTATAAATCCTCAATTCTGCCTCCTCGAGTATTGAAGAGCAGATTACCTCACAGCAAAGCAAGCTGATTACTTAAAGAAGCTGGCTAATCCATGAGCCATTATTTCTGTCCTCTTCTGTTGGCATCTTTTGTAATAGTTTATTAACAATGATTTGTGTCCTGTTGAGTAAGCTGTGTTTGTATAACACCATTGGCACTATATTAGCTGAGACCAAGGGTATTCTGGCTAGTTAGTCACAGCTATCAAATGCTTGGAACTTAATTTTCACTCTTTTCTGGCTAAGCATCTTTAACAAATATTTTGCTGCAGGGTAGAAAAAGTCCTAAATAGTCAACAGCATTGTTTGCAGGACTGGATATGCATTTGCAGCCAGATGAATATGTTTGATGTGCTCTTGCGGTGGAAACACAATGACATCTACTGGCCAATGCAGATGGCTGTAGGAGTGTTTGCAGCAGGGTTATATGCAGAAAACAGCACAGATTCGACTCTGTGAGGAAAGGGCTTGTCATCTTTCTGAGAGGAAGGATGATAAATCAGAACATCTGCAGATATCTCAAGTAATACAATGGAAACTGCAAAACAGAAAGTATAAGGTATTTTACTTATGTACCACTTGTTAATTCTTAGTTGAAAAACAAACAAACAAGCAAGACACTGGCCAAATCCTCTGATGGTGCAAAGCTTCCCTATTGTCTTCAATTAGTGGCTGCCAGATGAAAAAAGGAGTTAAAGCAACTTACACTGGGTGAAATCCACAAACAAGATCCAAAATGCACAAATGTGCCTCCTCTGCTCTTGAAAAAGAGATACATGTAAGCAGGGTTTTCTGATATCCTAAAATGACAGTCCTGATTTCTTCACTGCACTGCTATTAGTGCATTTTTCTCTTAACATGATGCAATCTCTCAAAATCTTGTGCAGAAAATGATACCTAATCAACCCCAAACGCGTGGTGCTTCAGCAGTAAGGTATTTCTCTTGCAAATAGTGTTATTAAAAATAAATAAAAGAGGCAATCAAAACATGTCTGTTTCTGAAAATGTGAGTGCTAACTATAGCAAAGAGAATAAATTTCCTACCAGCTCACACTTCTTATGTTCAAAGTGTATCATTTTGAAATCCTTGTCTTCCATCAACTCTGCTCCTATAATTTTTAGTTCTGTTGCCTCAACAAGATGATGCAGTTCAGTAGAACCAGCACCTCCAAAAATCATTATACTTGCTTTATAAAATGGGTAGGCTGTGCCAATTTACTCAATAAGTGGCACTGAGTTGGAAATGTTACACAGCTACAGTATCAGTGTAGCATCCAGAAGAGGAATAGGCTGTGCTGAAGTGAAGCTTTGGCTCCAGTTCATGGAAGGAAACCAATCCAGAGCTGAGGGATACATCATGGACTAGATCCAGTCCAGGGTTGTACAGGCTTCTAAGTGGTGAGAAGAAAAGCTAGGCTGTCCAAAAAGGGCCTATATTGTGCACAGAAGCAAGAGCAGCAACTATGAGCTATGTGTTGGTATAAAGCTCTGCATGAAAGGTGATCACCCTAATCCATGGAGAATTGAGTACCATTGCACATTGATTTTAGCAGGAGTCAAGAATGTGTTCAAAGTAAAGCATCATCTTGTAGGCTCTGTTTATAACCTAAACGAGCAGTCCAAAGCTCTGTACAATTTTGTGTGTTACTCTCACTTAGATTTCATCCCTTAGAGAGCAGAAGAGGGAATGTGAGCAAAGGGGTAGGGATTTGACCCTAATGTCACATCCCCACTGCTCAACAATGGGCTTTTCACAGTGCTGTTTGCAAGGAAGAAAAGAAAAAGGCGGGGTGTGTGTGTGTGTGTGTGTGTGTGTGTCAGAGAGAGTAGACAGAAGGAGAAAAGGCAGAACACAGAAAAGAAAAAAACGGTAAGGTGTTACTAGTTCAGTCTGTGATTATACAAATCTAGAAATGGTCTTTCTCATAGCAATAAAACAGAAATCTGTGATAAAAGTGATCTGACAGTCAAAATATTACAGAAAATTCTTACCAGACCATATACAGCAGATGTATTCTTCTGTACATCGGATTTAGACATCTCCTGCAGGGGATGCAGGGATGCTAGCAGTGGGACAACTGTGGGCTGGAGTTCCCTCCTCAAATAATTTCAGAGCGTCAGAATTGGCATTTGATTCCTGACTGGCAGTATTCAGGATGCAGGACAAAACAGGAATGTGTGTATCTGCGAAGCTGCTTGTTTGGATATGACATCCTGGGTTTTGGTTCTGAATGGCTATATTGTATTGAGAAAAAAAAATCAAGAGCAAGAAAATGTCTTCCATATTTTCTGATATGTGTAACTTCTTTAAATAGAGCTATTATGGGATGTGAACTTTCATGTTAAACAAGTGACACCTAATAATGAATAAAAATTAAATCAGATGCAGATTTCTGGGCTGCTGTCCTATGTTACCACACCATCTATGACTTCTGCAAGTAGTCATGTACGCTAGTGATTTTCTTACCGCAGTAACCCACTGAGATGCAGCCTGAAAACTGTGTGACACTTGTGTCCCTGTTTAGTGCTAATATAAACCTTCTGTCTTTTACTCTGGCAGGTGAGCGCACATGTGTATGTGTTCATGGGTGCATTCCACAATAATTCTGGGTAATAATCAAACACTCTGCGGAGTCCCCCTAATTATTGTCTTTGTTTATTTGACTTTTACTTACATTTCCCATGTGCTTGGTTACATAGGAACTGTTAAGAAAAAATATTTGTTCAGATAATAAAGGGTGGGTTTTTTTCATCCAGACCCCAAAAATCTGCTGGATCTCTTGATCAGCATGAAGACATTCAGTGGTAACCTTTGCTCTCCCTCTGAAAAGCATTGCATTGCCTGGGTTATTTGTTTAAAGGGACACTGTGACGTCAAACTGGGACCTAAAGATAGTAATTGTAAACACAGGGTTTTTTTAACAAACCGAAGACTCTTGGAGATATTTCTATGTTTATCATTTCCAGTGGATACAGGGGATTTTGGTGTATGTTTATTACAAATAAATATCTTCCACTTGGCCAATGCATCCCAGACAATGCAGCATTATGCTCATGCATGGGAGTCAGGGAGAGAAAATGATGAGAAATTAATTACTTAAACCTGAAACGAATCAACCCATTGTGTTTATTCGAATTTGGAAAATGAGGAAATACAGAGAGGCAGTTAAAGACTTGAAAAATATTCATAAAGTCTCAGAAAATAAAGGTGGGAGGGTTAAGCACCCTGGTTAAAACCACAGATGGAAGTGTATTCTGGTGTGTCAGATCACTGCTATTGCCAGTTAGACAGAGTGGGGAGGGGGCTTTTACATAATTTTCTGTTTTCTTGTTTTCAATACAGAGGTCTGCTTGCATATGTGGATGCATAAAGATGTATCTTCTCCATATACATGTGTAGAGATGAATCAGAGAGCTTTGCATGCACAGAGCTGTGATCTTCATTTGGACACACTTGGGGAACGAGCTGGCATCATTCAGCTTTGGGTGCTCACTTTGAGACATCCTGGAAGAACTCACTTTTCAGGAGCACAGAGCCTGTGCCATCCTTAGGACACTTAACTCAGACACTAGGAGTGATGAACACTTCCAGCCTTAGAGCATTGTCTTTCAAGCCTGAAGACAGGACTCTGGGACATGCAAAACTGGACATGGGAACTCCATGGGTGAGGGCTGAAGTCAAGAGAGGGAGGTGGGGATGCTGAGATGGCTCTGCTCTTGACTTGACCTCTTGTTGGCCATGGGTAAATTTCTTAATTTTCTTTAGCAAGTAGGCAAAAAGGAGACACCCACAGAGGAAGGGATGATTACTAAGTAGTGAATGTGAGCAAACTGTGGAATGGGCAAATGGCATAGCCATGCTAATTATTCTTAGTAGCTTTTAGTCCTCATCTCCTTTTAAACATGCTTTTTCACCTTGTGGCAACACTCAGCTGCCTTCATCCGGTCTTGCAGTGTGACACAGTACTGAGATTTGACTTACTACCATCCAGGGGTGAGATGGATGGAATACAAAACTTCTGTTTTGCTGAATGATCAAACACAAACAGACATCTTTGACCCCTTCACCTCCTTCTCCACCCTGAAAAGACCAACCAGAGAATGGAATAGGATGCATATAAAATATCCTTAAACTTGTGAACATCTCCCGATAGGTGGTGTTCATATGACTTTTGAATGTTTCAGCATATCTTTAGTTCTCTTTGATTCTTCTGAGGTTATATGGGTGGTTACTGGCAGAATTATACAAATACAGTTTTCACAGCTCAGCAATCCTTGGATCCAGATTTGGAGTTCAATGTGGGTGGCATAGGAGTAAATGCCAATAAGGCTAGGACAGGGTTGTTACTTACAGAAACTAAATGACTCAGTATAGAGTCTTTGCAAGCTGCAATTAAAGAGCCAGAAGAATATTTTGTAACTACTAAAGTGTAAGGGGGAAACCTCATTTTTTTGTAGTGCTGTTTTATTTTCCCTCTTTAATGAATGTTTTAATCTTGCCTTAAGACATATTTCTGTTACTCAACATCAATCAGAGACAATCACTATCTTTCAAGTCTTTTGCTGCTAGGGGCATTTGCAACTCTACTGCGGGAATATCTTTCAGTTCATTTTAGGATTAAAACTTCAAACCTCAGTAACTGCATGTTCCCTTTGTCAAGAGAGCCTCTGCAGCATATATAGAAAGATTTTACTAAACTTTCCAGAGACTTTACATTGGATTTATATGGGTAACTTATCACAGGATGATATTGTGCAAATATTTTAAATAAAAGCCATCACATTGACACAGTGTGAATTAAAACAAAGTTGTGTAAACCTCAAAGACAATATGAGCTATTGGCTAGAGCACTGAATTTAGACCCAGGAATGTCTTAAGTTATTGTCCCATCTCTGCCACTGTCTTACTGAATGCTGGCTTCGCAGGATGTCTCAGTTTCTCAAGTTTCCCATCTGTTGAATGGGGATGTAGTACTCACAGGCAATCTCATTGTAGCTGAAGGCACATTTTGAAATGCGAGCATGCAAAGCAATAGGTGAGTGTCAAGCACACATGTGCAGGGCACAGTTTATATTGTGGGAAGTACTGGGATGAGTTACCAGAAAGAAAAAAAAAGTCACCATATTAAAAAACCTTAAAAAATCTGATTACAAAGTAAAACATGGAAAGATGGTTTTGGTACATTACATCAAACCGCTATAATAACAAAACAGCTTTGTGTGCACTTGTGCATGTGTGCATGTGTATGGGCATACATATGTGTGCTTGGAGGGGAATGTGGGTGTATGTATATACATTTATATAAAAATAGGTATACATATATATATGCACACAGTACTGGTGTAGCATATCTGTGGTATATCTATTCCTTTGCTTGTAAAACACTACATGTATCATACAGACAATAGCTGAGCAGGAATTGAAAGCATTTACTGACAGCAGGAAAAATTATTTGTATTCTAGAATCAGAAAAGCAGTTTTTAACTTTGTTTTACTCTTTTTCTAATCAATCAGTAGTGTTAAATATTTCTAAACTGTCTGTTTACCAAATTTCAGTAATGTCATTTGGTAAGCTGAAAAGCTGAACATGGGATTCATACCTTCAGATTTTGCTGAGCTGTTCATGAAAAAGCAAGAATAAAAAATTGCTATAAGCAGTTCCACAGAGAGGGAGGAATGACCCCAGTTTTGCACCATGAACCGTCCTGCAATCATTGTCATGACTGAGTTTTCAAGCTAATGATCATATCCCGGTGGATTTCAGAGCATATTAAATGCAGTCCTCCTGGGAAGGTTGCAAAGAAGGGGTATTATCTGAAGACCTGCTAGACCAACTGACTTCAGACCTGCATGGATAATGTTGCCCCTGGCTCTGATGAAGTATAACAATTTTCAAAACATGTCGGAGATGCCTGTGGATTTTAGAGCACTTTGAAATCCAGGTCTTAAATGAGAAGTTTTGCTCCCAGGGCATAACTTTGAAAAGAGAGTGCAGGAAGAGAGTAAATGAGTCACAGTAAAGCCCTCTGGAAGCTGCGAAGAGAACAATTTTCATGTATGAAGCTGAACAACAGAAAGGATACAATTCTTGTCCTTTTGAAGAATTTCTGAAGTATTGATTCCCTCCAGTACAACTCATGGTATGCTTGTGCTTCTCCATGCATAAAAATTAAAAAATGATCCCTTGAACACAGTAAAACTTGCCAGATAGTAATGCTGGGATATTTTTAAAGATGGGCTTTATTTTGGGTATCCATTTCTTAAAGAACCTGACATTTGAAAGACAGACGGTTCCCTAGACCTGGACAGGATTCTCCAATTTCTCAACATGACACAGCAAATATTTGACTTTTATTGCTCACAGAAAAATCAGCTGCCCTACAGAATGCTGTTTTCACCAAACTCCGGAAGTACATCATTGCACCATTAAACACTTTGCTTTCAAGACTCATTGTCAAAGATTTAAAAATATGCATTATTTTTCTACCCCGATAATTAATATTAAAATGTTATAATTTATATATGGTAAAAAAAACCCCAACAAAATAGGAGAATAAATGATGCTATGGCACTTTGTAGTTGCTGTCTCCAGCAGCTTGTTTCTTTAGAAGAGACTGTGACCATCCTACTATCTAACACATTAGACTGAAACAGTTGATCATTTTTTTCCTACAGCTTGGTTTTGCAATTGAAGGGCTTTGTGCTTTCTACAGCTGCTTATGGAGCTGCTACTGCTCCATAGCATACAAGAACAAATTATCATTCAACATCTCAGTGTAAGATCAAATCTCAAAGAAGTAAGAAATCAAATGCCACTTTCACGAATCAGTGAGGAGTTTGTGATCACTAACTTACTTGTTTTTCAGTCTAAAAAGTATTCCTGTGGCACCCTGTAAATAACCTTTGTTTTGGTTTAGGAGAAGTGCAAAGCCATAATTCACAAAGCAAACAGCAATAAACTCATTATTAAAAACCATATTTCACAGATGTGATAATTTCAATACTAAGAAATGCAGCATGTCTTTTGATCACTACCAATCCTGCCTTCAGGTGGTTTGGGAAGGGGGTGGAGGGAGGAACTGATGAACAGTGATAGTACTGTTGGATGAAATGGGTTCAAGGAACCTCGAGTATTTATGTTAAAGCTACCTTTTTTTCATGTGGTATCCTATAGGTCCATCCTGAATCTCAACCATTAATAGATGATGTTATATCAAGAAACCACAAAGGAAAACCCTGCCTACCAAGAAATGTAACCCCAGATATTACCAGATCTAGTGAATAATAAACCCAGGATGAATAACCATCCAGATACCCCTCAGCCTGTAGTGTGGTGCTGAATTTCAGGGTAGGGAACACAACAAACAGACATGAACAGTTACAGAGCTGCACAGTTTGATGTTGGATTTGTTTTCCTGATTGATTACAGCATCAGAAACTGGACAGACAAGACATGCCTATCCGGCGCTTCACATCAAAGGTGATGCCAAGTGCTTTAATGCAAGGCCAGTTAAATATTCCAGTACTTGGCCAGTATGCTAAATTGTCCTGGACAGACTGGTTGCATTTAGAGAGCTATCACAGGGCTAGGAAGAGCCTGAGCTGGGAAATGTGCTTTGCTGATAGCATATTGTTTATGCCAAAATGATGAATGACGTTGGATAACACGTGCTTCATTTCAAACAGCAGACAATGATCTGGATTCATGAAATGCTAACAGCTTTATAGCAAAGCCTTGAACCTGAAACCCGTAGCCTCTGAGGAAGGTAAAAGGAGAAATCCAAACACCCTCAAAGGATGACAAAATTCATGTTTGGCTTCAAATTTTGCAGCTCAGCTCTGATTTGTGCTCTGAAGCATGCAGCACAGTCTGGGCGCTCACAGCTGCACCTCTCATGACCAGTGCAGTCAACTGCTTCATTTTTCTCTCTGTGGGAGGGTAATGGCTCTCATGCCGGTATGACCCATAGGGCTCATGCTTCCCTTGTGGCATGTAGTCTGTCATCCATAGATCTTAAAAAGCCGAGAAGGGATTTCCAATTGATTTGTGATTGGTTTACTTGGTGGAGGTAGGGAGAAGGGGAAAGCACAGTCTTCTTCCCAGTCCCCTTTGCCACAGTACTGCTGCCAAAACTGAAGCAGCCACACAGAGAGCTGAGGAAACTTTTAAAACTTAATTAAGGAAGAAAGCAAACAAAATAATACTATAGTGTGTTTACTTAGAGTTGCAGTGCTGCCAGAGAAACCACATAGCTTGCATTTGTAAGCTATGCTTTTCATATAAAACATATTTAATTAAAACAGAAGACAGGACAACAAGCTTTCTTCTAACTTCATTTAAACACATGTTTATGTTGTGTTTTAAATTCCCCTTGGGTTAATGCGAATCTGGGCTAAAATCTTAGAAGTGATGTAGCCTAGCTAGTTTTATTCCCTGAGTTTAGACTTCGGGGCCCAATGGCATGTCATCTGAGTCTCCCAGGATCCGTGGATGCCATTGTTCAGAAGGGGCTCACTTGTGCTTCCCTCCTGGTGCTCTGAGACTGAGCTATGGTTTTGCATACACACACATATGCTCTTTTCTGCAGCTTTTCAAAATATTAATTTATTTAGTCTGGCCATCTTCTCCCTTGTTCTGTTTCTCCCCTCTGTTGCAACCATCAACATAACAATTTCTGTGCTCTTTTTGTGTTCTTCTGGAAGGAATTTTAATGGATTTGTGGAAGCAGCTTTGCATGGCTTTAAGTTTTACAATGACTTACTAAGTAGACTGGGAAAAAAGCTTTACTCATGAATGGTGCACATTTTATATTTTATTTGAAATAACAAAACATGCTCTTTCAAACTGTATTTATGTGAATTAACAGGAGAATATTGCATCTTTTACGGAATTTTAATGAGGTTGAACAGAACAGCACATGTGGCAGAGTAACCAAGAGGATTAGTAGTGTATTTATCAAAAAGATTGTTCATAAAAGGAGAAGACACACGGTGATTCTAAATATTGACATTTTCAATTTCTGTTTGAATTTTCAAAAGCAGAAGAATTGTTTTGCAATATAGGCAATCTTTTGGGTGTTTTCTTTGAATGTTGAAAACAGTAATAGCTTAAGGACAAAAAAGACTTCGAGCTCACAGTCTGATTTGGCACCACTGCCTATAAATTTAAGGTGTAGGATTTTTCCCCTAAAAACATTTTGCCTGTCATTACACTGAATTTTATTGGTCTTTAATCATGCTAGCCAAAATTTTAATTTTGGATCAGTTCACTGAGTTGAACTCTTTTGGAAAATTTCAGCTGAATAGTAGGTGTTTCTGAAAATGAGATTAGAGAAAACCCTCACAGGTTCTTTGCAATCCTTCTCTCTTTCTTTCACAACCACTTACCTGAGAAGTGCTGGTCCCTCTGTACTTCAAAATCTGGCACTCAGCTAGGGAGAGGAGAGTTGCAGAGAGGAAGGTGGGGAGGTGGTGAGCAGGAGGGTCCATGTATGAGTCTGGCACTCCTCCAGCATGAAGCTGCCTACATTTGGCTCACTGCAAAGCTCTGCTCAGACACGTTTAAGCAGAAACCTGATAGAGTTTGGCAGCTAAATTCTCAGAAGATTTCCAATACACTTGGCATCTTTCAAGTCTGCAGGAGGCAAGCAGAGCTTCCTCGGGAATTGCTTCTTTTGACTGTCAAAAAAATGTGTTTTGGATGATACAGATCATCTGTTTCAGAAGAAAGAACAAGAAATCCTGCAATGAATGAGCAGCTCAAGCATAAGTTGAACGAAAGGAAAACTTCCTTTTAATGTCCAAAAGCTATCAACACACCAAGCATACAACTGACTGAAGTCCAGAAACAGATGGCTGTGTCTCCTTTCCAAATTGTCATGTACTTTATTTATTTCATAAGAAATACGTCCTATTATTTGGTTTCATCCTACTATGAGATGCATACATGAGTACCTGAAGCTATCCTGACGAGTTACACCAAACAGCATTTATTATGGCATCTTTTTTCCTCACTGAAATGGAGCTTTTGAATGAAAACCATCTGTCCTACTCTTACTACCGTGCCCTGCTGACGAGTCTGGGGCACACCAAGCACAGCCTGTGTGAAGGACAGCAATTTCACCTGCGCCATTCCTGGATAGGCAGCTAGTTGTCTCTGCAGCCAACAGCAAACTTGGCTGGTATCTTCATGAGTCTGTATTTTCCCAAGCCCTAGTGAAAGAGCTGGTCCATTTTTTAACAGCATCCACGTGTAATATTTCGCATGTCCAAATTTTTGGCGGGTTTTGAAGCAGACCGTCCCATGCTAGGACTGATTTTGCTCCAGTTGAATCAAGGACAAAGCTCTACTCCACTTCGTCAGAGGCAGAAACATCCTGTGAATCTCCAATTACTTTCCAAGTCCCACAAAGAAGGGATAATTCCACGTCTTTTTAGTTTATGAGGCACAGTGGAAGATGCCGCAGAATATTTAGCAGGCAATTTGTGCCTTCATAACAGATCTTTGGCTTGGCTTCTGAATCAGAAAAGTCTGCCTTGGTCTGGAATAGTATGCAAAAAGGAACTGTGTTGAATCTATTTGAATATTTAGAGAGTTTATTAAAAAATTCATCATTCTGAAGTAAGAGATGCAATTTTGTTGTGATCTGCACAATGCAAAAATAAGATTCATGGGACAGGACTATATGTTCTTTTTTTTTTATAACAGGAAATTAGACTGTACTTTAACGTTTACCCACAGTTTAGAGAAGAAGATTGCAGATTATCCTGTGCTGTTAACAAGTGACAATACAATTTAGCTTCGTCAGGACTACCAATGGTTCTGGAAAGGAATATCACGTCATTGCATTCTATATTTAATCATTTATTTTGATTCACAAAAAGAACTCCTCTCAGGATGCTCTTGATAATTTTAAAAATTACAGCAATTATAACAGCTCAATAAATACTTCAGCTTCATCTTCTTTAGTCAACACATTACTGATAAAAGAAAAAAATAAACATGGAACTGTTCCTCCAGTCTTTCCACATTTGGAGTTAGGACTGTAGCAAACAACATGGTCACTGTGGCAGATTCATGGGGTCAAAATCTGTCTTCTACTTTTTACTGATTTGCTGCTATCTCAGAAGCATGGCTAAACAACTAGAGCATTTTGCATCTATGGTTTACCACAGATTTCTTGTATATCCTTGGGAAAAGGCTGAGGTGCTACTCAGACAGTCCAAGCCATGTAAATAAAGATTTAGTACATTGGCTAAGCTACTTTGCCTGCCTTTGTGCTGCCCTATGGCAGAGCTGATACTGCCTCCCCAGATCCAAAGGCACTATGGTGTATGTCACACAGATAGTCTGGTATCTTTGTAGGATCCACTCCAATTTTAGCATAACTAGCAGCGAGCCAGTGCTCAAAAATCCAGCTGGATACAGAAGAATCCTTTATGGGGTATCTAAATCACATATACCCCAGTACATCCTTCTATCTACAGCTGAAAAGAATTAGGGATTGATTGCCTCCACTTGCCTAAAAGGGGTGGGATGAATCCCTCTCTTCAGGTGCCTCTTTGGTGCAAGCTAAGAAGTGCTCTCAGGTCATGAAGCACTGGGGGTGGCAGCACAGATGCCCCAGTGACCTGCACAGAAGCAGTACTGCCTGGAAGCACAGGCAGGTGTCTGCAAAAGGCAAGAGGAGGAGTTGCACTCATGCACATTAGCTAAAACTGTGTCTGGACTCAAGCTGTGGCATAGATATTTTGAGTACTGATGACTGAGAGGTCATTATATGAAAATAATACCTCTAATATCTTATTATATCTTAACAAGTTCATAAAATAGTAGAATCATAGAATGGGTTGGGCTGGAAGGGACCTTAAAGATCACCTAGTTCCAACCCCTCTGTCCACTAGACCAGGCTGCTCAAAGCCCCATCCAACTTGGCCTTGAACACTTCCAGGGAGGGGGAATCCACAGCCTCTCTGGGCAACCTGTTCCAGAGTCTCACCAGCCTCATAGTGAAAAATTTCTTCCTTCCATCTAATCTAAATCTACACTCTCTCAGTTTAAAGCCATTAACCCTCGTCCTATCACTACACTCCTTGATAAAGAGTCCTTTCCCATCTTTCCTGTAGGAAAGCCGCTATAAGGTTTCCCTGGAGCCTTCTCTTCCCCAGGATGAACAACCCCAACTCTCTCAACCTGTCCTCATAAGGGAAGTGCTCCAGCACCCTGATCTTCTTTTGGCCCTCCTCTGGACCCGCTTGAGCAGGTCCATGTCCTTCTGATGTTGGGAGCCCCAGAGCTGGACCCAGTACTGCAGGTGGGGTCTCATGAGAGTGGTGTAGAGGGGGAGAATCCCCTCCCTTGACCTGCTGACCATGCTTCTCTTGATGTAGCCCAGGATACGGTTGGCTTTCTGGGCTGCAAGCGCATGTTGCTGGCTCATGGCCAGTTTTTCATCTACCAACATTCCCAAGTCCTTCTCTGCAGGGCTGCTCTCAATCCACTCATCATTGTCCAGCCTGTATTTGTGCTTGGGATTGCCCCGACCCATGCGCAGGACCTTGCACTTGCCCTTGTTGAACTTCATGAGGTTCACATGGGCCCACCTCTCAAGGCTGTCCAGGTCCCTCTGGATGGCACATCCCTTCCCTCCAGCGTGACGACGGCACCACACAGCTTGGTGTCGTCGGCAAACTTGCTGAGGGTGCACTCAATCCCACTGTCCATGTCACCAACAAAGATGTTAAACAGCGCCAGTTCCAACACCAACCCCTGAGGAACGCCGCTTGTCACTGCTCTCCACTTGGACATTGAGCCATTGACTGCAGCTCTTTAAGTGCAACCATCCAGCCAATTCCTTATCCACTGAGTGCTCCATCCATCAAATCCATGTCTCTCCAAATTAAAGACAAGGATGTTGCGCAGGACAGTGTCAAATGCTTTGCACAAGTCCAGTCAGTTGCTCTTCCCTTATCCGCCGATGCTGTAACCCCATCATAGCAGGCCACCAAATTCGTCAGGCATGATTTGCCCTTAGTGAAGCCATGGTGGCTGTCACCAATCACCTCTTTATTTTCCATGTGCTTTAGCATAGGTTCCAGGAGGATCCGCTCCATGATCTTAGTGGGCACAGAGGTGAGACTGACTGGCCTGTAGTTTCCCGAGTCTTCCTTTTTTCCCTTTTTTAAAATGGGGGTTATGTTTCCCCTCTTCTAGTCCATGGGAACTTCACTGGACTGTCATGACTTGTCAAATATGATGGACAGTGGCTTAGCCACTTCATCCGCCAGTTCCCTCAGGACCCGTGGGTGCATTTCACCAGGTCCCATGGACTTTTGCCCCTTCAGGTTCCTTAGAGTTCTGACGGTGAGTCCTTTTGTGCCCATACACAAGGGATATTGGCGTTCAACTGCCTCTGCAGCCTCTCCATGTTCCCCAATAGTGCAGAGCTCTTTGAGGACTTTGAGCTATAAAAAAATATTAATGGGCAAAGGCTGACAGCTTAGTCTGTTATCAAACAGCTTGCTGAGCCCTCAGCTCTGTCTTCTGTTCCATGGAGAAGTTACCGACAAATTTCTTGCTCCTCTGGCAGCACCTAGGGAAGGCGCAAGGAGGAGGTTCCAGAGCTGCAGCTGAAGCAGCCCAGAGGTGCACAGATGCTGTGGGAATCCTCCTCTTCTGCTGGGCAGGAACCACCTGCCCCAGAGGATGGACAAAATGGCTTTTGGTCTCTGTGGACAGGAGGACAAGGTGTAAAGAATGTTGAAGGTTACAGATCTGGCTGATGATCCTGAGCATCTGAGCCACAAAGCAAGTGCCCAGTAGAGGGCTTAAGCAGGCCACTAAAGGAAAAGGACTCCTAAAAAAACCCATAGTATGGATGTAGCAAGGAGAAAGCTGTCAATGTACAAGGTTAAGTACTGTGATCATTATATTAAAAAAGATTTAAATAAATTCTGTAAATGAATGCACCCTCAGACAATTCAGTGGAATTGCATCAGCACAAATAAAACTGATAGATCAGTTTTTTAACTTCAGTCTCTTAAAGATTTGAATGTATTGAAGGACACAGGGGTAGACAAAATGCATAAAGTCCAGAAATCCTTCCTCAAAGAAACGTCTGCAGAAAATAGAGTTTGAAAATATAGCAAAACCAATCATTTTGAGGATCAGGCCTCTCCTGCTAGGTCCTGTCTGCCCACCCCAAGAGCATCACAGGCATAAAGAGAACTGGAAACTGCCAGTGAGGAAAAGTGAAACTGTAACAGTTTTCTTTCACTTCAGTAAATTTTGTGTTACTGGGACTTGCAGTTTTCCATCACTGAAGTGCTTGGGGGAATAAATATCGAGAAATGGTAGTGAGCAAAATAGCCTGTAGTTTGCTCTTTTCTCTATTGCTCATGTATAATTGACTTGGGCTTTTGACGAGGCAGTACATTTTTATGACACTTTCAGTATCCTGGGAAATGCTTAATGCTCCCCGGGCCTGTAGAAATGTTTCTTTTTTATTTTGAAGAGTCAATGATTTGACTGGCTGGAAGGAGCTTTACAGGAACCCATGATGAGGCAGGACTTTCACCCCTGCTGCCACCCCCTGATTTTCAGACTCTTTGCTTTTTCCAAATATCCATGGCTGTTGACAGTTGAAGATTTTTCCATGTGGGTGGCTCGGATGTGATGTTAAACAGCTGAAAAAACTTTATGGAGAGCTGGGGGAGTTGCAGCTTGGGCTGTAGGTGGGAGGTAACAGAAAGCTGGAGCTTGGCTGGGTGGTAACAATGTGATGGCACAAAGTCCTGAGCAACACCACGGAAGCAGTAAGATTTCTGACCGAGTCTCCTCTTGTCTCTCACCCACACTTAAAAATGCAGATAAATCAAATTTAAGCATATGAAGCTTGGTTTTAGTGGACTAATTAATTTGAGCCAAATTCTACCCAGGTATAAAGTCACAGTTTGTTCTTCTGGTGGTGATAACAGAGATAAAAATTAACTAGTTTTTTTTAATTTTTATGGCGAACCCTGCCATCCCCACACATCTTTTTGAGACAACACGAATTGCTTATTCATCCTCCATCTATTTCAAGGGTAATATTTGCAACTGAATTTCTTAGTAACGTTTTAAACACTGGGCAGATGAACACGGTGCAGATGAATTTTCTGCAAAGAGTAGGCTCTGAGTTTATCCGGCGTTATTTTCTTACATAAAAAGCCGAGATTTAGTTTCAAGACGCGCCTACACTCTGCAGCCACTGAAGACGCCAAGCGGGACACCCCTCCCTGTGCCCGCAGCTCGGCCCCCTCGCCCCGCCCCCGGTGCGGCCGCCCCAGGGCTCCGCCGGGCCCGCCGCCGCCGCCATGCCGGGCGGTGCGCGGGGCCTGTACCGGCGGATCCTGCTGCTGCACCGGGCGCTGCCGGCCGCCCTGCGGGCGCTGGGGGACCGCTACGTGAAGGAGGAGTTCAGGAAGCACAAGGCCGCCGGGCCCGCCGAGGCCCAGCGCTTCCTGCGGGAATGGGAGGCAAGTGCCCGCCGCCCCGCAGGGCTCTGACGGGGGGCCGCCTCCCCAGCCGCGGGCCCGTCGGGTGGCGCCGAGCCCGGCCCTCGCTGCCGGTGGGCGCCACGCAGCCACCGCCTGCGCCCCCGGGCCGGCAGCGGCGGGGCCGCAGCGGCGGCCCAGGCAAGGCCCGGGCGCCCGCCCCGCTGAGGGGGCCCGGCCTCTCGCAAGCCGTCCTTCGGCCGGCGGCCGGCCCCTCGCTCGCCGGCTCTGCCCGCTGCAGCTCGCTGGGCTCCGCCTTGCTGAGGGCTGTGTGTCACGGAAAGGGAGGCGGAAAATGCCCGTTCGCTCCTTGGCTGCGAGTGACCGCGGGGGCGCGGGTTGCTGCTTGGTGTGCTTGGAGTGCCTTCCGCCCCGAAGGGCGAGCTCGTTCCAGAGCTAGAAAATGCCTTGTAATTCTGCATCTCTGGGCAGGTTGTCTTTTATGGTATTTATTTCCTTGCCTCATCTATGTGTGATTATAACTATGCACACACAAGTGTATATATAACAGAATGACAATTACATAATTAGCTATATATACGCGTATAAAAATATATACACGAAATTATCTGTATCATTTATAATAATACATTATATAAATGGGTGTATATATATTTATAACTACGTATATAGCTAATTGTATAATTGGCTAAATACATAGGTGTAAATAGCTTCCCTGTGAACTTGTATTTCACTTTTGAGTGACATTTTTCCAGAGTGTTTCCGAAGGAAAGAGTCTCATGTGAATATTGCTTCTCTGCTACCCCCCCCCCCCCCCCCCCCCCCTTCCCCTGAACTTAGCGACTGGTTTCACCAAGGACAGAAAAGCAGATGGCTCACAAGCAGTTAGGATGTAACAAGTTTCACGAGCAGCAGAGGAGGGAGACTTGAGGTGCTTTCCCCACATGCCTGAACTCCAGCTGTTGCTAGCATATTAATAGATCCCAAAAAATCCACATGACAGGCAAATGTTACAGACACTTCACAGAGGAAAAACTTCAATTAAAGCATGAAAACAACTGCAAGAGACAGATCTATAGACAAGTTTCCTATTAATTTTCATGCTCATTGAACTACTGGTTTGGTAATATTTTTGAATCTCAAAGCTGTTTTCCTTTCTGTAGAAGAAAATTGTATTCTCCTCAGCCCTAGAAGCAGGTTTGTGTAGGTAGCATCCAGTGCCTCCTGGTTTCCCAACAGCAGGATGCAGATAAATTTAAGCATATGAAGCTTGGTTTTAGTGGACTAATTAATTTGAGCCAAATTCTACCCAGGTATAAAGTCACAGTTTGTTCTTCTGGTGGTGATAACAGAGATAAAAATTAACTAGTTTTTTTAATTTTTATGGCGAACCCTGCCATCCCCACACATCTTTTTGAGACAACACGAATTGCTTATTCATCCTCCATCTATTTCAAGAGTAATATTTGCAACTGAATTTCATAGTAACGTTTTAAGCACTGGGCAGATGAACATGGTGCAGATGAATTTTCAGGGAAGATCTGATCCATCCCTTCTACCCACTGTAGCTGAAATCCTGGAGGTAAAGCAGTTCCATTACCTTTGCGCCAGGGCATCAGGAACCAGCAGGGAGAACGGTGCATGGTATTCTCTTCAGAGGAAAGGAATAAGTGTGTATTTTAATTGTCTCTTGCCAACTGATAGATCCTGAAATTGGGAAAACTTGTATCTACCTCTCAAATGCCTGATGCTATTGTAATTCTCAGTTGCAGTTTACTTGAAATTGCCAAAATGTTTCCGCATCGCTGCTTCCAATTTTAACATGAGCTAAAAAGACAAGTTACAGGTTACTATTTTCAGTGCTAAAATCTTCCTTAAAATAGTTTTAAAAAAGGAAGAAAATGTTTGCATTGAAATATCTTTAGCCATTTCTGTGAAGTAAATAGTGAAAATGTTTCTCAGTTTTAAAATGTTTTATAAGTAGATTATAGGGAAAACAGAAAAAAATTACACTACAAGGAACAGAAGTTGAATTTTGAAACCTGACATTTAGTGCTATTAGCTATGATATGTTCAAGGAAAGGAAACTAATTTAATAACTGTTTTCAGTGTGTGTGTATAAAGAACTTTGCAAATATGTCTGTCTTCTAACAAGATGCTGGAAGATGTGGCTCTTTCATCTTTAATTTTTGTTTTATTCTGAGATTTTTTTCTCCCCCAAATAATAATCTGTTTCAAGGATGGAATTTAAATCAGACTTTCACATTTTTGGCCTGTGGGTCTCACTCTGTGTCTTACACTATGCCGTGGTTCCCAGACCTTTGAAGACTTGAACTAGATAACTGAGGAAGGTGGACTGCAGATGACTTGGATTAGGTAACAGAGAAGGATGCTTCAATGTGTGTTGGAGTCCTCTTTGCAGCCTTCCTGGGCAGCAGGACACTCTTTTAATCAGAAATAGGCTGGAAGCTCTAGAATGGTTCTTACAGAACACACCAGCGTACCTGGGAAGGGTCCGGTTCCTGAAGGACGAATGAATCGCACAGTTAGCAATGTGTGAAGCTGTGATATGCTACTTCACATACATGAACTGTAACTGTACTTCTTCCTTCCATATCTATTTTTATTAAAACAAAACCAGAACCAACCAAATAAAAAAAAACCCAAACAAGTCACTACAACATTAATACAAGATGATGTTTGTATTCCCTGTTAAGTTTTAGCCATTTTTTCGGGGAAAGATGGAAAGTTACAGCTCTGTTAACAGTATTTTGGCATGTTGCACGTCAGGCCCTTTTCTTCCCCATTTGCTTGTTCATTAAGGTACACATATACCTCACTGTATGCACTTTAGTGTTGTCAATACTTAACTTCCATCTGGGAGAGTTCTTTCCTCGTGTCTTCTACTGCATGCAGGGTGGCTGGTACAGAGTGGCATAATGTCTCATGTTACAGAAAAATAGTATTCATAATTTTATATTAAAATAGTATATCTTAATGTATATTCACAGAGGGTAAAGATTATGGCTATGGTGACTGCATGGATGTTTCCTGACTTTGAATAAGGACTTCAATATGAAGTGTAATCTTAGTAAGCCACCCCATATGCTTTTTGAGCGAAAATTTCCAAGGACGACTTATTTTAACGTGAAATTGCTTGACTTTTGTTAAAACTCTTGAGAGGCTTTTTTTGGATAGTCAGACCTTCTGTGTGTGCTTGAATATACTAGTTCATAGTCTGTGTTTGTGGTATGCTTTCTTGTCCTCCAGTTTGCTAATTGTTTAGTTAACAGGCCTGGCATTTTAATCACATTATGGTTACACCAAACAATTTTTTTTCCCCCTTGGTATTTAGATCATGATGATTCAAGGGAACTGGGCACATTGATTGTTTATCAAAGAAAACAAGCCGAGCAAATTTCCTTTGTTTCTTGTAAAACATGGTAAAAAACCTGTAGGATTTTACGTTAAAAGCTTTAAAAAGAACTGTTAAAGGAATCTTAATTTTACAGGGCATTCAAGCAACCATAGCTTCCAATATTGCTGTAGTTCTTTAATGTTAGGTTTTGCACCGCAGCTTTTGGAAAGAACCCAAATGTCAGTGCAGGACCTGAATACTCAGCCTAATTCTCAAACAAGGGTACAGCCATTTTGTATATCCTTACAGTCCACAGAAGCACAGGGGGAGCCTTACAGGGAGATTTCTAAGATTAACTTTAAAAAGAAATGGGCGCAAAAAAGAGGTAAAAAGGCTCCCAAATGATATTATCTTAGTATGCAAATGATTCATATCGTTTTCACGTACAGGAGATGAGAAGGGATCCCCTTGTTTGTCATGCACAGGAATTGAGGGGTTTAGTGGTAGAACCCAACCGCGTAGATGGCTAATGTCATTTTATGGGAAACCTAAACTGACCTGTTTGCGTTTGCAAAATAAGGAAACTGTCCTTTGAATATTCTTGGAAGAATTCTTAAGTGAATAATACTGATAGAAATAGTCTGCCAGTATGCATACATTTATATAAAAGTATAACAATGTAAACTTTGCGTTTTTCTTGTCATTGGTGTTGGATCGATGGTTTGCATCTTGAAACCTGCTGGAAAGTATTAAAGGGGGATGCCAAAAAGCAAACTTTGTTGTTCAGGAATTATGATTGTTCAGGAATTGTGGTTGTTCAGGTAGATTCCAATTAAGTATATAAATTATTAATATATGTTCCTTTCTATTTTCTAAATATTTAATATTTTAATTAAAATAATTGGTACTCATTTACAGGAGATGGCTAATATAATTAGATTGATAGTGATTATTACCTTGGAGTGCTATTGAATTAATGTTGACAGATATGATAAGTGAATTAGTTCAGCAGTCTTCTAAATCATAGGGTAGCTGATGAGAATGCTCACTTAAGAACAGATAATACTAAGATAATATTGATTACCTTATTCCAGGTTACAAATGATATAATGCAGAATATTCAGCTAAGTAATTTCAGTAATCATTTGTTTTACATCATTTAAGTTAATTCTTTTAATTTTAAAAATGACTGTTTCATACTTAGCTTGTTTTAAAAGCCTGACCCTGTAGATTGGAAGGTCTGGACTGTCTTGAGATGAGCAGAATTGTTCTGCAGAATTACATGACATTTTCTCACATCTAATAGATTGAATAAATTGCCTTTGAAATGCTTTGGCCGCTCTTGACTCTGAAAGCCTTTGTATAAGCTTTCATATGCACTGAGACTGGTTTGGGAGCTGGCATTTGCTGTTCTATACTCAGAAGAAAGGTGACATTTTTTCATTCTTGATAATAAATCTAGGCATTATATTGGTAAAATTAAGGTGGAACTGTATCTCTGTCTGGGGAACTTCATCACGTAGCTTCTCAGGAACGGCTAATTTTTTGAATCAGTATGATATTTGATGTGTTACAAATAATTGTCATTCATCAAATTTGTTTTCAGTTGCCCGTATCACTTGCAGTATTTAGTTTGCTGGGGTGGTTGTGGGATGGTCTCATGATATTTCCCAGGACATAGTTGTCCTGATACATCTTTTTCTGTTTGTGAGTGGATACACTTACAGAATTTTTTGCTTCTTAATTCTTTGGGTTAGTATGATCTTCCTTCCCCTTCTTGATTTATATTTAAGCTTCCGGCACTCAAAAATATGTTGAGATGTTGAAAGGAGAATTTGAAGAGCAAATAGACAATGAAAGTTGGATGGGTAGAAGAGGAAACTGTGGCCAGTACTGGAGTAAGACTGGAATGGGAATGGGGTGTGTGGGTTGCCCTTTTTACTGTCTTTCAGCAAATACATAGGTTGCATAATTCTAAAACTGCTGCTGACTTTCTGTATTCTGCTTGCAGTTTTAGTGAAGTACATTATATAAGTGATCTTTTCTTTGCCTGATAAAGAAATACATTTTTTTTGAAAGTGAAATATGGCTTTAAGGTTTTTGTCATTTTAAGACTTCAGTAAAAGTTGTGAAATAGGATTTAAGAGTAGTATTTCACTGTAACGTTACCGGATACACTGGAATTTGCTTTTAGTGATTTTTATGGCTATCTGGATGAAAACCCTCTTATTAAGAATAAATTCCTACTGAGACGTACGTATTTAGCCCCCACTTAGGGTATTCACTGGGTATTAATTTGTAAGAACTAAATTGGAGACAATTTCCTCTATTTTCTTTGATATTCCTCAAAAAGCAGGAAAGAATTTCTCACTTTTCTGAGAGCTGTGAAGTTGTGGCTGATAAATGGAAGAGCATGTGGGATTTGGGTATGACCAGCCACAGGAAATCAGCCTGCTGCTCTGACCTGGCTTTCCTGGTGGCCTGCTTTGCTGTAAGGTTTGAAGTCTACTTGTGTAAGATGGCAATTTTACCTTGGTGCACCCATGATTTGGTGAGTTTTCTGAACCAGCATTCATCTGCAATTATCCCATTGACCAGAAAAATAAAGACAAAGGATGACCACATGGATCTCTATAGCAGAGGTTCACAGTAATACCCGTTTCATGTTGTGGCATCACTTCCATCCTTTCAGTGTTCCTTCAAATTTGGGTTTAGAAGCAGGAGCTGGTGTCTGCTTCTCTTCCATGGAGAATCCAGGTGGTCTGGGAGCTTTCTTGTGCAGAGAGACTTGGGGTAACCTGGTAGATACCCGCTGGCTTGTGCATGGTGCACGCCTGTCACGGGAAGAGACATTCAGTACTTCTCATCTGGAGAGCAGTGTCATCGTCTTTCAGATTCATCTGCCCACTGCTAAGGCCAGTATTTTTTTTTTTTTTTTTTGGTCTGTGTACATATTGGTGTGGGAAAGCATTTGATTAACTTTTTAAAACTGTGTTATGTTTAAATATACTGCATTTTTTTTCTGGTTTGGTGTGGTCTAGGGTTGATGGAAAGTAAGACTTATGGCAAATGTGAGATTTTGGGAGAGACTTTTACTGTATTTTCCAAATTCAAAATTTCATAAGCTGCGGCATCAGTACTCTCAATGCTTCTGTCATGTTACTGTGCCAATTATTCTATATTATCATATCTGTGATTGCATGTAGCTAGTCAGATGGCTGTCTTGTCTGCTAGTTGAAGTTTTTATTTACAACTGTTTTGCCACAGCGGGAAATAATATCTGAGTCATTGAGGTCACATCAGACAGTAATGTCCATCACTTGTGTGTGCCAGTCGCCTCAGGTTATAATCCATTGCACAGCAAATTCCACTGAAGTGATGGAACTCCGTATAAATGTGTGGTGTGCAAATAGGTGTATAAATTTCAGATGATTTGATCATTGCATGTATTTGTAAAGTATATAACATGCCTTTGATATTTAAAGTGTGGCATTAATTAAATCCCAACTGAAATTTGTTGGCAGAGTACAGCAGTTTTTATTAGTTATAATTTAGATTGAGAAGTTTAAATTGCTGTAGAAGTAGGGCAAATACGCGTAAACAGTTTATTCCTTGCATTGAGTATCACTGACTTGGGAAATGAGCAGGGCATATTTATGTTAATGCTCTCAGATTCGAAGACACTGTAGAAATTTTGTGTATGCCTGCTCATGGATTCTTTTTTAATGAGTACAGGTTCATGACAGCCAGCATTTGATTAGATCTCTAAATAAAAGAATAGGAGTGGTCAGACACAGTAGAAACAGAACCAGCAATGGAGCATTTACAGAATTGACAGTTTAAAAGGTAATTCAGGTTTCCATCTAGTGGTGGTATAAAATTGTGTCCAAGCCATGTGAGACACATCATATGCATAACCATGCCAGCTAACATGCCAGAGTGCTTGTGTATGTGTTTAAAACTTAGGAAATCGAAAGCTTTTATTATGTATAAATTATATACATAATAGCACATAATTCAGATTTTATTAAAAGATTTTTGAAGGTAGAGCTGTAATGATCAAAAATCTGTTATTCTGGCAGTGTACATTCAGATCCCTGAGTACTCTTTGAATCTAACAGTTTATCTTAGTTGCTGCAAATTAGCCCGATTCTGCTTTTTTGGTGTTCCTTGACAGCCATTTCAAAAAGTTTAACTTGGTACAGGTTATAGAAAGAAAACTGATGTCTTTAAGTTGTATGTGCGCAAGTATGAGTCTTGTTAGATTTCTTGTTTCCTCTTAGACTTAAAAAAAAAAAAAAATAGAGGAAGAGATGGGTGTTCTGATTGCTTTGCCCCAGCACTGTCTATTATTTAAAGTATTTTACAGTGGAATTTAGAGAACTTTCCCAGGTTAGGTTTTCAGATGAAGATAATATCGAGGTAACTAATCCACAAATATTTTTAACTTTGTTGTAGTTTAAGACAATGTAGTGGGTCAAACAGACAAACTGAGTATGAATTGGAATTGCAAATTTATAAGGATTTTATTGACACCTTCCTTCTAGCATTTGTTCGGTACTTGTGTGAATATTGTCAGCTTGTAGTGTTTTGCAAGCATGGTAGGTTTTACTGTGTTTTCAGTGCATTTCCACTATCAACACTGTAAACACTGCCAACTTTCCACAAGTGCTGTCAAGTACCATATTTTGTAATTACTGCAATAATATTATGAGTGCTGTAATTGCGCATACTGTATGGATGTGATTTTCTGTCCTGTGTAGACACAAAATTGATATTTTCTGCGAGTTGAAATGGAAGCTGTAGCACATCTGAATAATTGGTTTTGGAATTGTTTTTTTTCTTGTTTCAGCATAATGCGAGATGTCTGCACAAGTAGCGTTATACAAATTGGAGGATTTTTAAAGCCCCAGATGTGTGTATCACGTCTGAATATAGAGCTGTACTTAGGACACACTGATGTGTTCGAACCCATTAAGGGATGAAGACTTTTTTATACACTTCACTAATATTAAAGTCAGTTAATCAAATATGTTTTTTACAAGAAGCTGAACCTCAGATTTTGACTTCATAATCTTGTATTTAGTAGCATTTTTATCAATCTTCATGTTGTTTTAGCCGTCTTTTGTAATGCCAAGAGTTTTGGCTGTTTTAGCACTGAAGCTGACTGTATCTACAACCATACATCTTCTAATTGATATCCTGCTGTTTATGCAGATCACTCCTGGGAATACACTGAGCAGAAAATTTCTGTTGAGATATTTTTATTTCTGTGTCTCAGAGCTGCTAATTTCAAACTGCATTTTTTGAAGGATATGATTTCGAAAACATATTTAATCATAGTCTCTGATAAAATGTTTGAATTTATAGGTTTTTAAAGGTCATTTCCAGAAGTAATGTTAATGAGATATTTCTAATTAAATGTTCATTATACTAAAAGTAAGTTATAAGTGATACTAGAAGTAGAGTTACTGAGTATTGGTATTTAGGCTTAGTGATATGTGGGGAGCTTGAGTCTTGTTCATATGCTCCTTTTTTGTTGTTTCAGGGATATTAGTGAGAGACAGAGCGGTCTGAAGTGAAAGAGAGCATGATGCATTTTTTCCCCCTCTGCAGTAACTGACTAAATCTGTAGAATACTTTCTGAATTGATCTTGCACCCATCTTTCAAGACTGGCTAGCAACTGATCCTTGAAATGTAGATGCATATTCCTTTGCTCTGTGGGAATTCCTGCATGATGTAAAATTGATATACTAGTTTTAGACTATTTTATACTAATTTTTCTTCTTCCTGAAATATTCTATTCCCTAATTTAGAGGAAATGAACAGATCATTAGGTCCCTGCAACATTTTTTTTTTCTTGTCTTTTTTTTTTTTTTTTTTCTTCTGGATCTGAACCAGAAGAAGCCTGGTGGAAGGGTTTGAACTTAAGTCCCTATCACCATTGCTTCTTTGGAGATGTTATGGCTGAGGGTATTGAACTGTGTTGGTAGTATTGATATCTGCATGGAATGAACCAGAGCAATTGGTTTATTTTCTGTGGGCCACCAAATAGCATTTAGCTATTTGTTTCTTGCTTTTTATGATTGCATAGCGGAAGCATGTGGTCTTTGTATGATGTTTGATGTATATGCAATCTGTATCGAGGGAGAGATTCATATTGCATTAGCAGTCTTTGAAACTTCATCACTTTCCAACTGAAGTCTTTAATGCCCTCATATGTAGTCTTGATAGCTGATTTTTGACTTGAAAAGTATCCTTCATAAGATTGCAGTTTTTGAAGTGTACACATGATGGCAGCAAATACTTAAATTGTGAAGGCTTGTTTCTGTACTAGAAACAAGTAGGGTATTGAATTTTCTAATATAAACTAGAATTTTCACAGATTCAATTCTTCTTAAATTATTTCTTAAAATGCATATTGAGATTTGTTAACGTACTTCTGCAGATTTTGAGAAGGCTTTTTAATTTGAAAACTCTACCGTGGTTTCTACCTGGGTTAGCCATAATGTTTTCATAATGTGTTTTCTGGTTTTGATTTGTACTGGGGTAGCTGGGGTAGCAAAACGCAGCAGCTACGCCAGTAGTTAGCAGTGTTTAGCATGGCTACCCTTTGATACCTTAGCAGGGAAAAGGGCACCTACAACACTCTGTTAACCCTCAGAGCGTTGCCCTGGCAATTCTGGTTCTCAAGTGGTTTGCTTTTCTGAAGCCCAGTTTTGTTTTTCTCTGTTGGAGAGATATATCTGTACTCTCTGGAAAGAGATCTCTTATATTCCTCTTTCATGCTTCCTTAATAGATGTATATTTTTGACATATCGTGTAGTATTTTGTTCTTTATTTTTCCCCATTGCAGTCTTTCTTTCCAAGTTCTCATCCTGTAATCTAGATGAGTAATGTAAATTTTCCAGCAAGCATTCTTGGCCCAATGAAATACCCTTAGTACTGCTGTCAGTGATCGTACCTAGGCTGTGTCTTGGACTCTGCACTGAGACGTGCATAGCAGCTCCCTGGTTTCCTCCTGTGGGCTTCTAATGTTGTGGGGCTGGGAGGCAGTTGAGAAGCGCCGTGACTGGGTCCTCAGTGGAGCGATGAGGGCAACAGGGCTGAATGTCTGTGAGCATGGCTTGCGTTTACCAACAGCAGCCTTCCTTAATTTTTAAACATCTAGCCATTGGGTGATTGTTGATGTTTCAGGTCAACATTGGAAAATGGTAGTTGGATAACCAGCTGTTTTTTTAGCCACAGATCTGATGTCAGATGTCATATATTATGACATACATGACATAAAAGCACACCTTTGCTTACTACTATAGTATCAGGAAGGGAGATAATTATCAGAGTAGCTTTCTGCTCTTGTTTCATCTGACTAACCTGGCAGCTGGGAAGAGTCATTACAAAGTTCTGATCAGCCACAGTAGCCCCCAGTAGAGTATGCCCAGAGGAGACAGGGCCTTGGTGTGTAGACACAAAACTGGCTGAGTTTTAAGTGATTATATTTTTGGAAGCATATAGTAATAGCCCAATATGCATATTTTTTCACCAAAAGAAAAGCTTCATTGTGTATAATGCCACATTTTAGATGCTGTTGCAAAGTACGTTGGTATTGTGGGGTCCTGTTAAGAGTAGGGATTTTTCTTTAAAAATGAAAATATAGTATAAAATCGTATTTATTCCTACTTTCATTCCTGGACATGGGTGAAACATTTAAACTGAATCTCTTTCTCTCTTTTCTGTCCCTTCCAAAATGAATATGGCATGTGTCAAAATCCACCATGATATTTTAGGCCAAAAAATTATAGTCTGCCACAGTTACAGGAACTATGGCTTATAAGAATAGCACCTCGTGGAAAGCATAGGTCAGCTTTAGGCTGTGGTACAAGCAGGTTGCTCTAAAATTAAGGGTATTCTGGTTCATGTTGAAATTACTTGTTCTGTATATGTACTTAATTTACAGTAGTTTAAATTTGATTTAATGTTTAGAATTAATTTTAAGGTGTACAGCAAATCACGATATTCAGTTGTTTTCTGGGCCTCTTGAATGTTTAAATTCAGTTGATTGTTTGCAGTGAAGCACTCTACTGAGCTTTTTAACATCCGTTGCACTGAGTCATTGTAAGAATTTAAGAGATCCATGGTGTGAAGAGTTTTAATTAAATAACAAACATACATTATGTCCTTAGTGGTTTACAAAGATGAGCTTGTGTATAGCTGTAGGTTTTTTTTCACTAGTTCTGCTGTTGATTGACTCATGAAAAGAAATTTCATAGGCAGCGCTAGCAATGTCGTTCTGGTTCATGGGCAATTCAGTGCCATCACTATAACTGAAAGGAGTTACATTGTTAAGAAAAACATCATCATCCTGTCAGTCAAGAAGCAAGTGAAAGTTGTTTTGTGAATAATGTGAACCTCTTGATTTTCCTCTTTTTTTCTTTCTTTAATTTTATTTTATTGGTGAATCTGATTTTTGCGGAGTGCCTGTCTGCCAGCAGATGCCACTCCTCAGCAACAGACTAGTTTCCCAAATTTGACCAGATAGAGGAAAATAGTTGTGGTAGACCTTTGTTTTTAGAAACATTGATGGCAGTTTGCCTGGGATTGTCTTTGTTTTCCTTGATAAGAACAATCTATGCTATAAACAATTAAATATTTATATTTTACAATGGAGCTGGTTAAAGTTTTGTTTCCTGCTGATGCATGAAACCCTAGGGCTGGAAAAATGGCAGTCTGTAGAGTAAGATGCTTTTGTTCTTCAAAGTTTTGTGTCGAGCAGTATTTTAGTTGAATAGAGGATGACCCAGAAATCAGGAAGCTTCATTATGGAAGGATTTTGGGTGGATCAAAGGTGTCTACCAGGATCGCTGAAAAGGTGTGATGAGGAGGATGACTTAGAAGCCCAAGTCTCAATGACTTGCATAGGACAAGTCCTTATAAAACCTTCAGGCATACTGAAAAACAGCTGGCCAAGTTGTAAGTGCATCTGCCAAGAAATAACTAAGAAGCTGTGCAGGGAAAATAAACAAGGGAATCCTGGGCAAGAATATTTTGTTGTTTGTCTTTTCTAAATTTTGGAAAGATACTAGCCTGTGATTAGATATCCTGGGACATGAATAATGGCATATTACTATCTCCAAACTTTAAACAACCATTTTTTTTTTTTTTAACAGCTGATGTTTTGCATGTGGGTGAGGCCTGTCTTGGCCTCTGTAGACATCTGCAGTAGAAGACTATTTTGTTAATTGGTAAATATGGTTGGACCAGCAGAGCCTGGACTGAGGTGATGGATGCCATCTTTCCAGTCCCAACACCTTCCATCTATATGGACCCAGTCTGGTGGTAATGGAAGACTTCCTGGTATGGCTAACGAGTTGTTGATTTTTTTATGCACATCTACCTGTGTGTGTTGTTCTAAGAGGTTTAGTTTTATGTTCCTGGTGAAAGAAGATCTGTTAGATAGATAGATAGATAGATATATTTTCTGTCCCCCCACCTTAAAAATAACTTTTTAGTTGCTGGTGGGAAACCTGTGATCATCTGGCGATACCATTTGAACCCTGGAGAACTGTGAAGAAAGCCATCTTTCCCAGTATAATCGCATTCCTTCATGTTTCCTGAGAAAGGGCTCCTTTAAATTGTAGTTTGGATTTTGCTAGAAAGGCAACCTGAGAACCTGCAGGATTAGAGCAGACTATGTGTCAGTTTAGATACAGCCCTTGCCTGTTTGCTGCTGTCTGGTCCTTGCTGCTGGTTTTACAACATTGATAGCTCTTGATTTTCTGGAAAGGCCATGATTATAAGATGAAAACATTTTGTTTTCCTTTGTTTTTTAAAATTTAACTTTCTGTGTCTGAGATGTTTCAAAACTAGGATGTTTTAATTATCATAAGTGTATGTTTTTCCAGTGGTAAAGATTAATTTCTGTGGTCATTTATATTCGACTTATTCTGAACGGAAAAATAAAAAGGGATGCTTAAGCATATTTTAGTCCAGTGGACAATGGCAAAACAACCGAAATGGAAAGATTGAGGTGGAAGGTCAGCACTGACAACTACAGGTTCTTCTCCTGAGTATATATTGTCTGATTGCAAATAAATAGATATTAAGCTGTTTTGTAAGAAATGGGTAAACATGGAAATAGTATTTCTGAACTATTCTGAGTGATGTGTTCATCAAGCAGTAGAGGTTTGCTGTGTATTGAAACTCACACCCTAGAATAGGATTTAACTAATGGATTGGTCAAAACAGGAATGTCACCATTAACTTTTTGAAGTTGAACAAACTCATGATCATAGGTGATATTTTGTGTGTGTCTAGCTTGAAAACATTTGAGAATTTTTTATCAGCATTTGTTTAATAATTACCAGTAACTTGTTTTTGTAAAGGGTAGTATGGAATTGTTCAGGGTTCTGGACCTTGCTGTTATATTCATCAGCTTTTCCTAGGAAATTTCATATTCTGCATTTTGGTTTTTTTGCATCATTTTCTGGAAAAAGTTTTTCTGAATTCATTTGACATTACAACAAATTTGCTTCTCTTAAGGATGTTTTCTGTAGCATTGACTAGTATCAACTATCCAGTGTTAACAGGTGTTTCACAAACTGAATTTTCTAGACATTAACTACTTCCAACCCTTTAGGATTGTTTTTTTATGTATACGAATAAATATAGATACGCACTATACATATATGGTGTATTCCAGGGGTTTGGCACTCTTCTGGTTTTGGCTGAGATAGTTAGTTTTCTTCCTAGTAGCTGGTACAGTGCTGTTTTTTGGATTTAGTGTGAGAGTAATGTTGTAACACACTGATGTTTTAGTTGTTGCCAAGTAGCGCTTATCCTAAGTCAAGGACTTTTCAATTTCCCATGCTCTACCAGCGAGCACGTGCACAAGAAGCTGGGAGGGCGAATGGCCAGGAGAGCTGGCCCAAACTAGCCCGAGGGATATTCTGTACCATAGAACGTCATGTTCAGTATATAAACTGGGGGGAGTTGGATGGGGAGGATTGCTGCTCAGGCATCGGTCAGCGGGTGGTGAACAATTGCATTGTGCATCTCTTGTCTTTCTTGTGTTTTATTTCTCTCCCTTTTTGTTATCTTCCTTTTCATTACAGTTATTATTATTATTATTATTATATTTTATTTCAATTATTAAACTGTTCTTATCTAAATCCACGAGTTTTACTCTTTTTTCTTTCCGATTCTCCTCCCCATCTTGATGGGGTAGGGGAGGAGTGAGTGAGCAGCTGTGTGGTGCTTAGTTTCCAGTTGGGGTTAAACCATGACAGGTGCCATCTACTTCATTGAGTATTTAATGGTTTTGACCTGCAGCAAAGCATGTTGAAATCATCATTTCAGTGGGTTCTTCTGAAATTGCAGGTGTGTCAGACATTCTTCTCAATGGATGTAGCAATGTTGTGCTGCCTCCTATAGGCATGTGGTTGAGTCATGGCTACCTAATTGGTAGCATCAGTCACAAAAAATTGGAAAATTTTCCCTTTTTTTCCCTGAGTTCGTGGTAGAATTGTCTATCATTGATAACGTTGGTAAGTCCTTTAGGCTGGAAGGTGGCCAGTTCAGTGGTGATGCCAGCAGAGGGGCAGTGAGTGAAGTGTAACAAGGTGTTGGCTGCCCGGATTATGGAATAGTTCCCGAAGGAAACCGAGATCCATCTGAAGAGCTTCTAGGTTAGTGAGAAGGAAAACGATCTTGAAAGTGCTGTAATTTTAGTACAAAGTATGTTGGACAAAATAGCCAGCATTCCAACATGTTGCAGTTTGTAACGCTGTTGACTGAAACAAAGGCAGAAGTCTGGAGGGAGACTGTTAAATGCTTCATAGTTTTTTTTTCTGTTTTGTTTTGGCTTTGCTGAATTGACATACATTGAACTTTCAAACTCTGTTATTGACAATATGCTTCATTTTGCAGTGACTGACCTTTCTGAAGACCACTGGGTGCTTTTTGTAACATACTCTATGGAGAACAAACTTGAGGAATTTTGTCGCTGTATTGTCATTGATACTTGGAAAGTGTTTCTTCTGTTAATAAAATAAATGTACAACAGAATATGAATACTTAGTATAGTACTAATTTTTTTTGTTTTTTACTAAGTTGAATTTAAAATTTGCAAATAGAAGACAAACTTGTACCTTGCTTAAGGAAGTAAAATACTTTTTTTGTTGTATTCTGTATAGCACAGTTTTAGATAGTGACTTTTATCTAAACTACTCATAAGTATTGCTTATGGGTGAGACAGGAAGCTAGATACACAGGGAAAGACAGGGAAAATAGAAAAAAGAAAATAGTGGCTTTTTTTAACTGGAAGTTGAGACATTGCTGTACAATAGTAAAAAGGAAAATAGTAAGGATTAATGAGCCCACCAATCTCCCACTATTGTTTACCTCACTAGAAAGTGTGGAGAACTTGCTGTAGGTGAAGGTGAAGTTCCTTTCAGCTCTGTTACGAAGTATGAAGTTAAGTCTTTTATGTATCAGAGTATTTGGTTAAGAGAAAGGAGTCTGAATTTTGCAATTGAAGAACTTAAGCATTTTGCATTTAAGTTTGCATTGAAGTGAACCTTTGTAGTAATTCTGCTTGATAACATATTGCTAAATCCGGTCTCTTTCAGACAGTGTACTCTGCCACCTGGAGTCTTCACAGGCTGAGTGATAAGGTTTTGGAAGAAGCTATCCCAGTACGAAAACTGCACATCACAGAAAAGATTCTAAACCAAAACCAAGCTGTGTGTGAGATAAGCATTTGACTTGGGAATACACCTCTTGCAGAGTGTGGTGAGATCTGTTAGTTTGACTGTTTGGCCCCAGCACTGCTGGGCTAAAGCTGTACGGCTGAATCAGATGTGCCTGGCACTGCTTTGCAGCTGTCAGTGGAACAGCCCATGTCCATGCTGTTAAACTCTTACTCTCCAAAGCGGGGTGGCCACATCCAAACTACCTGCTGGGAGCAGTCCCCAGTCTGTGCCAGCTCACTGGCTGGGCCTGGGAGTTGTTTGGGAGAAAGCTACTTATCTTTAATCAAGCCTGTGCCAGGGACCGTGGCACCAAGCTCCCAGGGTGGGTGGTTGAGGTCTGGTACCTTCTCGAAGCATTCCCTGGCACTGGTTTAAATCATTACTGCAGACAGAGCCCTGACTCCTCTGCTGTCAAGTGCAATTGCTGCTTTTTTTCTGGATTCTTTCTCTCTGCATTATCAGATTCTCATCAACCGTTAGATTTATCTTACTTTCTCCAAATCAAAAGCTGTCATCTCTGGAACCTGTGTGCAGATCTGAGCCATTCTAAGAAACAAGTTCTGAACTCTTTAGTGCTGTTCTGTTGCTGGTCTGGTAAAATAAGGGGAGGCTCTCTAGGCCTTTATGAAATTGCATGTCAAAGCTGAGCACTGTGTCTGTACATAAGCAGTTGTGAATGTTCTGCTCTGAATACGTGGAAAATACATTCCTAGAAGGAAAAGAAAGCAAAAAGAATCCCCTTGCTGTCTTTCTAGCCAGGAGGGATTGCCAGACATGTATCTTGTTACTCTGCATCCTAGATCTGAAATATGTTGTTTGAATACTACTATTTCTTTAAAATTTCACTTCTGCTTCAATTTAATGAGTGTTCACTGGTATTAGCCCTTTCAGTGTCCTCTTGAGAACGTACTTCATCTGTCATTCATACTTGGTCTTTGCATTAATAAGGCAAGCAAACACACTTTCTCATCATTCCCTTTTACTGACCCACTTCTGAAATGTCATGGGCCAAGTTTAAACTCTCATGGGCCACAGCAGGTGAAACTATGACACTGTGAAGTTCATTGTGTGTAGTGCCTTTAAGAGGGTGTTGTATGGGTGAAGAGCAGCCCGATGAAGCCCAGTTAAACTTGCTTGGGTAATGATGGGTATAGAGGATCTCCCGAGTTCCCTGGAAAAACTAGAGCTACTGTCATCTTATGTAATACCCCAAGGACAAGCAGACAGAAAATACATTTTATTTCTCTTTGGGTAATGCCAGTTTGTGGATTAGGGCATTTCTAATTTATGCTTTGTTGTTGAGCATAATTTGGTGAACTGGTATCTTTAAGATGTATTGCTTGTAAATTTTGATCAGATATTTTTTGGGTGCTGTCGTATAATGTGTATTGTGTTTCAAGTGGAAAGGAGGTTTTGTTCTTTTCGTTTACATATTGTACAAATAAAGCTTCAGTGACTGTTCAATTTAGTGAGGAAAAACATAAATGCAGACTGTGATTCTTCTCTGAGAAATAGCTGCCAATGAAGTTTTGTGTTTGTTATGAAAGAATAGGATGGAAACTAGCTTATATGTGCATTCAGTAAAAGCCATGTTCTACAGTTTGAATAAATCAGCTGATTATTGAATGATGATAATGTTTTAATCTCTTGAGTATGTGGACTTGTCTGTCTTAGTTAAATTTGTAGTTGGTTTAGTTGTTTTTATACATTTGCTTTGGGGGGAGAAAATAACTGTTATAGTATGGTATATTCAGTACTGGAACATTTAAAAAAAATCTTAAATCTGGTAATCCTCAAAACATAATGTCAGATCTTATCAGTAACCTGAGATTTTATTTTAAATATTTTTTACTTAGGGATAGTAATTTAAATATAACTTGGACTAATCTTGGCTTTTTAATAAGTAGAGTGATAAAGCAGAGGTAGCCTGGAAGACCTTGGCTGGAAGGGACCTCTGGAGCTCCCTACTCAGAACAGAGCCATCTTAGGTCAGGTTGCTTGGGGCCTTGTCTGGTCACAAATCCTTGTGATTTTTGCTGTTTGCTGTAAAGGATGTGGAGAAAAGATTTGACTTATAGTATAGTTTTCAAATGTTAGCTGAGAAAATTCTCAAAGTTTCTGGTATTCAAGCAAAACTGATTACAGTGATAAAAGTCAGAAAGTCATAATTTAAATAGGCATTCACAACTAAATGGTACTGAAGTACAAGTGCTGAATACTCTGAAAGTATGTGATCACTGACACACATTTGTATCCTTTGCACTACATCTAATCACTTGTTTTCAATCAAATAATCAGAGTAATATGTCCCGAAGAACTGAAAATCGTACTGTGTTGGGTTTTGCCTAATAATTTGTTTAGTGTATATATAAATGTAACTCTGTAGGTGTGATGTTGGCTGTATGTTTACATTTCAGCAATATGTTTAGTAAGCTTTAGTTTAGTTTGTCTGATTTTATATTGAGACACAAGTCAGCCATATGAATTACATGTGTGTCTGAAATGAGGGTTAATGTGCTAGGCAGTATGAAGTGTAACTGGGATGGATTTTTGCAGCAATTAGCAAGGGCCTGGAAACCAGTATTATCGTGGTGTGAATGCTGTCTACATCATTATTAATTTTTATTGTATTGTTTTTAATGGATTGTTTGTGCACTTATTTGCACAAATACACACTTTTAATGCACAGTAACAAGTATAGGTAGGAATAAATTAAGCATATGAGTTTGCAGATTCTTCTTTTGAAAATCGATTGCATGGTATCCAGAAGACTTAGTTCCAGTCTTTCATGGCATTACAATTTTAGGATGCATTAGTTAGATTGATATCTAACAGTGCCTCATTGAATTTATTTAGTAGTCTAGCAGAAGGCATGCAACAGTGTGTAATGGATTTAGTTGAAGTGTGAGTGAGCACTTTGAATTTGTTTTATTTGGCTTTGTCTTTTTTTTCACCTTCAGATGTTCAGTTCTGTTGTGTGAGATGAAGTTCTCATGACCCCTTGTACTATTTAGCATATCCCATTTGTTGATTAAAGCTTTTGGTACAGTGATGCATCTGTCACTGGCAATTTACCAAGTTACTTGCCAAAGGTTTCTTTTTCCTGAGTAATGAGACTTTTTTGTTTGTTTTTATTTGTGATTAGATTGCTTGTAGGCAGTGTTTTTGAGGACAGATAGGATCCTAAAGATACTTCAAATAGGTATGATAATTTTGACAGCAATTGTGGCAGAACTTTCCCAGGGAAATTCTCCACCCACCTGATGAAATAAAGCATTACTAAACTGGGTTCTGCAAAGGAAGATGTTTTGCAAAGCTGTTATTTGTAAAATCACTGCTATAGTAGATATAGCAAGCAATTCAGTGAAGATGAGGAGATCTGTTGTATTTTTCTCATAAATAAATACTGTAGAATGCAAATAATTCCACTGCTTCCCCCCCATTGGTGTACAGTCTTGTTTTCAGTGTCTTCCTCTTTTAAGAAATTACACATTCATGTTAAAATGTTATGTTTTGATATAGAGAAGATAAATCATGCTTTGTTCTGATTTTCTAGGTCAGCAGTCAATAGTAATGGCTAGTCCTGCACTATAACAGCAGGTGGACTTTATGGTTGAATTTACTGCAGTGCACGTGCCTGTGGGTCAGAGATCTGCAGGGAGCCGGGGTGAGCTGGGAAGCGCAGTATGGTCAGGACACCAAAGCGATGCCTGGCTGTGGCCCTGGGACCAGCCCGTGCAGATGCCTTCAATGTGTAGCCCATAGGGACAGTTCAGCAAGCAGCCCACAAGTGTGTTTTGGTGTAAACAACTGTTCTAGTCTATGCATCTTTTCTGTGATAGAAATGGGGCACATGCTGGTATGGTAGAGGAACGCTTGCAATTCAGTCCCTTCCTGTGCAGGGCCGGTGCTCAGAGCCGTGACCTGTTGCATCTGTGTGCTGTGCTCACCTGCTGCATCTTCATGGTACTGGTAAGTGGGAGGAGTTTCCACTACATCATTAAACAAATTTAGTTTGGCTAGTCTAAGCTCTCCCCTGTTCTGGCAGCTTCATAAATGCAATGGGATTGATGTTACTTGGAGGATTTTTTTTTCCCTCCCCATTTAGCAAGCATGATTTTTTTTCAGAGGCACATGAAACATTCTACAGGACAGCAGAGCATGCTAATATTCATCCCTCCCCCCTTAAGACTGAAATAAACGCCTACTCAGGAAGACCCCGTAATTTACCATCAGCATGGTTCAAGGGGAAGCATAGCTGGGTGGCAGGTGATGTAAATGTTATTCGAGGTTCTTCTACTGATGTCTTCAGCAGAAAAACTCTTATTTAAGAGTTTTTTTCCTGTTTACTATCTTTGCCTAGTGAATCCTGGGACTAAATTAAAAAACAGAGTAGCTTAACTGGGAATTTATCTTAAATAGGTAGCATAAAAGCCATCCTGCAGAGTGGAGAGTGAGACAAGAATTCATCCTGATTCTCATGTAACTGCCTACTTGTGGGCAGATGTACACAAGACCTCCTCTTCCATATTTTTCTTGGCTAGCAAGCAAAATTAAAGATGTATAAGCAACTCAAAACTAATTCAAGTTTTTATTGTTCATATAGCATTGCATTGCTTTAAACAAGTCCAGAGTAATTTTAAAGCCATGCAAATGTAAGTCGAAGAGTCTTGAAACACAAATGAAATCTCTTGAATAGTTTTGGTATTCTCTGACTGGTAGAAACCTTGAGGAAACCTATTTATTCACGTCATCAATGGATGGCAAGAAGAGTTTTTTCTAGAACTTACTATATAGTCAGTTTGAAAACTCCTCTTCCTGATCATATACTGTAGATAAAGGACTTGTTTCTTAATATAGTATAAACAAACAGTTCAGCAGTTTGACATTGACACTAATGATGAAAGTATTGTATTAATGTGGAGAGAACATCTGAGTGGATGCGGATGTATCATACCAAAATGATTAACTGGTACCACTTAGCACAGAAGTAGTTTATCTCGTGTGTGTGTGTGACATACAAGTAGAACTAATGCGCTACACTTTCCATTCTTGGTATCTTCTCTACAGGCAGGCTGCTTCTGCTCCAAATATTATTGTTTTATCTGTAGCAGAAGGCTGCGGTACTCAGCTGTGGAAGCACCTGGGAGGCTGGCAGATGGAGCACAGAGCTGAGCTGGCTTGAGCAATCTTAATGTGGCACATTTGTGTTTCTGAAAGGTTGCCTTGATATTTTCCTGGCTCTGGTGTTTTTGTATTCTTCTTAAGATACTTTCCTTTAAATTACTGAGGTAAATTAAGTTCTGTTCCAGTTCAACATGTATTTTTGCTTGGGACCGGACAGCCTGTGGTTGCACAGAGAAAAAGGAGAGCTTCTAGGTGGGTGAGAATTTTTAGGAATAAGTAGGCGGTCTGGATTTTGTTGTGGAAGCTTAAGTTTTTGTTAACTGAGTGTTCATTTCAAAATTAAGTATGTACAAATCTAAGCTATTTTACTTACTTGATTTCCCTCCCTTTATTACTCCCCTACCCTGTTTTCCCTGTCATTTGCTAATTCAAAGCAAGCACCCTTTAATAGTTGGAAAACCTCCTGCAATAGCAGAAACAAAAAAGAAGGAATAGAACAAGATCTAGGTGAGTTAATTTTGAAGTATTTGTTGTATAGAGATTACAGGAGAATGTGTTCAGACTTGAATTTGTGATATGTATTTGATCTCCCCAAAAACAGTACAGAAGATTTTATGGAGTTTTTCAGAAGTGCTTTCAGATTAGCTGTCTCTACAGTACTTTATTGAATTTTCAAACTTGTTCAGCAGATCAGTGACTTTTTCTTTTGTATTTAATCCCTCCAGTCTTCTGCGACAGCCCAGCCCATACTTGCTGTATTGTGACAGATGCTGTAAAAATCCTCTTAAATGTCAGAGCCATTGGATAAAGGGATAAGTAGATAGTGACTTGCAGATGATTACAAAAGTTTTGGCATTTTTCAGATTTGAGGGCTCTGATGTAGTCAGTAGAGATGCATGCTCCCTTACAGCAGCTCTTGAACATTCTGATGACACATTTGTTTCCTTCAGTTAACTTCTGAAGTAGTTCAAAGATCATATAAAAATCTCCAAATTAAAAACTCCTGGTAAGATGCATAGATTTGTAGGCTTTAGAGTTTTTTGACCTTAAGAAATTGTTAAAAAAAAATCAATACAATTTTAGATTTATGTTTAGAATATTATTTTTTCTGACCTTTTTTGTTTGTACCGTTATGTCAGGAATTTCTGGCTGCATATATGCTATATCACAATATTTTAGGAAAATAAAACAGAGTAAGGAACTTTCTGTTGTAATTTTGAGAGCAATAAAACTAAAGAAGAAGGAAATGCTGTGATTTATTCTATTACGTGGAGGATATGGAAGACTTTTTCAACCTCGTTTGACAGAGGTACATTTATGTGTATGCAAAGTATTATGTCTGGTCTAAAACTTCAGCAGCTTTTAGCATCTTTTGCTGCAGCAACAAGAACTTTCGAAATTTTCACTGGATCTAGCACAGAGACCAGTGAGTTAATATTTTTTGCCTTTTATTAAGTATTATGAAGTACATGTTAATTGCAGTAATGAGCCTTCTTTCCACAGAGTGAGTTTACAAGTATAAACCAGTATGTTGTTAGTTGTCTTAAGTAAAATGTCAGTTACATCAGTACGCATTTATTTACATAGAGATGCCCTATTGCTGCTATTTAAAAGCAAGGAGGACTGAATTGTAACCAAATGATTGTGGTCAAGTACACTGAATTATTTCTATAGAGGAGGACTTTCAAAAGTACCAGACTGAACGTCATACTTATCTAAGTAATGCCCTTATAAGAATTCACCTGTGTTTCCCAGTGGCAATATTATTTTATTTTTGAAATCATATGAGTCCACCTGTATGTAGGTTTTCTTTTATCGATGGCCAGTCTCCTAGGTAGTGCTCTATGAAGAGCACACCTCAAAATGTTTGTGCCATGTTGAAGAAGCAGGTAAACCTTAATGACTCCTTGCATGTCTGTTTTAAATGCCTCTGCAAGCACCCAGGTAGAGCTTGTCTCTCTCTCCTGTTACTAGAGGGACCATGGTAAGACTGGCCAAGAAAATCAGCCTTCAACTCAGTATTTTCTATCGCCAAATTTGCTTTGCGAAATTATCATCCCATGTATTGTATTGGAACAGGTGATGTAGAATATGTTCACTTAAAACTGGTGAAGTTTCTGTCTCTTTGTTCTAAGGGATGGGTCTGACTTTCACACTAATGACTCTCTGGTCCATTTATTAAATATAGCCCATGACTTTTTACTTAATTCATTCAAGCACATTATTCTTCTACAGGTCCATTAAAGTAAAAACTTCAGTGCACCCTCAGCAGAAAGGTTATTTGTGGTGTCAGGGAAATCAATGCAAGATGCCTATTAGCAGATTAAATTTTTGTTTATACTTGAGGTTTTCTTCCTGACTGTATTAGTTTAAGGTTTTGGCTCTAATGAGCATATAGGAATGTGAGTAATGGAAAAATAAGAATACCAAGTCTCTTTTGGATATATATGTACATTTGAAATGCTTCGTTGGGTATAAATTGAGTAGAAGAACATGCATGGAAAGTCTTTCAAGTGTCATCATCTGGGATATGTAATCTTTTGCATGTTCTTAGTTAGTATCTAGCAGTCTGGAAACTAATGTGGTTGTCTTGGAAACAGGCTTTATTTTCCTTTTGTGAATATCTAGATGTGAAATCATTGTCTTCCTTGAAAATCTGGAAGTAATTCTTCTGAAATAACTGCAAATTTAAAGCTTGTCCTCTATTTAAAGAATTGATATGGGAGTCTGTAAGTGATGTTTGTGTTGTGTGCTTTAATTATAGTTGTGTGATTATGTTGCTAAAACAGTCCTTAGGTTTTTTTAGGTAAAACGCTTGTACTTAGTGTTGATGTTTGACTGAGAATTATCTGCAGTGAAGCACTTTGCCAAGATTTCCTAGCTTAATATTTAAATAGAAATATTACAGTATAACTGATGCATTGAGGAAGTTAAGTTCCTAAAAACAAACTGATACTATCACTTTCAGTCTTTTCCCTTCCCCTGCTTTAAATTAACAGCATGTGATAAAACCTTGAATATTCTGTGAAATTGTAGCATAATATTTGCCAGACAAAATATCAGCAGTAGACAAAAGTGCACAGGACAGCTTTTTATTAGCCAAAGAGCTGCCATGCACAGCATAAAATGTCAAAGCAAAATAGAATCTGAGTCAAGAAATAACCATCTTTAAAATTGCTGAGCACTTATTAGGATTTGTATGAAAATATGAAACAATGTTCTCGAAGGAAGTTTAACTTTTCTGGTCTGTAGCTTATTTGTCCAGTCACAGCAATCTTAGAGTTTGGTATTAGTAACAGTGTAATTTCATAATAATTTTTACAAATGAAGGTCCAGACTGAATAATTTTCCATGTTTTGTTCTTAAATTGTTAACTATATTGTTCTAATGGGGTTTTTAATATATTTCTCTTCCAAGTATTTTTGTCTCCAGTACCAATTTAAGACTCTCAAATACCGGTATGTACTTCAGAGAAGAATATTGTTTAAAATTCTTCCATACAAGAATTCTTTTTTTTTGTGGAGCTGACACTTTGAATGATACGACCTGTCCAAGGGAAGAGAACCATGGCAGGATCTCGTTGAGCCTTTGGAACCCATTCGCATGACCATCTCTTTCATCCTACCTCCTCTATCTTCATTCTGACCTGTTTCTTGTTCTACATCTACATTTCAGATTGATCTCTCTTTTCAGAACTTAATCAGTAATTTTATTTTTTCTTAGATGTTGTTTTTCCTTCAACTATGTTCCGATTTGTTTTCTTTTCTTCTTCCCTAGAATGAACTCAAGCTTTCTATTTAAGGCCTGAGAAGAAGCTTATTAATGTAAGTGAAGAGGATCTTAAAGACTAAGGTTGTTATCAGATGATGTAAAAAGCTTTTAGTGACCTAGATTTTGGCCCTGATGTACAATACTGATGTAAGTATGTGCATCCAGATAGAAATAATTAATCACAGCTTGTTTTTCCACAAATGACAGTAAAGTCACTCTGATGTACTGTAATGCTCTTGTGCTCCATTTTGGATTTAATAGCATTTATATATGTTTACCTTGATAGTCAGGCCACAAACTTCCCACTTTCACCTCAAATTATGATCTCACAAGTCTTACATGAAAAAAGGACATTAAAATAACATGTTATTTAAGCTATAAGCAAAGCTGTTAGTCCTTGAGCTTTTTTCACATTCCTCTAAATAAATGTCATTTCTTCCAGTTTAACAATATTAGTAAACTGTGTTCAGAAAAAAGTAGTCCATTTTGTACCTTCCTGATCAAATAATAATTCTCCATGCTGATTACTAAGTATTACATAATCATATTCCCTGGCTCCGTTTTAGCTGAACAATTTTTCATTCTCTTCTCCCAAAACTGCAAACAAGCAAGCAACCAAAAAAACCCCCAACCCATTATATGGTAACCGTTCTGTATAGTTACAGTATGTGCATCATTGTGTTACTGTGATCACTACCCTGAAATTTGGTTGATAATCACATATTCTAGCATCCTTCCTGAATCTCCTGGGAAAACATGATTTTGTTAAAGTTCTTGTGGCTTTTCCTTTCAGATTAACTTTTAGAAAACTTTGAAGTTTTCTGGTTGTTTCCATTCTTTATGATCCAGTGACTTTGTCCTGGAGAAATCTGTTTTACTTCTGTGTGTTGTAATTAGAAATGGTGACATGGTTTTTCATCCCAGAAATTAAAATATACATAATTCAAAGTTTTCTAAGGATAAAAAGGAAGTACAATTTTTTTTTTTCATCATGTGTTTCACTTCAGGATGTTGCTAAGTCTGACTTCAGCAGCATTACCCAAAGATAAAACAAACTCCAGAGGAGAGATTATAGATTCATTCAAGGAGAAATGGTATTTTTGTTGCCTTTTGTAATTAAAAAAACCACAAACCAAAACAACTAATGAACACTTCTTTGTACCGTAAGAAAGGAAGGAAGTTGATTGAGCCAGTCATCTACAGCCAGAGAGAGAGAGAGAGAGACGTAGTTGTTTTGTCAGTGATGAGACCCACATCTCTGGAGGACAGTGTATCCAGTCATCACATCATGTTTAAGACAGAAGTTTCTCTCTCTGACGCTCAGCACAGAGACAACGTGCATCTCTAGCTTCACTTAGACATGTAACATATAGATGTAGACAATCCTATCGCAAGTGCTAGACTATCCCCTTGGCTTGAAACGGCCTCTACGAAATCTTTCCATCTAATAATGGACTGAAATACAAAATAGGTTATCCAAGCTGTTCTTCACACAACTTGCTTTAGAGCTCCTCATTAATTACAATTGGGTATAGTTGTTAGAAAAGGGAGGGTTTTATTTCACCAGTGTTGTTTTTCTTTGGGAGTAGTAAGTGTCCTGTAGTGAGATGGGTTCTCCACACTGTTGGGCTTGAAGGGTACTTGAGGAACCAGTTTGGTGTCTGGCAAACCATGTAATTTTCATACCTCTTGTGTTTTGCATTTATGTTTAAACGAACTGTATGTGCTGCTCTGCTGTCCCTGTTTTTCCTTCCCTTTCTGGAGTGCGACCGTAGTGGCTGCCTCAGCAGAGAGGCAGGGACAGTGGCTGTGAGTTACCGGCTCTGGTTTAGCCTCACTCTGGGATATTTTTCCCTTTGGGAATTCCTCAACTGCCATGCTCGAGAGGTGGTGATGCACAGGGGAAGAACAGGGATCTCGTTCTGGGAGGGATGCAGTTTGCACTGTTGCTGGATTAGAAAAAAATGCTTTAAAAAATTCTTTCACATAATCTGAAATTTTCAAAAATTTGTATGAAAATGTGTTTTCCTTTAATTTCTGAGAAGAGTGCTTTTTTTTTTTTTTTTTTTGAACAGAGTGTGTAATGTTTCAGCTTTAATGAAAATGAAGTATTCTTTCTCATACACTTTTCAATTCTTACATGTGCTTAAAGTTTCAACTTAGTGTTCTTATGACTGGTCATATAAGCTACTCAGTCTCGTTTTTAAGTGTTTGTGTTTTTATACATAGCAAACTTCTGAATAAAACGTACCTATTTAGTATGTTACATCCTAACTTCTGCTTAACTGAACCCGTCTATTATTAATGGAAAATATCAAGGATGGCTGAAATTTGGAATATAACAGAACTGGCAGATTTTTTAGATTGTTTAAGGCATCTTATTCTTTATGTCTAGGAGCTGTCAGAAGGTGGTAAACAGATCTCAGAACAGCAGCATTTATAACCAAATTGCTTTAATGAAATACAGATAAATCATTCAACAGAAGAGCTAATTAGGTCTGTAGCCTATAGCATAGGCTCTGCCATCCCATCCATTAGCAACCCTGGTGCTTCACTCAAGCCAAAGAGTGAGTTTACAGTATATTTGATTTGAGTGACAGAGGTTTGTGTGTGAATGCAAAAAGGATTAGAATATTATTTAAGTGATACCTCAAGATAAGCAGTGGTGAACACAGGACTTGAAGAGCATTTGCTTGCTTACCTGCCTTGCTGCAGCCTTTGCTGGCTGCAGTGCCGCCTTGGGTTGCTGAGTTTGCAGCTATGGCTACCTTAGCCCAAACCACCCTGTTGAAGGGCTGTTCTATGGCTTTCTTTAACATGTCCATGCTGGGAAAATCTTCCTGGTTTTGAAACCAGAAAACTTAGTGTTACTTTGCACAACTGCCTCTCTTAGTAGATAATAAACATTTTGTTGATGGATTCTGTGCTGTGACATTGGTAATGAAGGAGATGCTAGAACAAGAAAAACATTGGTTTCTATAATAAATAAGCTTGTTGCTAGATTTTTCTTGTATATGGCTGTTAAATTTATAGCGTAACCATATTTTTGTGACGATCAACTTGTTTGTAATGCTTTATTTAACCGGAGCACAATGCTGTTTTAGAGGCCTTACTGTTGCCTCAGAATGCAAGCTTGTCTGCTGCACCAGAGCTGGAGTGTCTGTGGATGAAACATTTGGCTTCATACCTTTTGTATGTTGGTGTTTTCCAGAGTTACATGTAAAGTCCTGTAGCATTTTCAGGAAGAGAATAGTTTTTGAGATTTCCCTCTTGTGCCCACATTACAGTCAATAAAAATTTTTATTGCAAAACCACTCAGCAGTAACCATTCATCTTACGTCCTTCAGGCTTTTGGCAGAAGCAGTGTTAAGCCAGTGCTGAATGTTTGTGCAAGTGCCTCTTGCTAAGAGTTGCCTCTAGTTTGCTGTTACACGTAATGGATGCTCAGGTGATTTAAATGCCAGAAGAGAAAGTTGGTTTTTAACCTTCTGTCAAGACTTGCAGTAGGAGCTGGACATCTTTATTCCCCAGAGGTCCTCTGCTGTGCTGGGTACCTCAGAATGAAATTGCCGTCTTCATTCTGGTGCCCTTTTCCCAGCAATTACTATTTTAATTTTCCATGTATAAAACTGGTAACGCCAGCCATATGTCATTATCTGGTATCATTCAAATACCATTTGATGGGTATTTTAAAAAGCAGGAGGAAGGCTTACTCATTACCCTTTATAGTATATTGACTTTGTTTTTAAGTGATCATGGGGTGTTCTTTAAAAAATCAAAGGTGGTTTGAAATTGTGTGATAATAACGTTTTTCCTGTTAGTGGATGTGTGACTTCACGTAGCTGTTTATTCAGATTAGGTAATTTATTTGACAGTAATTGTTATTTTATGCAATTTAAAAAATGTTTGTGGCCTATTTTAGGTGGTCTTATACGATGAAGTATAGGTTGCTATGGCTTAACATGTACATCAGTCTATGAATATATCCACTGAAATTAAGCTTAAGCTGAGTTTAAGTGTGGTAGAATTTTCCTGAGTTTGTTGTTACATTTCCAACTATACTTATAGCTTCTGGTAAAATATATGAAGATGTTCTGGAGTTTCATGTAGTGTATCTCCCATTTAAAAATCTATAAAGATTTTTGTCTTTTGCTGATACTGAATTAGTTTAACAAACAAAACAGTTTTGTAGTAAAAAATACAGTAAATCAGTTGCAGAATTCTGTCTGAGCATGCATAAAATAATTCATTCAACATATCTCTGCATAATAATAAGAACAGGTTGTTCCTTGCTGTGCTGTTCATTCACAGTTGTTTCTTCATGCTACTGTCCTAGCAGCATGTGTTTGATTTTGCTCCTAGTAGCAGCAGAAGAATTTGAAATGCTGCAATTTTAAGTTAACTTCCAGGGAGCGATGAGTGTGGCCTATCAGGCCATGCTTGTTCTTTTGATGTCACCCTGAGAAAAATAAATTTTAAGTAATTTGATAGCGTTTTTCAGTGCCTGACTGTGCCGTGTTTGTTTAACATGTCTCAGAGTAGTGGTTTCTGATCTGGCCCCAGTAATGTTTTATCAGTGTTATCATTAATTTGACTACAAGTAGAGTTAGTCTTTTTGGAGTGGATGAATACATCAGCTTTATACTTTTAACTGCTTAAGGGAGATTAAAATTTTAGACCTTTTTAAAAGAGAAAATCTGGCAAGAAACTGAATCATACAGGTAGTTACCGTGAACAGACATATCTATCCTGACTTTTTCTATCTAAATGAATCTTACAGAGATTTTTTTGAGCTATTGTCTAAAATGTAGCATTGTACATGTTGAGGAGGACACCAAAGAAAATAGAAGTGATGATTACCATTCTTCCCAGTGAAAATGGGCAAATGGGCTCTTAGCCCATTTAATCTTACAATTAAATCATAAATGTCTCTCAGCATTTCGTATTTGCATATGAGATAAATGTCTGTCAGCATGTACTGGATGTAGGAGTCTATACATCTGGCAGTCAGGGAGTGGGGCTTTTGGTTGTGTGGGTTTTGCTTTTATTTTTGTATTTAATCCTTTCTCAACTTTGAGAACAACAAGGCTGACACCCTTTCTGTAATGTGTGGTACTTTAAAACCTCAAATGTCACCCATCCCCTTGCCCTTTTGGTGAATTTGTGCATTCTCTGAATGCTTAAGAGTCAGGAAGCAGAGGAAAACTCTTATTTGCCTCAGTGAATTTAAATAAAACCCCCTATGGTTATTGATTACAACAAATACTCAGCTTCTGTGTTTTTGTAGAAATCACTTGGAGGTTCAAGTATTTAATCATGCCATAGTATTTTAAGAGAGCCTAATGACTGGATTCAGCTTGCATGCTGTAGACTCCAGCGTGATCTGTGGGCAGAACCAGCATCTCTAAGGAATGCATCAGAGCATTCAGGTGAGGCATCTGCCTCGCTGCACTGGTGATACAGAGAGTTTCGGGGTGTCTCTGCAGTTGCACATACTGTTGGCAATGCCGGGACCTGGCCAGTCTGCACCTCAGACTGTTACTCTCCTTTAAGACTGAGATGGGTGCTGGGAGGAGCAGGAGTCTGAGGATGTCTGTGATATGGATGGTCAACACGCTGGGATTTAATACTGGATAAGTCAGCCGTCTTTTGATGGTAGATGGTCAGGAGAGGTTGTCTTGACTTGGACTTGATTCTGATCCTCTTTGTTTCTGGTGGCAGTCCATATACAAGGGGCAAAGACTTTTGCCGTTCAGCTGGTGGTTTGGTTTTTATTTTTTTTTTCATGTAGGTGCCCAGAAATTGTACAGCTGGTGCAGGCAGAGGATCATTGCAGTAAGAGCTACTTACAAAGAACCAACCAACCTAAAAAAACCTAAGGTGCAGAGGTTATCCCTGACTGACCTGCCGTACTTGACCATCCCTGCAAGGGAGGAGAGCACCTGTGTGCCTCTGCCATCCTTGTGTACGCCGAGCCTGGCTCTGTGAGGGTGCAGGTTTGCTTGTCTTCTGTCTGTGTCTCTTGTTTCTGGTTCTGTGAGCGGAGTGCAAACCATAATTGGAATAAGATGCCCTTGAAAAGTCTGCCAGGGATTCGTGTCACGATTGACAGAGGAGTTTTGTTATATTTGGAAGACGTAGTTACATGTAAAATAAAATGAAAGGCAGAAGCGAAGTAGTTTTCCTTGTTTGGGAAGGCTAAGCAAGAGTTTGTTTCAGTTCTGCTGGTAGGGAAGATGACACTAGGAAATTCTAGTTCAACTAGTTAAATTCTCTATCTGTTAAGTTCTAATGAAAACTAGAGCATATGCAAACATGCTGCTCCTCCTTATTGTCTGAGAGGGACTGTAATCATCATATTTTGTGACCAAAGGTGTATTTCTGAAAGAACAAATGTCAGCTTGTTTTTTCCTTGGTAGTTTTCCTCCCCTCTAGCCCCTTACACTTTTAAGCCTATTGCTGAACTTTGGAGTTCAACGTATTAAAATTCATGTGCAGTTAGCAAAATGGTGCATTTTCTGTATAGAAGCTGAATCTTAAATTACAGAACTATGTACCAGCAAGTTATGTAGTACCTTTCCAAAATCACTGGTCATATAATAACAGTATGAATTTCTGAGGGAACAGTAATGTGTTAAACACTTAAATATCCCAAGCTTTGTTCATTCCTCATCTGGCATCGCAGCCAGAGAAAATGAGATACAGCTGATCTTTTCCCAGTGCTTTTCTAAAGGCTGAAACATATTTTCTTTGGTGCATCACTGCCTTTTGGTAAAACGAGGTGAGAAAGTTCCATTTTCTGTCATGAGCCAACCAAAACCCAGCATGTTTTCAGGGTCCAGTTTTGAATTTTTGTTCACATTACAAATCGATGTGAAACCACAACTACTGAGGCTTTCTGGCATGTACAAAACATTTGTTCAGCTAGAAAATGAGTGCGGGAAAAGAGCCAGTGGTGACGTGTCCAGATGGGAGCACGCTGGAGTGCTGCGAAGCAGAACACCTGGCATCAGGGAATGAGGAACACATCACAGTGTGTCTGGAGGCAGAGGGCATCTGTGAGAGCGGGCGTTGCAGCTTTGTTGAGGACCACCACTTCCAAGATCTGGATTCTTCAACGCTGATGCTTTGTGAAATGTGATGCTTTGATGTTAGATTAAATAAAAAGAATGTCGCAGACTCTTTACCAGTAATTAATTTGTTATTTTTGGAAAAGACGATCTTCTGGCCAACAAAGTCTGTAAAATTGTAACCTGTCTTTAAATGGACTTCAGTTATTTCTAGGAACTGTAGCCCGTGCCTGCAGCAGTAGCCCCAGGCTGCTCCCAGGAGGTCAATCATTAACGGTGGGGAGGACTTTTCTCCCACCTGGGAACCTGCACTGGTGGGACATCACATGGAGGGGTTCTCAGGGTTTGTACATTTATTCAGGTCTCTTGATAAGATGTGGTGAGTTTCACATTGCTTGCTTTCAGTGTTGTTTCTGAATTATATGATGTGAATGTTGTTGTTTGGTATGATGAGAGTTTCTTTTTTTGGAGTCCAGAATCAATAATGACTGTATTGTTTTGTGCAGAAATTTGAAGATAGAATGAGGTGGAATAGTTGATGTGTAACATGTCGGTGTGTCACTGGTCTGCTCACAGCTTCAGAGATCACATTTGTCCATCTGCCTTGATAAGAAATTCTGTAAATTATTAAGTTGAAGACTTTTTAACCCATTATCATTTTTTACCTTGTTGTTACTGTTTGATTGTTCAGTCATCAGGAAAAAACTGTATTTAGTTCCTTCTAAACCCTGGACCAACTGCACCATAAGGTAACACTGCTGAGGTGTAGGATTACTGCAGAGATTGACTGTAGTATCACTGTTCCTGAATGCGTATTTAATGTAAAAAGGGGAGAGGTCATGTGGGGAAGAACCTCAGTATTATGAAACTGGTGTTATTTTTCTTATTAGGTAACTTTAACACAACGTTCTACCACTACAGATCTCTGTTAGAAATGAGGAATCTGTTTAGTTCAGAGTCTGTATTAATAAAAATTTACTTTTGTAATTGGTAATTTGGTGATTGGATTAACAATTCAGTGTGCAATAATTAGGCTTCTTTTAGCTGAAAATTGGAAATGAAAATAATGCTTATAATTAATTGTTAGAATCCTGTGCTTTTCAATACTCCTGATATTTGATCCTTTATTTTAAAAAAAAAGTGTTACAATGTAGCACAGTCATCATTCTTATTTATTCAGAATATAGTTTTTTTTAGTTCACTTTCTTATACTGAATTCAGAGTTGTGCTTGAAACTTTAAGGCTGTTTTGAAGGATGCCTCACTAAAGTAGGAGAGGAGCCTATATTTTTGCCAATAAAAATTAACTTTTGAAATTAATTTCTTAATTGTGGGGTTTGTTTTTAAGTTCCTCTTAAGAAAAATTAAAGTTTAGGCTCTCTTCCAACCCAATGTTTAAATGTGTGCTTAACTTCTAAACATCCGAGTAGGTTCACTGACTTCAGTAAATACACATGCCATGAGGCTTTTGACAAATTCACTCACTGCAGCTTCTTTGAGAGCTGCTGCAGCGGGGCTGGTGCTGGACTGAGGGAGCTGGGGAGTGCACAGGATCCATGCTGATGGGCTTTGAACACAGCAGTGTCAGTGGTAGCACTGCTAGCTGAATTAAATTTGCAGAACCACTGTCCTTGCAAAACCTCCAGTGTTGTAATTTAGAAAAGTAGTAATGGTCAAAGATTGCTCCAAAGCGGTGAGAAAGCAATTTTCCGACTATGCCCACATTACTGGTGTGACCTGTTGGCCACTTCCATTTCTGTCCTTGAGAAAGTTTTGCTTTTATAATGATCCTCAGCCTGGTATTGATGTAATACATACTGACTGTTTTGCCTGTCCACTGACATAAATGCTGTTATTTAAGTAAACATGGTCCAAATACTTTCTGATACAACAGGATTGAAAGTAAGTCTGAACAAATTTATGTTCAAAACAGTACAGAAAGGGGGTTATCCTTTTCTTTTTCCTTCGGGGAATGAGGATGCAATCTGTCTTGAAGCCCCTTCTTATTCTCTTCTAACTTTTAATTTTGTTAACTGATTTCTCCCAAAACTGACTGAATGACAGAAGTCTCACAGTTGCTGAATTCCTTCTGCCTTTGGAGCAATCCAGGGCTGGGTGCAAATGACCTTATCAGTTCCCAGAGATGCAGAAGGGTTTTAGGACATTTGTCTAATTATAGATTGCTTTTTCTAATGTATTTCTTCAAGAATAATACTTTTCCAGATAGTATCAGTTTACAAAGTGAATCCTATTGATATCCTGCTAGATAGAAAACATGTATTTTAATAGTTATAGCTATATAAATATATTTGGTCTTATAATTAAATTTTATTTTGTTTTCAGTAGTAGTACATGATACGACAGAAATAATCTATACATATATGATATGCATTTAAACTAGCTATATAAAATTGACTGTAGATACTAGAAATGTCTTAATAACTTTTCTTTCTTAAAAAAAGTGTACTTTTTTTTGCCATTTGGTGTTGATTAATAGACTGTTGTATAAGATTGAGTAAGAGTATGTTATTACAGTAAAATGGTATTAAAAAAAGTTGACCTGAATCCTGCATTTGTCATTTTGGTGACCTTTATATTCCTTCCTCATTAGAACTATGCAGCACTGATACAGCAACAAATTAATGAGGACAAACAAAACTTGAGAGAAAAGACTGTGTATGGAATCCAGCTCACAGAAGAAAAACTTAATGACTTCAGTGATGAACAGATTGGGCAGCTGAAGGAACTGATGGACGAGGCTACCAAACCTAATAAAAAAATCACCATTTCTAAAGACTTGAAACACAAAAACTAAAAGGTTTTAAAAATTGTTAATGCATATGGAAGCATTTTGAAAGTTCCTTTTCCAGTTGGACTTGAATGTGGTTTCTGTGGAATAATGGGCACTACTTATGCCCTAACTTGTCTGAAATGGATATCTCTGGCTATTTGGCTTTCTGTGCAAGAATAAATGTTAAAATGGAATAATCACAACAATTGTATGTTAATTGCAGTATTTTTTTATCCTAATGGAAGGGGGAGACTTAAAGGATTCAATAAAAGTAAATTGACATTTTTGAAATAGACAGTTGGGGTTTTTTTATCATGGCACCATAGGGTAAAACATCTTTCTGTTTGTATATCATCCTCCACCTGGAAAAGATGCAATTAGCATTTGTTTTCTGATGTGGATTCAGTAGACAAAGGTATGGTAGTGGATTGGGTTTGTTTTGATGGAAAGAAATGAGCAGTAGTGCTGTTGAAATTGAAAGTTGGTTTTCTTCTTGAGCTTTATTGTGAAATGTGCTTTAAGATAAACTTTGTAGTCCATTATTAAATTGACCTCGAACCACTGGCTTATGAAGAAAATTCTGCATTTTTTTTCAAAGCTAGACTCATATTATTGTTAGTATCTAAAGTTATAAAAACCATTTGTGAGTTGTGCTGTACTTAGAATTCAAAGGCTCTTTAAAAGCTCAGTATCCCATATTATTCAATATTTGATATAGACCAAAATTTGTAAACCCCTCAATCACAGAAATTATCCTGTTGATAATACTGTATGACAAATATAAATAATTCATTTGTAATAGGTTAAGTCTTCATCAGGAAAATGTGTGCCTATTGTAATACTCATACTATTGGGACTAAGAAAAGTTCTGGTTTTTTTATCTGTTAAGAAAAAACACACCCCTTTCTGTGCAAAAGACAGCTTTCATTTTGTATTCCAAACCTAGTTTTATATTATTAGTTTTGTGCTATTTCTGGACATTTTCCTGTCTGTTACCCACAGCGTGTTCAAGACAACATAATTTCTTTCCTCTTGGGGGATAACAGCTTTGACAAGTAAGCACATTTCCATCTGTCTTGAGTTGTAACAACATGCTGTTTGCCAAAGATACGCTCCTGGATCCTAAGGGGGCGCAATTTGGGGAACAGCCTGCTTCTCTCTCCCTTACCTCTCTTCCCAATCCTTTGCTAGGATTTTAGGTTTCAGGCTGCTCATTTCTATTAAAAGTTCAATTGCAAGACTCCTGTGTAAGGAACACTTATAGTTGCTTTGTTACGTCTTCCTCTGGCAGCCCCAAGCTCTGTTGCTTGTGCTGTAGGAAAATCCTTTAGCCTCAAGGGCCTAATCCAAACAGGATGGAAGGGCGGAGATGGCATCCAGACTGCAGGGCTGAGGTTCACAGGTCCCTCGTTCTTGGTGCTTCAAGGGCATATTTGGAGAGAACGGCAGCTCCTTTCTGGCCTGCTATGTACCTAGGTCTTGCCCCTGCATCAAAGTGGGAAGCGGATGCGTGTGCAAGCAGGAGGCTTGGAAATTGTCTCTGATGCTGCCATTCACACATACCTAAAGCTTTTTTCTTTTTAGACTTCAAAGTCTAAAAATCTGGTCCAACCCCAGAGTTTAGGGCATAAGGGTGTATTCTGTTGCACTTCCATCAGATGTACAGTAACCAGTAATTTGCATTACTAGATCTACTCAGTTTTAATACCAAAAGCGATGTTTGGGTGTTGACAACAGTTTGTTTCCATTCCTTGATTGCTAGTACATGTGTGCTTACTTTCCAGTCAGTATCCAAGTTGCTTCAGATTTATTTCAAATACTGCAATTTAGGGCACAGTTATATTTTTATCAACACATTTAATGAAACTTGTTAGTTCAATGAAACTGGTTAGAATACTTTTTTTTACATGTCTCCTCATGTATGTACATGATAATGCACATATATATGGACATGATAATGCACATTTCTGGGGGCTAAATTAATTTATAATGAAAAATTGCTATTTGGTATGAAAAATTTAAGCTTATAATGAGACCTAAAGTGACTTGGAGGTGAGGGTAAACATCTTTACACCCACAGTCCCTTTTCTAGTAAATCCAGCAATTTTTTTCTTTCTCTTCTCGGTGGTAGCTCATATTTTGTACAATGTTTTTATTCTTGTTTAAAACAGCACTTACAAAAGCCAAAATTCCACAATAGGAAGGAAACATCTTTAAAGATTGTTGGCTCTAAGACAGCCAGTGCTAATAGTAAGGCACGCTCTGATGTGAGCAGCGCTTACACCAGTGGCGGGCATGGGTGGCCCCACAGAAGCTTTGCAATGCCAACACCACCATACATTAGTGAAATTCTTTGATTTACAAGTGTGGTTGATGACAGTTGAGGAAGACAACGGACTTCTCACCCTGTCCACAGAAGGGTAGAGTGATAAAGATGCTTTTTCTTTAGTTCTATTTCTTTAAGATATAGGATACTTTTTGTGGGGAATTTTACACAGGGTTTGATGGATAATGAACAGAGGAAAGCATCCATCAAAATTACTTCAAAACTACAGGCAGCATGCTATTTCAAATGGCAGAAGAGTTCCTTAGAAAAAAAAATACTAATCACCTAATAATGAAAAATAGCTCTGATCGCTTTAGAAATGAGTACAAAGTTTTAAGCTGTGTCCTGTGTGTGTTGGTATGGATTGCTGTTATACAATGTAATACTGAAAAGCTCCTACCACCCTTAAAAGAGCTCTCTCTGTTCAGCTTATCCATTAAGAATAATCCTTTGTATTTTGTTGATCTTAAATCCATTCGTCTCTTCTAGAACTAAGAGACTGATAAATTCACTGGTTAATTTGGCTAAACCTTATCTGTGGTAACCCCTGATGTGATTGCCTGGCAGCTGGTAGGAGTTGGAGGGAGCTGAAGTTTTAGATAGCTGGAAAAGGCATGAGCTGAAGTCTTACCAACAAGCAAACAATTTTCAGAAATGTGTCTCATAAAAATTACCAGTTTTGATACGCAAAATACAAAGTTATACATATTAAAAAGAACAACTAAAAATGTCATTCTTCCAGTGTTTTATTATTTGTGATGTGGGCTTATGCTTTTTTAACCGGCTGTTCAGCAAGAGCTATTAGAGTGTGAAGTTTCTCACTTAAAAATAAATCAATAATTTAACATGTTGAAGGTAGGATTTATGAAGGAGTTTCGTTTCTCAGCTATTTGGACTTACTTTAATCCTTTTGAATTATTAGTGGACTTTCTATTTCTTCATCTTGGATATGTACTTATGGGAGGCTGGTTATTCACTGATGTGTCAGTGGTCAACTTTTAATTGGCTTCTAGGTAAAAATATTGAACAATTGGTGAAGAAGCAATACCATGCCTTTCCCTGCCTGTTACCATCTGTTTTAATTTTAACTCTCTAGCCAAAATTAATAGCAGAGGTGGGGCTGAATCTCTCAGCAGACTGATTTACTCCAAGTGTGAACACAGAGGGTCCATGTACCTTTGAAGAAGGGTGAAAGCTGAATCACTGTGAAAGGCATCTCCCATTCTAGGGCAAAAGATGTCTCTACATGCCATCCTGCTTAACTGTTGCTTTTCAGATCTCTTGGAAAGGGTTTCAAGGTAAATCCTTCCTGCTGGAGGGTATAGATGCAGCAACACAGGTTTTGCAGGGCTGCTTTGATAACAAAACTGCCTGACCCACCTACCAATCAGTCTCTCAGTGCTGGGCCGGGCTTGGGGCACCTGCCAGCCTTTGGTACCCAAGAGCCTCACAGTGAGGAATGGTGGTACTGGGAAGGCTTCCCCTTTGAACCACATCAGGAAGGTCACTGTAAAGACTGACACAAATCAAATGGCTGATGTTAGAAGTGACAATAATTGCATTTGTAAATGATCTGCTCTTGTTCATGGAGGTTACATACCTGCTGCAAAATCACAGGCTTTGATAGGAACATTTTCAGCAGTTTCAGTGGCCACGGCTCTGCCTAGGGAACAGACTTGACAGTGTTGAGTTCTTCCAGCTTTTCCAGTGGTTTGTGTCTACTGATTAACGCACATGAAGATCAGAATTTTATTTGGATGCAACCATTATATAAATATAATACAAAGTATTCTTTGTTCATTGAAATTGAGAGCTATAAGTCAACATATAATTTCAACATATAAATGACTAAAAACTGAATGGTTTTGCCACTTGTAGCAGTGTGTGTTACAAGTAAATGGCAGGTGTTTCAACAAGTCCATTTATGTGATATATAATCCTACGCAACAGATACGTGTGTCTGGGCAGTTCAGTGTTTAATGTGCTCTCTAACAATTTCAAAGCATGTACATGAGACTATGAAAAAAGAATTCTTGGTTAATAAAATGACCTTTAGTTACTGAATATCTGTCAACTTGTTTTAAATGCTGAGGAACATTGAGACAAGTGCATATTACTACTGTAAAGCCCTCAATAAGTAGTTTGTTGAAATATCACCATTTGCAACACCATTTCAAGCACAGATCAGCCTTCTGTTTTGTGCCAATTACACTCCTAGAGGGATGAAGTGAAATCTAAATCATCTGTTAAGTGAGCTAACGTATTTACCATTTTTTCCCTAAAGGTTCCTATTTCTGGTTTTGACTGGAAAAGCAACTAGTACAGAATCTAAAATAGTTGTATTTGTTTATCCTGAGAGATTAACAGCAAAACTGGTAAATTATGGAGCAGAATGTAAGCTGGCAGTACTCTGTTGGGGTTGTATCAAAGGCAGGATGTCACTTAGCTTTACTTTGGTGGAATAATGTACAGAATCTATAGCACAGAAGGTCTGCCAGAGCAGCAGAAACTGGCCATGCTCTTCTCTTGTACAACAGACCCACATCAAAAATATGATGTTGCAGTCAGGAATCTGTAACCCATGCAGATGACGGACTGTGGTAGATCCTTCCAACAGGCTCTGCCAACCAGCCTGGGGTTTGAACTGCACGTGTCCGAACCCAAGGCATGCTGTCTGCCAGCATCCACTCCTAGGCTGCTAAAGGAGTCTGAATTTTCCGTTTCTGGGTGCTGTAGAGAGGCAGTAAGGAGCTGTGGACCAATTCAGCTGATCACAGACCATGTTTCCTACTCACAGAGGGATTCCCTCCTTGTACATCCCCTCTATTAATCGAGTATAGATTAACAATATCATGCTGTCATCAGTGAAGTCACCTTTGATTATGTCCTACTAAGTTAAAAGAACTTTTCAAAGCTGAAGAAAATACCCTGTTAATCAAAGACCCAAGTAGAACTGATTCAAGAATTTCTATTTCTTTCTATTTAATGTTATAATGTGAGCACATGCTACTGGGTGGTGGGGAAATGGACCTGACCTAAATATCTTAAAATGACAATTTCTTAGCCTCTTGGTCAAAATCTTGCAATCCTTTACCACTGGAGAACTTCAACTTCAGATGGTATGGTACAGTGCTCACAGAATGTACCCTCAGGCACAGTAAAAAGGAAAACTTACGTGGGGCTTTTCTTTACAAATGATGAAACTCAACTCTTCTGCTTTGTGTTTTCTTTTGAGTTAAAATGTGCCATTCCTTTCCAGTTCAGCTATTCCAGATTAACATTGTCAATTGGAAGATGAGCTTGGAAAAGAAATTAAGTAAGTTTTTATGTGCATTGAGGTACAGTAAGGTTTGTTCAGATGTGTCTGTATTTCAGCCTGCTTTTGTTGTCCTCCTTGTCGCACTGTTAATTGCTGATTTCATATGGTAGGACTTTGCTCAGGTTGTGAAAGAGAGGGAATCAACACCTTTTGTACAAATGCCTCAGATGCCTTAGTGACATGTGACTAAGACATGTTGCTGCAGCAGCATGGGCAGGAGCACGGCACATAAAACTGCACAGCGCAGGCCGTGCTTGCTGCTTGCCAGCAGCCCATGCCCAGGAGGCTGGCAGGCAGGGAGGGAAAGAAGATTTAGGAAGAACTGGCTTTACAAACAAATAGAAAGGTCTTCCAAGCAGCTCTTGATACTTTAAGGTATTTTCCTCTGGAGGGGCCTCTGCCAATCACGAGCCCATCGTGCAGAGTGCCAAAGCCATGGCAGAGGTCTTGGTGCCAGAGATGGGCTGGGACTGTGGGGTCCAGTCTTCCTCAGGCTTAAAATTCCCCAGTCTGTCCTGGGGAATTCAATTGGTCTGCCACAGGTTCCTTGAATTTTTCTCCTGAGCATTCAGCAATTTTAGCGTTTTACGAACACACAAGAAGTATAAAACCAGTGTAGCTGCAGGAGTCAGCGGTTGGTGATGGCTCCCAGCTTCCTTCAGCTCAGGAGTGCAGCATTGCCTGTGTGCAGCACACACGCTGCGTAGCTGCGGCGGGTTCACAGCAGTAACTTGGGACAAGGCAATTGCTTTGATTTTGGTGCAAATGTAGCAATGTGACCCAGTATTCTTGAGGGAGTTAGTACAGTGTTGCCTTCCTGATCCCACCGTGCTGGGATGGATGGTCAGTCTGAGGAAGAATGGCACTGTATAATGGTATGGTTTCTCTTCTCCAGCCCTTTCCTTGCCCTAGGTAATTTGTGCCACAGGAGTGTGCTTTACCGCATACAAGTCCTACAGAGGTGAAAATGCTATTTCCCACCTGCCCTTCCCAAGCCCCTGTTTTGCATCCTGGAGCTCAGGGAAGCTTCTCGGGTCTCATTTGGCTCATGCTACTCACCCCAGTAGCCTGCTTTTAAAACTCTGCAATGAGCAAGTAAGTTAGGAAACATTTTAACCTCTTGCCAGGCCTCAGGTGGGACTAAGGCTTGGAACTGTAAAACTGAGGAAGGAAAACACTTCTCATTGTTGCTATGGAGACTGGAGTTTATGTAGTAATGACTTGTTCTGCTTCCCATCTTCTCGATCTTATGCCAAAAAAAAAAGAAAAAAGGAACTGAAAAAATCAGTGGCAAAACCTCTGGTATATGAGATTACAATTTGAATGACCTCTCAGCAGTGTCGCAAAGGAAAACAGATGACAGGAATAGGGAAAAAAAGTCTCTGTCAAGACAGTCTCTTTTTGCAGAGGAGGAACTAGGAAGAGACTAGAGAAGGAACTAGAGCTGTAGTGGACACAAGAACAACCATCTGTTGCAGGTCCTTTGGAGGATCCAGTGTTCCCCATCCTGAGCCACTGCTCCAGCCCCTCAGCCTAAGCACTCTGGTCACGATCAGATGCTCAGAGAACAGTGTGACACTTTCTAACAACAAGGGCTACCCACATTTTCTCTATAATCTGCATCTTTGGACAAGAGGGATATGGATTCTGGGACTTCACCTTCTCCTAAATGGCTGTGGATGAGGTCTTCCCTCACTAGTCCACTACCTGAGGCAAAACCTGCTGCAGGAACTGCATAGCAGTGTAGTGAGGCACAAACATACCTGTTCCTTGTGGGCACATGATCAGTATGGGTGTGATGACACTGCATGAAGTCTGTACCCTGCTCTATTGCGGATCAAGGCATGAAATGTGTCTGATCACACTGCTGCAATAAATAGATTATTGCAGTATTTGCTTATGCATAGTTTTGAAAGCAGCTCTGAAAGTTCAAAAAATGACACATCTTAAGCATAGTAGATTGCCTTTAAAAAGAAATACTATATCCACACCAAAAAGACTAAATCTATTTATATCCACACCAAAAAGACTAAACCTATTATCTACCAGACTAAACCTATTTTGATGTCACAGGATTTAAGCCCTGGAGCAGAGGCAAAAGGCATCCCTAACACAGTGGTCAAACAAGTTTCAGAGCATCATGGAGAAATATCCCTTTTCATTTACAAGCACTGAAGTCCTGTGCTGAAGGAGGAAAGGAGGTGGCCATGTGGCCCCATCCCTAACCACTCAGATCCATCAGCAGTCTCTTCTGGTTGTCATGATTTCAGGACACACCTGAATCCCTGTGCTTTCCCACAGTGGTTTGTGTGTTAGTCCAGAAACAGCAGCCCACCAAGTGGAGATGCTCCAGCATTAGCTTCTCAATTTTATCTTCTTTTTCTCTGTTCACATTGGCTCTGCAAAGCCACAGCTGGCTCCCTAAGCAAGAGGTGCTCTCCTGGCTATGTGTAAATGTCTACTATAGCCTCTATGCATTAAGAGCAGCCAGACTGAGGGTGTGCGGACTTTTGTGCTGACTGGCAGTGATTTAAAGACTGGCTAATGGCTTTCAGAATGAAAAAAACAAACAGAAGTGGTATGCCAGGGAACATTTTATAGGAGTTTACTAGTTTGATCCCTAATCCCGAACTGTGGTAGGGATTTTACTAGATATCACAATAGAAGCTCACTAAAAGCTATACGGTGAGACAAAGCAAGCAAAGAATATTGACCTGGAATGCCAAGGGGGTACTTGGAGTTAGAGGCAATCCTGTAAAAGCTATTTAGATGTTATTGACATCCTACAATGTGGATAGTTATTTTGAAACCAATATTAATCAAGTATGTAGGCCAAAATATAGTTTTGTCCATCTCAAAAACTGGATGATCTCTACAAGTCCATGTAAAAATCAATCTCAGAAGAAGAGAGAGTAAAGCAGCTGCTGAGAAAACGTCTAGAGAACCGGAAGGGAGATGTGCAGGAGTTCCTTCAAACCCCAGAGTGTCTTCAAATGCCAAGAGCAAGTTAAGAAATTGATACTACTTTGAAGTCAGTTGTTCTCACCTCTGGCTGTGAGGTACAGTGCTTTTCCTCTGATGCCATCCAGAAAGAGCAGGTCACACGCAGGCTGGAGCTGCTGTCTCTTCTGCTCTTACCTGCAACAAATCTTTGTATCTCACAGGTGACTAGGGAGTCAAAGGGGCTTCTGCGAGCAAATCCCAAACTTTGCAGGATGAAACCTGCTTTGCTGACTTTCTGTGAATTGTGATAGTTAAGCTCTGGCATGAATTTCAAGGTAAGTATCTTCATCTTGACCCAGCTTTCTTCCTTGGTTATTCCTATCAGATTGGGGGGGTAGAACTGTTTTGATTTTTTTTGTTTAATTCTACAAAGTTGAAATTACCCTCTGGTATGGGAATCCCAGATGATCAGCTTTGCTGTCCGTTGTATTTCACTCTGCTTAAGAACTACTTGATGAGTTAAAAAATGTAACTACTTCTTTTCAAATTTGGGAGTAATTATGAAAACTGATGCAAGGATTCTTAAGACCACTATAAAAAAGTTCCTGTAAGTAACTGAGACATTAGGAATCCAAAAATGCATGGGCTATACTCCAGAAAAAAAAAACAAACAACCAAACAACAAACCCTTAGAAAATTAGTAATGTTATTGCTTACTTCTGGACATAATATATGTAGCGAGAGATCTGTGCAGATCTTTGTATATGTCACACGAACCTTATGTGTGACTTGTAATCACTTTTGGGTCTCATCATTACCACATAACCCCTTCTATTAAAACAAACTGATCACTATGTAATTAGTTACAGTGTAGTCATTTGTAAGAGCAAAACTTTGTTTCCTGCCTAAAAGGAGCTGGAGAGAGCTATAAACAGGAAATATCAGTGCTACCTGTGGGGTTCAATTGCTATTTTCCCATAGCTGTGATGCTTAACATCATATTGCTGTAGCATGGATGTTTCAGGAACACGAGGCATGATGCTTAGCCATGATTAAAAGCTAAACCACATACTTTGGCTTTCATTTGGCTTCTTTCTAAATCAGGTATCACTGGATGTCACACCCAGGGGGCCCAAAGGAGTGCTTGTGCTGGTGGGAGCCGGGGAGCATCTGCATATGGGAAAGGGGGACTATCCCCAGGGCCATTCCCTGCGGTTCCTGCTACTGGCACCTCTCCGAGCAGTGTGACCAGCTTCAGGGAGCTTGAGGCAGCCACCTCTCTCCTCCACATGGGGAGGAAGGGCACTTCCTGCATGACACAGAAAGCCACTGAGGGAAATCCTAATGTTTTGCTGCAGGGATTTACCTATTGCCTTCAGGGGGCTGAAGTTTGGACCGCAAAGGGTTCACTTCTCTGTGCAACATGCCAGCATAGCATCTCCTGCCTTAACCTTTTGCTTGGAAACAAAAAAAAGGAAGAAACTGAAAATTACATCAAACCAAATCCAGTCCCAACTGTGTTTGTTCTGACTACGGTTTTTCCTGTCCCAAGGTGTCATTTCTTTACCAGAACTGTTTGACTTTCACCTGAAAAAAATGAAAGACTGGCTAGGAGAAAAGACAGTCCTTAGCTCTGCCCATTTGCAAGTAAGCAAACCTGCTTAAGATTTGCAAACCTGCTTAGGATCATTAAAGCTGATGCAATTTTACAGCAATATCTGAAGCTTTTGGAAACTTGTGACCCACTGCACTGAGCTCTGCACAAAAGGTTCCCTCTGTCCAAATGAGCAGGGACCTCCAGTGCCACTCCAAGGGATGTGTGGCTTTTTGGACTTATTTTTAACATGCTGCAGAGGGGATTAGAAAGGAAACTTTGTACCACCTGTTTGTCCTGGACTGCAAGTGAGCCTTTCTGGAAATTACTTGAACTCTTTAGCATGGACAGACTGCTCAGATGTTGGCTTCCTGTGAACTGTTTGTCCATCAACTCAGGACTCAATATGCTATTGCTGCCTCTCCTCAGGCATTTACAGATTGGAGATCAAAGCATTTCCAGGTTGTTTTTTTCAGCCTCAGGGCACTGCATAAGGCCTGTAACACCCACTGTTTAAAGAGAATGGCCTTAAAATGCCACGTCTTTAAATAAAAAATGAACTTTTTAATGAACATTGGCAATAAGGCCCAAAACAGGCTGGTTATTTTATTTTTTTTAGAAACACTTCTCACTCCCTGTGCCAATGGAAAGATCTATTACTTGTCTCAGAGCAAGTACCAACATCTGCTGCATAAAAAGCGCATCTGCTCAGCAGGGGGAGAGGGGGCAGGCACAGAGATCACCCCTGCAGAGCAGGGTAAGGGGTGGGGATAAACAGATGTAAGAGGCTGTGGAGGGTGTTGAGGCGCTTGGTACAGCTCTGCTCTCTTTACATCCTGCAGCACACACCACTCCCCTGCCTCATGCCATCAGTCAGCCTCCTTTGGCATGGAGGAGAGGGCTTCCTGAGCCCCGGGAATGGGGCTCATTACTAGACTCATAGTTTCTGCCATAAATATGAAGGTTTTTTCCTACTCTTTCCCTGACATTCTGCCCAGGTTGCACGCCATGAAAATTCAGAGCTGTCACAGAGGCTTGGGGTGGCATGCTGGTAATTACCTTGTCCGAGCAAGGTTTTAAGTGTATTTTCTTTCCTTTGTCAACAGATGGGACATGCAGCTCCTCCTTCCAGGCTTCAGAGCACAAGCCTTGCAACACCTTTGGTGTGCACCATGCTTCAGTGTCATTTGGGAATGTCTGTATGAAACAATTTATAGTACTTGGCATCTTTTTATGAAATATTTATAGAGGTACTATATTCCAGTGAATTGTATTGCTGGCTCATGCAATTCAGATGATAAAAATGCCCTTTGTAATCTATGGAAAAGGAACCCATCAGCACTGTAGAAATAAGATTTGCGACCAGCAGCATCATCAGCTAGCTGAAATCCAGGACATGGGCAAGCACCATTGCTCCAATAAATGCCAGATACAGCGGAGATGGTGGCAAAGTTCACCTGTGCCTGCGGAGCCAGACTCCTACTGCTTGTGTCAATGATGGAGTCAGGTCAGTGCCTTGGCCCGAGAACAAACCTGTTCCAGTCAAAGCAGCAACAGATTGCAGCCGAGGAGCAGCACCGCTAACCCTTGCACAGCTGGCCTAGAAAAAATCCAAAAGCCTCAAACAAATATATTTACAGTCTCAGGCTCCTCTGCTGGGAGATAGAAATTGCAAGGATCCATAACGTTTGTCTAGAGACAGAAACAATATTTCATTTGGTTAAAGGGAACCTTTCCATTCCCTGAGCACACGCATAAATGTTGGTGTAGAAAAAAAACCCTGAATGAGTTTTCATCAAGTGAGCTATGAAATTGTGTTCAATATAACAGTGATTTTCTCTTTTCACTGCAGGACAGGACTCCAAGGGATGTAAGACAGAAAGGCTTGAAATTAAAGTCTTCCTTTTCCGTGGACATTTTATTTTAGTTCTTTCTCTGTGCCTTATTTTTCTTCCCTGAAAGTAAGTCATCATGCCAGAAACCCCTGACACTGCCCTGGCAGCCCCCATCACACAAGAAGAGGGGGTGGCAGTGGATCAGTCTCCTCCTTTCTGCTCAGTCTGGCCGTGCCCTGCTCCCAGGACACAGCTGTGGATCAGAGCTGACTTTGGGGGAGATACCGTCTGCAGCCCCAGCCACTTCCCATGTCGGTCTGTGAGGTGGGGGGTGAGCTGCCTTCCTTTTGAAGAGACATCCTGGGGGGCCTTGTGGGGATGCTGCGGTTGGTGGTCCTATGGTCAAAACTGCCCCTGGGAGGCAAGGAAATTTGTGCTCCTCAGTGCTCAGTTGGAAGCAGACGAAGCACTTTCCACAGGTAGATTTGCTGTGTTTGGAGGTTTTAAAAAATATTTTTATGCAAACTGAAAATAAATCAGGTACTTGTACAAAGTCTCAAATAGCCAAGTTTAGCCAGTCTCTGATATAATTGTACAGATTAGAAACCAGCCGTCATCTGGAGGGCATGTGTGAACCCAGCTCTGTCTGTAGGGATCTCTCAGTGGGGATGTTAGGCAAGGGGCTGGCAGGTGAGGTTGGGCTTTGGGAGTTTGGTAGGAATCTCTGTGTACTGGTAATGCAGCACATGGTGTGAGATGGAGGTGGTCGTCTGTTGGTAACATTGACCGGGCTCTTCTGCTGTAGGCCATGCACTGTGACCTGTGGGTGTCATTGAGGTGGCTACAGCTCCTCAGTGGAGCATGGCTTCGGTGTTGTGAAGGGCCCCTGCCACCCGGGGAGGTGACCCCTGCAGCAGGGGCAGGCGGTGAGGTGTCTCCCTCCAGGAGCTCTGGTGTGGTGCCCTGCCTGCTCCCACACCTGCCTGTGCAACCCGGGGGGGTCGTTGCTGATGGTACAGCGGGGGTCGAATGAGCACTTCCCTGGGTCGGAAGCAGTGAGCCTCCTGAATGCTTTCCAATTTGCCGGTAACTCACAGCAGCCGCCATCGGCTGGCTTACATTAATAGCAGCTTTGGCTTCCAACTGGGATCCCATTACAAACTCCCTCTCTGAATCAAGCTGGTATTAAAGAAATAACTGCCTTAGTAATTAGTCAAAATTAGCAATGATTATAATCTTATACGTTTAGAGTGATAAACAACTCACTTGAGGAAAGCAGAAATGGCAGTGAAAAGGATTCAGAGCCCCTCCTGAACACAAATAATGGGGATAAGGTGGTGGCTAAATGTGAGACAGAGGCATCACGCCTTTGAGCAGGCAGACAGACAGACATGGGTATGCAACAGAAACACGTGTCTGCTGCTGCTGCAGGCCCTGCAGCCACCCACCCGGTTTGATGTCCCTGCCCAGCACCAGCGGAGGTGCCTGACCCTTTCCTCTGAAACCCGCCCTCGGCAATTGCATTGCACTTGCCTGTGGGTGATGAGGTGGTCACTGCCAGGAAACACAACCCCTCTTGTCAACAGAGGCTGACGGACTGTCCCGCTCCATCCTGCCATCACCTGGGCACTGGCAGGCAGCCTTACCCCTGCCCTGAGCTTCCCCTGTCCCAGCCCTCCTTTTTGGGGGTAAGAGGAATTCCTGGCACTGGGAAAACCCAAACTCTCACTGTACCTCACAAGCAGCACTGGTTTTATCTGTGATAAAACCCAGATAAAACCCAGCGAGGTTTTATCTCAACCTGCTGGGTCTCCCCAGCACCATGGCTTGTGTGATGCTTGGCAGCTGGCTGATACTTGAAGTCCCCTGGGCTAGATCCTTTGGTCTCACGGTGGCCCTGCCTGTGGTCTTGGGCTGTGTCATGTCTATGGCTTACAGGCAGAAAAAACCAAACTGGAGTAAGAAAGAAAGGAGCCAAGAGTGGCAAGCGATTGTTTCTTTTGGTTTATATTTGCTGCTTTTTTCCCTGAGTTTTTTACTTCAGGGCAAAAGTGGAGTAAGGGATTGGAGAAGGAGGAGCTGAATGAAGTGAGCTTGGATCAGGAGAGACCAAAGAAAAAAGGGCTGGAAAACCAAAACACGTGCTTTGTCATGGGACCTTCCTTCCATACACACATCGAGGGCAGCACGTTGCTAGGTCCACCAGAGAGCATGGAGTACTTGGGACAGTTGAGTTATCAGGGAATAAAGCTGTCTTCTTAGAGGAAAGCCACCTCCTGTGTTGCAGTTTTCCTGCTTTGGGGTATAAGTTCAGCCTTGGTGAAACCAAAGGTGCTCCATGGCTGAACTGGTTTTCTGCACCTTGAACTCACGTGGTTCTGAGGTACTAGAAAATACCACCCTTTCCTCCTCTCCACACTCATCCGAGTTTTCTCAGCTGTTAGCAGCATGAACTCATAAGTGACAGTTCCTGTAAGAAGGCTGTTTATAAACAGATGTGCAATAATTTTAGGATCATCCTTATTTTAGTGTAGGCTTACATGAATTTGTCTTCAAATCCTTCAGATGGCTAATTCCTCTTTGAATCTCATATAAAAGCACATGGTGATTCATCATTAAAATAATAATAATCACTATACTGGCTGCACATAGTTTAGTCTTTCAGCAAATAAAGCAGTGATTGAAACTTGCTATTATCAAACCAGACCAAGTTTGTTCAGAAGAAAAAAATAATTCTGTTATTTTTGTACAAATTGGTATAATGAGCTGTCTCTGTGCTATTATCTCTGATCATTAACTGGCTCTATTATGCAGGATAATACTCAGAATAATTATTACTTATCTGCATGTACATACATTGAATAATAAAATAATTAGACCTTTTAAAACAGAGGATGGAAAAGATTCCATTTACTGTAATTCTGACTTTCTGATTATAAGGTTGGAATAAATAATGTGATATTTTATCAGTGTGTCAAGCCAGTAAATGCTGGATTTACAGATATCAGTACAGGCTGTGAGTAAGGTATGTATTTTGTCAAACTCTAGACTGAACAGAGATTTACATAAGGATGTGAAGGATCTGGGCTGCTGAAATTCAGAGGTGGATGAAGGCTGCTGAGAACAGCACACTCTTTCTAAGAACAGTGCACTCCTGCTGCATGCAGCTGCATTTTGGTGCAGGGATTTGCAGCGCATGTCCCTTGGCAACCTGTGCATATAGAGGATTCTCCTGAAATAATGCACTTCTGTGGAAGCTAGTTACCTAGGGAGCTTTCATGTGTCTAGGCCTTGGGCTCTGTCTCAATCTCCCATCTGTATGATGGGGCAGCTTCTGCTTCACATGAATGTTGGGAAGGCAAAAGCGGTAGTAGTGTTAAAAATGGTGATATATCACTGTACAGAAAGGTAAAGAGCTCCAGGCCTGGGATTTCTTTGGACCTGTCTGAAAGATGCACTGTGTGTCTTTCAGACATACCCAAAGACATCCCTGCTCTCTGCAAGAGACGGGTGGGGAGCCTGGATGTGACCCCCATGGGTGTCAGCACGGGAGCAGGACCTGTGGGGTGGTGTGAAGCAGACCGCTCCAGCCTTGAAGGGCTCTTCAGAGCCAGGAACCAAATCACACATATGGGTTAGGGATTGTCTTTTAACATGATTGCAAAAGTAGACAGACCCTGGGGATCATCAAAGCCTCCTTATTGTACTGGTCCAAATGAAGTGGAATGAATGGGAGATGGATACTGCAGAGGACAGTATTAAAATGTTGTAGTGGGGAGGTGGGTGGCACTTCACACTTCACCTTTTTGGCTGTTGCTCATTATTTTCAAGAACTGCATTTCTATATATGATATGCTGAATTTTCTTGTCTTCACTCACACTTCTTCATGAGCAGGCTGGCCTGAGCCAGGCTGGCTGTATGGTTATTCTTGGCCTGTGATTGATTTTGCTTCATTTGCTGTCTCAAGAATGTGACCTTCCGACTTGCATATACGCTGTGCAATGGTCCTGAGGAATGGCAGTGGGTGTTACCCATTTCTCAAATAATAATTATTTTAAGGGGGGGTGTGTGTTGTTTGCTTGCCTTTTTTTTTAGGACACCTCAAGAATAACTGAACTATATGTCAGATAATGAAGAGAAACCAATTCATCTCATGCTCTCTTGCAAGTCCCAGACACTGGGCTAATCACACAAATGATTAGGAACTCGAAGCAGACTGGTGGAACATTTTAATTCTGTTTGTTGAGAGCTGTAAACGTAATTGATTTACATTTTTCTCCAATAAGTTAATTTGAGAGAGTGTTCCCATTGTGAATAATATCAGATTCAAGGCTATATGGCTTACAAATCTCAATGACTCCACTGGAGAAAATACAGATCACTCCTTGCTGTAAAAGGATGAAAAGGATAAAGACTAATGACTGGTAAATGTTGGCTTCCTGTAAACAGAAAATTACCAAATCTGACAAATGCTATACATTAGCACTGTAACACAAGAAGCAACATGCTCTCCATTATCCCTGATAAGTTAATGGATCAGTGCTGAAATTGAAAAAAATAATTAAAGAAAATCTTCTTCGGAAGCAAAGTCTCCAGCTTGATTCAGAATAGTTTTGGACTTAAAAACCTCTGTTCCCTGGAAATATTACAGTTAACTGAAGGACTGGTGTATGAAACATTTTTTCATCAAAAAATGTAGATTGGCTGAAGATGAAGATCCTTACAGAAGGACAGCCCTTTAGATGAAATCTTTTGCTTTAATTTTGGTGGGGTCAGAGAGAGAGAGGGAGGGAGCTGAGGACTGAAATGCAGCAGACCCAGATTCAAACTCCTGCTGATGCTGCATATCTTAATCTTCACTGGCTTGTCTAAGCTTTCCCTGATGTGTCTTTGTTTTTTTCTTTTCAGAAAAATCTTTTTGTCATTTCTGCATGGAACCAGATCATGTGTGATTTTTTTTGTGTGAAAGAGAATTCTTGTTTCCTGGCCAGCTGTGAGCTCCCCCCAGGAAGGCAGGGGAAACACAGACTCTGTGAAAGATCCCTTGCATGCCATTGTTGCCTCCTTGTTTGTATGGCAGAGTGGAACAATTCAGAGACTACAAGGGCTCAGAATTCAGTTTCATCAAAAAACACTAAAAATTCCATAACTAACAAAAAAAGCCCCACGCCTCACAACAACTGGTGGGACAAAAGCACCCTTATCAGCATGATACAGGCAATTGGGTGAAAAGAGCAAGAGAAAGGGCCTTATTCATAGTGAAAAGAAGTTTAATTAAATAATGCTTTAAAGCATTTCAGCAAATATTAAGAATAACAAACGTGGAAAAAGTTTCCTTCTGACACAGCCTAATCGTGATGACAGGCAAAATAATTCTCCTTCTTAATGTGATTAAGGCAGGTCAGGGTTTGCCATGTGTTTTTGCAAGCATGGCTGGAATTAATCACATAGATGTCATGAGCATCTCTGCCCTTGCCAACACTCGTATTCACAACTCCCTTTGGTGTCGGCATGGCTTCCCCAGCAGCGGTGAGGAAGCCAGGCTGGAGGGCTCAGCCTTGCTCACCCGGCCAGGTGAGCTCCTTCGGTGCAGGATGCTTGGGGTCCCAAGCCTGTCTTCTCAGGGAAGAAATTTTGTCATCATCTGCTGGTAAAAACATAAAAGGAGGGCTCTTTTTAGCAGCAAAATTTGAAGATGTTTGTAATTACCTTTGATGTTGGCTTCTTGTCAGTATTGCTACAAAAGCAGCTCACCTGCATAGTACCTTTAAATATCCCTGGTAATCATAACCCTTTAAGAGTCCAAATTTACATCCAAATTCCTTACACCTTTGCTAGTAACTGAACCATAAAATGATTTTTTTATGTGGTTATTATGAAGGTGCAATTACGTACTGCTGTAAATCTCATTCTTTCTGGACTAAATCTCTGAAAAAGGAGAAAATAGTAATTTTGCAATGAGTCTAAGAATTCTGCTGCTTCACTAGAAAAGACAGGCTGGATATTTTCTGCCCCATCCAGTGAATTTTAGGGATGACACTATGGATGCCACTGCGCCATTAGGATGCGCTGGACAGAAGCCGTGTGAATGGTGCTGGGGTAGGTGTATGGAGGGTAGGCAGGTGGTCTTAGCTCCTTCTCCTCTGCCAAAGCTGCAGTGTGAAGAATGCCAAGTTCTCCAAACTTCCATCTTTCCAGACACAGAAAACACTACTTCTTAGCTCAAGGATCCTGGCCAGGACACCCAGAAACAACAGACTACGGACTGTCATGAGAAGTGGATGAATATTAAAAATTTGTTGTGAAATGCAGATTAACGTTAAAGAAATGTTAACATTTTTTTAACTTACAAAAGAAATAGGAAAGGACCTTGCACTGTGAAATTGTACCTAAAGTCAGTGGTGACTGACCGTTAATCACAAAGTTATATAGGTTGCAGGTATTATAGTGAAGGACTTGTCCAACATTGCTGTCCTGAGACAGACACAGGCCCCATCATTTCCCATTTCCTAGCAATCTCCAGTGATTTCTTCCTAAACTTTAGGTTCTCAGAGACATAAGAATAATTGCCTAACCCTATTATAGATTTATAGGATCCAGTCTAGCTCAAATTAGATAGAGAAGGTTCTCCAAAAGTGCAGCCTTCTTTGCAATATGACTATGTTTCATCCTGTTTTTCTTGCTGTGAGTTTAATGGTACCTGATCTGTACGAAACGTGCCCGTCTTTAAAAGCATCGTGTTTTTCCCATTTAGATCTAGCTACTTTTGTAGATAGATGTGTGACAATGGAATATATGTTCTGGATAGGTCCCTGGTAACCAGATATCAGCTCTGCTTAAGATGAGGAACGTGGTGGATCTCACCTAATTTTTGTTGTGAAACCTCGTCATTCCCTTGGAAAACATGATCCTGATTTTGTATTGATTAGCTCATTTAGAAACAGGTTTACAGCCCTTGGCTTTGTTTTACAGCCCCAAGCTCCTGATGTTTTTGTCTTATATAAGCAAGTTTTTGTTGGACCTGATGACTCTGATGACTCTTGCAGCACACTGCACAACGACCCGGTGGCTTGGCTCTTCTGAAGCCATGTCAGCCGGAGTCTGCTCTGCGTGCTTGTCTGGATCAAAGTGCTTCTGCTAAGCCTCCCATTGTGTTCCCTGGGAAAAGGCAGATTCATCTTGCTGCAGAGATGGGTCATATCCAGCGTAACTCATTCATCAGTGCTTTCTGACAGGGCAATATTTCATTAATGGAAAAGAAAAACATTTTTAAAACTGTCCTTCACAGGATGAGCTGTTGCCCCAGGCTATTCATCATAGTGATTCATTGCAACTTCATTTCTTTTGGGAAGTACTCTCACTGCTGCTTTAGACCGCTATGTACCAGTATTTGTCAGGCAGGGTGGGCTGGCTTGCTCCATGGGGAACCTGGCGTTGATAGGATACTGAGATGTATAAAATCATGGAATTATTGATTACTTTCCTCCCCAAATTTCAGATGAGTTTATTTAGAATGAACATGGCATGCCTTGTTAATCAGTTTCTTATAAACGTACTAGATTTTCATGGCTGAAAGCACTGTGTTTGCTCATGATTGGTCCAAGAGCAGCTCTGAAGGATGTTGACTCCTAACACTTCCATTTGCAACCTATGCCTCAGAAATTCTGAAAACCTGCTAGTTAAGTAGTAAATATGACAATATTTGTGCTTTCTATAGCCCTTCAATATTCATCAGTATATGCCCCAATAGGTCTTTCTTATCCATAGTTTTACTAATAGTTTAAGACAGTGGAACAGAAAGTCTGGCAATGAGAGCTGGGAAACGTTGTGGCTCTCTGCACAGCTCTTTACAGCTTAACCAGCTGTAAACCCCAGAAAGGACTTAGAAAAATAATTCGAAATATCCCTCGTGTCCTCTCCTCCTCTAGTCTTTCATCACTTGCTTACCCCTTGTAAAGTCAACTCTGAAGTTTAGCTAGCAGGAAGAAGTGCTGAGTGGTGGCTGAATCCCAGGGCTGAAGGGGTGCCAGCTAAGCTGCTGGGAGCACTGGTGCAGGTGCCCAGAGCTGGGGTCAGCCTTCAAGGAAAGAAAGGAGAAGCCTCATCTCCAAGGTCATCCCATCACTGCTTCTGTGGCTCAGCCGGCTCTTCTGAGGGGTGCTCCAGAGGAGAAGGAGGGAGCCCTTGGCCACTGGAGCTTTTGCTGCTCAAAGTCATTTATATTCCCACTGGTGCACAGACTTTTCTCTGTGCACTGCAACTGTTCATGTTTTGTAGTTAGCTTTAGTCTGCAAATTGATTTTGATTTTGAACTGATGTCTATGTTTCGAACACATGAGAATATAAAAGAGTGTGGAAGAGACAAAATAATGCCCAGTGCTATTTGAATTTCTTGTAGGAATAAGACTCCATCTACTTTTCTGATGGTTTGCTTGCACAGCAGCTCCTTTGAAGGAACAACTGTTTAAAGTTTCCTTTGTCTGATTCATTTTGGTGACTTCTCAAATAAATAAAACATATTCAGACTTTCACTTAATAATTTACTTAAATTATATTTTTTAAGGTAATCCTTCCTGAGAATTAAACAGGCCATTTCATTTTTGGGTCAGGCAAAATATCTGGATATCAGATTACCCAAAACTGATTTGGTTTTGGTTTTTTTTGCATTTCAGCCAGTGATCTAAAAACTTGTACAGGACATACTGGAGATGTTTAACAAGCTTTATCAAGCCTGTCTCTTTCTGGTAATGACAGGGTAAATGCTTGCAAGCTGCATCTCCAATGTCTGACTTTAAGTATAATATTTTATGGCAAGTCTGTTCTAATTTATCCAAGGAACACAAGGCAATAGCAATGGGGAATATTATGCAAATTCATCGGGCTAGCTCATTCCTGTGCTCACGCAGTAAATAGTGCATCCTCGGTGCTAAGTACAGCATTTCAAATAAGGTGGGATTTTTAGTGGGTTGTGCATAAAAACAAATACACATTCATTTCAAATTAGACAGTCACATTATTTCTATCAGAATCTGTAAAATAGTATTCCACAGGTAATTTAACACCAGACAGGGACATTAGTATTGCAGACACAAATATCAGCTTAAGTACAATTAGAAATAAATCTACAGGTGTTAGCCAATCGATTGCATAAAATAATTAATTAAACTAAACCAATCACTTTTGGTGAGATACTTTAATTATAGCATCCCTTATTTGCAAACAGATTACCCGATCAGATAACAAAAAAATGGTGTTCAAATGCTTAGTTTTTTTCTCATATATAAAATAGATATTTACTTGCTTTATTTCATCTTGGTGTGGAAGTCTAGAATACAGTTATGAACAAGATATTAAAAAGTCTACAAAGCTGTCTCTCTTTTATGGCTTTTTCCTAGTATGTGGAATTTTTGCGCTTTTTATGTATTGGATCGTGTTTCATGCCAGATAGAATCAGAATAGACGAGAGTGTGTCTGATAGCTTCATCCCAGGTGTTCATCTGGGGGTTATGATGAAGTCTTCTGAATGTGTAGTAACACCCGGCTATTGCTGGGTAACATCATGTGTGGACATTTTTCCTCCAAATTGAAAATGTCATCTTGTCAGTTTAGCTCAATGCACTTTTAAGGATGGGAGAGATTAGCAGAGGGCAGGCAAAACCATTTGTTGCAAATCTGTAACCTAGAGAAGGATACCAAGAAAGGTAAAAGGAGAGAGGTAGAGCCAGTTCAAGCTCAGTCTCACTGTGTGAGTGAGTGAGGGACTCTACTTGCAGAACAGTGAGAAGAAAGCGAACCATGAGGGAGAGAAGAAGTATTATCAAGCTTTTCTTACTGCAGACGTTCTCTTGGCTATTATACCTTCCTGCTTATAACACAGAAACTTCTTCTTATTATAGACAGGCTGTGATCAAGTGATTACAAGTGCATGTGATAGACAGTAGGGCTAAGAAGAGGTCAAGTGACTGACTGTAATCTCAGTCCAGCCACTGAAAAATAGGTCAAGGTTTGGATGTAAAATGTTAATGTCTGCAAGTTTACCGATTTTGCTTTTCTTATTGTCACTGATCTTTACAGCAGTGAATTGGCTTTCTAAGACAAGCGCCAGGGAGGGACCAAGCAATCTGTGCTGGCACCAGTGCAGCCAGGGTGTGCGACTGCTGGGGCTGCAGCGAGCAGAGCGCCTGGCCAATGGCTGCCAGTGCTGCTTGGGGATGTGCTGACTCCTCCTCAGGTATTGAAGCCCTTCCCAGTGGTTTCAACTGTGTTTTATTCATCCATGTTGCAGAAGAGTTAGGTGGCTGAGGGATCTGAAGGCTAAATTTGAAAGGAATCTGTGCTTTTTGGGTGTGACATGTTGTGGAGCTTCATGGATGAAAGCATCCTCAGGGGGCAACAGAAGCATGTGACAGCAGAGGCAACAAAAGCTATCTTGCTCGCACAAGCAAGGACGTGAAGATAAGACTGTGTACACAAAACTGGGACCAAGTAAAAGCTTGAATACAGGGGAACCAGATGACTGGGAGAAGTAAACAGTTGTGTGTGTCTCAGTGAATTTCTCAAAAAAATCCCAGCCTCTGTCAGAGCCAGAATGTGGGAAAATAAGTGGAAAGTAAGGGAGAGTGTGGGCAGCAGGGAGAAACAGAAGCTGTAGTACTTGCAGGGCCTTTAGCTTAGAGATTTGTTTGAAAGAGAGAGAAAAGTTTAAAAAGTTATGTCAAGAAAAATAATAATGCTTGCAGCTCTGGAGGGCACGAAGGCCAAGACATGAAAAGGCCAAGGAATGTAGACCCGGTTGTAGCTGTAGGGTTGAAGGGCAGGACTTGTCCTCCCTGTGAAGCAGAACTAAGTGCCTGCTCATCCTTCATGCCTGTGAGGGACTGCACCATCCTGCAAAGACGACCTGCTCTCTGTTTTGTAGAATACCTTGTAATAGATCCACCTTCTGTCATGTGAGGCAACTGCGTGGGTGAAAGATGAGTTCTGTCCTGAGGAGCTTAAAATATTCACAGCACAGGCCAGCTTCTGCTGAGTGGAACGAAGAAGGAGTAAAATGTAAAATGGGTGTGCTGCTGGTAAGGTATGTTAGTTCAGGGCAGTACAGGATCCTGGGAGAAAAACATATTCCTGGCAAAATTCCAGCCTTTGGGATGCTGTGGGTGGGGAAGAGGTTGCTTTCGCCTCTCCAGTTTGGGGTTGTTTCATGCTATGGAGAGGCTCAAGCAGCTTGGGTGAAGGTGGTATTACCGCTAGTGAGCAGATGTGTCCTGAGAGGAGTGTGCAGGCTCTGGGCACAGCTCTCCTTCCTGGTGACCAGGATCAGACTGACTCTGAGCATAACATTGTCTGCAGAGTCCTTGTGTTGCCTCTGGTGTGCCTCTCTTCCTCTCCTTGCCCTAACATGCCAAGGCTCTGGGCTTGCCACACTGGATTTTATAGCTGAGTGTATAAGAGAGAGAAAGGGAGAAGTCTACTGAGCATTCAAAGCATTGCAGAGACAATGAGGTGAGAGGTACTGTGGCGTATCTTGGTCTGGATGAAATGGTTACAGTTACTCTAAAATCAATAAGATGAAATAAAGCTTCAAGATGAACGTAGGCAGTGGAACTTGCTCATAGCAAAGTCTGATATAAGAGCGATCTCGTCTGCCATTGATGAATGACTTCACTAAATTAGAGTTTTACAGGAACAGGTATTTCAGGAAATTTATCTCTCACGTAAGAGTGAAAAACTTATCCCAGTGAGGAAACTACTTGTAACAGTCACAAGCATGTAATGATCCCTGGAAAACTGGTGTGCAGAGCCAGGCATCCAATACAAGAACACAGCCACTCAGGAACAGCCTTGCTCTGATCTACAGAGATAAGTCTTAAATATTGATCATTTAAGCAATATCTAGAAATCCTTACTCAGTTTTTGCTGAAGAAAAACACCCACTGATTCAGTTTGACCCAGATTTTTTTCAATCTCGTTTTTTTAATTTTTTTTGATAACACAAGAGTCCAAAAATACCAAAGCCCTTGCAAAGTGGCCACTCATGTCTACCACCCAAAGATGTACTTAAACAGACAGTTCTAGCTACATTTGTTTACTTGCTTAAAGTCAGTGAGTGAAGCCAAGTTGCCATCAGTTTTTAAGGTGATTATCTCTGGGCAGTTCTATTTTGAAAAACCTTAGATTAATTCTGTTTTCCAACACAATGACAATGGTTATGTCCTCCAAAAATGTATATAAGTGTCTTTTTTTTAAGATAATTGCATTTCTTGCTAATCATGAGCTGTAGTAAGTAACTTGCAGGATGCAAGCAATGCTGTATATTTAATAAAGTCTGAAGGAATAAATAATAGACCTTTTATGAGAGGTTACTCTTCAGTAAAGAAGAGATATTAAAATGATTTCTTTATCCAATTTCTAAGCAAATGGTAGCTACTGAAAATGGAACACATCCTTTTAACCTAATGCATTTTGATATTTTACAAGCAGAAGATTGTTATATTTTCTACTGCCAGACAGACTGACTTAAAAACAACATGAAAGAAGGCTTTAGTAAAAATTCTTTGAAACATTATGGTCTTAGTTACAAAATTTTTCTGGTATTTTGTTGGTGTTCCTGCACCCAGTGTCTTCCACTCAGATTTTCCATGGGAAATGGTGGTTTATGCCATCATGAGAAATGGTATTTTCTTAGTCTTTAATAGAGAACTACCTTTTAGATGACTCCAGGCAAGATTTACAGACATGGACGAGAGGCTGCCATATATTAGGATCCTTAATTGCACATACTTAAGCTGATATCAATAAGCACTAGCAACTACCAATTTCTAACTGTAAGATCTAATTTTCAGATAAAGTCCCACTGAATTAAGTGGGATTAAAATCCATGCTTCATGTAAACATGCATTTACATCTGAATAGGTATGGTTTGCAACCCATCCTTAGGTATCTCCCTTAAGTATGACTATGGTACTGATGTGTAATTTTGGTTCTTGCTGGAAGCAATTCTCCCAACTCTGATATCCTAATTTACATTTATTTTAATAGCAGGTAATTCCTTGGTATTCATTAGTCCAGTTTCTGAAACAATCTTTTTGTTGTTTCATCTTATATGGAACAATTAATAGAATTAATACCTTGCATAAATTGGGAAAAAGATGGTGAGCAAAAGTACCTCGTCAGGTATGAATTTTCTTGTTAGGCTGAGAGCAAAACCAACATATCCCAAGTCTCAGTGATCTGTATGAACCTTCTTTCATCTCACCCATCTCCCACTTGCTTACTTCAAATTAGGTGCAGATTTTGCTATTATCATTGCCACAGATTCAGGTATCCCCCACCCACCCTTTCCTGAGATGTCAGCTTTATGTGAACAAATCCAGTGAAAGTAAAACTGGACAAAAACACTTAAGTGAAAGAAAAAAACCCCATTTTTGTGCAATTTTTAAGAATCAGAAGTCAAAAACAATGCCTTCAATCCAATGCGTCCTACGGACTGATTACCAGCATAATGGAATAGCTTGGGAGATCTGTGACCCCATTTGTATTTCACACCAAAGAAGTCAAAGTTGCACTTGGAGAGCCTTTTTTTGTCTGCTATGAACTAGCACATAGCCTCTCTTTCACCAGCCTGGCCAAGCATCTGTTTCAATGGTATGCATAGAGCGAGTGGTTCTGAACCAGCAATTTTCCAGATCATTAGACACTGACCAAGCATCAGCTTGAGTCTTTCAGTAGATTTATTTTTAAAGATTTTTTTCAAAGCAGAAAATTCAACTGCCTTTAAAACTAATGAAAGAATCACTTACATTGAAAGGCCTAATTTGCAGTCTGTGGGACTTGCTTTGCAGACTTAGAGGTCTAAACAAATTTTGAAGCAGATCTTCATGCACTTCACTTTTCTCCCCCGTACTGGGGCAGGAAGCTTTTATTCTGGTGAAGCACAAGAAGCTCACTGAAAACAGGACTGTCTTCAGTAAGAAAGCCCTTGTAGATTGGGACTCACAGAAAGAGAAGGATCTATAATTATTACCTTGCAAGGTAATAGAGGAGCAAAGAGAAAAAGTCAAACAGTAATACTAATGGCATGACAGCAGGTGGTATGTTCAACCTTTGTATGAATGAGTTCAGTGAGAGCAACAACCTAAAACTCCAGGGTGAAACATCTAGCACTGATGCAACTGGTATTCCAGCAGTACGTGGTCAAATAAGTTACATTCAGCTTACAACTACGGTGCTATGAAGAACTCTTGCCTTGTGTTCCTCAATTCAAAGCAAAATTATGTATTTTTCAAAATATGAAAAGATGATTTTTTTTTAATCTTTAGTTTTTTCAAATGAAGTCTTCCACCTTGTTTCTTAACAGGACAAACTCAAAGGGATCAAAAAGTAATTTGGAGAAAAAGTGGTTATAACACTTGCCCAAACCTTGAGAGACCAGTTTGCTTCTGTGTAGACATTTGAATTCACATCCCACATCATGAGGGAGAGAGCCTTAGCCATTCAAGAAAGGCTAGCTGAGGTACTGAGAAATGTATCAGCCGCTGTCCTTGTGTAAAGGCAGCATCCATGTACCTGGGGTGAAAACCAGGTGTTCCCCTCTTCCAAGTGACTGCCTGAGCCAGCAGCCAGGTCATTCTCACTCCGTGTCTCAGTGAAGGCTTACTTTACATGATGTAGTCCAAACTCAGGAGAAAGGCTAGTTTGGGAAAGCCCTTTTCCACCTAAAACTGTATCTGAAAAGCAGTTGCTCCTGGTTAAGATCCTTGCCTGGGTTAAGCAGAGTACACCTCATCTCCCAGTGCTGAAGTGAGTGCCCTCACTGAAAGGCCAAAGGATGGCCTGAGGCGGTCTCATTTTGAGTCAGGACAAGGGCAAGGTTCTCCAGCTGGGCATCATGTTTGGAAATGTGATTCCACGTATTGCCTTGTTCACCATTCAGATGTTTATCTAAAGTCAAACATTAAGAGAGGAACTGAGAGCTCCTCATTTCTTCTGCAACCACACAGGAGCACCCTGAGGGAAGATGCACATCTACGTCTCCACAGGCAGAGGCAGGTACTGGACAGGACTACTATGATCAAATACTAGCAAAAGAGATGCATCTTTCTTCAGCAACATTAGGAACCTTGCTCACATAACAAAATGCTGAGTTGAAACTACTCAGGAGCTTGACCTTTAATAAACTGTTTGGTGACAACCAAAACTGCAAGGGTAGGGGGAAGGATTTATTATGCTCCACAGACCTGTTCTGTGTTCCCTATAAACTAGTACTAGGAAACCTTAAGAGTGCATAGATTTTTCAATTCACTCATATCTTTTTTTTCACAAAAGTTTAAGAAAATGGCATGGGATAAATTCTTTGCTTAAGCAGATAAGCTTTCAGTAAAATTTGCAGCCAAGTTTCTTTTCTTCAGACAACAACCTCAACAAAGTGACACAAAATACATATTCTTAAGAGCCGATTCAAAAATAAATGTTGTGAACAAAGAGTGAGAAAACAACAATAGAAAAGAAGGTCCAATACAATGCCCAGCCTGATCACAGTATCCATTGCAAATTACAATCTCTCTCTTTTCAAGGATCTTTGAGGAGTTTTTTGCAGGCAAATGGTTTTCCTCATAGATAAATGCAAACAGTGTGAGATCCCTAGAGTGTGAACTGTACAGGAAACTGTTTAACACAGATTTTATGAGACTTTTCAAAGAGACATAATTTTCATTCCTAGAGGAAGAAAGGATTCTTTTGCCTAAGTTTTTGATTGCAATTCAAAGAAACTGGAAAAAAGTTTTTTTCCAGGAAGGACCACAGCACCTTTTGCAGCTGAAACAACTGTACCTCATTCACAATATTCCTCATTGCAATTATCTAGAGAGTGGAGAAGGGAAGGTGTGGCCACAAGGTGGTTGAAGGAATGTCAGAGTGGGATTCCTGTTCCCTGGTTTCATCATGTAAATAGGGCATCTAATATAAATCAGTTATCTCCACTCTCACTGTGGTCTTTGAGAAGAAACAGGCACCTTCAGAGGGCCTCTCCACAAAGATGAGAGGCTAAGATCTGTGGATTTAAGTTTGTCTAGAAATAATTTTTTTCTGGGAGATGGGCTCATAAAATGTCAGGACTGTGGGACTAGACAATAGGAATGTTCCAAATATAAGCAGACAAACCCCACATATAGTTAATTTGTGATTGCTTGTCAGTTGAATAATGCTGCTTTCTTCTACTGTGCAGCATGGAAAAGTGAACGAGTTGTTGTGGACTCACTGTAAAATAGGATGTTTCCATAAATGCAAATTGTTTGGCTTTTGGTATTTCCCCTTAGTATTTTTTTTAACGCACTATAGTTTGTATTCATACGTAGTTGTGATTACAGGTAATAAGCATCATTATATTGTGTGTGGGTAAATTAATTTCTGTTTTCTTACTGCTGTATACTAAAATTATATAAATATATCACATAACAAGTGAACTTCCAATTAATGTAGTTCAATTACCTTTAAATCACCACTGAAGCATTTTAATTGCGAGGCACACGGATTACATCACCAAGTGATGTAATGAGGTTTCCTTGAGCATTTCTGCCTACCTAATGGTCTGAGAAAGACACTCTTCCACCCGGTGAATACTGCTTATTTTCTCCAGTGTCACTGGTTTCCATGACATTTTTTTGTTGCGTCTCGTTGACTTGAACCCAAGAGTTTAACCATCGTTGTCAAACACACAGAATCCTGGTGGGTTAAGGCAGCCTCTGGTAACATTCTTCACACATATCACATATCTTCACACAACATATCTCCACTCAATAGGTCAAGAGCTTTTCTCACTGAGGAAATATTTCAGATTTCAGCTCTATGAGATGATTCCTACTCCTGGCAAGAAATATTTAGAATGACAATAAGCCAAGACACTCACAAAATTATGATTTTCTGTGACAAATCCTTATCCAAACTGTCTCAAGATTTTTGGTCCATCACAGTACATTAGAAATCTGTAAAGAGCAGCTTGCCTTGAAGGATTACATTGCTTCTAGTTTAATTTGAACTCAGAAATTCAGAGATGGAAACCATCTGTAAGAATAAAAAGACCCCAGTGCTTTCACACCTCAGAATGAGCTCAGTCTGAGTTCGAAGTTAGGTTTTGTAGAGTCCTTTCCATATCTGAACTGCCTAGTTGCTGCTGAAAAGTAGCATTGTAACTCTCCGGCTTTCACAAGGGTAGCTTCCAAACCACATATTTGTGCAATGGGAAGCCCAAGAGAAAGGGAAGACAACTCCCTCAGGCGGTGGACCACCTAAGTGACATGGTCTTAACTTTCCTCTTTCTGTTGACCAACACATAGAAGGTGAACATGAAAAAGTTAGTAAGTTATGTGCTATAAGAGTTTATAACAGTATGTGTAAAGAGCCAGTAGACCTGGAAGCACCAAAACTCTATGGCAAGACAGGATTAAGCCCTCTTCCCAACTGTGTGTGCCAGAGCTAGAGGTCACAATAATTTCCTCGGAGCAGGCTGGGTTCTGGTTCCCATGTCCTGAAAAGGACTCAGTGCAATATCAGAACTGATATGCAATGTGACAAAGTCATGTCTTGACTTTTAAACCTTGCAGAGGTCACTCAAATTTAAAAGAAAAAACCAAAACACTTCATGCAAGGCTTTCTTCTTTCTCTGAAAGTCTGGGAGAACTGCAACAAATTATGTCAGAAGAAAAAAAATGCTACATTTGGGAATATAATATGAATTGCTTGGTGCTATGCCATGCTTTCATTGAAGATAACATATAAACACTTATATTCAATATTAAGTAAAAAAGTCTCTCCTCAGCCACACAATGACTTACTATTTATCTCCAGGTCTTTCTGAAGTTTCTTGTGTTCCCATTGACTTAAGACTTCTGTGCCTTCAAAGGTTTGTAGATGAAGCTCTTAAAAGGAAAACTTGAGTGGAGATGTCTGTTTTGAAATGTGTTTCCAATCTATTGTTTTTCTCTCCCTGTTAGTCAAAGGTCAAATTTAATCAAGGAATGTATATTGTTCTCTATATTTAACATAAATCTCTTTTGATGACCTCTCATTCTTCACAATTTATATCAAGAATAAAAGGTTCTGAATTCTCCTTACTGGCTTGGAAATGTATATCATTTAATTTCCTTTTCCTTTAAATCTGGAGAGTTCTGCATCTCCTACAATGTAAATTAATGTGTTCCATAAAATATATTTAGCTGCAAAATGCTAGTCACTTACCTTCTGTACAACATTTGTCAACTCATGTCTCTTTTTCTTACTTGCTTTGATGAACATGAAAGATGTAACCATCCACCACAATCTATTTTCTTGGGGGGACAGGAGAAGGAAGGCAGAGAAAAAAACAGAGAGAAAACAGAAAATTGTCACTAATCTTGGAATATTTTCTTTGTGGGTAATATTTTGAAAACAAGAAATATTTGGGACATGTTAGTTAGGATCCTGTAACTAATAAACACATTACTGTGTTCCAACTGAAGACAGTAACCCTGTCACTACAGTTTTAGTGATCAGGTACCACATCTTTGCCAGATTGTTCTCCGCTGAAGTGCTGCATGGTATCTCTGAAGAGAGAAAAAGTACAAGCGGTTAGAGTGAAAGTGCATAATCTGCATATAGCCCTTAATTAGACACGTTTCACTGGCATGACCTGGCTCTCCCAAAGGGAATGGAAGACCTGAGACTGTTCGTGCCCTTTGCATGGTCCCACTGGGAGCCTTGGGACACACTGTGCCTAAGGGATGTCTCTTGGGGGATGCAGGGCAGCTGGGCCCACTATTCTCACGTGGCACGTGGCACAAATGAGCCTACTATGATTAACCATGCGATGGAGGGACAAAGCTAGCAACTAATCTTCCACATGTAGAAAAAGCCAATGAGTTAACGAAGATGTCTAAGTCACCCTGGTATGCTGCCACTCAAGATTTTAGTCAACATCTCAATTACTTGTTAGCATGGGAAGTAATAAACATGCTACTCTTGCAACCTATACCACAGTCGAAATCCTCCAACAGGCTTCTAGCACATTCTGAGCAAAGAATTTTTCATTCAGTGACAGTGCCTGTTTACTCCTATATTTGTTCAGCTATTGACCCAAAACAGCCCCATACCCCATCTCTTGGAAAGTCCTACTGCAAATGCTGCTTTTCAAAGTATCTTATAATTTTAATTTTCAAATTTTTGCAGGACTCCCTGTGCCACCCAAACCCCATCTCATGACAGCAAATAGAGGTGTGAGTGCTTTAAATTTTGAAATGATAGAACATCTTTTCCATTTACAGGGTGATGAGACACCCACACTAAGAAGGAAATGATCTGAAAAGCACAAGTGCAGAAGCAAAAGACAGGCTACAGGCTGCTGTTTTGCAGCGGAGAATCATGCAGGTTATGAACTGGAGACATTCGTAGCCTTATGGAAATAACTTCATATATTCTGAGCATCAAAGTTTATCATGTAAGGTTTGACAATGAGGGAGACAGAGAAGGAAAAGAACTAAAGGAGTCATTAACAGACTCAGATACTGTTTTATACAGTAACACAAAACTGTTTAAGGTGTTCATTACGCAATCAGGTTTGACATTTCTGATGCAGTGTTCTGATGATCATGACTCGGCTGAAACGAGTCAGTCAGGTCTGCTCTGGACTTGGGTGGGATGAGTGTTTAGCTTAGTTTTCCCCAGCTTTTTTTTTCTTTCTTGATTTTACAATTTTAATGTTTTCCCTTCTTTTATAAAACAGTTTGTAAACATTCTGCTGAAGCACCTCACTTCCACTGCTAAAGCTCTGGGGTTTCTCTTTAACAAAAAAGCACAAAGGTACACTAAACTTCAACAAAATGCCTTCAAAGGTGGAAATTGTCCCAGTATGTGGGTTCCAGGAACTTAATTTATCTGGTGAAGCTGATTAATGAAGCTGCAGAGAACAGGAAAGTTACTGAAGATAGTGGAGATGCTCATGGCTTTTTGCCATTGCATGTGGCTCGCTACAGTTACTGAAATATGGATTTATGGAAATATACAGGACTTGCCTAATGGATACATCCCACTGGGATACAGGGCAAGTTTGTGTCTCCTCTTATAACCCAATTGCACAAGAAATTTGGAAGGAATGCTGTCACTGTGGTAGAGTGTTTCCTTTCTTTTTAAGGAATAAAACCATAGAAACATTGAGATTATTTACTTCTGTTCCCTCATTTTCTGACCAGAATGGTTACTTAAGTGCCAAAGTGTGGTCACCATGTTAGAGTACCTCCATGCAAGCAAGATGTAACAGGAGGTGTGAAAATATCAACTCAGAGAAACAAGGGGAGAAGGAGTCTTGCCGTGATTTTGGTTTCTGTACTTGTCTCCTGTGCCTGGGTAAGTGGGGCCTGGAGAAAGGATGGGAAATACCGTGAGGTATTTCTTTAGTTCGTGACTTAAGCTGGTCCAGCCTCACCCAGGGCTACCAAAGTGGAGACCATGACTTATAGTTTTAAACACTGGGCTACAGACAGTTGCAAAGGGCTTTTTGGGTTTTAGCTGCTGCTCTGACAAACGGTTCTCATCTCAGAGCAAAGAGGTTGTCATGAATGGACAAATTCCATGAGCTGGGTGATGCCCACAGCCTGCCTGTGGGACGACCCTGGTTTTTCACTTTCCACAAATGTTTCCCAAGTCAGCTGCAGAACAGCAAACTTCCTTAGAGTTAGAATTGTTTGATTTCTGGCTCCTGCCCTTCTTGCTTGCAAAGATCCATCAAACTTTCCGTCTGAGCAGCACCCACTCAAGTATCCACCATCTGCCACATGCCTGAAGAACCCCAAATCTTCAGAACTTTCCAGCAGATTGAATTCCCTAAATTGGTGCAGATGAAAGGTAGGGAGGATTGTTTTTTGACAGCAGTCCTCTGCAAGGCACACCTCTAAATGGAGCCGAGCATCTTAACAAATAGGCCTCCATGCAAACCTGCAATTTCAATTACCACTCTTTTGTGGGAGTTTCACAGCACAGTGAAATCTCATCTTTGCAGTTCAGTGCCATCTTCTAATGGCCTGTAACAAAGCTCAGCCTGGAAAATGCCGGGCACAATGAAATCTCTGCTGAATGCTGGTTTGTCACTATTTGCTTCCACATCAATGGGAGCAGCGCAACCTTATTCTGAGTGCTCTGGAAGGGGGCAGTGGATCATGACTGACCTGATCTGTGAGGATACTACAACAGTAGTGCTGTGCCTGCGTCAAAGTTACTGTGGCTTATTACATACATCAGTGTGATTATTCTGATGTCTTTTCAGAGCTGATGGACTTTATCTTCCACATTAACACATTGATTTTAAGAAGTTTTGTGACTCTCAGGAACTCGGGAAGGAGCAATGCTACAGACAAAGTAGACAGGATCAGAGGAGTTTTGGTGTTAGCTGGGCATGGAGGTCTTAGTTATCTGCATAGAGGTTTTAATTATCTTTTGTTCCCTGTTCAGGTGTAGGAATTACCCAAACAGGTCAGAACACTGAACTGTCTGATGCAGGACAATAATATTAACAAGGTGGCCCCCTACAAGTCCCCTCTGGTTTCCTTCTCAGAGAAGAAGGTGTGGTTAAGCATGCAACTCATGCTCTGTGGCTTCCTGCCAAGCTTGGGTATAGGATCATGTACTCAGCCATCACTCATATATGTCAGTTTTTCAAATAAATATAGAAAGGTAGCAATTTTCTGGAATATTTATTTTTAAAGGGTATTCAGGAAAAAAAAATCAGCTTTACCTGACATCTAGAAAAATTCTTTGTTCTTTTCTTCCATCTTTGAAACTTTGTGGAATTCTCCATTAGAGATATCACAAGATACTGAAACCATGGGATCTACTGGAAACTCTGCAGTTCATTTAGCATCACAAGTCCCCAGTGAAAAAGGAAATACCAAAGTAAATCCAATGGACAAAGCATTTTGCAAATATGACAGGAAAAAAAGAACATTGTTAAAAACTGATTATTTTTGACTCTAGAAATTAAAATTTACAATGATAACAATGATAAGAGTTGAGAAAGAAGCTAATCTCATTAGCAATGCTGCTTACTAATGAAACAGCCTGCCTCAGTTTGAAGGTACTCTGAATAAATTGTAAACCATAGAGACTACTTGTTGTGGTTTAGCCCCAGCCAGCAACTAAGCACCATGCAGCTGCTTGCTCACTCTTCCCCCCTCCCAGTGGGATGGGGGGGAGAATCGGAAAAAAAAGTAAAATCCCTGGGTTGAGACAAGAATAGTTTAACAACTAAAATAAAATAGAATATATTGATAACAATAACACAATAATACCACCACCACCACCAATAATAATTATTATGAAAAGGAATATAAAAGAGAGAAATAAAACCCAAGAGAAGACAAGTGATGCACAGTGCAATTGCTCACCACCTGCTGACTGATGCCTTAGCAGTCATCCTCCCCCAGTCAACTCCCTCCAGTTATATACTGAATATGATGTTCTATGGTACGGAATATCCTTTGGGCTAGTTCAGGTCAGCTGTCCTGTCCATGGTTGTGCTTTGAGCCCAGAGGACAACTGAGCACCACACAGCCGTTCACTCACTCCTTCCTCCTCAGGCAGGGGAAGGAGAAAATAAAGTAAAAAGTTTGGGAATTGAGATAAGGATAGGGAAGAATGTCTCACCCATTATGGTCACAGGCAAAAGACAGACTTATTAGGGGAAGAAAAAGACCCATCAATTTAATTCAAACACTAACAACAACACTTAACAGACAGAGTGGGACAATGAGAAACATTACCCTATCTTAAAAATTCGACCCCTCCCTTCTTCCCAGGCTCAGCTTTGCTCCTGATATCTTTACCTCCTCCTCCCCAACGCCACAGGGGGCAGGGAATGGTGGGTGCAGTCAGTCCAGCTGCTTCTTCCTCCTCGCATTCTTCCTCTGCTCCAGTGTGGTGTCCCTCTCATGGGAGACAGTCCTCCATGACCTTTCTTCAACGTGAGCCCTTTCCACAGGCTGCAGCCGTTCCTGAGCTGCTCTGGTGTGGGACACCCCTGCGTGTTGCAGTCCTCCCAGCGTTGAACTGAAACAGTGGGGTCTTCCCTCAGAGTCCCGACCTTCTTTGGGCGCAGCCAGCTGCTCTGGTGTGGGGTTCTCCACAGGCTGTAGGTTGGCACCTGCTCCACCATAGAGCTCCATGGATGGTGGCAGGGGGGTGGCCCTGCCATCTCACAACAGGATACAGGGGGGTCTCTGCTCTGGCACACCTCCCGCCCTTCCTCCTCCTTTCTTCCATGGACCTCAGTATTCGCATAGGTGTCCTCCTTGCAACTCCTCCTCAGAACTCCCTCTCCTCTTCCCAGGTTCCCCTTCTTAAATACGTCATTGCAGAGAGGCAGTCACTGTAGTTAATTGGCTCAGCCTTGGCCAGAGGCTGGTCCGACCTGGAGCTAGGGGAGCTTTCGAGAAGCTTCTCACAGGAGGACACCACTGTAGCCCCCTCCCCTGCTACCAAAACCCCCACCACACACACAAACCTAGCATACCATGCTCCTTCCCAGATTCTTGTCCACCTGCTTGCTGGCAGAGCATGGGAAACTGAAAAATCTTTAATCTAGGATAAGTGCTACTTAGCAATAACTAAAACATCAGTGTGTTACCAACATTATTCTCACACTAAATCTGAAACACAGCACTGTACCAGCTACTAGGAAGAAAATTAACTCTCTCCCAGTCAAAACCAGGATACTATTGTAATATACAACATCATGAAAAAAAAGCAGACAATGTAAAAATTCGAGCCCTTGATTTTTAAAGAAAATGAAATTCACGTTTTATCAATGTAAATGCACACTAAGAGGACTAGATTAGATTCATTAAACTGTCAGGTTTGAGCTGGACAGTCTGACTTTCCATTCCCAGTCTCCATTCAGATTGCCACCCTGAGTCTGCTCTGGTTGCACTGATGCTCTGGTTGCACAGCTTGTCACAGCAATTCCTGAACAGCACTGGGAAGAAAAACTAGCCCAGACAGCAGATCCAACAAGTCTAGATCAGATGCTGAATTATTTTCCTAAAGGACACAACTGGAGTGTACTTATTAATCTTAAAGAACATTATTCCACATTTTGCTCCCTTCACTGTTACCTCCCTAGCACCTGAATATGTATTGCTGGTTTTGTTCACTTTTGCCAACATGCATTACCTGTGCATTTCAAATGCCTTCTCATTATCAAGAGTCTTTAAGGTATATCTGTCTTTTTATCAGATGATGTATTATTTTATTAAAAAGCAGAGATGTCTTGATAACTCTTATACCCAATATGTGGTTTTGATTCAGGTGAAGTCAACACAGAGGAATTTTCCAAAGGATTTATCTGTGTCGTCTGCTGTGGCAATTTGTATTCTTCATTGCCTCTGGTTTCTCTCAGCAGCAAACATTTTTCACATTTAAATGGCTCCTGTCTTGAAGTATGATTCTTTGCATTTCAGAAGAATCTAATTGACGTCCCTGAAGGAAAAGATGCAAGGCCTAATGGAATCTACTTAATAACATAAGTTAGCAAAAATTCTCACTCATCTCCCAGCTTCCTCATCTCATACACAGCTCAGTAAATGGATGTCAACACTGAATTAGTGAACAGAGATTGGATCAGTTCTTGGTGGCAGTAATAGAGGATTTATCCAGAGAGAATATCTTTAAATAAATCCTGGAATACCATTTGGTGTTATGAAAAAAACAAAAATGAAAACAAAAACAAAGAGGAGAAAGAAGATAGCATAATCAGGTTGTACCGGTCTGATCTGAAGATCTGATTTCAAATCTAACCTGAATCCTTTGGGGGGACACATTTTGTGTTTACGCTCTCAGGCCAGCTCAATATTGGTCTCAACAAAAACTCTCACAGAGGTTTCAAGAAAGAATCAATCGTTGTTCACCATAATGTGGTCCAGCATGGACCAGGCAAGGCACAGTGACAAAGAGCCTTTTAGGTCAAGTGGGGGACTGTACATCATGTCAGAAATGTCACTGTCACAGCAGAACATCTGCTTCACAAACAACTTGTTCTGTTATCACGTTGAGACTTGGGAGGTGAGGGCTTGTGGAAGGATTTGTGAGTCCACTACCTGTGTGTCAGAAGAGCTAGGCAGCCCTCAACTGAGAGATGGAGTATGATCTTGAACAACTGCTTTTCCTGTTATTTCAATTTGCCCAGGAGTGTGAATCCTTTGTCTTTATTTCAAATATGAAATTCTTAAATTGTTTGCGTAGTGTGCTTGTTTGTATAACATGGTGTGAATCCTTGCAGGTTTTATACTTTTGCAGCCAAATTCTATTCTTTCATACTTGTCCCATACAGAATGAAGCTGTGGCTCATGGCTATGTCTTTGGATGTGAATGTGGAAATACAATTGCAATTCTGTGTCCACTGCAATGAGTGACAATTATACTATGGCATTCAGCAGGATCCAGACCAAGCAACAGGCTGAGAGAGTAGCCTCCTAACAGAGGGAGATGTCCACTGGATCTGTGGATACTATTCATGCTTTGTTCTCCTGGCTGGACAATTCAGTCAACCAATATTCTAGTGACATAGCAAGGAATATGCAACAAAAATATGCTAACTGGGTGTATAATCACTTGAATATACCAGCACCCAATTTTATAGTATCTTCCAAATTATCCTCAAATC